>NC_090923.1:1145989959-1146614959 GCF_040938575.1 Ambystoma mexicanum | reverse complement strand
CATCTTGTCTCTGGCTGCCTATGAGTCCAGCCCTGATGAACACTCTGACGACCATGTCAAGTTGGATGAGCATCAGGTCCATATGTCAGGGGTGAGTGATTCTGATGTGGACACTCCTTTGTCTGCGACACCTGCACTGATGGGTCAGAAAGTCTTGGAACCTCCACCCGTGGTGGATTGGGACGCAGGGTCTCCCTCCACACCAATCACTGATGTGCCTGGGACATCACGTCGACGGGGGCATGTAGTCGTGCAGCCGCGGGCGGTGCCAACACAACGAGGACACCCGGTCCTTGGGTCCCGCAGGTGTCAAGCCCAGCAACGCGGTCGCCGCACGCAACCGCTGTATACTGAGTGGGAGCAAGACATGACTGCCAATTCTGAATGCCAGGGGGCAGCAATGGAGAACATCGCTGAGAGCATGGAGCGTGTGGCCCGATCCGTGCTCCCCCCTGCTAGGCAGGTGCTTCTCCAGCAGCAGGCGGCACGGTCCATGGCCCGCTCACTCAGGCTGGGCATGGCAGCCTCTTACAGGGCACGCCACACGCAGAGGCACACATGGAGGCCCTGAGGGTGGAGTATGCTTCCCTCAGATCCACTTTGGGTGTCCTTCTGATGTCCCAGAGGGAGCGGGCAGAGGAGAGGTTTGCACAGCTTGAGCGTACAATCTCGGCTGAGCTACATGCTTGCCGGGAGATGCAGCGGTTGTCCAGCCAGGCCTTGCAGGAGTAACTCTGTGTTACACGTGCTACCTTGCAATAGGAAGCACGTGTATCACGGGAGGTTCTGCATGCAGACCTACGTGTCATCGCCACACAGAACCAGGCTCACTCGTCCGGCAGACTTGCTGCCGATGAGGGGCAAGCTGCGGCTATGCGTGGTCATGCTCCTGTGCCACGTCCTCCTTTCCAGGAAGAGCCAGACTCGGATGACAATCTATCTCCCACATAGGTCGGGCTGTGCAGGCGTTGAGCCCATGGAGGTTTTGTTTTTCCTCAGCATCATCGCATGTGGGTGTTGAGCAGCACCCTGTACCTCCCCCCTCCTGGTTGCATCCCCCCCCGGGTCGTATGTGGCCATTTTTGATTTTTCTTTTAGTTTAGTTAATTAAGTTTCTGTTTGATAGTTAGTTTAAATAGGTAATGTAGGCTTTTCAGAGTTAGGGTAATTAGTTAATATAGTTTAAAATTGCTTGTCTATTGTGCTTTCATGTGACAGTGTGGCGCTTTGTGGCTTTTGAAAGCATCCACTGTCTGTTCCAGCTGGGCCCTTCAAGCTTGTCTTGTGTATGTGTTTGCTGCTTGGGGTCCTTGACTCACATATGCCACTCCTGCTTCCCTTATCCATGGGCTCGCAAGGATGGTTCGGTGTAACAGCCTATTACACAAGGGCTTTGGACTGTCATATATGTGGCATGTCTGCTGCTGTGGAACTTGTGTTGACATCCCTAGTGGGGATGATTGGGGTGTAATTGACTACTGTTCTTCTTTTGCTAGATGGGGTGTTTCATGATACATGTGTACATTCATTGCTATGCATTGTGTGGTATGTTTCTTATGTTTACTGTACATGTGCTTGTTGCAATTCATGCCGTAGATAGTGTATTCCACACTTTGGCTGTGAAAGACGGACTGATGGTGTGATTTCTGATGTACATCTCTGACATGGTCCAGTCATGAAATGCCTGAAGAGACACACACAGATGAATCGAAAACATTAATCATGTGTTTCATGGCATTTCTGCAGGGGGATGAGCCTCAAGACCACCTTTGCCAGGAGACATGGGCCATTGGACGTCTGGAATCTGGACACGTTGGGTGGTGCCGACATGCGCATGTGTGCGCAAGCAGAGGCACAGGGATTGCGATCATACATCTGAAAACTGCTGACGTGTTTCAAGGGACTCCAGGCAAGGTGAGCAGCACAGGGGGGTCACAACACAGCAAACCTTCCACCAGGCCAGTTGCACATGCATGCTTAGTAGCAGCACTGACGGTGAGCTTGGACAAATATTGGTGTTGAAGCGCACAATACAGCTCAGATGTGTTAGTGGACTGATGGCTAGTTGATAGAGAAAGTTGTCTGGGGCACCTGCAGGGGCAGTGGCACATACCCTCCGGTCCACCATGGGCCATTGAGGCACTTGTATTAGCCATGTAGCGTTCTGAAACATGGAAAGAAGCAGCTCACAGGGACAGACAGCAAGGGACATACTTGGGTGCAGTGCATTTCATTTCCGAGTGGAATTTGCAACATGCACTGCCTACTTTATTTTGGTCATGGTGTTACACGACTTGTTCTGAAGTCATACTTTGCTATATGCCTCTGTCTGCTTACCCAGGGAACATTGCATGTTGTGTGAATCGTGACACATTGGTGTTCCATTTGTCATGCACCCAGCGGCGCTTGACTTACTGCATTGACTGTGTATGAACCATCACAGGGGTAATGTTACATATGGGTACGAAGCATCCACACAAGATTGTCTGTTTGTAGAGTAGTTTGTTACTTTGGGGCTTATTTGGTGGTATGTTTGTGTGTTTTGGGCATGCACAGATTATTAACTGTGGCTCTCTTTGCAGCATTGAACTGCTCCTGTTACCAGCCCTGAGAGTGCGCAGGCAGGAGGCCAGCACTCACCCCAGAGATAAGTTTCTCTTGACTTCCATTTGAGTAATTTTCTGCTATGTGCATGATGAACAGGTTTGGTCTAATTGTGTATGTGTTAATGTGAGTACTAAATTTTTGTGCATTCCCTACTTTCCCGTGCCAATCCTACTCCCCTCTCCTGCCCCTCATTCTGGTTATCCAGTATGCTAATGCCTGTCCCGACTGCATATCCCTGACCCTCCTTCCCCACCAGGGTCTCAGAGGCCTGTGTGAGTTTGACCTTGCAGGCACCCAGACCACAGAAGGGGTGGTTAGTTCATGCCACTCCTGCGCCTGTACACGGGAGCTGTGACAGTACACATCCGTTCGTGGTGCATCATTCTATGTTATGTAACACACATGGTACACATCCTGTTGTGACATTGTTTTACTGTGCTACCTTGGTTGTTAACATCATTGTGGTAGTACTTGGCCTTTGTGGTGTACTACTACTTCAAGTCATCTACTGGAGGCTGTTCTGGTTTGTTTTCCTGCCTGCGGGCTATTTGCTTGGCTTCTGTGTTGGCCCGCTTTGAGTTCTCTTGGATTTGGTGCTTTTGCAAATGAAGGTGGACTCTGAGGGTGCTGGCAACTTTTTACACACAAGGTGGGAGATGGTGACAAAGGGGGAAGGGTGATCCTGTGGCCAGGTGAAATTAAAGGATGAGGCTGAATAACCCAGGTGCAGTTGTTCAGTGGGTCGTGGTGATTTGTGAGGGGGGGTGTTTTGTTGTTGATAGTTGCCTTTCCTTGTAGTGTGATGGGCACCCTGACATTGTAATTGTGGTATCCTATGTACATGATGTATTCTGCTGATCAATGCCTGTTCATGTGTTGTGTTTACCTTTCAGGTGTGAGGGGATAGTTGTGGTTTGACATGCTGGCGTGTACACATGGTGAATGTTCACATGTGATGTGTAGAGGACACTGATGGCCACTTGATTGCACATGCATACGTTGAGTACATGTCCCTACTGACCCACACACTTGCACTATTATCCACTACATGTACAACCACCCTTCCATGTCCACGTGTATACTCTGTTTGCCTTCTGGTGCCTACTGTGTCCCTGCAGCACATGTTCTATGAACAATTGTGGATCCTGTACATGCCTAATTTGCTTTTTGATGTAGTTTGTCGCTTAGATGTGATGCTCAGGGTGTGCATCACACACAATGGATGTTCACTGTGCTGTGCACTGAGCACTGTGTTGCAGGAGGTAGACACGGCACACAGAAGCTGCAGTGTTGATTTTGCAATGCACATTGTGCATGTAGACAGGCATTCATTGTTATGTTACAACTACAACTTTTGGAATGCATTTGGGTATGACTTATTTTGGGTGGGAGGTTGTTGGTCAGTCATTTCATCTGATTCCATGTCAGGCATCATTGTCTGATGCCAATTTACATTTTTCACATGGCAATGTGTACCTTATTGGTACTGTGTTGGTGTATGGCTATTGCTTGCCATGTCATGTTGTGGTTTGGGAGGGTTTGAGTGACATACCAGTGATAGACATGGCCTGTTTTGCAGGTCTGTGTGATTCACACCTTGCATGTGTGCCTTGGGTCACACAGGATTGCTTGTGTTTAAGTAGCTAGGGGTGCACACAATGTGGCAATTCCATGGCAACAATCTCAGGGTGGTAAGGTTGTGACAGTTGACTGTCTCTTTGTCATCATCGATTGTCACCTGGTATGTGCCAGGCCTGTGTGCACTCCGCAGGGTTGGGAGTTTAGGTGAAAAATATGGCCACAAGCTTGGTCCGGGCTGCCTCGCCACGTGCCCTATCCCCTCCGATGTGCAGCGCCTGTGCCTGTGGTTGGGGATGTGGGGGCACCACCATGTCCACCGGTACGCCCTGCCGTGTTGCAACATTGTGCAGGACACATGCTGCCACAATGATCCTGCACACTACTGGGGTGCATAGAGTAGCTGCCCGCCAGAGCGGTCAAGGGAGCGGAAGCGTGACTTGAGCACTCCGAATGTGCGCTCCACTATGGCCCTGGTTGCAATATGGGCGGCGTTGTATCTTACCTGGGGTGGTGTGGTGGGGTTCCGGATTGGCGTCATCATGTGGTTGCTCAGAGGGTAGGCACTGTCCCCTGGAGAGGTGACAATGGGTGTGATTATTGGGGTGTGTTATGCTGCAGTGGTTGTGACCAGAGCCTAGAGTCCTGGGTGCATGGCCGAAGGCCGTAGGCCGAAGGCCATGCACCCAAGAATATAGGCCCTGGCCACAACCACTGCAGCATAACACACCCATAGAATCAAACATTTTAACTGTGCTATATGGGCTACTTATACAGGATATTAATTATAATCAACGCTGTACTAACAACCCAAAACCAATATCATAGTAAAGTAAAATAGCCAGAAGTGCATTTTAATATGTCCGCGGACAGCCGTGGTGACCGCGGACATGACGAACACAAATACAGCATTTGACCCATCTCTTGCTACCCCACCCTCCCCAAGCACACTTACACACCAACACACTCCCCAAAGTTGTATTTTTCCCCTGTTCGTCACTGCGCTGTCCGCGGATGTCCGCGGATCCAAGATGGCGGACGCATCAAGACAATACGACGCACCTCACGCTTCAACCCAGCCAATCAGCAAACATGCCCTATGCCCGCGGACATGACGCAAGCCTATTAGCCAATCGGTGTCCTGTCCGCGGAGCGAACATGGAAATGTGTCCGCAGAGCGGACATAGATATCACTAATTTTATGAGACCTATTTTTTGGTTCTTTAAAAAAAAACTACTGGACGGATTTCCACCAAATTTTCAAAAGCACGCTTTTGGGACCAAGCCGGTGCTCCTGCCGCAAATTTGGTGCAAATCCGTCCAGCGGTTTGAGCTGTAGGCGAGAGCAAAGGTTTTTCCCCATTCACTCTATGGGAAAAAATAAATTTTGGGACCCCCTTATTACTTCCCCCCCTGCACCAATCCTCACTAAACTTTGCAAAAGAATTCAGAGTGGGTCAAATACTTTTTTGCAAAGTTTGGTGAGGATTCGTCCAGAGAGAGCGAAGTTATAAGCCACCCAAAAAGTGCTATTCCTACGGGATTAGCAACTTAACCATAACTACATGGCCACTACCGTGGGCCGTGTAATATATATATATATATGTATATATATATATCAAAAAGCACAGCAGAGGAAAAAAAACGCACTCCAGACATGAGGCATGCTGGTCCCAAAAATGACAAACTCGGATCAATGTAAAGACACGAGTTTTAATGATGGTAAGAAAAAAGGCAAAACACACACAGCAAACAAAGCAGGATGCCAAGGATGGGTCCTGAACGACGCTTTTCGCGCTTCCCTGAGCGCTTGGTCACGTTAGGGAACCAGAGTGAAAAACACAATACATATTGCACAGTTGTCCCTCTTCCATTTTGCCTGTCTCCACAAGTCAGCCACTATGCCGTAAAAACCAGTGCGGCCATATTAGACTGGAGTAAAGTCTAATACATATCAATGATATAAACAGTTAGATATGGCAGTATAATACATTACACAGTAAAATAATTCGAGAAACATGTTTAAAATGTCACAAAATAGGAGGTAAGCATAACACTGAAATATATGTCCCATAATTAAAAATTAAGGATTATGCATATGGATGCATACATAAAGATATCTTTTTTTTGGAAATGAAAACATCACTTTTCGAAATGTGCAGCAATAGCTATAACATAAAGTGCAAGTGCAATATTATGTAAACGTATTAACATAGCAGCAGTATAGAGTCAAAGAAATCCATATATAGAATAACACTATACATATGAGGCCACTGGTGGCTTGTTAAAAATAAATGCATCACTATCAGAAAAATCCGACCATCGAATTAAAACATGTTTCTAAAAATGGGCCATAAAGTGCAAGTGCAATAGCGAAAGATCTGATGAGTGGAGCAG
Source organism: Ambystoma mexicanum (assembly GCF_040938575.1). Taxonomy (NCBI): domain Eukaryota; kingdom Metazoa; phylum Chordata; class Amphibia; order Caudata; family Ambystomatidae; genus Ambystoma; species Ambystoma mexicanum. Next base: position 1,146,608,377 of record NC_090923.1, on the reverse strand, counting down.
CCCACAGAAACAGCTTAAAGTGCAAGTACATTTCTATGTAAACATACCGACTTAGCAGCAGTAGACAATCAATCAAAGTTTTTTGATACTCATAAAGTGCAAGTGCATTGCTACGACTTAGCAGCAGTAGACAAACAACCAAACTTTTTTGGTACTCATGAAGTGCAAGTACAAGTATATTCCAATACAATTCCATATCGAAATACATATGGCTGCAAGCTAGGGATCAAATAAAAACACTATATACCCTAGATTCTTTAAAAAGTAGTTGGTTTTTTGTTGATAAAGTGCCCACACCGTCAAAAGTGAATATATAATAAACAAGAAATCTACATAGTACTCAGCCTTATAGAATAACAGATAAGGAGAGAAGGCAAAAAAATGGAAAGAAAAAAAGCAATATCCATAGAAAAGATAGATTTAAAATAAACCTATATCATAATCATAAAGTTACGTTCCCCTAATGTATCAGAATGGCAAGACAGCCGTGAAACCAAAAAGAAAATGAATCTGGTTGAATGACACAGATAATAAAATTAAAATTAAAATAAACAAGGCATTTCCAGGCCAGAGTAATATGTCTTATTAGTACCTAAGAGAAGCAATATTAGGTAACCAAAATCAGACAGACAAGAACATATATATATATATGAAAACAAAACAAGAGGGGTGACAGGGGCGCTACCCTGGGTCCCAGCTGCAGTATGCTCAAACAGTCCAAAGATGTTCTCCTCCTAGCGCGCTTTCATGCCTCAGCAATCTTCAGGGAGGCTGATTGGATTCAGGTGTGCAGGGTTAAATCCCTCTGGTGTGTACCAGGCAGTGGCAGCAGGGAATTCTGGTAACTGTAGTGTAGAGCCAGCCAGGATCCAACTCTCCCCCATTTTCAATCTTAGCACTCAGTGGGGAAAGGGAGGGACTAACCATCAGTATGACACTCCAAATTTAGGCAAGAGTAGCCCAGGTGCAACCCCAGTCTCCAGGTAGATGTGCAAACAAAACCTGAGGGGTGGAAGGGGCGCTACTCTGGGTCCCAGCTGCAGTAAGCTCAAACAGTCCAAAGATATTCTCCTCCTAGCATGCTTTCATGCCTCAGAAATCTTCAGGGAGGCTGATCGGATGCAGGTGTACAGGGTTGAATCCTTCTGGTATTTACTAGGCAGTGACAGCAGGGAATTCTGTTAACTGTAGTGTAGAGCCAGCCAGGATCCAACTCTCTCCCATTTTGAATGTTAGCCCTCAGTGGGGAGGGGGAGGGAGTAACCATCAGTATGGCACTCCAACGTTAGGCAGGAGTAGCCCATGTGCAGCCCCTCTGGAGCCCCAGTCTCCAGGTAGATGTGCAAACAAAACTTGAGGGGTGGAAGGGGCGGTACTCTGGGTCCCAGCTGCAGTAAGCTCAAACAGTCCAAAGATATTCTCCTCCTAGCATGCTTTCATGCCTCAGAAATCTTCAGGGAGGCTGATCGGATGCAGGTGTACAGGGTTGAATCCTTCTGGTATTTACTAGGCAGTGACAGCAGGGAATTCTGGTAACTGAAGTGTAGAGCCAGCCAGGATCCAACTCTCTCCCATTTTCAATGTTAGCCCCCAGTGGGGAGGGGGACGGAGTAACCATCAGTATGGCACTCCGAAGTTAGGCAAGAGTATCCCAGGTGTAGCCCCTCTTGAGCCCCAGTCTCCAGTTAGATGTGCAAACAAAACTTGAGGGGTGACAGGGGTGCTACTGTGGGTCCCAGCTGCAGTAAGCTCAAACAGTCCAAAGATATTCTCCTCCTAGCGTGCTTTCATGCCTCAGAAATCTTCAGGGAGGCTGATCGGATGCAGGTGTACACGGTTGAATCCCTCTGGTATGTACCAGGCAGTGGCAGCAGGGAATTCTGGTAACTGCAGTGTAGAGCCAGCCAGGATCCCTCTTGTTTTGTTTGCACATCTACCCGGAGACTGGGGCTGTGTGTAAAAAGTACTGAAACTCTTTTTCTATCTTTTATTAAAGAACTAACCTCCTTAACTTCCAGCCTGGAGGTGAGAATGAAGTCCGGGAGAACCCCAGGGACCTGGAAAGGAAGGAAGAAAGGAGGCGCTGTGCCACATCCTCCTACCCAAAGATGGAAGGGGAGGCTGGAGTACCCAATCGCAAAAGGAATAAAGGGGGGTGCCATGCTATACCCCCAACCCAGAGATGGAAGGGGAGACTGGAGTGCCCACACCCTGATGAATGCAATTACACCTAATGAAACCACACTCTGCCCTGCTCTTCCCCAACAAAGATTCATGCAAGAACAGAGGGGGCACATGGGGTGCATTTAAAGGCCCCAAACAGAAGTCCCTTGCACAGAATGGCAGGATGTTAAACACTGAAACAAAAATGGTCTGGCCTTTGTTGTTTTTCAAGAAAAATTAAAGAGCCATGTGGAAAGGGGCCTAATTGTCACCACCAATGGACAAGCAGCATTTTAATTTACAAAAGAAGGAGGAATCAAAGATCCATGTCACATGGAAAAAAGGATTTGTACCATTGAAAACAAAAAGGGCCTGTGCAGTTGTGTGCAAATAAAAAAGTTTTTGAAAAGTAAAAGTGAAAAAAATATCTCTGCTCGCAGAAAAATGTCAGGAAAACAAAACATGATGTGCAGCTTGACAAGAAGCAATGTATATTATGTTTCACCTACAAAACCCCAATGACATTTGGAAAAGCCACTATGTCTTCAGTGAAAATGTCAGCTCCGGTCATTTTTATGTAATTTACAGGTGATTTTGGGGATATAAAATCCATCTACCTGTGACTTTGGGAACTGTAATGGCCATTTAAACTAGGTGTCTGGTTGATATGAACATGTTCCAAATGTGAGAGTTTGTGAGTGGGTGGGAAATGAAATTAGGGATATGCTTAAAAATGTACATATTCATAATTGTTGTGCTTTTTATGGAAACGGCAGAAGGTGCCACATGGCCGTGCTATATGGTACAGATTTGGTGGTCAGCTTAACTAACTCTCCATGATTAGCTGAATTAGAAAATATGTTTAGTATGGCAGTTGTTAGCAGAATTATGAAGTTGTGATGCATAACTAGTTATTGCCAAAAAGTTGAAAGGAGAACAAAGGGTGATGACGAATGGAAATGTCCATATGTGGCTCCAGACCCCTAAACCAATCCTGACTTGGAGGCTGGGTTTGGGAGGAGAAAGAAGGGTAACTGTCCAATCCTAATGGCAGGGATTATTGCAGGGACCTTCTCCAAGATTGTAAAATGGGTGGTGTCATCAATGCTATATAAGGGGGACTGCACTAGGACAGGGGACAGATAGAAAAAGGAGAAAGACAGGACAGAGAGAAGAGAAAGACCATCAGGAAAGCTGCTGAAACGTACCATCTGACAGCTGTAAGGAGACACCAGAGGAGATTCCTGAGAGTGCATCTGGGTGGAGCTGTCTTTTTCTAGGAAGGCTTCAAAGCTGACTCGGTCCTATGGTGGAGAGCGGGAGGCCATCTTTGAGAGTGGAGTGAGCAGACCCTTGCCCTATCTTTCCAGAGTGTCCTGAGATGCAGCTGGCTTTTCTGAGCCTTAACCAGAGGCTTGACATGTAAGTACAACTGAGCCCTCGGAAACCAAATGGTGGGAAAGTCTGCTTGCTTTGAATTATTTCTGTTTATAGTGGGTTGGGGGGAGGGGGAGTCAAAACTGTGTAGATTCTTAGCTTATTTAACCAAAAATATTAATTTAACTAATTCCCCATTTGGCAGAACACTACGGGGTAAATTTTGTTAAAATGTGAAATAAACAAAGCTTACTTCCCAGTGTGCACTGAAAACTATAGCCTATAATTTAATTGGGTACTCCTTGTTGTCCACCTCACCACGACTTCTTTAAGGAAGAGGGGTGCCTTGTTCTTAAATCAGTCCAACCTTTTTATCTAGCTTCCCCAACACAGGCCTTTCAGTAACAGGGGTCTGAAATCCAAAACTCCCCGAAGCATTCCAATGTTTCTGTTTGACTTCCCAATATAGACCAAAGCAAGAGGGATAGGGCGTCTGAAAAACAAAGTGATAAATCACCCTGTGCTTATTTGAAACCAAAAGTATGGGCAACATTATAATTGCATATGTATTTTTACCAATCTGGAAATCTGACTGCTTTCCTTTTAAGCCTGCAGGAAAGTCAAAATCGCACATTACATAAGTGCCTTTGCTATTGATCAGTGTAATTATTTTGTGAAGTGAAGTTTATAGAAAGTGAAGAATTGTGTTTGTGTTCTTTTTAACTCATTTTTGTGATTTGTTTATGCTGAGAGAAGTTGATTGTGCTGTGCCACGGATAAAGTGGTGTTTTGACATTTTCGTGCTAGTTTCAATTACGTATAATTTAAATAAGTACCAATATATTTCCTGTACACCGGCCTGGTTCTTGGCTCATTGTTAGCTCTGGGGAGAAGAATGCAAGGGGTATGATATGTGTTTGAAATAGGGCTAACAAAAGACATCTGTTGAACAGTTTGTTGCATAACCGCTTACGTGGGGAGGGAAGGAACTCCCTGTGTGAGGGTGGCTTCTCAATAAAGTGTTACAAGACCATAAAGTCTTGGTTGACTGTCCTTCTGAAACCCCTGACACGTGTCCCGAAGGAGGGTGCCCATAATCCCAAAACAAGCAATCCCAAACACTACCTTTCAAGTGAATGTACAGGGTACAAAACAAAACTTCCCATTTATTCCCAGTGATTCCAAAGTCATAATTACAAAGCCTTACAACTGATTTGAATGTGTGTTGAAAATCGATTTCCCTTTGAGTTCCTTTTCCCAACCATGCCTTTTAAATAAAAGTTGAAAAACGGTTTCCCCATTTGACTTCCTTTTCCCAACTGTGCCTTTCAAATGAAAGCCTGAAAACGAAATATCCCATTAATTCCCTTGCCTCCCAAACCAGAATCCCGAAGCACTACCTGTCCTTTGAATGTGTGTTGCAAAAATATTTTTCCATTTCATTGTGAATGTTTACTACTGGTTAAATTGAAATTAAATTTGTTGTAACTTGTGACTGCATGTTTCAAAATTGTACCTGTGTTGTTTTAATAACCGAACGTACTGGGGAGTTGTGATATTGGGTGTTGCCACAGCAATGGTGGCTGATATTGGCTGCTAGACTTCTTTGGCAAACCATAAATACATAAATAAATAAATAAACATTCTTACTATACACCGGTCTGGTTCCTAGTCCATTGGTGACACAGGGTATTTGTTGGGGTGTGTGCGTGACGGGTTGGATGCTTCACCAAACTGAACCTGAAATAGTGCTTTAGGCGCGCGCCACCTTGCTTGGTGGAGAAAGGATCTCCCTGAGTTCAGTGTGACTGCCCAATAAACTGCAACAATGGCAGTGCCTGCACTGAGTTGTATATAATTGTATAGCAGGCAGACCACAGTATTTCCAGTGGTTATGATTAATAATTCAAAGGCTCACATCCCTCCATTCTTAGTTTTAGTTTCGCCTCCTAAGTGACAGATTATTGGTTCCGATGTGGGTGACTTGCTTGGTACGCCTAGGGAATCAAGCTACACCTCACTGCTTGAGTCCAAGAAGCCATGCCTGAAAATGTCCAAGCTAGGACTGTGTGTACAGACCACTTTCAGCTCTTCTCTCCATCTTTGCTGTGACGGACATCGGGTTATAGGCACATTAGCAACTGGCCTAACCTCAATAGAGAAGGGGATAGCACAATGAATGTACCTCTCTCTCTGTAGACGGCTGCCCTGCTGGTTGGAACTGGCAAGTACTGACCCCATAAGCTCACACTGTTTGAGTAAGTGTCAACAGAGTTTGTATGTCAACAGAATATGGGACGTTTGCAACTCTATATTATGGGACTCCCTTTTGGGCTTATGGTACTCCCAAACCCAATGGAAATAGGGCCCCCTAATTGCAAATTTGGCAAACTGAGCGAAACACATCCTGGAGCCAGGCCTAGGGCTTAGCTCACTTGTATGACTGACAGATAGCTCGCTGAACTGTGCGCTTGCAGTTGAGCTCTATTTACACATTACATGATGCTTGTTTAAGCGCCGGAAAGGCCTATCAATGCATTCATCCTTCTGGGGTTGATAAACTGTGTGCTAGTGAAATGGCAAATATGGACGCCAGTCCTCTGAAGCAGGGCAGCAAGTGCTATAGGTAGGCAAACTATTATAGGAAATGCTTTTTTTGTTGTTTTAACCTTGCACAGTGCATTGGTACATTGTCTGATTTGAAAGCTAATTGCTTCAGAGAAAAGGTGTATCCATTACCCGGCAAAGCAGCCATTACAATAACAACGGGCGTGGAAGGCTAATTTTTTTTTGTAGCACTACTTCAGAGCTCAGAGGCGTTGTTAGTGGTGCGCGTGTGTGTGGGGATGGGGGAATAGTGAAGAGTTTTCAGACTGGGCTGCAGCTCCCCTCTGGCTGGGGTGCCAGCAGCCTCCCCCAGTCAACCCATAGCACGTGTGGAAAGAAACGTGGATAACGCTGTTTTAACTGTATTTTTCCTGCACCTTCAACACCCAGAATGAAGTTGCATGTGTTCACCTGGCAAGTGTCCCATTCCATGTTTCCGCTGTGGCCCCCTAACTGCACCTTATTAGCAGCTTGGGGTACACCTGTAGGCATCCATTTGCCTGACAGAGACGGCTCCCTCCCGCCTTATCGGGATGCTAGGTGACGCCGAGGTTAAAGGAAGGGGTGTAGAGTTCCCCTACAGCAGCATGCTTAGTGCCCGGATGTAACTCGCTGTGCATCTCTGCAGGAGCCATGGCTGACCTTTGCAGGCTGCAATTACTGGTAAAGTTGTGTCAGAGCGAGATGCAGGAGGCAGACACGGAAGGAAAGACGGGATATGGGGGCATAGAGAAGGAAGGGAAATAATGCGCGTGGAGGCCGGAAGGGTGAGGGGAAGAGACAGCAGCACAGAGGTGACCGTCATGGGCCGGGGTGGGAGGCAGGCCGACGGTAACGCAAAGATACCGCAGCATGCACGCCATGACCCCTCCCACCCACTTGCATCCTTTACAATCAAAGATTCAGGCTTACGCTTCCCAACTGGAAAATAATGCGTCTGCTTTTAATCTCCATACCTTCGACACCAGGCCGCGCTTTCAGGTCCTTTCCAAGAGAGAGCAAATGAGTAGGAGGCTGAGCAGAAGAAGGGAGAGGAGGAGACGTACATTTGGAGACGGAGTGATGGCAGAGGAGAGACCAAGAGGGACGAGCTGCAGTAAGGCAATGCTGCTCATATTCTGAGGGCTGCCATGCAGTAGAGGCCTAATGGCTGCCATTTTAGTTATAAAACAGCACGCCTGGATCCTTTGGAAGAGGTGGACAAAATGGCCTTCTGGGGCTGCATAAATCCTTGCACCAACCTTGAGGTAAAGGAGGAGAGCGGGTGAAGGGTGACCAGGTGAGGAATGACAAAGAGACAAAGAGAGGAAGGGGGAAGAAGCCTGATATAGAAAAGAAGGAGACTCACAGGATGGGTGAGAGGGCAGGTGAAACTGAGGGAGTTGAAGAAAGAGGACATTGAGGACGAGGGTCTTAGAGGGGGAGACAGAGAACAAGAGGCAGAGAGGCAGTAACAGAGGGAAAAAAATAGGGCCAACGAAGAGAGAGACAGGTGAGGTGAAGAGAAGATGCCATAGAAGAAAGATAGAGAAATAGGTGCAAGCAGCGGGAGAGGGAATAGGCAGCGGAATAGACCGTTTTCCTTTCATCCACCACCAGCCTGAATGCCATCTGCAAAACGAAAAGGTGATGGCTGGAATGTTTTGAATCAATCATAACCATGGGCACAGCTCTAGGCAACCTTCCAGACCATCGTTTTTCAGCCTGCCAAGCCACTACAGAAGGGGAAAAAACCAACAGAAATCATGATCATATCCAAAGACCAAGAGAAGGAAACCGCCATCCCGTGGCCAACAGAAATGGGAACCGAACCATAATCTGGGAGTCCTGATAGACAACACCCAAACATTAGAACTGCAAATAAAAGCAACAGTCAAGAATTGCTTCTTCCTCCTCCACACGGCAAGAATATAAATATATAAAAAATACTACCTTTCTTCTCCTTCACATACAATCACTCACTATCGTCGCCCTCATCATGTCAAGAATCGACTATGCAAACAGCCTCTACCTCGGAATACCAGAATACCTACTGAAGAAGCTACAACAGATCCAAAACACAGCAGCCAGACCACTCCTCAAACTATCCAGAAGAGACCACATCAGCCCTGCCCTAAAAACACTACACTGGCTCCCAGTAAAACACTGTATCACCTTCAAAACAATGTGCATAACGCACAGGGTAATCTGCAGACAAGGAGCAGAATTCCAACAAAAGAAAATAACAATCTACAAGCCAACAAGAGCCCCTCAGGTCACCCAACGAAATCCGCCTGGAACTAAAACCTTACATCAAGAAAAAACTCGGAGGAACCGCCTTCTATCACTAAGCCACAAAAACCTGGAACAACATCCCAAAAGAAATAAGGAACACCAAAGATCACCTTAAATTCAGAAAATTACTAAAAACATGGCTCTTCAATACCAGAGACTAAAACCGAAACAACAGTGAGACAAAATTACTAAACGGAAAAGGACATTGACAAGCTCCCAGAACCGACTGAGAAGCACTCAGGGCACTGGGAGGGGTGATGCCGGACAGAGTGGTTCACATGCGAGACCCATGGAGACGGAGGCAACAACCCCAGCCAATCCTTACCATCCCCAACCGCCCGTTTAGCTACAACTAGGTACCACTGGGTTGTGGAACTGGCGAGATACCACCAATCACCACACTAACTGAGGTATGGACACTGGCAGGTGCACTAGCCATGTGGGTGGGGGTGAGGAACATGCAAGGTTGTTGACGGAGCGGGCGGAGGAGGCAGCAAGATTTTCAAGGGGCCTCGAATGCAAAACGGGTACGGACCTTCAGAGGCGCAGGGTGCCCAACCACCCCATCGGGTGAGATTACGCAAGCCCAACTGGTCAATTCAGGATAGAGATTCCAACTAACCAATACCATTAACAATTTCCACCTCTGCATACACCTCTCAAACTCCAAACCAAACACAACCACAAACCTGCAGCACAACAAACCGCATAAACCTCACTAAACTGCAACAACAAAACAATAAACACACATAGGGCCTCATTACACGGAAGGCGGTAATGGTTAACGGCCACCGTTAATGGTAACGGTGACCGTTAACCATTACCGCCTTACTACGAGGTCCCTTAGCGGGTTGGTGCTTTAACGCCTGCTTTTTGCAGGTGTTAAAAACCAACCCGCTAAGGGACCTCAGAGCTAATTACGGCACCGCAAAATTGCAGTGCCGTAATTAGCGCCTTCCCCATTCCCATAGAGCCCTATGGGGCAGAAATGGGAATGGGGAAGGGCAATGGCGGAAGGGGGATTTACCGCCCCACCAACCTTGGAATGGGGCGGTAAATCCCCTTTCCGTCAAGGCGGTGCCGGTATTTTACCGGCATGAGCCATGGCGCTAATAGCACCATGGCTCACCGCCTTCCGTGTAATGAGGCCCATAGTCTAGCACATCAGTACACAATGACTACCAGCCGCATACACCCAGGCCCAGCTGACGGACCCACCGGGCTGAGGCTGCCAACAGCAGATCACTGCACTCTTGCACTTTTCCAGCCTCCTCCCACTAACTCACCTTCCCTCCCTCTTTCAGAGCCGCCAGAGCGCCAGGGGACCACTCCAGTGGTGATAGTGCGCGGTACAAATGTCCTTTAACATTACCATTAGCATTAACATATGCAAATCAGGCTTGGTCCTACCCCAAAAGGGGCAGTCCAGCCCGAACTAGTAGGTCACATCCCTTCAGCATCCCCAGACATGTTTCAGCCTTGTTGCCTTGTTGGGCATCATCAGTGAGGAGTAGCTTCAGTCTCTAGGCCCTGCAGACTCGGGACCCACGTCTGGGCTTACCCCTCCCACTCGGGGTGACTTAAGCAAAATGAAAAGGTGATGGCTGGAAGGTTTTGAATCAATCATAACCACAGGCACAGCTCTGGTCAACCTTCCAGACCATTGTTTTTCAACCTGCCAAGCCAGGGGAAAATCTGCAGCCCCCCCACTCCTCTAGTCCTGTGCGTTCGTTCATCAGTTCCAAAAAACAGGCCTGTAAGATGTCCCTTTGCATGCTGTGAATTGGAGACCCATATTTTTTTTACATACTTTCTGTATCAAGCAGGTAGAATAACTCTACAAGTCTTAGCATGCAAGGTGCATCTGGCAGAAATGTAAGGGGTAACTGAAGGTGTCATGCGCAAAATGGGGCATCGTAGCCACAAGGGGAAAACTTCAATGTTACGGCCCCCTTCTTCTTCTCAACTTCAACCTTTAACTTCGACCTCCAAATAAACATGGAGAAAAATTCGACTCAATGCTTCTCTCTGCTTATGGCCACACTAACCCCAATTCATCATCACAGTAAACCCCTCGGCTACATTCTCCTCTTTTTCTCCCTTAGGTTCTTCATCACTCATCAACCTCTCCCCCTCTGACCACTCTCCCAACCAGATGACCATCACGTTCACTTTCCGGCCTCATTACCTCCCCCCCATTTATACTGTCATAATGTAAGTCCTCACCCTAGACCACATCTGCGTATTGCTCTTTGCACTCCCAACCTCCTCGGCCACACCCTCATCAAGTCTTTCTGCTTGTTCAACAATGGCCTGATGCATCAAACGATTCCACCCTCTCTGCATTGCCACCTACCTCACCCTCATCTCAAATTTGTAACCACTCTCGTGACTCAGGAAATGAGGACCCACATGCACAGCAAGCTCTGCAAAGTACAAAAGACATTCCGCTCATATAACCTGCAAGGTACCTAGAAATTCTGCCTCTCCACCAAGCCCACAGTCACTGACTCCCCCGACTCCAGCTACTTTCAGACACACACCACTTTCTTCCTATACCATAACCAGAGACAAGAGGGGAGGTAAGTGAGGTGACTAGACAGAGGGAGGGGGGAATCTGAGGAGGATATATGGAGAGTGCCAGGGGAAGAGCAAAAGAAGAGGGGATGGGCAGTCAAAGAGAGACGGAACTGGAGAAGCCGGGCGAGGGAGAGAGAGAGGGGTACCCTCATTTGTTTGAGGATGCAAAATGTCAGTTTGTTCAGAGGCTCTCACATGTCCCTTTTTCCAAGGCTGTAATCTGCAGCAACATGAGCCCCGCTCAGAGCTCATCAGGATAACCAGTAGCAACTGTTCTGCTTACTTTTTTTTTAATTTTTTTTTTTATTTGATTTAGCTGTAAAAAACAGCCTTTCAAAAAAAAGAACATACAATAAAATATACATCATAAGAGTTGAAACGTTGCACAAAGTGGAACATAACAAAGAAATCAATCATTACATATGAGTTTGTTACATTCTTAGGATAAAAATTGCAACATAAACCTTGATGAATATTAAAATTTCATTTGATTTTAAACTGCCTGATTTACATGCTACCTGTAGTTGTCACACTAAATTCTGCATGTTAGGAGATCTCTACCATATTTCACCTTACCCATTATTATCTCAAGGTCTCGTCCATGAATTTATTAGATATCTGAAAAAATGTTTTAAACCATCTTTTCCTACACAGTTTACACATTTTCCAGGAGACATATGTTAGTACCATCTTTCAGCTTTAGTGCCTCCACAAACATTAATATAGCTAAGTTTATTTTGACCAATTGGCTATGATATAATTTATCCCATAACACATCATGGTCAGTGATAATCTGGTTCTCAAACAAATGTTTAAAGAAAGTACATCTCTTTCCAATAAGTGCAGGACATACAGCAATTAGATGTTTTAAGGATTCAACTTGTCCCGACTCCTTGCAAAATCTGCAATCCCCATTAGTAGTCAACTTTCGCATAAAACGTATTTCATTTGAAGGAAAAACATTCAATCTTATTCTCAAGTAATTGAATCTACTCTTAGGATTGGGAAATTTGATGAGGTATTGCTCTATTTTATGTACTTCTTTCACAGCAAATGAATGACATCTGAAAGTTTTTAATTTGGCACATGCATTTCTAGTCTCAATCCAATCCCACATCCATAGTTTTTTCTTTGCTCTTTCTGGGTTATTTACCAATAGCTCATCATCAATACCTGCCTCTGTCATAGCCAAAAGGCACCACTTGCGCCACTTGGCGATGTTCATATTATCAGTATTCAGCATGTGTTTTCCCATCAAGTACATCACCCCATCATCTTCAGAGGCCATCACATACTTACGATACAGACTCAATATTTTCCAGAGATAGATTGCATTTAGTGAAACCAGGCCCAATTCATGTCTTATCAGACACACTGAAGCTGAGGTAGGAAGGCCACATATCGACTTCCAGAATTCGCCTTCCATTTTAACCCATATGGATTTTTTCATAACTGCTTTTGTTTCTGATGCATACGTCACTATGGGTACAACTTTTTGTTTGTAAAAAATTACAGCAGGCATCAAGGAAAATTTGCCATATTTGGCTTGTATTATCTTAGATTGATTTATTCCCGTTTTGAGTTTTTCTTTCAACACTCTGTAATATGGATTATCGGCTGCATCATTGTTAAATTGGATGCCTAGATATTTGTACTCTGTAACTATTTCTATCTCTATGTCTTGTATTGCCCATCGATATTTTGCATAGGGGGATTTTCTCTTGGAGCGTTGTATCATGATTTTACATTTCTTTTGATTTATTGTTAAAAAGTTTGCGTCTACGTATCTGCTCAAAGAATCAAGAAGGTTGTGTAATCCCACAGGAGTTTTGGCCAAAAGTACCAGATCATCCGCATAGAATAGCCAAGGTATTGGGTGACCACCAATTCGCGGAGCATCAGCTCTGCAGTTCAAAAATTCATGCCGGACGGCTGCCATAAAAAAGTTAAAAAGGGTACTGGCCAAAATACAGCCCTGCTTGAGACCTCTGTAAATCGGAATGGGGTTGGATAAAGTTCCATCTGAGGCCAATCTGATTTGCACCGTGGTGTTCGTGTGCAATTCTTTAATCCAGAATACTATATATTCAGGACACTTTGCCTCACGAAGTTTTTTGACCAACAATTTCCTACACACAGAATCAAAGGCCGCTTGGAAGTCTATGAAGGCCAGATAGATGGATTGACCTTTTATCTGTTCTTGTTTTTTTATGACTTCCAATATGTGCAGGTTAATTGCCGTTCCCATACCCGGCCTAAATCCCGTTTGATGTGGGTCTCTCAACTGTACCCCATTCAACCATACATTCAGGTCTCTCAACAGCAATCTTGCAAAAATTTTGCTTGGAATATCTAATAAAGAAATGGGCCTGTAATTGGCAGGTTTTTCATGATCCCCTTTTTTATAAATAGGTATGGTTATTGCTTTTTTCCAAGAGCAAGGTAAAATTCGCGTTCTTATTATTTTCAAGAAAATGGTTAGAAAAATTTTGGCCCAAGCCATAGGATGTTGCTTTATCATAAAATTCGACAAACCATCTGGCCCTGGCGCACGAGAGATTGACAGTTTAGAGATTTGAAACAGTATGTCATCGATGTTGAAGGAGAGGTCCTTAACGCGAGACTTATCAGGTCCCGCGGTTTCCCCTTTTAAATTTGTATCAGCATACAGGGATTTATAGAAGGACGCCCATACTTCCTGAGGTATGGGATTTAATTGATGAATAAAATGCTGTTTACCCTGCTTATAATTCAATAGGGACCAGATTCTAGATGAGTTCTTAGATTTTAATTTGTCTAGCATGTTTTCCGCATCCTTCTGATATAAAATCGCATGTTTCGATCTCAGCCAGTTTTTATGTTTACATTTTAAAGCTCTGAGTAAATTACCCCTATCACAATGGTTTAATTCCATCACGTGCCTTCTATCTTTTCTATATTGGGCCTTCCGAATTGCAACTTCATAATCATATGTGTGCATAAACTTGATGCCATTTGTTTTTAAATTATTTCTTTTAACAGCAAAAATTTGCATTTCTTCCACATATGACTGAGTATCAGTTTGACAATTCTTCACTCTCTTCAACTCGCTCGTGATCAAGTTATGATTCAGCATGTGTAAAGATTTTGGACACCATTTAAATCTATTCATCCCATAATTCAAGGACATGTTCGTTGCCAAAGATTTTTCATAGTGTTTCTCAAAGACGGGCCATGACCAACTCATACATTGAATATCGTGATCACTAACATGTTGGGGGAAAATAGAGAAATTCGTTATGCTCTTGAACAATTGCTCATCTACAAATGTATAATCGATCATGGCTGATTGCGCACCTCGGTGGCAGGTGATGTGTTGGGGAATATCCCCCCTTATGGCACCGTTTAGCTTACATAATAGACGTTCTTCCATTAATGCATTCCATTTTTGGGCAGCTGTGGATATGCATTTCCCCCCTCGCGCATGACATGTTATGTTAAGATCTCCCGTTATAATAACATGATCACAGGTAGGATCTAAATAGATTACATTCAAAAGATTCTCAAGGGCAGTGAAAAATTCATGATCAGTGATGGCTGCATGGTTCCAGTAAATGTTTATCAAACCTATAACCTTGGAGTCAATTATTATCCTCACCAACTGCAAAAAGCTATTGGGGGAAACCCATGATTCTAATTGAGTATACAGAGTGGTTTTTATGGCTACCATTAGACCAGCCATGGGTCTACCCTTGGCAGGCACAATTGCTGGAATCAAGGTTGTAATATGATTATCCCAGATTGGCGCACATTCTAGCCATATCTCTTGGAAAGCCAAGATGTCAAATTTTCCCAATATGCTGTCATTGCTTTTTACCAAATGATTGAACCCTCTCGTGTTCCATGACGATAGAGAGAGAGAGATTGACTGCTGGCATAGTTAATTTCTACATGGTCTCTCCTCTCTATCATTTTGTACTCTTTCATTTTCAAAGACTGTCTCTGATTGACGATTTCTAGAATGATATTGCACATCTACAACGGATTTAGATTGGTATTGATTTCTGATTGCAGATATTTGTGGAGGATCAGTCAAGGTGTTATTTAGCAGAATGAATCCCAATTTATATATATCCATTCTTGCTTGCCATAATGCGTTTTTTATAAAGCCTGACTTCATCCACAGCTTTACGACAGAAAGATCAGTTGGATGTAAAAACTCTATTTGCTCAAAATATGCCGAACATATACCTTCTAGAGCCGGTACATCTGCAAGAATATTCATGACTGATTGTCTATTAAGATTGAAAGCATGGAACGGATGCGAGCGGCACTGCAAAATTAGGTGGTGTGCTGTCACAGTTTTTATTGGAGTTCTCAAGGCCCCTTTTATAAGTGAATTCGACTTAAGATCTTTTTGATTTGCTGATTTATTGGGATAGGCAGAAGCACCCATTGTATTCAACATGTTTATTTCCATAGAGACTTTAATATTTGTGTCATTTACCATGGAAACAATTCTTTGAATCGATTTCTCTATGTCTTCTTTCCATTCTTTCAATACTACTGTGTCCACACTCTTCAATTTTACAGGCTCTACTGGCAAGGGTTCTCCGCTAAATTTCATTTCTACAGGCTTTGGTTTAGTTGTCGAGTCATCCTCTTGGGAGCCTATATCATTCACCAATGGAGCTGATTCTACTGATTTCTGCATAGAGACATTTTTATTGACCTGTTCGCTCATCAAAACCAAACTGTCCAAAGGTTCGTACATCAAGGACGCTGTGTTGGCCAGTTTGGATTGACTCGCTTTAAACAGTAACATGTCACTATATTTGTTAGCGATATTTTTTCGAGCCAAAGTGATTGCAGAGTTTGGTTTAGATAATGACTGTATGAATTGTCTAGTTCCAGTAATCTTGGAGTTAGGAATGGATTTGACGTTTTTAGATTTTTTTATAACGTTTGGTATCAAAATATGTGCTTTTTTAGGTTGTTTTTCAAATATAAGATAAGTCGACCCCTTACTATCCAAATCAGGGTCTTTTACAATTTCAGCATCTTTAAGTTGTTGGCAGACCTCGCTAGAGGAAGGGAGTAGAGTATTAGTATACTTCAATTTTGCCTTGCTTTTCTTAGAACATCTCTGTCCAACAACACATTTCTCCTTTATATTGCTTCCCGACACAGAACTGGGTTTAGACATCTCACATTTATTCTCTGTCACTTTTATATCAGTTTTTTCCACCATTCCATTAGATTGTACAGGTATTTTTGCTTTCCCTGTCTGGTGTTGTAATACAATTTGTTGATTCTGTGAACAATCAATTAAAAGTACATCAGAAGTTTGTACATTTTCAACATACTTTTTACCCCCTATCTTTTCACACATTTCATTCACATATGGATCACACTCAAGTTTGTTTTTAAGACAGCCACATAGAGATTCAGTATTTTTTGTTTGATTCTGTAATAATTTAGCTAGTAGCACCTGTTGTTCATTCATTTTTGAATCTAGAGAATCATATAAGCGTGTCAAAGAAAATAAGGCTGCGTTCATCGTTTGTAGAGAAGTCTCTACACCTACGATGAAAGTCCCTTGGGAGGGATGATTATTTAAATTTAAGGCATTTGAATTGCGCCGTGGAGTAGGATTCATAAAAGAGCAAGACAACACAGACGACTCTTTCGGCGAAGGAGAAAACATCATTGGGGATTTGGATAGGTTGTGAAAACTCTCTCTAGTTCCAGTCACCAAATCAACCACTTCATCGTGATCAGAAGAAATACACTCGCCACACTCATCAGTTTTCTTAATAGAGTCTTCCTCATTTAATGTTGCTAATTCCCAAGCTGCATCATTGGACGCTATTTCTCCTCTAGATTCAACCTGCTCATCTAATATCAGGGATGATTTTAAGGGATTTGTGATTAATTCACCTTCACTCACCTCACCTCTTAATTCCACTTGGTTCTCAATAATGGCCAAAGCACCAGCGGCCACTAAGGAATCAAGGGGTGTATCTCTCAGATCAACCACCTCCCCGTTTATTTCCTTTTCTTCAACATTATTGGAGCATAACCCCTTGTTAGATAGGGAGGCTTGCAATTGTCCAACCCCCCCACCCATTTTAGTACCCCATTCACAGAATTTACGTATATCCGCTATGGGGGTACAGGACCTTATGTTAGAAGCAGATTTAGATGCGCGTACTAGCTGAATGCAATGTGTAGAAGATTTCGGGGTTTGGAAGGCCGCAGCAACACAGGCTTTAATTTTGTCCTGGGGCGGCATTCCAGTTTTCAGGGTTAATACCATTTTGCTAGAAAGCAACAGGGGCACTAGAAAAATATATAGAAAATCAAAGGAGGGGGATTACACTCACCAAAGTTTGTCTTTTCTAAAGTTTTTCCCCTATGTTACAAGGCAATAATATATTCTGGCTCTCAGTACATGAGGATCAGAACAGCAAACAGTCAACAGTACTTCCGTAGTTAGAGTTGGATGTTCGTGAGGCAGCGCGCGCAAGGCAGGGATCAAAGAGGATAGCCTCCGCAGTCTCCCAGCCGGACACGCCGCCAAACAGCCGCACAACAGCACAGCTAGCGGCCTTGTCACCGTCGGGCTTAACGCCGCAAGGGTGGAGGTCTGTGCTAGAAGTACAGCGTTGGGTCACGTGATGAGTCACGTGCAGGTCCTCGCAGCCAGCTCCTCCAGGAAGTGATTACCGGCAAGAGCAGGAGCCCTCCTCTCCAACTTGCTCGCTCGCTCGCAGTGCCGGCAGTAGAAACGAAAAATGTTTAAGGCTCACACGCTGCTTCTCTCAATGCACACTACCCCGCTCGGGCGGAGGTCTGTGCTAGAAGTACAGCGTTGGGTCACGTGATGAGTCACGTGCAGGTCCTCGCAGCCAGCTCCTCCAGGAAGTGATTACCGGCAAGAGCAGGAGCCCTCCTCTCCAACTTGCTCGCTCGCTCGCAGTGCCGGCAGTAGAAACGAAAAATGTTTAAGGCTCACACGCTGCTTCTCTCAATGCACACTACCCCGCTCGGGCGGAGGTCTGTGCTAGAAGTACAGCGTTGGGTCACGTGATGAGTCACGTGCAGGTCCTCGCAGCCACCTCCTCCAGGAAGTGATTACCGGCAAGAGCAGGAGCCCTCCTCCCCAACTTGCTCGCTCGCTCGCAGTGCCGGCAGTAGAAACGAAAAATGTTTAAGGCTCACACGCTGCTTCTCTCAATGCACACTACCCCGCTCGGGCGGAGGTCTGTGCTAGAAGTACAGCGTTGGGTCACGTGATGAGTCACGTGCAGGTCCTCGCAGCCAGCTCCTCCAGGAAGTGATTACCGGCAAGAGCAGGAGCCCTCCTCTCCAACTTGCTCGCTCGCAGTGCCGGCAGTAGAAACGAAAAATGTTTAAGGCTCACACGCTGCTTCTCTCAATGCACACTACTGTTCTGCTTACTACGAATCTTCCCAGGCGCAAGTGTCCTCTTGTGATCCAGTACCCTTGTCCGCTGTCCACTCATGTCTGAAGATGCCTCCCGGCCCTGCTCCCGAGTTACGCCATATGTGTCCTGCACCAGAAAACCAGACTCTACATTCCTCTTTGCATCCCTGACCTCTGCTTAGTTACACCAGCAACCTTCTAGCCAGTCGCCGTTTCAATCCACAACCTAACTCTGCAACCTATAGTCCCCTCGGCTCTGTCTGCCTACAAGCGATGTTGCTTGTCAGACCCTCAACTTTGTAAGCTTTGTGCCTGCAAGAGAGAGAGAGAGAGGCAGGTGGGAAAGGGTTCTGGGGAATCCCGTTTTTTTTCTCGAATTGGTCCTTGTTAGGAAAGATTTCCCTTAGGTGCAATTTTCCCTCCCTTTATGAACCGCCTAAACATTTTGCTTTTGTTTGGCTTACCAAACCTGACTTTTTCCAGTGGAGCACAGCCTTCAGCTGCACTCCTCTGGGCTTTTTGCTAATTTGTTATGAGGAAACTGACACTTCCTTCAGGCTGTCAGTACTGGGAAACTATGTTTCCCTTAGTCTTTGGCTATGTTGCCATTTCTTGGTAAGTTTTTCATCTATGTGCCAAGTACCTTACAGTACCATGCACAGGGGTCCTTTTGTTGTATGGCCCTAGCCACCCTCTAAGGATATTTGTATGTTTATACAAGTGTGCCTAGGACAAACTGGTGGCAACAGTTTACTTTTAAAGTATTTTTACTTCGTTTTTATGGATCATACCACGTTTACCGCGCTTGGCCCAAGACTGTGACCAGTGCAGAAAATGGCTGTGCCACAAAGTCTTTTGTTCTTTCCTATCACCATTTTGTCCCTTTGCCTTCGCCCTGGCCGAGAGACCTGGGTATTCCTTATTTGGGCATGCAGTCTCCCTGGAAAACTGCATCTTTCGCGGGCTCCTGCATGTCACGTGTGCTAGTGCCCAAGAAGAGAGTTGGAACTGTCTGGCCCCAATCCACACTACTGGTCCCAGTATGTCTGGTAGAGCTGAATGACAGGAACCACCTGGGCCACGATTGGCCCATCCTGGCGTGCATGCAAGAGAACAGATCTTCCATTGGTTATGCTAGATTTGAGCACAAAAGAATCTTGGATAAGATAAGGGGCTCTACATCCATTCTAGGCCTATTACCTGAAGTTCAGACCAAACTACAGAAGAAGCCAAGTATCCTGAAAGAATGAGCAGACTCGTGGAACTGCCAGAGAAGTGCTTGAAGGTTTGGCACCCTCACCCCGCTATTGTCCCGTCAGTCCCCTGCTTTTGAATCGTACCAAGAAGGCTTCAACCCTTTGGAATAGTGGGAACAACTGCTCTCTGCACCTCCTGCTTTCCTTCGCAAAGAGCCTCTTCGAAAGTGTTCATGGGCCATTCAGTGAACTGACCAGCTCGAACCCGGGCTAACATATAGGAGGCCACTGTCCTGAGTTCAGACTTCAGAGTTTGGACATTGCTTACTTGTGGCCCTGGGCCTTCTCCCGCCAAAACTCGTTGTCCTGGCTCCTCTGAGTCTCGATTTATGAGAGTAGGCCACGCAGTGAGCATTTACGGTGCCTGTGTCGCCCCGCTCTGGTGAATGTTGTAAGTGCCTGCAGACCTGCCCCACCATGTCCTGAGACATGCTGCACTGGAACTATCCTTCTTTCTTCGAGAGCTGAGAAAAGGATACTATCCCACCACAGAAAATCGTCCCGACCCACAGCTGATGAGAGCCAGAGTGACTTGTAACTGGAGGGGTGAAACCTACTAGCAAACTGGACTAGACTGGCAAAGTTTGGCCCTGACTGTGTCGAGGGTCGGTGAGTACTTGCATCACTTACCGGTGGCCCCCTTGCACATCTGTTTTACGCACGAGAATCTCTGAAAAGATATTCACCTTAGCTGGGCTGGCCTGCGCTCCCCAGCTATTCCCGAACTACGAAAGTTGCTCTGTCTGCAAGGGTAGACCCGCCTCAAGGAGTAGGACTTTATTCTTCATCCCCTCAACCCCCTTCCTGACCAGTTACAGCTCCCCGAATTGAACCCGCCTTTTTGCTTTACGCACGACCGTACATTGGTAACGCACTGCTGTACTTTTGAGCAGACGTCTCCTCACTTCAAAGGGCTGCACTGCCTCATGCGATATCTGTGTTGAATCTACCTCTTCTGTTGCAGGTTGTGGTTATTTCTTCCCCCTTTCATCCACATTAGGCTAAACGCATTTTGTATATATGTTACATAGTGAAAAACGTGTGTGGTAACTGTTTTATTATTACTGTGGTTTATTTGTGTTTTGTTATAAAGGCCTATAATAAATGTATTTTTGATATACATTTGTCTAAGCATCTGTGGAGTTTTACTGTGTATGCTCATTGTGGTCTTCCGATCACTCTCACCCTTCCTGAGACTTAGGGCCTCATTCCGAGATTGGAGGTAGCCATGGTGCTATTTGCGCCATGGCTGCCTCCAATACCGGGTCTGTGTCCAGTCTGGTTGAATAGGGACTTACCGGGACATCTCGACCTGTGCGGACCTGGTAAGTCCCCATTCAACCAACCATTCCCCATTCCGCATTCCCATTTGAGCCCCCATAGGGCTCAATGGGAATGGGGAAGGCGCTAATTACAGGCCTGCTAATTAGCGCCCTGGTCCCTTAGTGGGACCCGTAAAGAACTTGTGGTCAGACCACACGCCCTTTGCGGCTCCCGCTAAGGGACCTCGGAATTGGGCGGTAAGGGTTTAACGGCACCGGTCTCCTTACCAGTGACCGTTATCCCTCACTGCCCAAGTCGGAATGAGGCCCTTAGTCTTGACCGCCTGCCAAGCTAACGTAGATTGGTCTGGTTTGTCTAGAAGGTTCCCCTGTTCCAATAAACTAGGGTGTCCTCCTAAACTTCTGCCCACCATGTCAGAGTTTAGAAATTCCTCTTAACAGTCCTCATGTCTCTTTTCTCCAATAACATCAGATTCCTTACCTACACAACTCCAACACTACCACCTCTCCACAATTCATGTGCCTGTCTTCATCCCAGGATCTCAGCCCATCATCTTACCCGTTGAACTATGTAATCCATGTGAGGAGCTTCGGAGAGGCTGTTCCATTCATCACTCAGTTCTTGTGCGAACCCCAGCTCAGTCTTAGCCTGGCAGAAAATGGTGAATAAAGCAGCACAATTTCGGAACAGATTCTCTGCATTAATTTGTTTGTTTCCACACTTCTTTCAAGGAATCTGCATGCATCTCCACCTGCACAGAATTCTGAAACCCCTGGGGATGCAGGAATCTCTCTGGCCTCTGCCTACTTTGTAGAGCGTGCTAATAGTGGGTGGAGTCTGTAGGGAGGGATCCGTTCTAATGGCAGCTGCCATGGTATTTTATGGTGGCTCCCTTTACTGATCCCTGATGAGTGCAGAGGGGCGCATACCAGAGATCAAAGCAGGTTCACAGCTCAAGGTGGTGTTCCGCACAGGAACCTGGTGAACACTTGGATTCCCGTGCCAAACAGCACATCATGCAGCGGATCACCAGAATCCCTAGGAAAGAGCAAACAATGAAACAATGAAAAAATGGTACTGGTCGGTTAATAGAAGAGCAGACAGGAGATGCAGAGTAGACAAGGTGCAGAAGAGGGGGCAGGAGAGTAGGTACACAAAGAGGTGGAGACAAAGAGGAGAGAGTAAAAGAGAAAGTAAAAAACAAGAATGAGAGCGAGGAAGGGTAAGAGAGTTTGGGAGATTGGCAAAGAGACTGACGATGAGCCATTCACTGGGAGATGGGAGAGATACGGAGGAGAGACAGAGTAGCAGATACAAAAGGGGAGATAACATAATAAGAGAAACAGAGGCAAGAAACAGCTGAGGAAAACAGCAAGCCAGAGAGGCAAAGGAAAGCTAGAAGCAGAGGAGAGGCATAAGAAGAGAAGGCGAAAGAGACTGGCGATATCTATGTGGAAAGAGAGGTGGGAGAAGAAAGAGCAGAGAAGACAGACATGTTTACTTTGCTCGGAAAGAGAACTATTGTCTGGGGAGGATAGCTCAGCAGCAAAGTGCTCACCTTGGAAACAAGACAACACGAAGCAACACAGATTCGATCCCCGGGTTTAAGCGCGTTATAAATAACCTATCAATCAAACAATATCATATCATAGCCCACCAAGTGCATCATGGGACTGGAGAAATGAAACATTTCATAAGTATTTTCTTTTCTTTATTGTTAAGGGTAATTGAAACTTGTGGTGTGTTCTTGGTAACATGACTGTCTTCTGATTGCACGTGTTATTTGATAAACATGGATCAAATTCTATATCAACACAGTTCATGTATATTATGTATGAAATTCTATGAAATGGCTTGCCACCGTTTTAATATTGAGAATATGGTTTCATGGACTTCTCGAATCTCGGATGAATTAATTTAAATATTTCAATAGATAATGTGCAATATTAAGTATCTTTATTTTGGTTTAACGTCACTGTAAACCTATGAACTAGCGCGTTTTTTAACTAAATGTGTGAATTTTTGTGAGATCTGAATTGTTTTGCTGTAAACCATATACAAATAAAAAAATAAAAAATAAAAAAACATTTAATAAAGTCGACAAAACTGTCCAGATCTCTACTTGCCTCAAAAAGAACAGACGATCAAAGGTCAGCCAAGTGCACATGGTCTGAATATTATTATTGACATCAACAGACCTAAATTAGTAGGTCTGAAGGCTTCCACTGGGCAGTATCCAACTAGGTTTTTGACCCAACCAATTGTTTGCCGGGTGTGAAGTCGCTTGTTGGGCATGTTTTCCATAGAAAGCCATTAGCAACTATTTCTCTTTCAAAATGTCAGATCGTCTTACAGTGACGTCACAGCAGAGGGTGGTGACTTTCATAATAGAGGAAGTGGACCCAGCAAGCACAGTTCCCCCCTTCACTCGGGGGGGGGGGCACACCTGTCACTTTGTCAAAGTCCAAGGTCCTGCGCTGAGAAGGGCTCTTCTACCTTTGTCCGCGCAGGGGCCACATCTCTGAAAAACGATCATTCTCACAGGGAGCCGCACTGTGGGGGAGTTGTGGGGGGCTGTATGTGCAAGGACTCCACATACTAATTAAAAACATATTTATATGGGTAAGGAAGGCAGTTTCCAGATCCAGGGAGGTGGTGAGGTTGGCAGCCATCAGATATTCCTTATTTTGGATTGGGGGAGGGGTGGCTTACCATAATGGAGGTCAGGGATGGTGGCACAATAACAGGTGTACATTTCTTGGGGGGATGTTGGAGGTTGAACAGGTTAGCAGGACGGCAGATATAGTTGGTCGGCTTTGGTGCTGGGGAGTCGGATGAGGAGGGAAGTATGAATGGGGTGAGGATGAGGCAGGGGGACAGGATTTATTTTGTTTTGTTTCGGGTAGGGAATGTTTTCACGTTGCACATGGTCTCCTGCGGCCTACTCTCGACATCCCTTTAATGCGGGTATATGGAAACCAAACAGGGAGAATAAAAGGGATTGGGGTGGACTGGGCGGTCATTCACAATGTATAATGAAGGATGGGCAGCTAAGAACTCTGAAGTATACCCCACCTCAGGGTTCCGGGGAACACTACCGACAACTCAAGCATTGCTCACTCTATCAGATGCCACTTGCCATACCTTGCTGGAATAGATCTCTGTAGTTGGAAGCTACCCATCTATAACTTTGTATATGAGCCAGGCTTAGGTCTTGGAACCCAACCGTCTCGTGTTCTAGTCCCCCAGCACTTAAGAGCAAGGCGGAAAAGGAAGGCATAGCTGTTTTGCAGCTGGTTTTTACGGTCCGGGGGATTTTATGGTTGTTTTGCAAGTCAGGTGGGAGATGGAGCGGGATATGTTTTTTTGCCTTCCCTTCAAGCTCGCCCTGCGATATCACAAACAGGTTGGATCCTACGTGGGCCCGCAGAGGTCTTTAGGAGGACCACTGTTTCAGGTTTGGGAGCCATTTTCTGCTGCCATTTGAACAACTCTACACAGAGGTACCTTGTGACTGGGATGGAGGGCCCAGATCCTCCTGTGCATTGTATTTCAGCTTATCTAGTATCGGACATTACTGACACACAGCCCTTGAGTGCAATTGCATCAACACCCAGGCCTCCATTCCAAGTGGAGGAGGTCCTGGCTGCCAGTGATGCGCATGTGGATAGTGCACACGTGGTATTGAGTGAACATGGGCAAGGGGGCAGTTTAAAAGTAAAGGGTGGAGGGATGACCACAGTGGAACACCACCGGGTACAGGCCCTTTCGATGACTTTCGCAGGGCATGGCTGTAGCTGCCGTACAATCAGAAATTAAGGATTTAGGGCCTCATTACATGTTTGCTGGTATTATATGCCAGATACAAGTGCTCGTATGATATTAGCATAATTGACCTAAAAACATTTGATCACATTTTTGTGACCTTTTTTTGGTTAAATTTAATTAAATATATATATGGGGTGGGTAGGGTATAGATTAGGTTGAGGGGAAGTGAGGAGGTTGCGGGGGGTCTCCTCCCGTATTTTAGACTGAAAAAAGGTCAAATAAATTCGATCAAATGCAATTAGGTCAAATGTTTTAGGTCAAATAGACCCAAACGCTGGTATACACAGTGAATCCCCTCCCATAGGACTCCATGTGGAGATTTTGCCACTATTACCGGCCGTGCTGGTAACACAGGCAGTTTTTTGCTGGTAGGGGTCAGATTTACCTCCAGTTCTTTGCTAATGTGTAGTTGGCCGGTCCGGTAAAAGTGCTAGTAAACGCTATTACCAGCACTTTTACCATGTATCAGCCAACTTGTAATGAGGCCGGCCTTTCCAGAGTAAAATCGCCTATCCCGCTCTGGGAGGGGAGACATTGGGGAGCTGGACGGCAATGCTCTAGGGAAAGACCGACTAAGAGAACAGCAGAGGCGAGACAGTGGAGACAATGCAGAGGCGAGGCAAAAGCCAGAATGACAGCTCTGATAGATCATATGCACAGAGCAAGAGACATAGGGAGAACGAGAGAGAACATGAGAGTTAGAGAGCAGGAGACATAGAAACAGGGATGGAGCAAGTTGCCTTTGCCACCGTCCCCGACTGCAATGTTCACAAAGAGATATGGTCCACATGCAGGCTTCCCGACAAAGGTGTGAGAGGATCATGCCCTCTTAGCTTCCTGGACCTGAATGCAGCCAACAAACCGTACAAAACAAGCATCCTGACAGGCAGATCCACCCACGTCTCCTAGCCAGAAAAACTCTTTACTTAAATTAAGCAGACCTTTAACCCCCTATGTTCCACGCTCACAGATGTCAGTCACGTTTTCCTGATTTTGGAGTCATTTTTCCTACTATCACTCCTCCCACTGGAGTTGGACCGAGTTCCCTGCCTGATAATGGCATCTTCTTCAAGTGGAAGATGTCACTCCGAAGGGTGTTAGTAGATACTACATGCTCGGTAGGCCTAAGAAGAGCTATGGTCTGTCCCCCGGATAGACAGATATGAGCAGGAAGTAACTCCACGTTGACCTTTGCATTGAGACCATGCCCCGCAAGAAGCCATGCGCTTTCAGCAGCAGTCATGCCAGAAACGAGCCATTCGTTGCTGGCAGGCAGACCTGTAGAGGAGGTCCCAAATAAAGCCTGCATTCCAATCACCAATTTTGAAGTTCCAGGAACATTCACATCAAAATATGTGATGTATGATGAGCAAATAAACCAGCAGAGAGCCGCAGTGGGGCTCTGCCCAGTGCCTATTAGAAGAGCAACACCTATTGAAGTACCGATACCCAGCAAACCATGGACAGTAAGGTATCCATTGAGGAAGCCCTACCAGGAAATAAAACAAAATGAAGATTGCCTAAGTACTGTCCCGGAAGAAACCAAAAAGGCCTTAATAGAAGACGAATGGTGAGGTCACGTGGGCCCGGACTAACGTGCAGATAGAAGAAATGACAACCAAAAAATGACACACAGAGATGAAGCACCATGAATAAAGATATCGTGAACCTAAAGGGGGAGAATGATGTTGAAATACAAAGAATTTCAAGCTGTAAGCAAGATGAAGATATTCAACCAGTTTACACCTGTAAATATGCTTGGAACTGCAAGAAAGCTAAGGAAACTGCGTCTTGCTAAGTAGAAAAGTAGTGCGGCAAGAGCCATTATACATAATCTACCTCAAACGAAGTAGCTTATTATAAGTATATTTCCACTTTGCAAACAAAGCAGAACCAACCCAGGTTACTAAAGGCCAAATGAGCAGAGATTCATATTTAACAAAACAAGAAGAGACGGCTGAATCGAAACTTGGAAGAGGCAACTCGTGCCAGGGAAGCCACGGTCATACCAATAGAAGCTATGAACAGTAGCTACTTTTAATTGAAACTAAGAACAGAATATCCTGCCTCTGAAGGATAGAGATAAGAAGGCGAAGGCAGGGGGCGGGTGAAACGAAAATCAAATACATAAATTGAGAGAAACGAGACAAATTCATGGTGTGGGTATCACGTGACCAGCTGAGCAAGAAGAAGCACGGGTTCACACCTACGCTTGGCACCGGACCAAGCAGAGATATTAGAACCTTTCCAGACAGAAGATGCAGTTTCGAGGCCAACCACAACCACAGTGAACTAACTGACACATGGCTATTAAAGTAATGATTGATTGTAACCATAATTGGAGGAAGGCCGGGTAACTAAGGGGCACCTCGCACCTGGTTCACCATTCTGCGTGCTGCTGAGCGAAGTGGAAAAGTATGCATGGGGTTGGTGCCAACCCAATCACAATGGACCAAATAATCTAGGGTCCTATAGTTAGTAGAACCAATTGGACGTTGTACTTTTAGTGACATTCGCAGTAGTCATTTTTGAAGGAAGGGCTTACATGCCCACCTGACAGTGTTTACCCAATCCCCTCACTCAATTACCATATCCAGATATAGTACCTATGGTAAAGTTACCTTTTTCCAACCAACAGAATTGCATGTTAACTTTTGAGTGTTACACGTCAATTATGACGAGTTTTGAGTATAAATGTTACAAGTATGAAGTTCGTTGGGGTTGAAGCGAGAAGGACTATCGCATCACTGCTGATATTCATGACTCCCCGTTTTCTGTACTTGTCATTAAACGGACTCCCTTTACCAAAGCATTGAGCTGTCCTTATTGATTGGTTTGGAGTAATGAATCTGCACCCCCATCCATCTCAAGGGTGCAGCTATTTAGTCTTAAAGTACTCCTGAACAAACCTTGGCTCTATGGGCCGGCCAGGGGTCTCGGAGTACACTTGGTAGCAGAGGATGGTGGTTATCGATTATCGACTAATGATTAGAAAAAAAACCCCATTGACGGTCAACATAAAGTACCTATAGGTCTTCGGCAATATCACAAGTCCTTTGCCATTCGGCTGAGTAGACCGTGAAGCTCCCCGTAGACAGTGGTAGTGTAAAAGAAGTCTGCAGACCAGGGTCTGAAGGAACCCGTGTTACCCACCTAACCCCTTCCCATTCCTACGGGCAGCTGAGCGGGTGAAAAACCAAAGAAGGCGGTAACAAAGTCGGTGATCCCGAGGGTCCAGAGAGGAAAGAAAATGCGAACGGTGAGTGAAAAAGACTGAGTGTTTTGGCAAAAGTGCATGCTTTAGAACAAGTAAAGGGAAAAGGTAACGGAGGGAGAGGGGAAAAAACAAAATATAGTTAGAAGTAGAGAAGAATGTATATATCTAAGGGGAAGGGAATAATGACTCGAGAATAATTAAGTAAATAGAGAGAGGTTACTGGTGAGGACACCCGAGAAGAGAGAGGTTACCGGGCAGGACACCCAAGAAGTGAGAGGATTCGCCTTGTTCCTACGCTTTTAATACAAGCGGCTAGAAGAAACGTGTATCCATAGTCCTAACTAAAGGGGAACAACTAGACTACCACAGCGACTAAAGTCGCTGTGAAAGGGATACGTTTAAACTCCATGAAGGGGTAATGATTAGAGGCAGAGATACCGTTGACCAGCTGGTGTTCGTTTAGTCTGTTAAACATCTGTCTAACATGTTGTTTGCTGTGACGTCACAAGTCTAAAAATTTCCTTTGAGAAAAGTGATTTTAATTTTATGCAATTGAATAGCTAAGATAATATTGAATGCAAATCAATGTTTTTGAGTACAATAGGAGATATCAAATTTTGTGGAAAAAATCAGGGTTGGAGCTTGCGGTGTTTGGCACTCACTCATATTGTTGAAAGTTGTTTAAGTCACGTGAAGCGTTGACAAGTGTTATATAAGGAGAAAAGGGAACAGATTTAAGCATGGAAGACATAATAAAAATACAGTACAGAGTGGGTTAAAGGAACCGCCCACAAAATGTTTATGCCATGGCCACAGGGTGGGCCCTTATCTAAAACTGTCTTGCAACACATGACAACATATTTGCACTCCACATACACAGGCAAAAAGTTAGACAAACGCCTCTCTGTTCTAGAACTTTGGAAGATGTGTGAACAGGGAAAGGAAGAGGAGCCACCAATAGATTGGATACTTAATGTATGCACAGACGGGGGTGAGACACCTATTGCGCCACCTGCCCCATCCGAAACAAAGGTTGAAGAAAACAAAGACGAGGGGTTATACCCGCTGAGAGAACTTAAAGCAGCTACAGGGCATAGTAATCCGGCATAGAAGTCACCTACGCAAAGTAGTGACAAAAATCAAGGGAGAGAAAAGGATAAGGATATTGTCTCCACAGTCCCAAGGGACAAGGAGAGACGCGATGATGAGCGAAGGGACCAGGCACAGACAAGTGCATCTCTCGATAAAGAAAGATAGAAGGGAAACAAAGGTAGAACTGATGAGATAGCATTCGCAAAAAACAAATGGATGGAAGGGCACATTTTATTGAAGCTCGATGGCAAAGGCATCGATGATGCGAAACAAAAAGAGATAGACGAGGTACATAGAAAGGGGAACGAAAAGGAATTGATAGACGAAATAATAAGGAAACAAGATAGACAAATGCGAGAACAGCTATATCGCGCAGAGCAAGAAAGACAGCTTGATTGCAGACAGAGAGCAGACAATGATCAAGACAGACAGAAGCAGCAAAGGTTAGAGGAACAACAAAGAATACAAAAGAAGAGAATAAAGAGACGGAGGGATGAGGACATTTGAAAGGCAGATGAACGTAGAAGTGAAAAGAAAAAGGAAGAAGATAGGGTCAGAGAAGAGGCGAGGAAGCGCAGAGAATTCGATGACGATGTAGAACGAAAGCGAAGACAGAGAGCATGCGATCTTGAATATCTGGAGAGCGAGGTTAAAAAACCTGCTCCAGTGGTAGATTTGGAAGACATCGAAGAATTCTTCCCTGTGTACGATTCAGTACCAGGAACGTTTAAGGCGAATATCGAGGATGACTTCGACACCAGAAGCATCAGAGAAACAATTGATAGAGTATATGATGAAATGGGGTTAGAACAAACACCCCAAGGGGAGGGGGAAGACGAGCACCTAGAGAGCACTCAGCTTCATGACTCTGAGGATGTCTCCCAAAGTAGTGGGAATAGAGAACTATCCCTGGATAGACTAGAAATAAGTAGGAACATAGACGACACAAGAAGTGGCACGAGTTGGGCACAGACAACGTCTGACTCAAAAAAGGGAAGAGTGCGAGGAAAAAGAGGAAGAAAGAAGGTGCAAAAGACGACTCCCAAGGAAGAAAGGGATAAGGTGGTCAGACACTAGTGAGTCTGCACTGAGGGCATCAGAGTCAGCCACACAGTCAGACCGGCATAAAGAAGTATCTCACGGTCAGATGGGGGTGTCATCACCGCCCTATGTGGACAGGCTAAGGACGTTGCCAGGCAGGCGGCGATGCGGAAATAATTCCCCTGCAATAGACAGGAGAACAATGAGAGAAGAAAGAGAACTATTCATCGCAATTCCCGTTACTCGAGAAAGGAGGGGCGAGACCACAATATATTCCATGGCCACACATGGATTGAGAAAACTTTAAAAACAAGCTTCCAATGCTGACATCGGAAGCTGGAAAGTGGATACACGAGTACTCGAGACTCATGAATCTTCGACGAAATCTATACCTGTGTTCTACCACATATTGTGCCAAGTGCTGCCAGAGCCGGTACAGAAATAGCTCAAGAAATTGGTAGGAAATGAGGCTAAACCTTGGGCAGAAATACAGCTGACCATTGCACACTATTGCAGGCTACTACAAGAGAAGAATCGCAAAAAGGAAGCTGCACGAAAGGGTGAGGAAGCTAAATTGGTGCAGAAGAAATTGTCAAAATATGCTCTTGAGGGAGCAATGATAACTAGCACAGCTGAATCGAGCATGCAGCAGGTCAATAATCCACAGCCGATTAATCAAGGCAGTACTGGGTTTTACTCAAGGGGAAGAGGATTTAGAGGAAGGGGATGGCAGAGTAATCAGGGAGGTTTTCAGAATAACCAGAGTAATCAAGGAGGTTTCCAAAACGTGCAGGATGGCAATCAAGATATGTCAAATGGACAAATGATCCGACCACCGCCAGTATGTTGGTTGTGTGGGAAGACTGGGCATATAGTACGCACATGCAGAAACCAAGGCATGATGCAAAACGGCCAAGGTATGGGAGCAGGTACGGAGAATCCCCCTGCCGCTTTACAGCAGGGAGTTGCACAGAATCACACGGTTCAACAGCAAACACTAGGAGCTCAGCAAACCCCACAGCCCCAAAATATAGTGAGTTTCCCACAAGGGCAGTCCCAACAGTCACCGCTGCAATTGTCACAAACAGCTAGCTCAGGGCAGACCATGAACCCTGGAATGAGGAGTAACTCTGGGAATGGGGGAAATCCACCAGTACATGGTGGGCCAAAATTGTATATGGACTAGGACAGCTCACTGGGATCCCTGATATGTTCTATCCTATCAATGACACTAGACCCTCACCGGGAACCTAGGGTCGATGTCATTATAGGGGATAAAGAATATGTTGACACGGTTGCAACATGCTCGTGCATACGTGAAGGCAAGTTTTCCTTGTCTCGCAAGGCCATAGATACTCAGAGTTTCACAGGAGCTACAAGTCATTTTGCCTTCACAAATGCACTTCCAGTCTCTATAGGAGAATGTGAGATGAATGTGCCATTATTATATTCACGTCAGACCCCAGTAAACAATTTGGGTGGAGATTTAATGGCAAAGTTAAACATGTCTCACTTCTTGGGTAAGAATGATCAAAAGAGAAGTGCCTCAAAGAATGATGTTGGCACGGAACCGTCCAGAGTATTTTGATGATGACATGGCCCAGGTGCCTGTCTCAGTGTGGACCACAGGACCTTATGACGTAGGCCTATTGAAAGTGGTTGAGAAGTGAGAATTAAGCTAAAACCAGGAGCAATTTTACCCAAAGCACAATAATATCCCATGTCCAGAGAGGTAGATGAGGGGATTTTTAAGTCAATTTTGACTATGATAGAGCAAGGCATCTTAGTGACGTCAGAGTCGTTGTGCAATACTGCGGTTTATCCGATCAAAAAATCAAAGTGAGGGTCTTGGAGGCTAATCCAGGATTTACACCCAATAAATGATATTGTTGAGTCCGAGTTCCCTTTAGTCCGTAACCCGGCTACAATCCTATGTAATATACCTGTTGAGTCAAAATATTTCATGGTGATTGACTTGACAAATGCATTTTTCTCAATCTTGTTGCACCGTGACTTGCAAGATCTGACGTCATTCACATTCAGACAGATGCGTCTGAAAAGCAGAAGGCTACCCCAGGGGGTACTATGAGTCTCCTATTTTTAACAGAGTCCTGCAGATGGACCTGAGCAATATTGCCTTGGAAAGTGTTGTCCTGCAATATGTGGATGACATCTTATTTGTAGCACAACAGAAGAGCAATGCAGGCATGATTCTGTTCAGCTATTGACTATACTGGCTGAGAAGGGATATAAGAATGACAAGGAAAAGCTACAATATTGTCAACAAGAGGTGCTGTACATAGGCCGGCTGATCTCACATGAGGGGAAGAGGGTGACCCCAGAAAGGGCCGACGCCATACTGAACACGGCTAAGCCACACAAAATAAAACAGATGCAGAGCTTTTTAGGCCTATGCAATTATGTCAGAGCATGGGTCTTCGACTATAGCTCTTACACTAAGCCTTTACTTCAGGCCTTAAAGAAGGCTTGTGTGATGAAAGGAAAGATTGAATTGTCTGAGACCATGGAGGAAGGATTTGCCGAACTCAAGAAAGCTATTTGTACAGCAGCAGTTCTAGGGATTCCCAATTATGCAGATGAATTTTACCCGTTTTCACACACGAATGGCAGCGTTATGACGGCAGTGCTCACACAAAGAACCACATTGGCGTACAAGCCCCTGGCATACTTTAGTGGAAATTTAGACCAAGTAATGAGAGGTAATTTCCCGTGCGAACAGAGTTTAGCTGCCGCAGCGTTCGCCATAGAGAAGGCTACAACCATTGTATTTGGTTGCTCAATGACGTTGTACATCGAGCACTCGCTTTTTGCCATTCTAGAGAAACCAAAAGGCACACTGACATCTCAGAAAGCTTCTGGTTATGAAGTGATCATATCAAATCCATCAATTAAGGTAGTCCGATGTAAAATAGTGAACCCAGCTATGTTTGTAGCAGAGCCCGTTACTGAAGGAGAGCCAATACATGACTGTACAAACTATGAAGAATTCTATGATGAAATTCCCAGGGTGAAAGAAAATGCCTTGGCAGAAGGAGAGAGTGTCTTTATTGACGGTTCTTCGAGGATCGTTCAAAGTGACGGTCAAAGATATAGAGGCGTTGCTGTGATGAAGCACACAGAAAATGGAGAATTCCGAGTACTTATTAGTGCGCGAATACCATCTCATTATTAAGCACAGGCTGCAGAATTATTGGCATTGATATTCGCCATTGAGAATCACACAGATCAGGAAGTAACGGTGTACAGTGATTCCGCCTACGTGACATCGACAGTACATGCAGGCTTAGCATGCTGGAAAAGGAGTGGCTACCTCCGAGCAGATGGCACGCCAGTGCAGCACGCAGCCTTATTGGACAGGCTGATTAAGGCACTACAGCTCCCAGTGGGCATAGCGGTCGTGAAATGCACCACCCACACAAAAGGGACAGATATTATCTCACGAGGAAATCAAGTAGCAGATAGAGAAGCCAAACGTATGGCATCCAAGAGTGAGACGATCATGGAAGTGGAAGTCATCCATACCAATGAGAGAATGATGGTTGCACGAACGACACCTGAAGGGTATAACAATCTTGGGCAAACACAATTGATGGAACTCCAAGGGGAGGCACCACAGGAAGAGACGAATCTTTGGAAATTACTTCTTTAAACCCCTCTGACAGCTTGTGGCGACAAGACATCACTGGTAAACCAGTAATGCCTGTAGCCCTATTAACAATAGTGCTGGAGCAGTTGCATTATCCTGCACACATGACAAAAGAGAATTTAGCAGCAACACTCGGAGAAGACTGGTTCATACCGAATTTAACTGTGCACTTTGCATTCTTTATAGTGAACTGTATAATCTGCCAACAATTCACAGCTGGGCACACATTAAAGGTAATGAAAGGAGTCATCCCAAGGCCAACTGGGCCTTTTCAGCAATTGCATGTCGATTACGCAACATGATTCAAGTATGCAATGGGTACAGATACTTAATTATTGTGGTGTGTTCATTCTCTAGATGGATTGAGGCAGGTCCCTGTACACACCCAGACTCTACCTGTGCGGCCAAATTTTTAGTGAGATAAGTTCCCAAGGTGGGAGGTGTGCGAGCTCATGAGATCAGATAACGGAGCTCACTTTGTAAATGAGGAATTCGACCAGATCAGCTTGCTGCTTGGTATAAAGCACAAGTTCTCATCGGCGTATCATCCGCAAGGTAACGGGATCTGTGAGAAGCTCAACGGCTTATTAAAGGAGAGGGTAGCCAAGTTGAAGCTAACTCTAAGAAAGGGATGGTTGCACTGCCTTCCTTTGGCATTGTATGCACTTCAGAACCAACCCGGTTCCAACCATCATCTTACGCCACACGAGATAGCCACAGGAAGAAGAATGCGTACTCCTCTGACACCCCGGGATAGAGCTAGATGTGATGCCCAGTCAACAGGAGAAATTGTAGGGTCTGAAATGCAAAATTACTTGAATTGCATGATATCTTGCCTTATTGTAATTTCAGACCAGCTGCATCGACGACAAAAGGGGTGCAGGGCAGCACGGTCACAGAAGGAGATACTTCTACAGACACAGCAAAAGGACTTTGTATACCATCCGTTTTCCCTGGAGACACAGTCCTTGTAAGGAACCGTACAAGGAAAAAGTGGCATGAGCTGCGATTTAACGGCCCCTTCACAGTAGAGGACTGCACTCCGTCCGCAGTAAAACTACAAGGCAGGAGAGCTTGGATTTTTCTGGGCGATACCAAACCCTACATCGGAGAAGGCCCCCTTCCTGCACTCCAACTAGAGGAGTCTACGAGTGACGGGGAAGAACCACAGCACGTGCAGACAAGATCCATGGTGAAGAAAAAGGACGTATGACCAGCCAGACAAAGATAAAGAACTTTTGTAAAATTGTGGCTTAAATTGGACACATCCTCTAAGCAAAAAAGGGGATAAGGACATAAAAACAGACACTCTGCATCCTAGTTTCAGGGTGAAGAAGAAAACTGCACGTATTAGCCACAATATAATATGTTGACTTTGAACCTCGGACTGAGGCACACTTAAAGCCTTGATAAGAAAAGACTATGCCAAATTTTGATCGAGGACACATACATTGGAAGAAAATACAGTATCCAAACTCATTCCACACCGAGACCCTATTCGGAATCACTTATGGGGTCCCGTAGTAGCGACATCACCAAAGATGTGGTGATATACTTTAATCTAGTACTAAGATTGTACCCGTCATTGGTGGGGAGACTCACCAGTATTACTGACTTTCTTCAAGATCCTGAAAACAAAAACACAATAAGAAGCTTGCTTGCTGTAATTACCGAACAATTCCTCTTACTTCCTGAATACAGTGAGGAGAAACCAAATGTCTCAAGCAGAGAAGGAAATAAATGAGCTTGTCAATACATTGTTCTTTCGCATAATCGAGGACTGTCCAAATCTTGTCTGAAGAACGAGACACACACACATTTCTTCGAGATCCAGTGAATACAGAACATCTAAGCCAACTCCTAAATAAAATTGTGATCTTAGTTGCACTCCACGCGAACGGACAGTGCAGACATTGTTTACATTGAAGAGAAAGCATACAATCCTGAAACTCAGCAAGACAGGACGGATGTCCCTGTCACTAGAAGACAGCAGATTGGCTCACATCGTCCTTTTTCATCTAGTCACTGACTTTCCAGAGTTAGTGGGGAGACCGACCGATGTTGACGTTCTCACATTCATCAGAGATCGAGCTAATGTTGCACAGATGGGAATGCTCTTGCATGCAATCGTACTACAAATAGAACTCTCTAACTATCAACAGAGCTATCTGAGGAGATTCTAAAAGCTTTCTGCCGAGGGACAGATTGAGGAAGCAGTTTCAAGGGTTTCACATTCTTCCATTTGTTGTTATTTTTTCTCTATTCTTCATCCTGACAAGGATACAACATGTCTTCGGGACTAAAGCAAATCCGAGGAGTGGACTGGGAGCTGACCTACTTTGAACATGCATGGTAAAAGGACCGGCCGAACTGTTATTTGATCTGATTTTTCCCATAGTTTAGCAAAGCAACTGTATCCTGAAATAAGAGACAATTCACGCCCGCAAGAGGGGGGACACTTGTAGGACACCTGAACCGCTTAAACACAGAATCCGACAGACAACATTGTCTAAAGAAGTATATTAAAATGTAGACATTTTGTGAATGATCGAGATGGGGATCCAGAGCAGCAATCTTGTCCTCCCACAGGAGGAGAGATGTTGTTACTCACGGATGTGTTGGCCATGCCGGGGCATTGCTCCCACCTCAAATCAACAGACAAGAGGGAGCGAAGTTAAATAGTTCAGCCCATGCTGGGGTGATCCCACTAGGGGTTTCCCAGAACCAGGCCTCCTCAACTTGAGGAGCTCTTTTAGGCAATACGCCCCTCTGTCTTAAGAAACCCAGACAGAGGAGTTGATTCCTCAAAAGAGTGGGGATGTCAACACCGCAGAACCAATGCTGTAAGAAAAAATGCGAGATATTAGATATCAGGATGATATAACCTCTTCAATAGGATGCCCCAAAAGAGTGGCTCTACCTGGTAGGGTTGGACAGAACAACAGTAGGGTAGTGCCTTTTTAGAAGAGCTGCAACTAAAAGAGAAAGGAAGATGGGTAAAGTCATCTATCTAATAAGTCAGAAAGATAGTAATCAACACTGAATCAGCTTACCCAATGTAGAAGAGTAAAAGGACTTAAAGAAACAACGGAGGTACAAAATAAAAAAAAGGAAGGGTTAGTAAGGGTACTACTTCCCGGACGGCACGAGGGACGCCAACTAGAGTTGGGGTGGTGCACGAATCAGGGTAGCGTCCAGGAGTGCACATTGGTTCCAAGAGTGTCTTTATCAAACAGCACAATCCAAATAAAGTATAGTATAGTTCCAAAGATGTAGGTATCCAAACAGAGCTGGAGCAGGGTTGGGTCGTATAATTACCACAGAAGAGGATGTCAAGGCAGGAGAGAAGAATTTGTTAGAGCGGATGACAGTAGTTAAATGGAAGGAGAGTTGTATACTGATCTAGAGGTAGCGAAGTGGAATGGTTTCCCAGGTAGCAAGAACTTGTCCCCAGGAGCGGAGTAGGGAGCCAACTGCCAGAGGGAACAGGAGGAAACAAGATCTTAGCATCCCGAGAGACGCAGGTAACGAAAGGTGAGCGAAAGCTCGAATGCGTCAAAGACGCGAGTCCGGTACGCCAAAACACAGAAGGGGCAGGCTGTAGCAAGTCGAGCAGGCAAGCAAAGTCCAAAATACAATGAATCAGTCCAAAACGAAGCAGGATAGAAGAACGTTAATTAGAAGCAGCGTCTTCCGGGAAGCAAACGCTTATGTATGTTTGTTAAGAGGTGGAGTCTGCCTCGCTGCGTCCCGATCAGCTGACTGGGCATGTGACCCATTCGAATCCTGGCCCGGGAAACGCTATGTCTCCACGGCAACTGCCAACGCTGCAGGAATGAAGCGGCAAGTCGCCCATGCCTGCGGGGACGAGACAGAGACGTAACAGTATCCTCCTGCAAAGGCCATGGCAACCCCCTGGCGGCATGGAAAGCTCCCAACAAGGCAGGTGAGTGAATGTGGGACAAAGGCTCCCACGTACGGTCCTCTGGGCCGTAACTCTTCCAATCCACCAAGTAAAATATCTTACCCTTGGAGACCTTGATGTCCAGGATAGCTGACACCTCAAACTCCTCTTCCCCTTCAACCATAATCGGGGCCGGGCGGCGGGGCAGGCGGGTACCAGCCGGGCAGGGCTTCAACAAGGAAACGTGAAAAACCGGGTGGATACGCCACAAGGCAGGCAAGGACAGACGGATGGCAGAAGAATTAACAACGGACTGAACGAGATAGGGCCCCACAAACCTGGGAGTTAACACTTTCTTCCCAGGTATTTTCAGGTTCCGAGTGGACAGCCAGACCTTCATGCCAGGACGGTAAGTAGGAGCCGGGGACCGGTGAGCGTCAGCATACTTCTTGGCTCAGATTTGGGCTTGTAAAAGGTGCAATTGTATGTCCCTGTGTACGTGATCCATATCCCGCACACAAGCGAGAGCTGCCGGATTATCCGTAGGCAGTGAAGGATCCAAAGGCAGAGAACGAGGGTGAAAATCATGAAGAGCAAAGAATGGCGATGAGCCATAGTTGAGTGCAGAGAGTTGTTATAGGCAAACTCGGCCTGTGGCAGGGCTGAAAACCAGGTGCTCTGGAATTGTAAACACAAACATCGTAGATACTGCTCCATGGTGGCATTTAGATGTTCGGTCTGCCCATCAGTTTGAGGATGGGAAGCGGTCGAGTACCTACCCTCAATCTGAAAAGAGGAAGTGAGAGCCCTCCAGAACCGTGACGTGAATTGGGACCCCCTGTCTGTTACAATAACAGAGGGCAGTCCGAATCTTCTGAACACATGTAAGAGAAAGAGATCGGCCAAGGCAGGTGCTGACGGGATACCCAAACAAGGGACAAATATGGCGTATTTCGTGAAGTAGTCAATCACCACCAGGACTGTATCCTTACCATTGACCGGTGGTAATTCCACAACAAAGACCATGGATAGCATCTGCCAGGGCTTATAGGGGACCGGAAGAGGCTGCAGAAGACCCATAGGTTTGGTTCTAGACGGCTTGTTTTGTGCACAAATCGCACAGGTAGAGATGTGGTCCATAACGTCCCGTGACATCGAGGGCCACCATGACCGACTCCGCAGCGATTCAAGTATTTTTTGCTGTCCCGGGTGTGCTGCAATGATCGAATCATGGGCCCAATTCAAGGCTTGTAACCGTGCCCTCCCAGGAGGTATGAAAACACGTCCTTGGATAAAGGGCAAGCCACCATGAACATCGAGGTTGAGTGCGGCCACTTCCTCTGGGTTCGCAACAACCCAGTCCTCAACGAGGGACCGCAGTGAAGACCGGACGGTGCAACCGCACACAACGTTATTGGACAAAAGTGGAACAGGATCTCTGGTTTCCCGTGGAACTACAGGATTTTGCCTAGACAGGGCATCTGCTGGAACGTGCAGCCTTGCCGGACGATAGGTGATGATAAACTGGAATTGCGAGAAAAACAAGTGCCACCTGGCTAGCCGAGCCATGAGGCACTTCATTGACTTGAAGGAAAGTAGACTTCTCTAGTCGGAATAAACTGTATGTCTGGCCCCCAAGAGGTGATGCCTCCATTCCATGAATGCCTCCTTGACGGCCAACAATTCTCTTTCCGTAATGGTATAATACCTCTCGTACTGGGATAGCTTCCGAGAATAGAACGCAACAGGATGTACCTCTCCTGATTGCGGACAAGACTGAGAAAGAACTGCCCCGACGGTATACCCGGAAGCATCAGCTTCCACAAAATAAGGTTGATCCGGGTTAGGATGTTGCAACACTGGAGCGGAGGTGAATGCCCCCTTTAACTTGTTGAAAGCCTCTTGCGCCACAGTATTCCAAACAAAAGGAGTTTTGGGGCTTGTGAGAGCAGTGAGAGGGGCTGAGATGGCAGAAAAAGAATGGATGAATCTACGATAAAAGTTTGCAAATCCTAAAAAGGACTGGAGAGCTTTAACTGTCTTGGGGACAGGCCATTCCATAACCGCTTTCACCTTCGAGGAACTCATCCTGATGCCTCGATCGGTGATGTCAAAGCCTAGAAATTCCACTTCTGTTGCGTGAAACACACACTTCTCTGCTTTTACAAACAAATGATTGTCCCGTAGACGCTGTAGTACAGTTGAAACGTGTTGAACATGTTCGGACAAGGAGGCAGAATAGACGAGTATATCGTCCATGTAAACCACTACGAATCGGTCTTGGATATCGTGAAACACATCATTCATGAACGCCTGAAACATAGCAGGGGCGTTACACAGGCCGAACGGCATTACCAGATACTCGAAAAGACCGAATCGGCTCTTAAAAGCCGTTTTCCATTTGTCACCTCTTCGGATGCGAACGAGATTATATGCCCCACGAAGATCCAATTTGGTAAACACCTGTGAATCACCCAACTGATCTACTAATACCGAAATGAGAGGTAAGGGGTATTGGTTCTTAATGGTAACATCATTTAATGCCCGATAATCGATGCATGGATGTAGGTCACCCTCCTTTTTAGGCACAAAAAACAAAGGAGAAGCTGCCGGTGATTTGGATGGTCGTATGAAGCCCATAGCAAGAGCATTGTCCAAGTAGTCCTTCAGAACCCGGTCTTCTTTCAGAGAGAGAGAGTATACACGCCCTGAGGGTATCTTTGCCCCAGGACCCAGGTCTATAGGACAGTCATAGACTCGATGGGGCGGAAGCACTTCTGCCTTACCCTTGTCGAATACATCACGATACTGTGTGTATTCAGGAGGGATACGAGGAACAGACTCGGATGAGATAGCACCTATACTTGCAGGTATAGAGGACAACACCTGACTGGGAACCACTGAAGCGATACCCAAAGTGGAAAAACACAAACTGTTACAATGTACGGAAGGAAACTGAATCAACCCCAAAGCCCAGTCAATAATGGGATTGTGGAGGCGAAGCCATGGAAGCCCGGGAATGACTCGGTAGGCAGGAGCCTGGATAACATCAAAGATTATAGTTTCCGAATGGCCCCCCAGAGTACTCATAGTAATAGGAATGGTCTGTTGAGTAACCAGGCCTGAGACAAGTGCTGTGCCATCAACGGCACTGACTGATTCGGGTTGAGGTTTTTCCGTTAACGTGATGCCAGAGAGCCCAGCAAAACATTGATCAATGTAATTCCCGGTGGCGCCGGAGTTGATGACCACCGAAACCGGAAAAGAAACACTGGATGCCACCGAAAAGGAGACAGGTAGATGAAACAGAACAGTTTGATCATGATCACGGGAGCCCAATGCCAACTTTCCCGACGTAGGGACTCCCTCTTCTGTCGGGATTTGGCGTTTCCTGCCTTCTTTTTGTTCGTTTGTTTGGTGCAGTCAGGCAGGAGATGGTCTGCAGAACCACAATAAATATATAGATTGTGGGTGCAGCGAAATTCCCGTTGTGCAGGAGTCAGGGGTCCTCGAACCGCTCCAATCTGCATAGGTTCTGGTGGGGATACTGAAGCCATGGGTGCTTCCGTAAGCAAAGGCGGAACATTGGGTCTTTTTTCTCCCTTCTGTTCTGCCCTGCGGGCATCTAACTGAAGTACCATGTCAAGTAGTTCGCCGAATGCTGTTGGAACTATAGGTACTGTTGACAGGGTGTCTTTCAATCCTTTAGACAAACCCTGATAGAAAACTGCCGATTTCTTGTCCTCGGGCCAATCCGTCTCTGCTGCCAACTGATTGAAACGGGCTAGGTAAGTAAGCAATGATGTGGATCCCTGCTTGAGTTTAAGCAATTCAAGATCCGAAGCCTGTGAGGTGTATCGAGTGTCAAAGACCCTGCTCATGGCAGTCAAAAGAGCATCACAATTGTACAACACATGACTGTTGGTTTCTAATAGAGGGTTAGCCCAAGCAGCAGCTGTACCCCCCAAATGTGACAAGATAAATGCAGCCTTGGTGGTGGAAGTAGGAAATGAGGAAGGGCGGCACAAGAAGTGCAACTTGCACTGATTGATGAAAGTTCTATATTGTTTCGGGTCACCCATGAAACACTCTGGTGGAGCTAGAGGGAATTGTGCTGAAAGCACGATTGGGGTTGTTTCCTGTCTAGGAGGCGGAAAACCCGTTCCTGACGCAGTAGCGCCCGAAGCCCCTAACCCTGGTGGACCAGAGGTAACCAGGGATTGTATAGCATCTATACGCTGTTGTGGACTATCCTTCATGGAAGACATTTCAGCTCTCAGATCTGGCACCAACTGCAGTATCTGGTCCATTGCCTGTGAAGGATCCATTGGCTTCTAATTCTGTTACTCCCGGTTGTATTGGCCAGGCCGGGGCGTTGCTCCCACCTCGAATCAACAGAAAAGAGGGAGCAAAGTTAAATAGTTCAGCCCAAGCTGGGGTGATTCCACTAGGGGTTTCCCAGAACCAGGCCTCCTCAACTTGAGGAGCTCTTTTAGGCAATACGCCCCTCTGTCTTAAGAAACCCAGACAGAGGAGTTGATTCCTCAAAAGAGCAGGGATGTCCACACCGCAGAACCAATGCTGTAAGAAAAAATGCAAGATATTAGATATCAGGATGATGTAACCTCTTCAATAGGATGCCCTAAAAGAGTGGCTCTACCTGGTAGGGTTGGACAGAACAACAGTAGGGTAGTGCCTTTTTAGAAGAGCTGCAACTAAAAGAGAAAGGAAGATGGGTAAAGTCGTATATCTAATAAGTCAGAAAGATAGTAATCAACACTGAATCAGCTTACCCAATGTAGAAGAGTAAAAGGACTTAAAGAAACAACGGAGGTATAAAATAAAAAAAAAGGAAGGGTTAGTAAGGGTACTACTTCCCAGACGGCACGAGGGACACCAACTAGAGTCGGGGTGGTGCACGAATCAGGGTAGCGTCCAAGAGTGCACGTTGGTTCCAAGAGTGTCTTTATCAAACAGCACAATCCAAATAAAGTATAGTATAGTTCCAAAGCTGTAGGTATCCAAACAGAGTTGCAGCAGGGTTGGGTCATATAATTACCACAGAAGAGGATGTCAAGGCAGGAGAGAAGAATTGGTTAGAGCGGATGACAGTAGTTAAATGGAAGGAGAGTTGTATACTGATCTAGATGTAGCGAAGTGGAATGGTTTCCCAGGTAGCAAGAACTTGTCCACAGGAGCGGAGTAGGGAGCCAACCGCCAGAGGGAACAGGAGGAAACAAGATCAGA
Organism: Ambystoma mexicanum; assembly: GCF_040938575.1. Classification (NCBI taxonomy): domain Eukaryota; kingdom Metazoa; phylum Chordata; class Amphibia; order Caudata; family Ambystomatidae; genus Ambystoma; species Ambystoma mexicanum. Next base: position 1,146,565,412 of record NC_090923.1, on the reverse strand, counting down.
GCGTCCCGAGAGACGCAGATAACGAAAAGTGAGCGAAAGCTCGAATGCGTCAAAGACTCAAGTCCGGTTCGCCAAAACAGAGAAGGGGCAGGCTGTAGCAAGTCGAGCAGGCAAGCAAAGTCCAAAATACAATGAATCAGTCCAAAATGAAGCAGGATAGAAGAACGCTAATTAGAAGCAGCGTCTTCCGGGAAGCGAACGCTTATGTATGTTTATTAAGGGGTGGAGTCTGCCTCGCTGCGTCCCGATCAGCTGACTGGGCACATGACCCATTCGAATCCTGGCCCGGGAAACGCTATGTCTCCACGGCAACTGCCAACACTGCAGGAATGAAGCAGCAAGTTGCCCATGCCTGCGGGGAGGAGACAGAGACGTAACAGATGTCCACGTTTCCCGGGAAGTAAATGCTGCCGCCTGACCTATAGGGGCATAATGTATTTGTGCATCATATTCATCATTGTTTTACTGTCATTAATCAGAACTGCATTTTTTATTGGTGCACAAAGCGTTCCAATTCCAGTGCACCCACCTAATGATGCACGCATGAAACCCACAAAGGCACCCAGACCTTACATAGTCATTCCAGACTCTAGAAGATCTGATGGTGGAATGGTTGCGCTTGAAATGGATGTGATTAGCAATGACACACACAAACACACTTGTGGTAAAAAACAAAAAGAAAGGCCAGAGACAGGGTTGGCAAAGAGTGAATGAAGAAAGATTACTGACAACCACAAGCATGCAAACACTGAATGCACACACAACAGGCCGAGTGTCAATGACTGCAGAACCACAATTCAAAGCCTCAGAGAAGAAAAGACTGCATACTATGGAAAATATCACTACAAGTAAAATAAAGAGCCACATGAAGGAAGTAGACATAGTGGAAAGACTAGAGGAGCTCAAGAAGAAACCTACAGAGACAGCAGTGACAAACATATATGTTCCAACGAAAGGGACAAGTGCAAGTCCCAAAATACAGCCATATACCGGACCAATGTCAGAGTGGATGAGATGGGCATTTATAACCAGCAGGAAAAAGATGTATGAGGACAAGGAAAGAACTGCCAGACTTTTGTCTACTCAAATGGCGCAGATGAGGAAGCCTGCACCATGGACCAGGATACCTGAGAACCCTCTAGCAAGAAGGAGCCATACAGATGCATTCAGGGAGGTAGTGATAGCAATTTACAGGAAAACACTAAGAATCCAGAGAAGCATGCATGGAGATGACAACGAACTAAACGACTTCCTGGATAGCACAGCACATCTGGGAAACAACATTTCGTACCAGCACATGAAAGAAGTTGGAAGATAAAATTCAGGAGGAGAATGCTTTGTGCACTCCTACCATACAGCATGGGGAAATCCAAGATCTTCATAGCTGTAGAAATCGATGTCCTGACAGCACACTGTCTATCACACAGCAATGTGCAAGACCAGAGTCCAGTTCATGGGAAGTGATGCTTCTCTGAAATGGGCAACTGAAGCAACTGATCCAAATGAAGACGACTATGTACAAGACATAAAGACAAGAAACAATGGAAAGACGAAACACATTGTGATCAGATATGAGAAGCCTGGAGTTAAAGGAGCAGAAATCAGAAGAGAAGCGAACCAGAAGCAAAAAGTTCAAGGAAGAACTCCAGGAGAAGCTCAGAGATGGAAGAACAGAGGCCAAGTGCAAATTTGGGGAACAGTTCTTAGACCAGATGGTTGGGACGAAGGAGTAGTGATATGCCGAGCATGGATGGTCTTCAGTCACTACAAGCCTACCATTAACATAGTGTGAAATGAATGCAAGCCACTATGGCCAAAGCTTGCAAAACTTTTGTCATGAGTCGAAGACACAGGAGGACCCTTACAGATTGTGCCACTGGAAAGCCCAAAATTCTGCTTCAGGAATAATGGCACAAGAAAAATGGGAGAGAATCAGAACTGTGGACGAGTTTTTGACGCTCCAGGAATGGTTCATGGCACTGCCGTAAATATGGATTATTATTAGGCATGTGGATCTAAAGCATACATCAGATTGCCGAAAAACTTGGGAGGAATATGCACCATAGTGAATGTCCAGGTTCCAGCTTTGGTAATCCCGAAAGGCGATTTGAATATTGACAGTTTTCCGAAAGCAGATGCTCACCTGAGAAAAAGGAGATTTGTGGAACTGATAACTTGATTGAAAAGGGAAAATTACTTCTCTGCCAAATCTGAAGAAGCATTTCGGCAATCCCATATGAACACAGACTGGTTAGCCTAACCTCATCAGTGTTCGCAACAATCCTCATGCCAAGATTCCAAGTTGGAGCAAATACCAAATGGCTATAGATAACCAGATGGGAGTTACTGCAGACCATCAACATGACCATAAAGGGATTCAATGCAATCAAGGAAGAGCTGGGAGCCATCCAACCGATGACTCTCCAGAACAGGTATGTCCTTGACATGATTACAGCTATGGATGGAGGAGTTTGTGCAAAAATCGGAGAATCATGTTGCACATTTATACCGTCTCATGATGAGGAAAATGGAACTTTAACAGAGCCATAGGTATGTTGACAAAACTACAGAACCAGATGATCAATGAAACTGACGAAGTTGATGATGACAGCTGGTTTGGATCACTATTCTCATGGGTCCCACAATGGATGGCAGGCACATTCAAATTACTAGGAGCCCTGCTAGTGATGATACTGCTAGGGTTTTATGTTATCAAGATAATAATCTATCAATGTCAGAAGTCTGCGAAAAAAGTCATAGGGATAAAGATCATTATTGACGTCAAGCCAGGATGGAAGCCCAAAGACCTGACTGATGAAGAAATAAGAGACTTTGTGAAAGCCAGCATTCACGCACAAGAAGGAACAAAGTTTCTCTATCCCAGGAAGCACAGAAATTATGTGGGAAGATGGGTGTATTGCAGCCCAAATGGACAATGTCAACTGATGACATGGAATAAGGACAAACATGTAAGGACAGCAGGAAGCCTGAAAGGTGTAATAAAAATCTGGACTCCAAAGAGACACTTCTTCGAACAGTCATATTCAGATCCGCAGGACGAAGAAGGGATGAACCCAGGTGATGGATAGAAGATGAATACAGAAGAACCGAGTAAGGTGAATCCAAAGACGGAAGTGGAAGTGGTCAATGAATCACCCAGAGGGGGGAGTGTAGAGGAGGTCCCAAGTAAATCCTGCATTACAATCACCCATTTTGAAGCTCCAGGAACGTTCACACCAAAATATGTGACCTATGATGTGCAAATAAACCAGCAGAGAGCCGCAGTGGGGCTCTGCCTAGTGCCTATTAGAAGAGCAACACCTATTGAAGTACTGATACCCAGAAAACCATGGACAGTCCATTGAGGAAACCCTACTAGCAAATAAAACAAAATGAAGATTGCCTAAGTACTGTCCCGGAAGAAACCAAAAAGGGCTTAATGGAAGACAAATGATGACGTCACGAGGGCCCGGACTAACGTGTAGATAGAAGAAATGACAACCAAAAAATGGCACAAAGAGACGAAACGCCATGAATAAAGATATCATGAACCTAAAGGGGGAGAATGATGTTGAAATACAAAGAAGTTCAAGCTGTAAGCAATATGAAGATATTCAACCAGTTTACACCTGTAAATATGCTTGGAACCGCAAGAAAGCAAAGGAAACAGTGAGGCTTGCTATGCTAAGTAGAAAAGTAGTGCGGCAAGCGCCATTATACATAATCTACCTCAAACGAAGTACCTTATTATAAGTATATTTCTACTTTGCAAACAAAGCAGAACCAACCCAGGTTACTAAAGGCCAAATGAGCAGAGATTCATATTTAGCAAAACGAGAAGAGACGGCTGAATCGAAACTCGGCAGAGGCAACTCGTGCCAGGGAAGCCAAAGTCATACCAATAGAAGCTATGAACAGTAGCTGCTTTTAATTGAAACTAATAACAGAATATCCTGCCTCTGAAGGATCGAGATAAGAAGGCGAAGGCAGGTGGCGGGTGAAACGAAAATCAAATACACAAATTGAGAGAAATTAGACAAATTCACGGTGTGGGAATCACGTGACCAGCCGAGCAAGAAGAAGCACGGGTTCACACCTACGCTTGGCACCGGACCAAGCAGAGCTATCAGAGCCTTTCCAGACAGAAGATGCAAGTTTCGAGGCCAACCACAGTGAACTAATTGACACATGGCTATTAAAGTAATGATTGATTGTAACCATAATCAGAGGAAGGCTGGGTAACTAAGGGGCACCCCGCACCTGGCCGACCATTCTGCGTGCTGCTAAGCAAGGTGGAAAAGTATGCATGGGGTTGGTGCCAACTCAATCAGAATGGACCAAATAATCTAGGGTCCTATAGTTAGTAGAACCAATAGGCCGTTGTACTTTTAGTGACGTTCGCAGTAGTCATTTTTGAGGGAAGGGCTTAGATGCCCACCTGACAGTGTTTACCTAATCCCCTCACTCTGTTACCATAAACAGATATAGTACCTTTAGTAAAGTTACCTTTTTCCAACCAATAGAATTGCATGTTATTTGACGAGTTTTGAATATCAATGTTACAACTTGTATGAAGTTCGTTGGAGTTGAAGCGAGAAGGATGATCGCCGATATCCATGACTCCCAGTTTTCTTGACTTGTCATTAAACAGACTCCCTTTTCCAAACCATTGAGTTGTCCTTATTGATGGGGTTTGGAGTAATGAATCTGCACCCCCATCCATCTCAAGGGTGCAGCTATCTCGTCTTCAAGTACTTCTGAGCAAACCTAAGCTCTATGGGCCGGTCGGGGGTCTCGGAGTACAGACCCACCAAGCTCTTGGCCGCAGGCAACTTTTCAGATCCCAGTGTTGGTAAGTGGAGGACTCTGCAGTGTCCAGGCACTGAAGCTTTGACCAGGGACCCTGCATACCCTAGCCGGAAGATTTAAAGATCCCTGTGGATGCGGGAGCCCTTCCGTCCACTCTCAGAAGGTGTCAAATTCCATGATTTACAGTAGTTTTGCATTTCGATAATTCTATTGAAGACAACGCGGTATAAACGCACAGTCAGATTTTACATATATCAGAAAAACGTTGAACCAACGACTTATCACTTTTGAATAAGACACAGGAGGATAGCAGGTAGACATTCAGCAAACTAAACTGAGTCACCTCATATGATATAATCCCCAAATTAGGGACAAACTTTCATTTTACCTTCACAACCATCTGTGCATTGCTTTCCAACACATGCACAGATCCTGCAATTCTCAAAGGACGACCTCCAAACTCGCAAGATGAGTTTATGGCACTGCACTTTATCAATGCTGCTCGGGAGTTGGGTACCCAACGCCAAGTTCATCTCTGAATTTGCCTTATCCAAGAGGATTTTCACCCACCCACTGAACCACAAAATCTGTATTAGCATTCCGCTGTATGACTGCATGCCCAACAAGTGTCAGAATCAGTCAAGCCCCTCCAAAATGGCTGGCAATGGTATTGCCATCAGTATTCTCAGGAGCTACGCAATAGGCTTTTGTTTCCAAAAGGATAGGCTACCTGTTGGCAATGCAGTGTGTCTGCCATATTGTGACGAATCAACTTCTGGGGCACTAGTGGTACAGGGATGAATATCGGTTTCTAAACCATCAATCAGCCCCACACCTCTAATACACCAGAAGGGATCTGAATAGATTGGAAACACAAGCAAATTATAAACCTCCTTGTCCAATTTTGGCAACGTGGACGCAACGGCAGGCTTATGTCCAGTCAAGGTTGTATATAAATATCTACTTTATTATTATCACAACAGACAGTTTAAGCATACTTCAAAATACAACCCACCATGTAAAGAAATACAGAGAGACAGTTTAAAGAAGGAAAAGGTATGCACTCTGCATACCGACAGGAGGGTAGTTGGTAAAGTAATTAATCACAATAGTTCAAGGATACTTGGTTTCAACACAAAGGAAGCAATGAGTCGTGAAATGTCACTAGAGGCCTTGGAGAAGAACCAGGGGGACAGAACCACAATGTACCTTGTGCTTGTAGAAGTTCCTGCTGCTCGACAGTGTAGAATTGGTTTCAAGGCGCTTTGCAGCTTCTGTGACAGTGTTCAAGATGGGAGACAGCTGAAAACATCAGGCTGCAGGCTGGCCTACACGGCAGCTCTGGGTCAGGAATCGTGGTCTTGGGGCTGGTTAGTGGGTCTGAAGCATTGGTCCAGGTGACTCAGACGACGTTAAAGACTGTGGCGTGACAACAGTCAACGGTGCAGTTGGTTGCAGCTCGAGGGGCTCGACTGGCTCTAAAATGTCCTTTAAGGCGGAAAAGGGTTAATGCTTGTCGATACTCCTCCCAGCTTCTTCACTGGGCTCGTGTATTCCTTTAAGGCGGAGGACCCAAAGCTGAGGAGAGTGTTGAAGGGAACAGCCTCTTCCTTGGTTTGGTTCAGAGACTCTCTGGCACTTCTACCTAGGAAGCTTGCTTGCAGAGCCTATCAGGACATGCTGTGTGCTCGTTGGCAACTGGTTCTGGAGCTACTGGAGGTATGCTGTAAGGCAGACTCTATCTTCAGCCAGGGTCCAAATCAGGGACATCATTTCACCAAAATGCCAGGGGTAGCGGAAGTGACATCACACAAAACTTGACCTCTGTTGACATCACAGGAAGTGATGCCATCTGACCCCACCCCAAAGTGATATCATGGGAAGCGATGGAACACGTCCTTTCAGCCCTTGACAAAACAGAAAGTGGCATCATATTGCATTGTTTCTAAGTACACTTTGAAAAATATGGCTATGGTATCACTGTAAAGTGATATACATTGCATACAAGAATGGATCACCATATATCGTTAATATCAGTGTGTACAGGCTGATATTTTCAAATTACAGTGAATGCAAACAGATGTCTGAGGCCAAACGATAATAATATGTTATTATATAGCACTAATGCTTAAGTGCTTCATATATTTTATTTATTTATCTAACTGTTCATCTATAACGCACTTAATACCAGCGTTGTGGTTTGCAAGTGCGGGATTGGGATTCAAACCTGCATTGCTCTGCGTTGTCTTGCTTCCAAGACAAACGTGTTGCCACTGAGCTATCCTTCCTCACCTATATATATAACAAATATACATACAATATCCCCCAATCTCTGTTGGTATTCATTTATCAACCTTAGCAGGATGAAAGGCTGAGTTGACCTTGCCGGGAGTCGAACCTGCAACCTGCAGTTCACACAGATTGCAGCAGTGAGCGCTCAATCCACTGAGCTATCTGACGGTCTATAGATGCCAGAAAAAAAGCCACTCCAGAAACAAAGAGCCACATGCTGCTGGCCACAGTGCAGGAGCCACATTAAAAAAAAAGAAAAAGAAAACAAAAAGATTTTCTTTTTCATTTTATTTTTAGGAGTAGCAAGGGAGACCACAGGGATAGCAAGGGAGACTTCAGGGGTCGCAATTGCGACCCCTGCCTACCATTAAATGATGTCCCTGGTCCAAATTAGTTCTTCTTGTTACTCCTTGTGAAGTCTACAGAGGATCTGCCCAAAAGAGGGGCTTGACCCTCTTTTAAAGCCAAATGGGCCACAGTGATTCGTGTAGGCTAGGCCTACCTTAATGAACCAATCCTGGGTCCCCACCACAATCTCCTGTATGCACGAGGTCATAACCAGAGTACTTTGCAACAGAAAAAGTACTATGGGTGAAAACATGTAATGCTAAATCCCACCCATCTTCCTGTCTTTTGTGGATCAAAGGGTCGCTCTGGTTAATTGAGCTTTCTGTGGTTCCTGATTAAAGTGGCAAGTCTCCCTTGAAGGTATGGCAAGACCAGACTTTTGATCACAGCAAACCACATACTCGTACCTTCTGAATGGGGTCCCCCTGCATTGATGACTACTGTAAACAGCTGTCCCAGACATGACATGTCACTGCCCTTGATACTGAGAGGAGGGAGCTAGCTTCAGATTGACACAGTGAATATCAAAGGGATGTTGGGGGTTCCTGTCACCTTTGTTTTAGCCTCTGCAGGCAGGCCCCATGTGGCTGGTTTGAAGTATACTCTATTACTATGTTAATTATATTAATTGCTGCTGCCACCATCTGCAGAGGTTAAACAAAGAGACAGGGCGGATCCATGGAGCCTTTGATAGTTAATTAGGCTGGCCATGGCAAGCAGAATATTTCACCCTGCCCCTTCTGAGAAGCATCATGTACTCAACCTGTCAGATCCCATATAAATATGACAATTAGGACTGCGCTTGTAGGCTCTGTCCACCCATAGTACACAGGTCTATGTGTATGTCGTGAGGTGAGCATAGGAAAATGTGTGCGGATTAGCCCCCCACATTTTCCAGAGGTTGATCTACCATCACTCAATTTCATTTATAGTTTCAAAAAAGTCCAGGGGAGCGCACACCCTCTGTGCGGATGGTGGAATCCCTCAGACAAATATCTTTTTTATTTTCCCTTTCGTCGCTACATCAGCCTCCTGCAAAACAAATAAATAACCATTTGTCAGTGGTCCTCCATAGTCCTTGGCTCAACCCACGGTGGGGTTAAAGGTGTCAACATGGAATATGGCCTTTGGTCCCTCACAGATATTCAACCCAACCCACCTCTAGAACTGTGGAGCTGTCTCTGTCCCCTGATAACTTTGATGTGCTTGCATAACCAATCCATTTACAAGCTGCAAAAGGAGCTCTTTTAGGAAAGTTTGCTGCTTAAGCAGAACAGCCGAAGCCTCTTACCTAAAATGAAAATATGTCCAAATAAATATATAGGGCTCGTGATTTGCTGACATTTTACTGTTAGGGTGAGTGTTGTGACAAATGAAATGACCACCAAGCACAGTGTTCATTACATGCTCAGGAGGGATTTAGCTGAAATCACCATCATGGACATATTTGGCAAGCATACACAATCTGTGGTCATTCTTACATTCCCAACATGCTCTTTAATTTTATGCAAAGCAGCAAGAGGCGTTTTGCCCCTCTCCCTTTTCTCAAAGGTGATTTATTTACAGAATTAATGTGATTTTCTCACTGGGAAAAGCAGATGTGTTGCAAAATAAGTGTAAAAATGAGGCGTAAAAGGCTTACTCCAGCCTTCACATTTGTTTTACCACTCTGGGCCTTTTAAAAATCTTTTGTAGAAGGAGTGGGAGACTGGAGGGGAAATAGGTTTCCCCAACACTTCTGCTTCGATTTCAAAACCACCTAGCTTTTCATGAAGGCATACATCGAATGGATTCCTATAGAATCTGCTGCCATTTTGCACCTGCTAAAAGCAGGAAGATTTCATAGGAATCCATTTTAACTGCTAACTGCAAAGTGTAATTTACAGGCAGCTTTTTCATTTTTTACATAACAGTGAGTACAATGATAGAGTAATGTTATATCCAATCACTTAGACTATACTTCAAATATATATTTTTCTTCACTATAAATATTCATGCACTTATTTCCTTTTAGGAAGTTGAACATCAGTTATAATACAATGCATCTTTTGTAGATGGAGATATCAAATTGTGAATAAATGAACATGTTATGGATACCAACACCATATAAACATTCCATGTAACAGAAATAAACAAACATGATGGGGTTTCTCATATAACTGCATCCATAAACATGTTATGATTGTATGCCTCTTTCAAACTTGTAAATGTTATTGTTGCCATTCACTTGCCAAATCATAATAAACATGGTACATGGTCTCCCTGGAACCTTTGTAGGGTCAAACTCCCTGAAAAGAGATACACCTACTACAGGAGGGCATTCATTTTTATAGAGAAAATATCAGAAAACTTACCTTGACTCCTGGAAGTTCTTCACTTCAGAATGGCAACAAGGATGGGATCCTGGAGGCCTTCCTGCTGTCATCCATCTTTGTGCTGTTTGCTGGCTCTTCTCTTAGTGGTGCTTTATTTTCCGTTAGGATTGAACTATCCACCAAGGTTCGCTGCACTCTCCTGCTGCTCTCACATCTTTGTCCATTTCTGGACCAAGGAACAACTCTCCAGATTCATATCCACCAGCTCATTTGCCTCTGCTTAGGATTCTTGGGTTGAGTAAGGGACCCCGCAACGCCTCATCCGATCACCTGATGTGGGTCACGGTCCCTCTACTTGCAACTTAACCCTCATGTTGCCAACAATCTGCGTGATTAACTGGCCACCTGTGACCTTGGAAGTCCCTCCTCCTATTGCATCCCTGGCTGATTGGATCTTATGCCCTGCACCGGCTGCTGCTTTCTGCTTGCTTTCCAGCCCTGTTAAGGACCTGTCGCTGCTTGCCGGTAAGCGACCGCTGCCTCCAGGACCGTTTTGCATGAATTGACATTAGAGGTTTCCACCTCTTCACGTTTTACAACATTTACGGTGCCTGCAAACTGTGTATCTCTCCGATCACCTTTCCCACGGCCCGCGGCTTTGATCCCCTGCGGCTGCGCCCTTACTTATTCACGTTTTGACTAATGGCTGTGGGCTATTCAGGACGTATGTAGTTTGATGTACTTTTTCTCATGGACCACTACCTTGTCAAAGTTTGATACTGTTTCATAGACAATTTGAGGTGAGGAGGGATGAGCTCTTTTGTCATTTTAGACCTATGTTGATGTATCTGGTGTAGCCACTCTCCTTTGCCATAGCGCTATAGTGCTCACACTGTCTGTCATTCTGTCGCTTGCCCGATAGCTTGATGTAGTTGTTCTGCACACCTCTCTACTTTGTCATAGGTCTACGCTGAATATACTGTGTTAATTTGAATATCCCTATTCATCACTTGGTCTTGCACCACCATGACCCATCTTCCCCCCGCCCCATTTTTTGCAACCTCCTGGTGAACCAGTAATTTCATGGGAAACCTGGAAAGAGGACTTTGCAGATTACGTCACTGCTATTCATGGCCCATACTTAAATTGGAGAAGCTCTCCTCATGGATTGTTTGGGTTATGAGGGCAGAAGAATTTTTAAAAGTCTTGCAGAATCTTGCAGCGACAATCAAGCTGCTGGGGAAGGGGTTGATAAACATAATGCTTATGAGGTCCTACTTAGGAAAATTGACAAATAGTATGAAAAAAGGTCAGCATCATTTTGCAACGTTATCATTTCAGTACCAGGGAACATTCTAAAGATGAATCCATGAAGCCTTTATTACAGCTTTTAGAGAATTGGCAAACAACTGTAATTTTGGCCCATCGTATAATGAGCGACGGTGTGACCAATTAATGTTGAAAGTAAAAGAAATCAAAAAAAGATGAAATTTGGGCAAAGGGGAACCCTTCAAAGAGGACGTTTTATATATTGCAAAATGGGTCGAGCATATGTTATGTTGTATTAAACAATTGGAAACTAAGGAATCCAAAGATGCTGTTTGTGTCACCTGCTCACAAGACATAAAGAAACGTTGTAAGGAAAATAAATCTCTGATGAAAGAGGATGACAAAAAGGCTTAATCTGTCAGGCCTACAAATTCCTCTGGTGCCAGAAGGTGTTTTAGGTGCGGCAGTTCCTCCCACTTGGCAAATAATCCTTCATGCCTAGCAAATAATGCACAGCGAGGCGCGTGTGGAAGCAAGGGTCACTTCACCAAATATTGCCACAATACTGTAAAAAAGGCTGTCAAAGAGATTCATGAAACACTGAGAATGATGGGTCAGAAGAATGCACTTCTCAGGAAGAATCCTCTGGAATTAGTTGGTCAGTGTGTAATCTTGATGTGCCCTGCAGATCTGATGGTAAACCTCACTCCCTTGTGGTGATCAATGGTACCCCAATTCAAATGCTTATTGATTCAGGCTCAGACTTTACTATCATCAACAGGGAAACGTGGCAGTCTAAATTCACAAATGTTAGCCTTAAGCCGTCACATGTGAGGGCTAGTGAATATGGTGGCTCAAGAATTGCTATGCTGGGTTTGTTTCTCGCAACTCTAAAATGCAAAGGTAAAATTATGAAAAACAAGATCTATGTTTCTGACAAAGGTTGATGGCTCCTGGGAACCAGCAAAGGGATCTGGGATCGACAATCAACCCACGAATTCCAGGTTACGTGTCCACCATATCCTACACCCCAGAAAACAAAATCAGTGATGTATTCAGAGAAGATATGTGTTGCCTTAAGGGAAGATCTCATAACATTAAACTGAAGAAGGGGTCCAAACCTGTAGCTGCTAAAGTAAGGTGTGTTCCTCTTTCCGTAAGAAAGGAAGTTACCAAACAAATTACCAGACTGATGGAACAAGATATCATAGAACCTGTGGAATCTAAAGAGAGGTATTCCCCGTTTGTAGTCGTAAGGAAGCCAAATGACAGTGCTCACCTCTGTGTAGACCATAGGGCATTGAAAAAATGTGTTGTGGTTAACCGCTTTCCACTCCCCGACATATGGGAGTTGGTCAGTCTCACTGCAAGGGCCAAAGTGTTTCCACTCTTGACCTAGCGTCAGCTTACCACCAAATAAGATTACATCCTTTTATTACACAAGATGGAACCTTTCGATTTAAAAGAATGCCATTTGGGCTAATATCTGCAGAAGCTTTTTTTCAAAGAATGATGAAAGAGGTTGCTGGCGACATTGCAGGTGTGTTTTTTTAATCAAGATGATATTCTGGTCACAGGATCGTCTGCCAAATATCATGATGACAAATTAAATACTGTTCTACATAAATTGAGTGATTCAGGAGCACGGCTCTGCAGACTTTGAGTTTCTGGGGGAAAGGTGAAGAAAGGGAGAATGCCTCTGAGGAGGTGCAGCTGATAGTGGGCCTTCTTGACAAGGTCCGTGAAGTGAGGAGAGCAGGAACTCCAAAGGGTTGAAGCACAATTTAAAGCCTTCGGAGATCAGTCGCCAAGCAGCGCTTCTCTTGGACAGCATCAGGATTTGGTTTCCTAGCCTCCTCAAGTAATTGTAATTGGTTATTTATAACGCGCTTAATACCCAGAGGTTTCTAAGCACAGACCCGGGGATCGAACCTGTGTTGCTCTGCATCGTCTTGCTTCCAAGACGAGCGTGTTGCCCCTGAGCTATGCTCCCAAGACAAAAGTGCATCTCAGGATCGTCCCTTGTCTGCTCGGCTTCTCAGGATGCTTAGCTCCTTCTTCAGATCTGCTGAATCGGATGCAGGTCGCCTCTTCTTGTCCAAAGTCAGGTGAGTGATCAGACTCAGTCCTCCAATGGCAAGATCTGCCCCACACATGCACACGAGCAGTGGCCCAATCAATGACCACTGTGGGTCTCATGCTCGCATGCACACCAGACTTTTGGAGCCAAGTTGTGGATTAGGGCCAGATAGTCCTAACCCACTTCCTGGCTCTGCCAACACACGTCCTGCCCTAGCCCACAAAACCTTTGTTTTTCCCGGGTGAGTGCATGAACATACAAGGATTTTCCTGATTTGAAAGGGCAGGAAGAAGGCAAAAACACAAGATGGCCAAGGTACACATGAAAACCTTGTGGCACTGCCATTCTAGCACTTTAGCCACAGTTGGTATCCAAACGCAGTACACGCGGTGAGGCTTACCAAAAAATATAGTAAAAAGTACCAAAAAGTAACTGCTGCCACCATTTTGTGCTTTAGCACATCTGAGGTAACCAAAAAATCCCTTGGGTGGAGTCTAGCGTCACACAAAAAGAAACCCCATCGCACTGCATTTGGAAGAAGCATTGTGCAATGATAAAATGTTACCCAACAAAGCAAAAAATTCAAAAGCTAAGGACAAGTCAGTTTCCCCCTAACATGCGAAGAAAAGGCCAGTGGAGGGATGCTGAAGGCTTCACTGTACTGCAAAAAATCAGGACAGTGTTTAAAAGAAAAGCAACATTTTAGCCATCCATAGAATATGGAGGAAATGTTGTTAAAAGAGAAAACTCTCCTAACAACCACTAAGGAGCTCATTTTCGTTTAATGAGTAATTTGGTGGAAGAGAGCCATTACATGTTGACATGCATGAAGGCGGCTCCCTGCTGCAAAGCTTCATCATTTGCACAGCAGAGTGCAAAAGCAAAAGTACACGTGTGTATGCCACCTTTAGCCCTGCATATTTGCGCTCCTCCGTGCAAAGTGAGTAAATGCTGCCTGACATGCTTGCATGCCAGGCAGTGTTTACCTTTAATTATGAGCATTGCTTGACATGCCCAGATGGCAAGCAACGTTCACAATTACAATTAAACACTGCCCAACATACTCAAAAGTCCAGCAGCATTTCATTTTCATTGTAAACACTGCTCACCATGCGCACATGGTAAACAGTGTTCACAACTACAAATAAACACTGTCCAATTTACTAGCATGTTGGGCAGCATTTAATTGTAATTGTACACGCTGCCTGCCATGGAAGCATGTGCTTTTTGCTGGTGCATTTGTATGGCGTGAAAAGGATAGAAAGCGGTGGAAACAAAAGTTGCATTTCGCCCTTCTCTCCGCCATACAAATGATTGAATACGTTGTGTGGCGTGAATGGAAGACGTTGAAGTCTTACCCAAGGCTTTTACGCTTTCCATTCACGTTACGCCACAATAGAACATGAGCTCCAAAGACCGCTCGGTAGTGTGTTTCTAGTCCCTGAGGCTTTTCCAAATGTTCTTTGTGATGTGCTCCATAATATGGGCTGCACATCACATTGCTGTTCTTCAAAGGGTTGTCTACATCCAATTAAAGACCAAAGGTAAATGAAGTATATGTTCTACATAAAATGGATCTACATTAGCAATTTACAAAGAGGCTCAATGGGGGCACAAGTTAAACATATTTCAGAAGGTAATCTTATTTCAGCTGGTTACAAGGCATATGCCCTCAGATGACACTGCACACTCTGTCGCGCTCTCTTTGGATAGAGTTCTGCATCTTCATGCTTACCAAACTAAGCACAAGTCATCAGTCGCCCCAGATCCTGGCACATCAGAGGCCTATTTTAAGAAAATTGAAGAAGGAATTATAACTGCACATAGAACACACAGCTTGGGTTCAATTGAAATTAATCACAGGAGTTCACTACAGATCAGAAAAGTATTCATTTTTAACAATGAAACTCTGTAATGGCAGGATAGAGCTCCTTTCAAGGCGGGAATTACGTCAATCACAAGTGTAGCCTTTCTTCAGCTAGTGTTAGGAATTCATGAGTTTATTTAATGCAGGTTTTTTGTTAAAAAAACAGCAAGAGATCTTTCATTGGTGGTACTTTTAGTAGCTAACTCACAGGGGTGTTGCTATCTATGGAAAAGACCCGGGGCTACGCTAATGTCGGAACTGGGGGGCTAGGTAGCCTTTTGGTTGTAGCTCCTGAGATTCTATCGCGGGCTACAACCAAAAGACCAGGGGCTATAGCCCCCTTAGCAACGCCTCTGCTAACTCATATGTCTGACTGCGAAATTCCAAGACCACCTAGGTCCCAGCACTTTTCAATAAAAACTCAGGAGTAAATAGACCAGTGGTTGATGTGTACGAAAAAAAGTAGTGGAATTATGTTCCCTACTGGCCTGCCCCCGCTCCCCACAAACCCCACCGCCACCCCCCAACCCAAATAATACAAAGCCCCAAACACATGCACCTGCCGTTTAAAGGAACGTTCAGTGCAGTGCACTGAAGTTCAAGCTTCAACTTCTTCCTACACTTTCATTTTAAAATGAAACCATTCCGGAACAGTTTCTATATGAAAGTATAGGAACAGTAAAACAAAAGCAGAATGAGCAGCGCTCCCAACCACTCTTGCCCACTTGGACCTCTGAAGTAGATGCATTATCATGGCTATATCTCTCTCCAAGTAGCAAAGAAGTAGCATTTACGGCTAAAAGCAATGGAATGGGCCATCCCACAGCCTATATAGATTGAGATGTTTCTGCTGTCTTCCCCTTTCTTTGACGTTCTTGGTGCAAGCAGGCAGCTTGACTTTTCTCGCATAATGCAGGCTAGTTGCACTAAGCATTACTGTTAGGTGATTGTATGGTTTGCCATATTGCTTTAAATACAATGGTTTGTTAGCCTACGGTGGAAGATTGTGTATTCTGTCGATAGCCCAAAACCGGCAGCACATTTGCAGTTCACTATTAAAATTGAGGGGAATGAGGGCAGAGTTAGCCGGTATCAAGTGATTTTATCATTAAAAGACAATATTGTTGGGGAAACTATATTTTTTTGATTCACTATCCAGCACTTTCCCCACTTATTCAAGGAGTGGAGTTTGTATATATAATTGTACCAGTCCTAAAATATGTTGGGAAGGGTGTTTAGTGGGGCAAATAAATATAATTTGCCCAATGATGTTTTTGCAGCGTTAAAATCCCATACAACCAGTTAAATTGACTACTATTTGGCAGTTTTCCTTGTGGACTCCATACAGGAGTACAGTATGGATGCGCCCCATGCAGGACAGAGCTGCCTGCCCAAAATATATGAGTGAAGTAAAAGAAAACTGAGGGCCCGGGGCAGAAAGAGCAAAGAAAGACATGCAGCTGAATCTGTACCCTCTGGCAAACACAGAGGTTGTAGGTGGCACTCATTCGAGTCTCCTGCCCGTCTTTCTACATTAGTGGTGAGCCTCAGCTTTGTGGAAGGAAGTGCACAGTAAAACTTTACAGTATGCTGCATCTAAGCCAGAGGTGATGGAAATTGGAAGTGTGAAGGAGGCTAAGCGCACCTCTGTTATGGCAGTGGGAACTTGTGCCGTGGGAGGGGCCCATGGTGTCTGTGGTACAACGTTCCAGTAATGAGTGAACGTGAGACATAGCAGAGATGGGTTAGCAGAGAAGACGCTCAGGGCCCAGGGATGACCAAGGCAGCCATTTTAGAGTTGAGTGGTTGCTACACTAAACTCAAGGAGAAATGATAGTGATGGGGGTTTCTTCATAAACATTGTCATATGCTGGTTTCGTCAGGGGATAGACCCTATTCTGAGGACATTTTTTGGGACTCGTGAATCAGTGGGCCAGAACAGGACAAGCAGCCAAAAGGTGGCCAACTGTCCACTAAAAGAAGTCGGTTTAATTGGTTGGAGTTTAAGGGCACACCGCAGCCCGGAGCACCATTCACCCTCTTCAGATTGGCTAACCAGCCCATCCACGCAGAAGATTTGGGAGGCAATCACCAGGCGCTACAACCCTATACATGACCAGCTATCACCGTTCTGCCTTGATAAAGACTACGGTGGAAACACGCGTTGGCTCCCCTCTCACCTGTACCCAGCCAATTGCTAGGCCTTTTGGTTTCATGTGTAACACAACATTAAAACTTTCACTGTTGACAACAAGTCAGGAGTTTTGCTCCATTATTTCAATATCCAAGATCTAACTTACTCATGGCTACAACAATTGGTTAAAAAGCCACCCGCAGCTTCACTAACAAGGTTTGTCAAATCATCTCCCTAAAAGAAGTGGCCAACATAGCGAGCGGACGAGGTGGCTGTGTTCATGCAGAGGAAAGAATCAAGGCACTGAGATGTGGGCAATTGGGGGTGGTTAACTTAGTTTCTCCTTTTTTCTCCTCCTTTTAACTACCTTCCCCTTTTACCACTGATAGCTGGGGGATGGGGCAATAACAGAGACTTCACCATTAGTAGTTATTTAAAGGCCAATGCTGTTATTGTGCGAAACTGAGATTAGCTTCACATTACCGCACAATTTGTAATGGCGCTTAGTAATGTGTTGTATCCTGCATAAGTATGAATGAGGTCTGAGTCAGTGTAAGAGCTGTGTTGGAATGCTAGGGGAGCCTGGAGTGTTGGGGCACCTGTGGATTCCAAGGGAGACGGTTAAGGACTTGGAGCTGGGCAAGGAAACAGGGAAGAAGCTACTAATGATCTCTCTCTCCTATAATATGAACTGAACCTGTAACCAAGAGAATAAAGCGCGTTTCCTTTTCGACATACCTGGGTCAACCTGGTTCCTGCTCCTTGTTATCACTGGATCAGGGTAGATCCTGCAGGAGGCAGGAAATTTGAATATTTGTAGTAATGGAGTTCTGGGTGTGTGATGTAGGGGGCACACAGGAGGCAGCAGGTTCTGCAGTTGTAGTGCAATTGCGTGGTAGTTGTGTGTGTGGAGTAGGCGTGTGCCTGCGTGGAGCAGGATTATGCGTGCGTGGAGTTGCACGTTTTTGGATGTTGACGTGTTAAAGTGTAGTTAAAAGTTACATGCATGTATTGGGGTCAGGTTCTCACATACTGGCCAGGTGTGTTTACCAGTGTAGATATAACCTTTAGGAGGAACCCCACGTTTTTTTTATGGAGGTTGGACACAGTAGAGTGCTCCAGTAGTAATTATCTTAGGGCATGGGGCCCATTTTTGAGGTCTGTAGACAGTTGTGGACACAGTAGAGTGTTCCGTGTTGACCTTAGGGCATGGGGCCCATTTATTTTGTTGAGGTCTGAAGTCAGTTTCCATCGCAGATTATGCGCATGAAATCTGGGGACATAGGTCCTCGGAATAGTAGTTAATTGTCTGCATTGGAGGTTATCGCTTCACAATTCTTTCAACTATGTAATGGTTGGAGTTTTAGTTAGGAGCAATGTTTGTTCTCCTAGTTTTCTGTAGTGCCAGGCGTTGCATGCGGGAAGAGGTGCTGTTTTATTATTGCACGCCAGTCTATTTTTATGGTTTTGAATACCAGTGGAGGGCACACAGGTGGTAGGCCAGTGGTCAATTTGTGGAGTTTTAGGGCATATCTGGACCAGGTAGGGTCCATACACTGGCATGCGTTACTGGACTTACGTTCAGTTATATTTATTAAAATTTAATTTCTGAGTTTTCAGGTCGCACCATTTATTGTTCCATCCTTGAGGTGTATCTGATTTTGGGTGTGCAAATTTTGAGTTTTGCATAGCGCTACCATTTTCCATCTTAGTAGTGGTTTGTTGTTTTACAGTTTTACATGACCTTTTTTGCTATGTATATTTTGCGCCACGTCTCTTTCTATCGTGGTTGCGTTTTGTATTTTTGTGATCTTAGTGTTGTATGTCCCTTTTCTTGATTTTTCATTCCTTTTTCCATGTTTTCTTTAGGGGAGGAGGATGAGGCATGGTTGTTGGGATATTTGTTTAGTGCATGGGATCATTGTTGGCATGTTTAGGACTATCTGTTTTGGCCATTGTGTACGTTTTCTAGATTTGTGGCTACACTATTTTGACAGGTGAGTTAGCCTCTGTCGGGGTGTTGGGTTTGCTCAAGTGTGGCAGACTTGAGGCCAGGAGTGGCAGGCCTAGCGGAAGGTGTTTTAGTTTGGTGGGTTTTGGTTTGTAGTTTTGGTTTTTGTTTGTCCATCGTGGCAAGGTTGTGCTTGGTGGTGGCAGCACCGAGACCCTGGTGTGGCAGGCCAGGGTGGAAGGAGTAGTAGAAATGTTGTGGTTGTTTGTCCTATCATGGTTGTGAGTGTATGCGTTTTCTTTTGATTGTAAAAGGGGGGGATGTGTTGTATCCTGCATAAGTATGAAAGAGGTCTGAGTCAGGTAAGAGCTGTGTTGGAATGCTAGGGGTGCCTGGAGTGTTGGGGCACCTGGGGATTCCAAGGGAGTCGGTTAAGGACTTGGAGCTCGGCAGGGAACCAGGGAAGAAGCTACTAATGATTTCTCTCTCCTATACTATGAACTGAACCTGTAACCAAGAGAATAAAGCGTGTTTCCTTTTCTACATACCTGGGTCAGCCTGGTTCCTGCTCCTTGTTATCACTGGCTCAGGGTATATCCTGCAGGAGGCAAGATACATCAAAAAGACACTCATAGCTGAGGAGGCTTAATGAGAAAAGTTATATTGGTTTTCCATTCATAATAAAAAGATGTAATCAAACAAAGTAAGAAAAGTAATCTGCTTTTAAGTTGGAGGCGGTTGTTCCTGAGGAGGTTTCTGTTCTGTCCATATTTGGTCATCACCATAATGCATTTAAAAAGAAAAGGATATGGTCGGCAACTTGCCCACCAATCCTTTCAAGCAAAGGGGTACAATTATCTAATGAACAGAAATCAGCACACAGGCCCAGCACCTGCCCAGCCAGACCCCAAGCAGTTGTGGGAGATTCTTCAACAAGGGTAATCCTGAGAGTGCAGGGAGATCAAGCCGCCTCAGAATGCCCAATACCAGGCCCAAAAGACAACTGAGGGGACCCTACAGGCAGAATGTGGGGGCAGGGGTGCCCTCTTATGCTCCCTTAGCAGAATGCGGGTTGGGATTTGTCCCATGAGACAGTAATGTCAGATGCTGAGCCCAGAAGGACTCACTCTTTGGTGTCACAAGCATTGCCCATATAGAGAATTATAGACAACCGGGATGTATTCCACTGTTCCGAGCGACAACCGATAGGCAACGAGAAGCGCGAGTGGCCGATGTTGCCTTTCTGAACCCCCAGGAGGACTAGATCCCTGTTTCTCAGAGCTACACGTCTGCAGTTTTAGGTTGTCTTTGGGACCCTTCTGAGATGCTGCCTCCCCTCCCTCACTTGTCCTTCAACCCCTCCCAGACCCTGAAAAAGGAAATACAATGCCAGATCACGTGCCACCCTGTGCCTACCTCCATCCCTCTCCAAAGGAAGACCACATCCCTGGCATCCTGTCCACCTCCCCTGACTTCTTCATGTTGGGTATCCACCTGCCTTCGGCCCAGTGCTAAAAGGGACAGCCATCCTTGGTGTCTTGCTACCATCCCCGACCTCCCTCAGCTCCCCTCCTCCCGCACCCTGTCACCAAGGGTGGATTGGAACTCAAGTAACCCTAGAAGAATTGTTCCAAGTGGCCCTATGTTACACCGGGAGAACAGGCCCAATGTTGTAGGTAGGGCTTGTGGGTGTTCTCCCACAAGAATATTTGGAAAAAATGAGTACAAATTGTAAATTTGTCCCTACAAAGGGATACAAAAGTAAACATAACAAAAAACGGACATATAGCAATCTTCGAGAGAGAGGAATTGCATACTGGAAGCTTCATAACACATTCCTGACTTCAAAGGGATGTAGAGGAGGAGGAGAAGACATGGAAGAAGGGGGAGAGTGCATGAGAGCGATGGTGAGGAGAGCATTTGGGTAACCAGACAAAAAAGGTCTATGGTGCAGAGGCCTATCCGGAAAGCTCCAGTGTTCCCTGTAAGCCTGTCCACCACTGCATGCCACTGCCTCCGAGTGCGCACTTCTTACTGGCAGAGAGAGCAACGCTGATCTCTAAGGGCGCCAAAGTAGTGGGTACCCGCGCTGTTAAATAGCACAGCAAAAGATTTTTCCGGAATGTGGAAAGCTTTAGCCAGGGCACTTCTCCCTGCTGTATGAATTTTTGCCTGAATTTCTTCTTCTGTCACAAACTGGGCAGTTAGTTCTTCACTGATGTGACAGGTTTCGACAGATGTCTTTCTCTCCACATCAAAAGTTTGGGAATGTCAGGCCACCGCTCAGGGCTATGTTATTAAATGTGTTGAGGTTAATATGTATTTCGAGGTTATTGTTTATTGTATTCTTTGATTCTTTGATTCAGGTTTATGTTGTTACCTGGGTGATAACCTGCTGGCCTAGTAACATTTGCTTTGTACTTGATATGTTTCTTTCGTGTTGAAAATAAGAAATAAGTTTAAAAAAAAAAAGTTTGTCTCAGATGCGCCTTCTCTGTGACATCATAAACATGGCTTGAAACATCTTCCTCTGTAACATCACACGTTTGACCCTGAATATCCTCCTCTGTGACATCACAGGCTTGCCTTGGAAGGTGTTCCTTCGTGATGTCTCATGCTTTGCCCAGAATGCCCTCCTCCCTGCCATCACAAACTTAGCCAACAAAGTTCTTCCTCAGGGGTGCAGAAGGCCAAGTCTGGAAGGGATTCCTCAGTGACGTTACAGGTTTGGTCCAGTGATGAAGACATACAGCTTAGCAAGGAATTTGGTGCTCATTCCCTGCCGGATCAGGGACATCTCTACATCCAGCAAAAAGTCTTTAGGCTCTTGCGGGGAGAACTGCAAGAAGACATAGCCCGTGTGGCTGTTTACTCGTCGTGTGCTGAAGTAGCCTTCTTCATTACCTCGCGGGATAGTAAGTATTGCAGCATCGCCAGCCACAACCGGGGAGGGGCTAATGCGGAAAATGTTGGCGGGGACATGGATGTTGCTGGGGAAGGTCAGCCGATAGTAGCTGATCCTCTGCGGCTCTGTCTGGCACTCCCGGAAATCACCACAAGTGAGTCGCTCACACCTCCTGAGGGGAACAGAAACACAGTAGTCAAAGATATGATGGCAAGCACTGGAAGGACATATACACCACACAACGAGAGAGGGAGTTACTACACGGTTCCCGCTGGTACACTGTTATGATGTGAGCTAGTCTTGTTCTGTTTCAATGGCCATGAATGCATGCTGATAGAATGTTGGTGTATGAATGATAGACAGCTCAGGGGAATGTTGAGTGAGTGTGAAGTGTGAGTGTTTCATGAATATCAGTTGGGGGCCTGAGCTGGATGTGAGAGGATGGCCGGTGGGTGTTTCTTCTGCCACTTGGTATATGCTGATATCTACCTGTCCATGTATCCTGTAAATACCTGCAAGTAACTGGATATGTATAAATGTACCTATCAGAGGCTAAAGCGGCTATAGCCCCTGGTCTTTTGGTTGCAGCCCCGGATAGAATCTCAGGAGCTACAGCCAAAAGGCTAGCTAGCCCCCAGTCCCAACAGTTCCAACATCATCATAGCCCCGGGTCTTTTCCAGACCTAGCAACACCCCTGGTACCTATGCACAATAAAGCAACCTAGATTCACTGCTATGGCTCCACAGCTGGTCTGTGTGTGGACATTGAGCGTCACTTCATTGTATTTACAACATGCACTTGAAACATCTGGACTCACAGAGACCAACACATGTTTTTACAGCAGTCTGAGTGAAAGAATGTGGCCAAAACACTTGATGTGGCACCGGAAGTAGATTAACTATGTGGACAAGCTTTGACCTGGCAGCAGTGATCTCTTGTCTCTCCATGGAAGGAATATGGTGTTACTGTCTAAGTCTTGACAAGAGGACTTTTCCCCATATACATCAATGGGGCCACAAGCCAAAACCATGGGACAGGTTTCTAGATCCCCCCACCCCCTTATGAACTTCTCAGGGAGGGTGATCCAGAGATCCACCATTTACCTCCTCCAGGTCAGTATCCTCTTGCTCAGGATGATAACCAGCCCCTTTGACCACCCTTCTGTCAATACCCAGGGTCACACAGGGAACCTTCACACCCACAGCACAGGATTGTCCCCTCCTCACCCAGTGGCACATTGAACAGTGTGCCTCACTAAAGCACATCTCTGGCCAACACGCATGCCACCCCCTACTGCCCTGTAGGACACACCTCTACCAAAGGCATCCCACCCAGGCACCTCTCCCACATGGCTCAATCAGGCACCCAATACATTTTGGGTGTTCGATTGAAGCACGCGCATGCCACAGAAGTAGAAACAAGAGCCCTTCTAAGGACGCCATCATAATCTGCATAGGTTCTTTCAGTGGCAAACATGTAGGCTTCAGCCTGCATCTCTCTCTCTCTCTCTCTCTCTCTCTCTCTCTCTCTCTCTCTCTCTATCTCTCTCTCTCTCTCTCTCTCGATCTTCCCTTATTTCGGGTGAGGTTTGAAGCTTCACAGGATAGCATGAGGCTATTTGGGGATTCAGCAATTGGATACAGCTCCCCACTTTATAACTTGGGCTTTTTGCATCAAAGTCTGGAGTGTTAGGAGATGAGACAGGTTGGTCAAAGGTGGTGCAAAAAAGGAATGTAATGAGGTCTTTGTGGAAATGTAAATGGTCTCTTTGGGGCTGGTGCAGGTTCCTTCCAGGGTCGGACTGGGGCATACAACTGTCTCGGGCACCAGTGAATACGTGGCCCACCGTTGCAAATGTCAATTCATTCCTTTTGTGACCGACTGTTTGAGTAGTACGCAAGGGGGAAATGAGGGGGGCCGGTTGATGAAATGTAATGCAAATGGTGCATTGGAGAATGCGAGGCAGTGATCCCGGAATCTGGAGCGGGAGCAGGGACTGGATGGGGGGAGATCGTTTCTGGCGGGGACAGGTACACAGTAGAGCAGCAGGCCTATCTCCCGAACGCAGGGGGAAAGATAGCCCCTCAATTTCACCAGCAACCTGAAGGGAAGCACCTGGTCATATTTCTACATCTATGATCTGGGCGTGTGCAACCAGAATGATTGATCGTGGTCACACTGTGACAATAAGGGTGTATAAGTCTGTGTTGATGTGCAGAATAGCATACTTCCCAGTGTCAGATATTTGGGGGTTAGGCAGTACTTCACATTTTACTGTTTACAAACCGGTGGCCTGTCCCCACATGTCGTCCATCTATTATTCCCCTTTGGTGCAGCTTTCCTGCCCCTCATATCCTCTATCTGTTATTCCTCTTTGGTGTGGCCTGCCCCTCATATCCTCTATCTGTTATTCCTCTTTGCCGTGGCCTGCCCCTCATATCCTCCATCTGTTATTCCTCTTTGGCGCGGCCTGCCCCTCATGTCCTCCATCTATTTTTCCTCTTTGGTGTGGCCTGCCCCTCATATCCTCTATCTGTTATTCCTCTTTGCCGTGGCCTGCCCCTCATATCCTCCATCTGTTATTCCTCTTTGGCGCGGCCTGCCCCTCATGTCCTTTATTATTACTCTTTGGTGTGGCCTGCCCCTCATATCTTCTATATGTTATTCCTCTTTGGCGTGGCCTGCCCCTCATATCCTCCATATGTTATTCCTCTTTGGTGCGGCCTGCCCTCGTGTCCTCCATCTGTTATTCCTCTTTGGAGCGGCCTGCTCCCCATGTCCTTTATTATTACTCTTTGGCTCAGATTGCCCCTCATGTCCTCCGTCTATTATTCCTCTTTGGCGCGGCCTGCCCCTCATATCCTCCATCTGTTATTCCTCTTTGGCACGGCCTGCCTGTCATGTCCTTTATTATTACTCTTTTTGCGTGGCCTGCCCCTCATATCCTCCATCTGTTATTCCTCTTTGGTGCGGCCTGCCCTCATGCCCTCCATATGTTATTCCTCTTTGGCGCGGCCTGCTCCTCATGTCCTTTATTATAACTCTTTGGCTCAGATTGCCCCTCATGTCCTCCGTCTATTGTTCCTCTTTGGCGCGGCCTGCCCCTCAGGTCCTTTATTATTACTCTGTGGCGCAGCCTGCCCCTCATATCGTCCATCTGTTATTCCTCTTTGGCACGGCCTGCTCCTCATGTCCTTTATTATTACTCTTTGGCTCAGATTGCCCCTCATGTCCTCCGTCTATTATTCCTCTTTGGCGTGGCCTGCCCCTCATATCCTCCATCTGTTATTCCTCTTTGGTGCGGCCTGCACTCATGTCCTTCATATGTTATTCCTCTTCGGCGCGACCTGCTCCTCATGTCCTTTATTATTACTCTTTGGCTCAGCTTGCCCCTCATGTCCTCCAACTATTATTCCTCTCTGGTGCAGCGTGATGCTCATACCCTTTATCTATTATTCCTCTTTGGTGTTGCCAGCCCCTCATGCCCTCTATCTATTATTCCTTTTTTGTGTGGCCTGCCCCTCATGTCCTCCATCTGTTTTTCCTCTTTAACGCGGCCTGCCCTTCATGTCCTTTATTATTACTCTTTGGTGCAGCCTGCCCCTCATGTCCTCCATCTGTTATTCCTCTTTGGCGCGGCCTGCCCCTCATGTCCTTTATTATTACTCTTTGGCGTAGCCTGCCCCTCATATCCTCCATCTGTTATTCGTCTTTGGCCTGGCCTGCCCCTCATGTCCTTTATTATTACTCTTTGGCGTGGCCTGCCCCTCATATCCTTTATTATTTCTCTCTGGCGTGCCCTGCCGCTCATATCCTCCATATGTTATTCCTCTTCGGCGCGACCTGCTCCTCATGTCCTTTATTATTACTCTTTGGCTCAGCTTGCCCCTCATGTCCTCCAACTATTATTCCTCTCTGGTGCAGCGTGATGCTCATACCCTTTATCTATTATTCCTCTTTGGTGTTGGCAGCCCCTCATGCCCTCTATCTATTATTCCTTTTTTGTGTGGCCTGCCCCTCATGTTCTCCATCTGTTTTTCCTCTTTGGTGAGGCCTGTCCCTCATATTCTGCATCTGTTATTCCTCTTTGGCACGGCCTGCCCCTCATGTCCTCTATCTGTTATTCCCCTTTGGTGCAGCCTGCCCCTAATGTCCTTTATTATTCCTCTCTGGTGCGGCCTGCCCCTCATGTCCTCCATGTGTTATTCCTCTTTGGCGCGGCCTGCCCCTCAGGTCCTTTATTATTTCTCTCTGGCGTGGCCTGCCCCTTATATCCTCCATCTGTTATTCCTCTTTGGCGCGGCCTGCCCCTCATATCCTCCATCTGTTATTCCTCTCTGGTGCAGCCTGCCCCTCATGTCCTCCATCTGTTATTCCTCTCTGGTGCAGCCTGCCCCTCATGTCCTCCATCTGTTATTCCTCTTTAGCGCGGCATGCCCATGTCCTTTATTATTACTCTTTGGTGCAGCCTGCCCCTCATATCCTCCATCTGTTATTCCTCTTTGGCGCGGCCTGCCCCTCATATGCTCCATCTGTTATTCCTCTCTGGTGCAGCCTGCCCCTCATGTCCTCCATCTTTTATTCCTCTTTGGCGCGGCCTGCCCCTCATGTCCTCCATCTGTTATTCCTCTTTGGCGCGGCCTGCCCCTAATGTCCTTTATTATTACTCTTTGGCGCAGCCTGCCCCTCATATCCTCCATCTGTTATTCCTCTTTGGCGCGGCCTGCCCCTCATGTCCTTTATTATTACTCTTTGGTGCAGCTTGCCCCTCATGTCCTCCAACTATTATTCCTCTCTGGTGCAGTGTGATCCTCAGACCCTTTATCTATCATTCCTCTTTGGTGTTGCCAGCCCCTCATGTCCTCTATCGATTATTCCTCTTTGGCGTGGCCTGGTCCTCTATCTGTTAATCCTCTCTGGTGTAGCCTGCCCCTCATGTCCTTTATCTGTTATTCCTCTTTAGCCATGTCTGCCATCTATTATTCCTTTTTTGTGTGGTCTGCCCCTCACGTCCTCCATCTGTTTTTCCCCTTTGGCGTGGCCTGGCCCTCATGCCCTCCATCTATTTTTCCTCTTTGGTGCGGCCTGCCCCTCATGTCCTTCATCTGTTATTCCTCTTTGGCGCGGCCTGCCCCTCATCTCCTCCATCTGTTATTCCTCTATAAGTAGAGACGAAAATGTTAATATTATACCACAAAATAATGGGAGCCTTGATTAATTATGAGTATAGCGCCAACATCCGATCCATGGGTCATTTCAGAGCTCTCTCAGCTGATCTGATGTAACTGAATAACATACATATTACAAGCTATTGTTGGAAAGAAAAGTTGATGGGTGACGAACATTTCGATAGAAAGATAAACACATTGAGAATACAGAAGATGGAGAGATGCCAACCTCCCTACGTCAGAGCTACAAAGTGTGAGACTTGAATTGCCTTCGGAAGCGTTCATCGTTGTAAGGATCTTGGGTGAGATTACTCCATGAGTGTTGCCTGGTGATGATAAGGTGGTAGTATAGAGCAGATTGGAAAAATCTTCCAGGAATGCGTTGCCTAACCCGGCTGAACCAATAGGTACACCAGGATGCATCCTGTGATGCTGGAAATGCATTGGAGGGACATGGCCTCCCTGTCCTTCTTCTGTAGTCCATTTTCATGTGTGTTCTGTATTTTATTCTGCACAGGAGTCCTGGCAGTGCAGCTCTTCCTCTTTTTGGTTTGGTGTACAGATCCTTGGGATACCCTTATGGCACCCATGGGTGGGAGTACAACCCTGTACCCCTAGTGTATGTTTTTGGGCACCTTTGTGTGGCCCACAGAGCAGGGTATGGGCTGGTGGTAGCTCCATGCAGAATTTGACAGGTGTTCTGTGTAACCTCTATTTTGGGATACCCAGGCCCTGCCATTGGAAGCAGTTGATTCCTGATAGGAGACAAGATGGCCCCTGTGTCCTTTCTGTTGCCTGTTACCTTGTTTTCCCAAAGTCCTGGGAAGCTCTGACTCTGTCCCTTCCCCTTGACTGGCTGTTGGGTGAAAGTTCCATATATGGTATTGTGGGAAAGTCCAGGCCAGACTGGCTGGAGCCTTCCCAGTGACCAGTACACCCTTGGGGTGGGACCTGGGTGAATGGAGTGTGTGACCAATATGCACTTCTTGTTATGGGTGTCTGGTTTCTGGTATGTGACACAAAGACTGAGACAGCCCTGCCCGAAAGTGGTATGAATGCAGTGTGGAGTGCTGAATGGCTGGGCACTTGTCCCAATACACATTCCTTGTTGTGAGTGTCTGGAGGGAGGAGAATGGCCTGAATGCACTGTGAGCCTGATTGGCTGCCTGCCTGCATGAATACCCTTCTGAATGATTGGTTGCCTGAGTGTGACCCAGCAGAGTGAATGAGAGACCAAACAGTATATTTGGGGACCTCTCACTGATGGAAATTGTTCAGAAGCTGAAGTCGATACTTGATGCTAACTCTTGAAGCCGATCCGGAAATAGAAGGTGAACTGCTGTTCCCTTCAACGCAATCTGAAAGCTGCTGTGCCTTCAAGAAACTGATCCAAGAGAGGACCTGGCTAGGAGACCTCTTCTCAAGCTACGAGGGATCATCGTGCACCAGCCAACCTTCTCCAACGCTCCCTGGAAGTCAGTCCTTGAAAGGCTGACTACCAGAGACGGGGACCACCTACGAATCACGAAGCGAAGGGCCCGGACGTTGAAGTCCATCACCATCGACCGGAGCCACAATGTTCCATTGCCTAAGACATTTGAATCAAGGAATCACTTGCTCATCACTGTCGACCACTTTGTCCCGCCAGAGAAAGTCAAGATCACTGACGAACCAAGGAGAATCTGCCGGTGGGTTTCCCGCCATCCGAAGACCTCTGAGATGCAGATGAAGATCCGGAAGCCAGCTGAGGTCACGTCCCGTTCACCTAGGCCATACGCCGACGACCCAGCCCTTGCTGGGCCAAAGCTCTTCATTGACTCTTTGCGCCAACAAACTATCGTCATCGAGGTGCAACGCATGCCTCATCTTCGCGGGACGTCCACGACCGATCGTCGACGAGCACTGCCAGGACCGAAGCTGCTGCCTCGCGACCTTTGTTCACCCTTTTCTTTGTGGGATCTCGACGATCCGTAGCTCCTGCCTTAAAGGGAGACACTCAAGAAGGATCCTTCGATGACCCAACGTCAAACTGTGCTAAACCAGGTACATTGGGGTGGTAGAGGAGATAAGCCTCAAATATACAATATATGGACTGGGCTTGTTTATTTACTTAATTTACAGGTTGCCCAGGTGGGGGGATCCTCATATAGAACTGTGCTTAGCGGTAGGGGCCCAGTATTCTGGCAATTGTCTAACCAACTATTTTTCCTCCTAAGTCGATTGTTGGGTCACTTTATTAATTGATTTGTATGTCATTTACAACTGTCTACAGTTGATGCATTTTAATGGAATCTAAGAAGCAATTGTGGTACCACATTGAGACTGTATATATTTACCATTTTAGAATTACCTGAGCACAAACTGTGTTATTGTGATTGTGTATATAATTCAAACCTTATTTATTTAAAGAACTGTGTTATCACTAACATAGTGTGTGGACATTCCTTTGTCGGTGCTTGGGACTACACTGTACTTAAGAACCAGCCCGCATCACCTCCTGAGACCTTAAGCCTTGAATGCTCGTCCTCGATACCAAAGAGAGAATCTTGGCTACCCCCCTCCAGTCTTTACACACCCTTAACATGGACAGCCTTCAGTGAAGGACAGGGTACTCTGTGTTCAATGTGACAGAGATTTGTACCCGGGGAAGCCAAGCCTGTGGACTTGGGCAGTCTGAGGAGGCCAGGGGTGCAGCAGAGAGCATAGGATACCCAGCTCCCAACTCCACCCATGAATATTCTCTTCTCCTATAAGAGTCCACGTCTCGTGGTAGAGATGCTGTTATGAGGGGTCTGTCCTGTGGCAAGACAATGACCCCAAAGGGTTCCTCACTTCCTATTCATAGGTCTCCGCCTTCTGGTTGATCCCAGAGTGCAGAAGAACAGGTTGGCCCCAATTCAACCTTTTCAAAAGAGGGAGACATACAGTTAGAAGTTCCTCGCTTTTGCATCTGTTTTCCGGGAGACATCCACCAGGTGCTTTGGTGGCCATTTCACTGTACCAATGAGCTACCCAAATGTGGAGGCTAACAATCGGGTGGCACTTCTTTGTGTAATAGGTGGTCTTGCAGAAATGTAAGGGCTTTGTAGATTAAAGTTTTTCATGCAAAATAATCAGGGTGTTGCTGGTTTAATGGAACTGGCCAGCCAACTGTGCATCCTGACCCCGTAAAGGTTATCCATTAGAGGGTGTGTACTGGGGGAGGAGCTCCTGCTCCTGCTTCCAGATTGCTTCACATGACAGTCTAGTATTACTTGTTGGGTTTTGTTTATAACAGTGGGCATAGTGCATATACCGGTTTATATCATGGAAACTGTTTGCTGAAGTAAGCAGGGTCTGAATCCTAGGTTGCCCTGCGAGTCAGCCTGAGGGGTGTCATTATTATTCCCTGTTTGAAGCATGGCCCTGTGTGCATTGTGGCACCATAGAAGAGCTGTTTACAAAAAACATGATTTTAGGTCCAAAAGTCTTAGAACTAAGGTCTCACTTGGGTTGTCATGTGATCAGGTGTGAAAAGGGTAGCACTTTATATAGATGGAGAAGTTGAAAATGTCCTCTTTTGGCGACTCTCAGGTCGGCTGCGGCAATGGAATCTATTTGAAGATGGCCTTTAGGTTATCGACTATAATCCGTGGGAACGGTCCTTGTCCTAGAAATGTGGGACAAGATCACAGAATTTGTTTTCGGAGGATAATATCTGTTTTTGCTCAGTTGAGATACAGCAATTGTTGTTGAACATATGTTTCATGTGAGAGAGAAATTCCAAGATCTTTTAGTTTTCATCCCAACAGGCAAGTATATTTGTATATCTTAGCCATCTTTGTGGACCCTGCATGCATAAGTTTGATTTATGGCAGTGCCCTTTCTACTTTCCATCTTTATTAAACTAAGTATCATTTAGTAGAATAATGCTAACACCTGTCATTTACAATACACTGAAGACATCCTCTAAAAGCTAAAAACTTGGGTCTGGTCACAAGTCAATTTTTCCAGGTCGAAAATGATCAGATTTGAATTGACAGCTCAAAAATGCAATACATTGAAAAATGAATAATTGAAGCTGCAATTAATAGAAAATATGTCAAGAGTAACTGAAGTTTAAAATGGTTTATTCAAAGGTGGGAAAATATGAAAACAATATTTGTGTGGAGATATTTCTGCATGTTAAAGAATTAAAACTTTGCAAATGCAACAGTAAAGTGTGGTTGTCTTTTCCTATATAGTTCATATTTCAATGTTAGCACAATCTACATTAGAGCCAGTCTTTGGTATTACATTGTTACATTGATTTCACTGACTGTGCAATTCAGCAGGAAGTCACATTTGTAATGTCAGCTCTATTTAGACTCTACATTGAAAGTCTGAATTGGGACGCCCTTAATTGCTTTTTTTCATTCAGCTTGGTGACCATTTTTTGTTGATTCAACTACCTCTCTGAGGGACTGTATTGAAGGACATTCGGTAGACAGTTCTTTTTTTTTTTAGAAATATTCAATTTCATGCTCCTGATCCATTTTCATCATGGTATTTTGTCTTACATTTGTATAGCGCTTACTACCGTAGTTCATGACTATGAAACGCTTTGCAATGGGAAAGGGATTTGTTTATGAAGACATGAGAGGAGAGCTTTGCAATTCAATATGAAGAGTTTCCAACTGCATCGTCACAAGATTATCTACAATTAATTAATGATATCTCTCCTAGCTCATGGAGACCATTGCTTAAGGTCCATGGGAATCTGGTGAATACCCAACCTGTCGAAAAACCCTGGCTTCACCATTGGGTAATCTGCCGAGGAGAGAGAGTGGGAATTTGGAAAAAGCTCCTTTGCCAGCTAGGAAATGTAGCTTACGCCTGCTCTGGAACATTTGCACTGGTAGAATAGCTTTGATGGCTGTGGGAGAGCATTCCAGTGGAGGGGACCAATAAGTGAAAAGAAACCGATGTGGGCAGAGGCACCAAAGGGAATCGAGGCCAGATAGATTGTTGAGAGATGATCTTCAGAGAGAGATCAAGAAGGAGAGTATAGGGAGATGTAGTCACCAAGGTAATGGAGAAAGAACAGGGGTAGAGTTAAAGACGAGGAGTAGAAACGTACCAAGGTAGTGATCTTGCACGAGAGCCATCCAGCATGGTAACATTGAGTAGGTGAGGATCTGGGTAAGTCATAGAGGGTGTGAATAGCAAAGTTCAGAACTTTACTTAGGGTAGTGACGGAGCAGATGAAAAGACAAAGGACAAAGTACGCTTAGCATTAGTACAGTTTGTAGAGCATCAACTGAGTTGTAATCTGGGACAATCTTCTTAATGTTGAGACGGTTAATCCTTGCTGTGGGGGAAGTGGCTGTGATGATAGAATGTAAAGTCACAATCAAAGAGAACCCCAAAGTTGCAAGCCATGGGGGATGGAGGGAAGAGGTCAGGAGGAAAAGAAATGGAGGATGGAGTGGGGAGGTCAGGAGGGAACTAATTGGGTATAACAGAGTGGGGTTACTGTTCTACTCTATGAGATAGATGACTTCTGTTTTATAGAGCTATATGGTGTTGGGCAGTGGTGTGACAGCTGGAGGACATGTCTAGGGTGCAAATGACAAGTCCCATGACTGATTTGTGATGGATGACCAATGGGAGAGGCGCAGGGGAGGACATGTTAGAATTCTATGAGGTGTCAAGTTCAGTGTCATTTAACCCAAGGGAGGCAAGAATTTGGAGGAGGCAGGAATGGTCCTCAGCAAGGCAGCAAGGAGATCAAGCAGGATGGTGTTGGAGGAGAGATGAGAGTGTTGGGAAGAGGTCAGGAAGTTGCAGATATGAGTGAGAGCAGTTTCAGTGGAGTGATTACTCCAGAATCCAGATTGCAGAGGGTCACATATGTGCCTTAAGGTAGTTGATGATCTTTAAAATCCTCTCTCTCAATGATTTGGGAGTGATGGGGCAGAACAGGGACAGGTCTATAGCAGGAGGGGTGTTGGGCTCTGTAGTGTTTTTTTTTAATTATCAGTATGACCATTGTTACTTTGTTGCAGTCTGGAAAGGTAACTTTTAAGAGACAGAGGGAAGGGAGAGGAGTGATAGTTCAAAGTGAGAGGGGCCAGTTCTTGAAAGATCTGGGGTGCAAATTGATCAATAGGTGCACAGGATAGTTAAGATGAGCAGAGGGTAGATATGAGTTTGGTGGGGTGAAGAGGGATGGTTAGGAAAGTGGGCTGGTTGAGATGGTGTGATGAGAAGGAAGGAGGGGTGGGAGCAGTGTGTTGCACATTTTGGTGAATTCGGAGGAGAACTATGAGGCAAAGTCATCATTGGAATGGGAAAGGTGGATGAGGAGTGGTTTTGGAAAGTGGGGGAGGGCATAGCCCGATGGGCCATGGATATCATGTGAGGGCTTGAGCAAAGAAGTGAAATAAAATTGGTTTGGCATGGGGATTTGTCAGAGTGGAGATGTAGCTTGTGGTCAGGGATAGAGCCTTCGTAATACAGTAAGATGAGCGAGGGAAGGAATTTTGCAATGGCACTGGACGGTTGCTCTCTGCTGTTCGATGGCTGGAGAAATCATGCTGGAGTCCAGGTGTGCGGGAGGAGATAAAGGAGGATAGTAATAGTTCAAGCGGGTAGCCATTGTGATGTTGAACTGATTGAAGGCATAGCCAAAAGGGTGGGCGGCGGGGTCAAGGGAGCTTGAAGGGAAATCTTGTCTTGGGCCAGGAAGGAGATCATAGAGTCAATTCTGAATTTTCCTATGGTGATACATGAGGGAGGGGGAGCATGATTGGAGGGGGAATAGAGCTGGTGAAGTTGATAGGTGAGTTTTTGGAAGTAGAGGAGTCAATAGAGAGAGAGGGGAGGATTTGGACGAGGAGGATATGAAGATAAAACCTACAGAGTTGCCATAAGTATGGATGGGAAAGTCACGCAGATTGATTTTGTATTTGTATTTATTTATATTTTATATAGCGCCTTAAGCCAAGGCTCTGAACAGAGAAATGAAATACGGTACAATTAAAGTAAGTATGCATAGTCAATGAAAACAATCAATCATGTTGAGCAAGTTGGAGAAAATAAGACGTTAATGACTTACAAAATAGAGGACAGACAGATATAGAGCAAAGAGAGTAAGGGAGAGCATTCCAGTGTAAAAGAGCTAGAAGAGTAAAAGAATGAAAGCGAGATTGAGCACATGGGAGCTGAGGAGGCACAAGAAGAAATTGAGAAGAAGAATGCAGAGATCGAGAAGGGATATACAAGGATACCAGAGCAAAGCCATGGAGAGATGTTGTAATCTGGCTTAGAGAGCAGCTGTGTGTGATGTCATGAGCTGGTGGAATGTTGGTGTTGGCAGTTCTACTAGGGATCGTTAGAGACAGAGAAAAAGCAGTGAGCTGAGAAGTATGGGTGTGGGGGTGGGCCCGGTGTTTCCCTTGTGAAGTTGTGTCTTCAGTGTCCCCTACCATCCCTGTGTTTAACCTGATGGAGAACAAGACCAGGACAATAAATCACCATAAACTTACCTTGGTGTCCAGGACATCCACTTTGTTACACTGGCGACGGGGATGGGATGGTAGGTGGATTTGCCAAGCCATCGGCGCTGCTGGCGGGGGTGCAGCTCTACTGGAACACCACCCCCGAGGAAGTCCCAGGCGGTTCTTATCCAGTTGGCCTGCCGTGTGGAGTTCATTGCCCCTGCATGGTTCTCCGGTGAGGTTCGTGCCATGAACGCCTCGCGTTGCATTGGGGGCAGCGTTGGCTCTTTGAGGCCAGTTGGAGTCAAGGAGGCCGATTTGTCGTGGTGACGGTGCTGCAGGGCCGACAATCTGGCTGGTGTTCCTTTTACTAGGAAGAGCCTACATCCGTTACAGACTTGCACCTGGTTGTCGGCTGCGGTGGCTGTTGAGGGGCATGATGCAGCCGTGGGTACCTCCCTGGTCGACTACCTACATGGCGATGTGCGGTGTCGCGGAGCGGACTGTCTCTGTCCATGGCGAGGTGCGAGCCGAGTGATGCCTCGTTGCAGGGGGCTAACAATCTGGCACCCCCCCTCCCGTGTTGGGGCTTGGGGAGCGATTTCTTTCCCCATGGCTTCGGTTGCATATAGGTGACGGAGATTGCCGCATGTCGCCCACGGTGCTCTGGAGGAGAGAGTGCGACCCGTGTGGGTGCTTGACGTGCGCCTGCCTGTTGGAAGAAGTTGGTGGTAGCCCCGGTGAAGTTGCTGGGACGGCGACTCCATGCCTACTGGTTGCGTCACGGCTGGGAGAGGCGTTCCAGCGGGGTCACGTGGCAGTGGTTATTGTTTTCTGCGTTTCAAGCCTCGTTCTACGCTGGTCGGAAGTGAACAGGAACGCACCTGAGGTAGAGCGTATCTCTGGGATTATAACTCACTTCAGAGAGGGAGCTTATCACTGGGATTGAACTGGCTTTGGTTGAGTGACCTACACAAGCGTGTCATTTCATTGGAGCATTTTTCCCATAATGTTCGCAGATTCCGTTCTGATCAAATGGTGTTTGGAATGTGTCTGCGCAAATAGAGTTTGGAACGTACCTGCGGCACGGTGTGGCTATGGGACTTTCATACCAAGTTAGTGTTTCGGCCCGTATGTGTGGATATGAGAGAGTATATTTTGTGGCCCATGTTAGAGGGAAAGGTACATGGCGTCCCCATTTTAAGTCCTTGGGAGTAGTGTTAGGGGTATGTTATTAAAGGCCGTTGTCTTGTGCCTGTGAGGTGTTCTGTTGTGGCCTTCCGTGGAGCTAATGTCCTTTCTCAGAGATGTAACTTTAGGGTTTTCTACCCCTCTCCTTTGGTGTGTGAGGGGGAGTTGGAGGAAGGTGTCCATTAATTGGAGGCAGGTGTCCAGCACTGCACCTGTTCATAGCGAGGTGCCACTCGTGAACTGAGTGTTCTGGGACATAAGTTTCTTGCAGCGTGGAACATTTATTTTCATGCAGTGTGCTATTCCAGGTCAACCGGCGCGTGAATTTTCCCAGTGTCCTCATGACATTTCTGATTCATATGCACCTGAATGTTTTTTTTCCATGCAGTGTGTAATGTTATAAATCTCATTGTTTTGTATGCTTGTTGTTGTGTATGGGTGAGGGTACAATGAGTGGTGCACGTGTGGGGTCGCGTGGTGCACGTGTGAGGTCGAGTGTTTATTACTGCATGGGGATTCCTAGTGCTTGGTCTAGTGCCAGGGTTGATTGCTATGTCTGTGTGTTAGGGTGTGTGTTGAGCAGTCTGACTGTTAGGTGTTGTTTTGCCATAATGCCCAGTTCTGATGCTGGGGTAGGTCGCTGTGTGTATGGTCATGGGTTGAGTGTTTGGTGTGCCTGTTTCCATAATGTTGTTCTGCACTTTGAGTTTGATTGCCCATGTGGTGTTCAGGGTGTTTGGTGTGCCTGTTTCCATAATCTTGTTCTGTTTATGTAGTGCCTGGTCAAGCGCCGGGGTAGGTCACTATATTTGTGGTGTGTCTCAAGGCAGTGTTTGTCTGTTATTCCACAGCTTGGTTTGGCGCTGGTGTAGTTCGCTATGGTATTTTTGTATCTCAGTCGTCCCTGATTCCGAGTGTTGTGGTTGGTGTTAATGTAGTGCTGTTGTGGTCATAGTGCCTGGTGCAATATCAGGGTAGGTCGTTATGGGTGTTGTTCTCAGGGCAGTATTGTGCCGTCGTGTTTCATAGCGTTAGGTTTAAAATACAGTTTGGTCGCTATACCTGAGTATATATTTGAGTTTCTTTTTGTTCTGTAGCGCTTAGTCTAGAGGCCTAGGTAGGTCGCTATGGTTGAGGCTTTATTTGGCTTTGCCAATGTTTCCAGAGTACCTGGTTTTGGACTGGGGTAGGTTACTATGTTGGATCTGTGGTTGTGCAGTTACCTCCTGATTCCTAGTTTGGTAAATCAGGTTATCTTACTGATGTGTAGAGGTGGTGTACCGTAAGAGAGAGAATATGGCCAACGGTTTAGTGGTAGTGGAGCCATATTGTGGGTGCGGTTCTTCGTGGTACTGCAGTCAGAGTTGTGCTGTGTAGGTCCCTCGGTTGTTGTTGGGCATTTGTTGTTGCTCCGTTTAGTGGGCGGTTGGTTTGTGCTCAGAGGGGCAGCTCTGATACTCCGGGGGGCAGACCGGAGTGGAAGGTGTTTAGTGCATAGGAGGGTAAGATGGTTAGGTAGTTGTGTTAGTGTTATCTAACAATAGTGTGGCTAGGGGTGGCAGCCCTAGGTTCTGAGGGGCAGCTCAGGACAGGCGTAAGTGCAGAGTTTATTGTTTTAGTCCTCGAGGGTGAGAATCGAGGGACTTGGTGAGTTGTGTCGAGGTTTGTGGCATGTTGTTGTCATGGAGTTAGTGTGACGTTGGCATTTTCTACGTGGTCCGTCTTGGCCTGTGAATGGTTCCCTTTGTGTGTGGTTCCTATTTGTTGAGGTTTCCAGGGCATAGGGGGCCGCTGTGTGTGGGATTTCTGGTACCGTGTTTGTGTTTGGATGATTAGGGTTTGGTGCTGGTCGCGTTACCTTAGTCATTCTCTTAAATACGACACATAGAAAATTACATTTAAGTTGGTAGTGGAAAGACAACGAGCCAAGAGTAATGAGAGAAGGGGAAATTGAATCACGAAAGGAGAGAATACAGAGAAGGCGATTAGAAAACAGATTTCAGAGGAGCAAGACGTGAAATTGGGAGACCAAAGAGAGCAGTAGAACGGCAAAAGAGTTGAGAAAAGATCAAAGAGAAAATCAACAGTTTTGAAGCTTTAAAAGTGAGAAAAAAGCGGGCTTTGCAGATGTTATATATAATGGTAGCGGCAGGCTCGTGATGCTTAAGAAATATGATCTGTAAAGGAAAGGGTAGAATCAAGATGAAGCCCCAAATTTCGAGCTGCAGGGGAGATTGGGAGCAGAGGTGGCGGAAACGAAATAAAAGACAGAGGAAGAGAAGGGGCAAGAGTATTAGTAGGGAAGAAGAGAACCTCTGTTTTCCCCGCATTGAGTGTGAGATAGTGGGTAGACAGCCAGAATTTAATAGCGGGCAAACAAGCAGAGAGATTGGTGAGTATCAAAGGAGAAAGATGAGAAAGAAAGGAAAGGTTGAGTATCATCAGCATACAAATGGTGTGAGAGGCCAAATGAAGAAATAACCGCAGCAAGTGGGGAAGTATAGAGGGACACAGAAAAAGACCCAGAACAGACTCTTGTGGGACGCCATGAGCAAGCAGAAAAGAATAAGCTGATTTGCCAGCCCACAAGACAGGAAAGGTTCTTTGAGACAGATATGATTGAAACCAAGAAACAGCAGAACCCGTATAAACAAAAGATGAGAGAGATGCCAATAAGAGAGAGTGATCAACAGTGTCGAATGCAGCAGATAGAACCAAGAGAATAAGAAGAGATGATTGTTTAGAGTCGTGCGCAGTGAGTAGTGAATTCAAAACCGAAAGGAGAGCAGTTTCAGTAGAGTGACGAGGGCGAAAGCCTGACTGCAATTGTGGAAGAATTAGAGACAAAAGTAGAAACTTGGAAGTAAACCAACCGTTCAATTAATTTTGAAAGATAGGGTAGTAAAGAAATAGGACCAAAGTTTCAGACAAGCAAAGGGTCAGCAGTAGATTTCTTTAGAATTAGGATAATAGAAGCATGTTTAAAAGATAAGGGAAAAGTTGACGTTGAGAGTGGTCAGAGAAAGTGGAGTCCAACTGCAGCTGAGAGGTTTTGGTCGTATTGAAGAGTTTGAGGTCACCCATTATGAGGTCAAGGAGGCCTTCTGGGAGAGATTCAAATAGTGGATCAAGATCATAAAATATTAAGGGTGCTGGGTGGGCAGAAGATGAGAAGCACTGTGATAGGGGTGGGGTAGAGGTGCTGGATGGAGATGCAGCCACACACGGAGGGAGAAAGGTAGGAGGGGACAATGGGGCTAATGGGTTGTCTTTGCTGTTCATCCATACCACACCACTGCCTTTTTGGTAGGATGAGGAGGCAGCCAGTGTGCAGGATGGTGGGAGACGAAGTGGTCAGTGGGGAATTATGTGATTTTTTATAGATGGACTGGACTGGACATTCCATGGGCCCAGAGTGAGTTCATGTGGGTGCCAGAGAGACACACAGCCAGAAACCATGTAATCCTGGCTATAAACATATATAGTCACTATTGGTATGTATACAGAGATCTGCAAGTGAGATGTGTGGTGAAGATGGGAGGGGACCTTAACATCAAGCGATCTAGTGCGATAGTGTCAATGGCAACCAGCCACAGTCTCAGCCGTCCATGTCCAAGAAGGGGAAGCAGACTGAGTATTCTCAGATCATCTTCGAACTTGTAAAAGCACATTTAGTGGTGAGCATTGTGAGCAATTCATTCATCTTGGTAGAGAATTGTGCTCCTGTCATCTCGAGAAAGAAGGCATCAATGTCATATGTCTCTCCAGAACAAGGGCGATTATTTCTGAAACTTGTTTCCAAAACTCCTCAGTCATGTAGCAGAAACAAATCAGGTGACCCAACATATCCTATGCTGGTGACCAGCAGACTCTGCCAAGTATTCTTATCTGACATGCTCTCACACTCCACTCTAGTGATGTCTGTTTAAAGGTCTGACAGCACCTTACCTAGGGCCCTGGTTGCATCATTTCAGAAAGTCCTGGGGATCATTTTTAATTTGGCCTGTTAGGTGGCACTTTAGCACCACCTATAAGCCAAAACTATTGCATTACAGTACAAATAGGGAGAAATGGAATATGAGGAGGGAAACGAAGCTTGTAGGTGTTCTTTTGTTTTTTGACCACCCATTGACTGTCTGTGGCCATGCTAATCCCTATGGCTATTCCCACCCAGTAACTGCCCATCCCCGCCCAAAACACCTCACAAGAACTCTTTGAGCTCACTTTAATAAGGCCATGCCATCAAACTTGGCACTCTAGTGCCTGCCAATGTTTTCTCAAAGCTGTCTTCTGAGAGTTGACTTAATTGGAGTTGTAAACCTGCTACTGGTGTAATACAAATGTTTTTGATGAGGTC
Source organism: Ambystoma mexicanum (assembly GCF_040938575.1). NCBI lineage: Eukaryota > Metazoa > Chordata > Amphibia > Caudata > Ambystomatidae > Ambystoma > Ambystoma mexicanum. The sequence goes on along the minus strand of NC_090923.1, from coordinate 1,146,525,265 downwards.
TGCCTTCTGAAACTTGATTTAGAAGCACTACATGTGTACTTCACTGAATTCCTAGTAAAAATAAGCATTGCCAAAGCCAACAGTTTTTGCTTGTGTATAATTATTAGGCATTTGCCAGACACTGCTAGATGCCCAAGTACTTGCACTGTTTTGCAGCTGCTACCATCAATAGCCACTTAACACCACTACGGCAGTGACTGGCAAATGCCTTTCCCATGCCTACACAAAAGCCCAAACTATTGGCATTGCCAATGCTTGTTGTTACTTTGCATGTGGGCCGGGTCTTTTCAACTCAACAGCTTGTACTTGTGAGGCTGGAAGATCGCAACCAGCAAGTTGTTCCAGACAATGCTTACCTTTATTAAGAGGCAGCGGAGGGGTGGGAAGGGGAGGAGGAATCTCACTAAGACACCTGCGAACGAGCAACAACTGAATCAATTTCAGGGCTGCCCTAGACACACAGGCGCTGCAGAAGTAGATGTGTATGGATGTAGTAGTCAGATCTATTGTATGCCACAAATTCATGCATTAAGACAGGCTTGCCTGTTTTACACTCATCTAAACTGGCTATGTGATCGTGTTCTCCTATATACCCCTTCTGCGTGGCTTAAAGCGGGGACGCGGCCACGCGCAATGTTGTGAAGTTCAGTGATGCTGCAGTTAGAGGGTGAACTGTTTATTTCATATATCAGTTTGCCCATTAAGAGGGATTTGTAAATTAGGAGGTAGTTACTCGGTATTGCAACTGATGCAACCAAACATTGTTGAAGCTGTTTTGTCAGTCCCAGGTTTTTAGCCAATGTTTGCTGTGATGAAGGAGGCAAGGTGCGCCTGATGAGGGTCCATGAAAAAGTGAATGTTCTTCAGAGATTTGGTGATGTCTTTAATGCATGGGCCATTGAATATGATTAAAGCAAGGGGCTGTGGGATGTGTGGTGTTGGACAGTGAGTTCAGGTCTAGGGTGTGCCTGGATATTGGGGGCTTTGGTAAATCTGGTGTTAAGTCAGTGAGTTCAGGTCTAGGGTTTGCCTGAATACTGGTGAGCTTTGGGATGTGTGGATTTGGACAGTGAGTTCAGGTCTAGGATTTGCCTGGATATTGGGGGGCTTTGGGATGTGTGGGTTTGGACAGTGAGTTCAAGTCTAGTGTTTGCGTGCCGGTCTAGGGTTTGCCTGGATATTGGGGGGCTTTGGGTTGTGTGGTGTTGGACAGTGAGTTCAGGTCTAGTGTTTGCCTGGATATTTGGGTGCTTTGGGTGTGTGGTGTTGGACAGTGAGTGCAGGTCTAGGGTTTGCCTGGATATTGGGGGGCTTTGGGATGTGTGGGTTTGGACAGTTATTTCAGGCTTTGGGATGTGTGGGATTGGACAGTGAGTTCAGGTCTAGGGTTTGCCTGGATATTGGGGGGCTGTGGGTGTGTGGTTTTGGACAGTAAATTCAGGTCTAGGGTTTGCCTGGATATTGGCGGGCTTTGGGGTGTGTGGGACTGGACAGTGAGTTCAGGTCTAGGGTTTGCCTGGATATTGGGGGGCTTTGGGATGTGTGGGATTGGACAGTGAGTTCAGGTATAGTGTTTGTGTTCAGGTCTAGGGTTTGCCTGGATATTGGGGGACTTTGGGATGTGTGGTGTTGGACAGTGAGTTTAGGTGTAGGGTTTGCCTGGATATTGGGGGGCTGTGGGTGTGTGGTTTTGGACAGTAAGTTCAAGTCTATGGTTTGCCGGGATATTGGCGGGCTTTGGGGTGTGTGGGACTGGACAGTGAGTTCAGGTCTAGGGTTTGCCTGGATATTGAGGGGCTTTGGGATGTGTGGTATTGGACAGTGAGTTCAGGTATAGTGTTTGTGTTCAGGTCTAGGGTTTGCTTGGATATTGGGGGACTTTGGGATGTGTGGTGTTGGACAGTGAGTTCAGGTCTAGTGTTTGCCTGGATATTGTGGGGCTTTGGGATGTGTGGGATTGGACAGTGAGTTCAGGTCTAGGGTTTGCCTGGATATTGGGGGGCTTTGGGTGTGTGGTTTTGGACAGTGAGTTCAGGTCTAGAGTTTGCCTGGATTTTGGGGGGCTTTGGGATGTGTGGTGTTGGACAGTGGGTCCCTGTCTAGAGTTTGCCTGAGTACTTGGCCAATCTAATTTTTGCAAGACCTTATTTAGAGGCGAAGTCGAGTCCTGGGAGGGAATCATTGTTTTGGGGTGATTTTGTTAGCTCTTGCATCTACTCTGTTATTATAGAGATTCTGTTTTTTTGGGACACCGTATTGTGCACGCTGCCCCTTCTTGCCATTCTCTCCTCCTACCCCCCTCACTACGTCACACTCCTCCCCGTTGCTCTGTCTCCCTCTCTGTGGTTCTCACCCTGTCTCTTTGCTGGTTCTCAGTAATGGACATCCAGCCCCCCAGGACTCACCAGTTCTGCCCCAGGGTGTCACGCTCGCCACCATTACTTGATAGAGTGAGTGTGATGTTCCCACTGAGGTGGCATTACTTACGTGTCATCAGCTCTCTGGTAATTCTGTGGGCATGGGAACGACAGGCAGCGGAAGCCACCGTGGATGTTGAAGCAGGACTCCGAGGTAGAGCAGTTGTGGGTGCCCAGGGCACATTCGTCGAGATCTGCAGAAGGACAGTGCCAACATATAACTCGCCAAGGGGGGGCAGCAACAGAACAGACTCATCTGACCCACTAAATTAAATTCCCTTACAGTTAGTTCCATTACAAACACGTACGGCCTCCCCCAACCCCCACAACAAATACCGACATCGGAAAACAATTCTGCCATGTGACACATGTTCCTGCCAATCTACTTGGAATTCAGTGGTGGGCAAGATGCGACCCTCCAGATGTGTTGGCCTTCCACACCCATGATCCCTCACCATTGACCATGCAAGCTAGGTCTGAAGGGAGTTGTAGGCCATCACGTCTGGGTGGCTTCATGTTGCCCAAGACTGATTAACCAAATGACAAAGCCATACACACAGCAGCCCAACGCTGGCCCTCACAGTGAGCATAAAGGGCAAACCTCCCACTTGAAGACAAGCATGGGTGCATACACAGGTGGGTGGCAGCTTGTTGAGATCTGGGGGAATTGAGGGGCAGGCTGAAAGCCATAGATAGAGAGCTGAACGGGAAAAGCTCAGGGTACAGAGCGGAATGGAGTAGCTCAGGGTTTAGCGTGAAATGCAGGCACTTCCAGAGTGCAGACAACTCTGCAGATGAAGAAAGTGCTGGACTGGCAACCCCTAGGGACACCCAGGTACAGAAATCCATTAAGCAGGCCCCCAGAGTCTAGACCAGGATGGCCACACCTCCAGGGATAGATTCCATTAAGCAAGCCTCCAGAGTCTAGAACAGGCTGCCATTGGCCAGACCTAAAGGGATAGATTCCATTAAGCAAGCCTCCAGAGTCTAGAACAGGATGGCATTGGCCACACCTCCAGGGATAGATTCCATTAAGGAAGCTTCCAGGGCCTAGACCAGGACGGCCACACCTCCAGGGATAGATTTCATTAAGCAAGCCTCCAGGCTCTAGACCAGGATGGCCACACCTCCAGGGATAGATTCCATTAAGCAAGCCTCCAGGGTCTAGAACAGTTTGGCACTGGCCACACCTCCAGGGATGGATCCATTAAGCAAGCTTCCAGGGTCTAGACCAGGATGGCCACACCTCCAAGGGTAGATTCCATTAAGCAAGCCTCCAGGCTCTAGACCAGGATGGAATTGGCCACACCTCCAGGGCTAGAGCATAAAGAACAACCCTCGAGGCAGGAAATCCGATTGTATTTTAGCCCTGAATCCACCACAGATGTGAAGAGATGACTCGCGCCATTTAATTGCTTTCATACATGGTTAGTAAATGACCTGGATGCATCATTGCATTTCTGTTGTTGCGGGCCAGGGGAATCTTATAGTAAGTCCATTGCTGGAATCCTTTTTACGGGCAGGGAATGGGTGTTTCCAAATTACGCTGTGGGACAGTACTTAGAGCGTATGCAGCCCTGATTTAGTCACATCTACCAATCAATGGGAATAGGGGACAAATCTAATTTATCGCCATACTTCGATACATATAACTAAACTACAATGGAACAGAACCTCCAATGACCAGGGTGAGGAGTAGAACTAACAACCCTCCCCTCCAGGTACAGAGCAGAATGGATGAATCTCATGGTATAGAGTAGAATGGACACCCCTTAGGTCATACTGCAGAAAGAAGAATGCCTCGCCCTGGCATAGACCAGCATTGACAAACGTCCAGATTTAGAAAAGAATAGACATGTCTACAGGCAGGCAAACTCCATTTGTAGGAACCTCACTGAGCACTAGCCTCCACACTGACCACTCACGGTTCCATGTGTTAATAACCCCGCAAAAATATCGCCATACATAAATATCGCTATATTTTTCCGGCAATATTAAGCCATGTAACCTGCGGGGGACACCCCTGCAACCCTCATAGTTTTTGTTGATGGTGCGGGGAACATCCCCGCAACTACCAGTCCCAATAACCCCATGAATTATCCCCACTAATAATATCGCCTATGGCCTTACCCCACGACCATATACATGGCAATATTATTGGTGGGGACAATATTACCTGACACCCCACTCACCACTCCCTGAGCACTCACTGCTGGACGTAAGCCCTCAATTTCGACCGGAGTCCAGCCTCCTTCTGAATAATCACTTTCGCCCTTAGTCCTCACCTTTCCTCGCATGCTAATCTGCTCATTGGTATTCACCTCCCCTTTCTTTAGTCACGTTTCCTCTGAGTGCTCACCGCCTTCGAAGTACTCACCTCTGCAATTCCTGCCATTCGGGGTGAGGGTGTAGCCATGAGATGGGCAGGTGCACTGGAAGCTGCCAAGGCTGTTTACACAGTGATAGGAGCACATGGACCCCCCACTGGCCGCACACTCGTCGACATCTGTACATGAGAGACAAGAGCACGGGGTATTAGAGACACTGGCTCCTTGCAAGCTACTTACTTTCCGCGGGACACGTTACTTTACAGCATCTTCCCTTTACACTACCACATTTTTAATTTTTCAACACCTCATGCTCGTGAATCCCTACTCTCCAGAATGCATACCTCTGACATGGCAGGCACGATTCCCACTCATAACCAAAATACCGTTTTCATTACCATACGAGGCTCACATCACAGGTGTATTTGTAGAGCTTTGTCTCGGGAGGATAGCTCAAGGGCAATTCTCGGGAGGATAGCTCAGGGGCAACGTGCTCGCCTTGGAAGCAAGACGATGCGGAGCAACACAGGTTCGATCCCCAGGTCTGCGCTTAGTAACCTCTGGGTATTAAGCGTGTTCTGAATAACCAATTAAAATTAAATTAAAAATAGTTAGAGCACACCTTGGCACTATTGACAAATAACAGATGTTTATTGTTACCCAAATTAATGGTACTCATTTTATCGACCTCAGAATGAGGGGCCGAGTGAACCTGTGACCATGAGATCAAACACAGGTCCCTGTAGTGGATGTATTAGTCCACTGAGCCATAGACCTGGCTTCCGCAGCCTTTCCAACTCTCAACAACAAGAGGCCTAACTCTGCACAACTGGCGGCAGAGTGCTCGCCATCCACAAATCCTCCCACCACCCTCAATTCCAATGAAATCCTCTACTACCACTTTTCTCACCCTCACACAGACCAGCTCACATGCCACTTCATCCTTAGATGATTACAGTTTTAAAACGACACACACATTATTAACTTGTTCTACAGGCTACACTGGGGGGAGGGTAACGTTCCCGGGGCCCCATTAACCGCCCTTGCGTTGCTCGGGCCGTTAGCTTGGGCTGCCGGGCCGTCACCCCCGGTGTAGCCCATGGAATGGATCAATAACGCCATGGTAGAATGTCTTACTAAACAACACATGGGTGATCTACTCTTTCCTCCAAGGGCAGACAAAGCACCATGCATCTCTCGCACCATTGAACAATAAAGTCCAGAGCCTCAAAAAATGTTTGGGCGCAAATAAGGAGATGTGCAGTGCACCTGATCACTTATGCCCAGTACAGTGGCAGCGCATTTTACATAAGTTCATTCACATGCCCTTTCCCTCCTTTGCGCATTTGCGTAAATAAGGGGGCGTTTCAGTGCATTTACAAGCCCATCCCGAATTCACAAATGGGATGCGCTTTAAAATGCCCAGAAACGAGGGTCTTCCCCATGCGTCTGTTCAGGACAGGCACAGGAGGAGGCAAAAATTATGGTAGGGTCACTTCTGACCTCTCAACCACGGCTTAAACCACAGCTAGCTTTTCCACCCCGCAATGAGACAGGTCCTTTGCCGGCCCTTTTCGGAGAAATGCGCTCTTAGCAACCAGGTGGTTCCTGGGAGCCGCAATCCCGACACTAATGCATGAAGGGGGGCTGTGCATCTATGAGCCACCGTCCAGCTCCTCCAGAAATGCTCAGGTCACCTTTGTGAATAAGGGGACCTGACCTGAGCATTTCTGAAAAAGAGCAGACGAATCAATCGCATTCTGTGTGCATCTTTCGTTTGCGCTGTTATTTGAGAATCTGCCCCCTAACACTTTTAAAGATGACTAGAGACTACTAGCCATACATTGCAACATTAGAGAAAATGCGGGTGCAGATCCCAACTGACCGCAGGACTCACTCCCCTGAAGAATGAGTGGATCCTCCCAAAGCCCAAACACTAAAGCAAGCATCAATTCCTGCCTGGAACATCTCTGCTGCCTTTGAAGAAACATGCAAAGCCATCAAGACATTTATCATTCATGAGATTCAAAAAACAGATACAATGTTCATCTTTACAAGCAATCCGCAAACATCCCCAAGTCCTCTGCAGTACACTCCCACATGCTGCTCCATCCAACACTTAACACCCACTGACCTCACCACCGGGGCGCAACAAAACCTACATTTCAGGAGTGGGGAGTGGGGGGAGTGAAGCCTTTCAAATGTTGGGAGAGGTGCTAATTTCAGAGACGGTGGGGGAGGGGCAAACTTATTTGTGTGGGGGCATCTAACTTCTTTACACATTGTAATGGGACTAGGGTAATGCAGCTTCAATGTTACAGGCCGTTAACACTCTCCTTTAAGTCTGAAAGCACCCACTTAAGGACTGCTGTGAGAATGAGCGGTCTCCTGTCCCCTCTATACCCTTTCAATCACTCGCCTGGCATGCAAGCACTAACCCCCACATCATGATTTAAATTGCCTAAAACATGTATACATATGAATGCAGGTGCTAACAGTGAAATGCTTTATGTTAGTAATTGCAGGGCCTTTGTTAACAGCGAAGCCCAGGAGCCGTTTAACATCTGTGTCCCATTCTCTCCGGCCACGGCTCTGAAGGTCAGCCGAGTCCAGTCAACATAGCCCAACATTTTCAGGGATGGAGGGGGCTGAAGCCCGGTCAGCTCAATGGTGTTGCGCCATTGCCTCACCAACATCCTAGCATACCACAAAGTCAACAGACACATGGCAAGCATACCCCTGACATACATTATCAACCCACATCCCAGCAGAACCTTCTCCTTGACATCCCCCTCGCCTACCTTGACTAAGACATGTCGTCTTCCTTTAACCCTCCTGAAAAAGAACACTACTTGCCAGCGACCTGAGCAGCTGATGCCACACTACCCACTTGCCATTCCTTATAAAGGGGCCTGGAAAGGCAGACCCTACACCTCTTCAAGGCCATGTAGGCCACCACCACCTGCTAAAGTCTCACGAAAAAAGCATTTGGCCTTGTTGAGGTGCCCAAACAGTAAACATCCAGGAAAGCACAGACACTGTCCGAATACCGGACACCAGAACAATGGAGTCTCCCCAGAACGGGTGTTCTCAGTTGGCATCCCTTGGCAGGGATGTGCCCCAAGTACTACCCTCCGCCAATCTAGAGTCTTACCCTGGGCCACATGATGCCTACATCCATATAAGAGAAGACTGGGAGACGAACCTTCGCCGTGCGTGACTTTGGAAGACTATTGACCTTACAGCTAGACCTACAACTCAAAAAACACCTCTTGGTGCAACACCTACCTTCACAGACTGGCAGCTTAAATGCCTAGCCACCACCAGCACAAATGTTGAGCCAACGGTACCAACCAACTACTTGTGCTCCCCAGCTTATCATCATAGCTCCCAACCTTTTGTGTCGCAAAACACCTGATTTTGCTTTTGGCGGGTGAGTCCCTATAGAAGTGAATGGGCGCATACAGGGCTTGCTCTGTGCTTTATAAATATTCCAAATTAGATGCATATCCAACTCTCTAGAAATTGCACTGAACACTTTTGTTGCCTCTGGGACACACATGTTCATTCTCAAATGTGAACCAACTGCCCCATTGGCAGCTCCAATCACCTAGAAAGCAGAGTGCCATGAAATGTAGATGCTCTGTAATTTGGTAATCGGTTATTAAACGCGGGTTCGTTTTGTGGTGCAGTAATTAGTTGTTGGAGCATTTCTAAAGCAGTCATACCAGTTCTGAGATTTCTTATTCTTTCTGTGGCCACGTTGGGCTATCTCCAGGAAGCATGACTCATTGCACAAGGCACAGCCCCTTTACCGGCCTGTATTTTCTTTACCTTCGATCACCTTCCTGATCCAACGTAACAACGCAGCGTCTCACCTTCACACGTGACCTGGTCCAGTGAGCTGAGCACGTATCCCGGCCTGCAAAGGCAGCGGTAGGATCCGTCAACATTGGTGCATTCCTGGTGGCAGGGGGCGCTCTCACACTCGTTGACATCTGCAGACAGGAGAACAGAGTTTCAGCCATGGCAGACTACTATCATATCCCCCTATCATACACATCCCTGTTCGTCCCATTTCTTTTCAGTAGTCCCCACATTACACATTTTCAGCAATCGCAACACTTTTCTGATGAGAACATTTGGAAATTAAATAGGCTACCGCACAAAAGAGTTCCTTATAGGCCAGTCAACCCCTGCCTGGGAGGGAGATGTTGTCACACAAGCAGAAGAAAATAGTGTTCCCATTGGATTGCATTAGGGTAAGAATTAGTTTAGGAGGGAGAAAGTAAAAAATATCAACATTTTTGATAGAAAAAAACAGGAGTCTCCCTCCTAAATCAGGAGGGTTGGCATGTGTGCTCGAGGTGTTCATCTAAAGCACACATCGGTTCTATGTGCTATGTCTGCTTTTTGAAGGTAGCATACCAAAAAGACTGATTTATTCTGGCCTACTTTGGGCAGGCCTCAAAAAGACGAACTATCACGTTGCTGTGGGGGGTTCAACTCCTCAACCTTCCAGGCTTGCCTCAGCCGCTGCCTGCCTCCCCCACCACATACATAAACAGACACACAAATACGCAGACATATGCCCCCTGCCCGTTAACAACCTCCCTCCTTTCTCCCCACCACACAGACACACACACAAACAAACACACACACAAAGCCACTCACCTGAGAGTCCCAGACTCATCTTGTGGGCTCTGACGCTCCTCTCAGCCCCGCACACTCGTGTGCAGCCGGGACGTGACAGTTCGATTTAGAAAGACATCTGAAATCACTCTGAGCGGTCTTTCTAAATCGATTGTTTTTTTAATTTCGGGTTTTCAAAAACTATTTTTGCACTCCATAAGCACACATCAGCAGAGGAGCAGCCAGGGGTGCCTTTGTGGCAATAAACACGTTAATTTTGCCCTCATTTTACGTGGGGTCTGTGTACAAATGAGTTAGGGTGTAATGACCCTTGGAGTGCCCCTGGCAGCGGCCCGGCTGCATCACTCACAGCGCCCCCTCACACTTCCCGGGAGCCTTTCTTTGCTAATCCCAGGGGTCTTCACGGATAGCCTGTTACAAACCTTCCAGTGCCCATCAGTGGGGCATTGATTCGTCACTCTACGCTGCTATCAAACCCATCCTTCCTAACTCCAGCCAACTCCTGAACATACATGTATAGTCACCTCTTCAGAGTAAGACCCGGTTATGGAAAATAGGGAGAGGTTTTGATAGGCCAGGGCCTCTGAACAGCACCAAAGGCTGTGGGATAGTTACACACATGTCACGTACGCCTGACGTGGCTGACCTTTCCAAAGCTCTGCCTGCTTTTCATATGCACCACTTGTAGTAAAATTCCTTGATTCTGCTATGGCCCAGTCATTTCTTCTGCTCAAATAAATAAATAAATAAATAAATAAATAAATACATAAATACATAAATAAAGATCCACCGGCAAAGCTGGAAAATAACTCAAAGGGCCGGCTTCGCTCATCGGGTAATGATGCAAAGTGATTCCTGGCGGGGATTGCTGGCACTTATCGAAAGCCCCTTGCTGGCCATCAAGCCACACCTCCTTACAGAACCCCTGCTCGATTTTGTCGAACTCCATTTCCTCATAGACTGGTTTGATCACCCATTGCTTACTTCTTTTAGAAAAGGCCTTAGTGTAGCGAGGCATCCTTACATTACCCTTAGTCCTAGATTGTTCACGGCCGAGATTCTTGTTATGGGCCAAGAGCGCTAGTAGAGTCCTATGTCTCATGCCCTGTATGCTGAAATGCAAGTGCTTTGGCCTGTACTTTAGGCACATATTGTGGAACACCTCCAAACCTCCTGTGTTTCAGAATTCTGTCAGTCCCCTCAAATCTCTTGATAGAGTTTTATCGAAAACAATCTTCTCAATGGCTTTGTGCGTTGGTGAAGATGGATTCAACCACTTCTTCTTCCGTGCCTCCACTGGGGACAAAGGGCCATGTTCACATTGGTGGAAATGTAGGTTTTCTGACCAGCGGTGCACGTTGGTACAGTGGTGCATCACTGACCGCCATTTTTCAAGTAGTATTTCCACTGACCCTTCACAAGTTTTGGAGCTCCACCAAAGATGGTTGCTGATAGACTGGGACCACTCTGAAATACTTTCCAACCCTTTTTTTTCCCCTGCAGCCGAGATTTTCTTATTGATTGATTTAGCAAGATGCCATACGTCAAATTGATGTTTAATATGTGGGAACTGCTCTCTCATTGTCTTGGCAATTTAAACATGTCTGTCCGTGGCTATGAGGTCGATGTGCATTCCCCTTGATTGCAGATATTCCACTGATTTTATAAATCCTAGTTTCTCCATGGCCACTGAGGATGTACATTGTGTTACCAGCACGACCACCGAACTCACAATTTTCTTACTATCCATGTCCTGAAAGTGGTAGGTGCAGTACTTGGCAGAAAATCCAGGGCTGTCGCACTGTCCATTGCCGGCTAGCCTGAATCTTTTGCCTTCGAATGTACTTGCTAGAGACAATTGTTCAATTTTCCAAGCATCACTAATGGCTGGAAACAGATAATCATGTTGATATTTGTAGTACTGCGTTTTTTAAATGAAATGGAGTCCCAAAAACTGAAAGAAAGACTCTAACTTTCTAAAACTGGACCCACTAAAAAGTGATGCAGCTGCACACAGTAGATTGCCTGCTGGCTGTTTCCCCAGCATCGGTTGTGCAGACCATGAGAACGTATGATTTAATCTACAGGCGGCATTTATTTTGACGTTACTGCCTTTTTTTTGACAAGTGACATGAATCAATGGCTTCCCACATACTTTCCCTCTAACGGAATGCCCACATTTCAGCATACTTATAATATTCATCAAACAACTGTCGAATACTATGTATTTGCCCTCTTTCATTAGACTGTCATCCGGCATCAAAGTTGTTTCGGCCTGTGACGGTGAGGACATACCACACATTTGAAAGAAATATCGCTGCTATCAAGTTCTGATGCGTCGGTGAATGCTGCTGCTAGTTCATTCTCTGTCATTTCAACATCTGCTACTTCAACATTGATGGGAGAACACAACAATGTCGAAGCTTTTTTGGTGGCAATTTTTTGGCGGGTGTAGATTGTGTGAATTGATCTGCGACTACTTCAGAGCTATCTTCAATACATCCAGTATCATGTTGTTGTGGTGGTGCGGTCGAACTGTAGCAATGGTCCTTTACAACTTTGCTGGATTCTCCGGACACATTCATTTCATGTTCTGGCCATTGGATATGAGCATCTCTAGTCTCAACACGCGGCGTCTGAATTAATAGTTTCTCCATAGTGTAAATGGTCTGACAAGCAACATCTCTCATTCGCTTCACTGTCTGTGTATGTATAGTTCGGACACCCATGGGTAACTAGAGGCTAGATTGGAAAAGGGATGTTCAGTTTAAACACAAGATAAAGTATAGTACAATTGACTGGAAAAAACATAAAATAGTCCCCAGCACAAAAAAATGTCTAAAGTTATGAACTGTTTGTTAATAACCTTATTTTTGTTTCTTTTCTTTGCAACTTTTTTGACTCGACCTTCAACATCTGCACGCTGTTGCTCCGATTCGTATCCGCATGTCTCCCCTTCCTCTTGCGCTGCAACGACTATATTTTCTGTATCCGCATAGACAGCACGGAATGAGGCTCCATCGACTCCCTGAAACATAGTATTTTCATTACTGTGTATCAAAATATTGTTAGCATAAAACACACGTGAGGACGAACACACAGGTACATCTCAATAGCGAAACACGATTTAAACATTGTGTGGAACAATCAAACGACAAGTATTCGAGCTCTGATGACCTAGTTCGGTGGAGCTGTCAGTATCCATACCTCTGACTCTGCATGGACTGCCACGAATGATTGTATTGAAGAGGAGGCATCAGCAACTCCCTGAAACACAGTACTTGCGTTAGTATGGTTTTCAATATTGTAAACATAACACACACTTGGGGTCGACGGCACATGTACATATAAAGAGATAACCACAAATGTTGCATTGTCTAAAAGAATCAAGGAATATTTAAATATGATCAGATTTAATCGACTTATTTCTCCGGTTTCTTTACATCTGAATCATCTAAATGGGATCTTGTGATTGTAGTGGAAGCTCCATCGTCTCCCTGAAACACAGTACTTGCGTTAATAGGGAAGAAAGTATAGCAAATGGAATCACGTTATATGATCACGCTCGATGGAGGTGTCAGTATCCATACCTCGTGCTGCTGAAGAATATCTATGGATGTTGTAAATGTGGTGTGCGCTGCCAAAAGCTGTTGCGCCGATGCGTAACCGCATGGTCCCGCTTCCCCTGAAATTACTTGAATGTCAGGCTCCGCATCAAGTGCGTGGGTTGACGCTTCAACAACCGCCTGAAACATAGTATTTGCATTACTAAGGATTACAATATTGAAAACACAACACACACTTGGGGTCGACCGCACAGGTACATATCAATGGCTAACCACGAATGAAACATGGTATAGAAGAATCAAACGAAAAGTGTTCCAGTCCTGATGATCACGGTCGATGGAGCCATCAGTATCCATACCTCGTGCTGCTGAAGAACATCTAGGGCTGTTGTCAATGTGGTGGACGCTTCAGCATCTCCCTGAAAGACAGTTCTTGCATTAGTATGATAACACTAATTATAACTGAAAACAAACACCAGGGGATGACAACTAAGGTGTTTATCAATTGGAAAGCACTAACCAAACAATTGGTAAAATAATCACACGATACATAAAAACTATTACTTGACATGCATAAAACAAGTCTGTAGCGGAATAGCCAAGTATGATTACCTGATACGCGCTAGAAGTGGTTGATAACTGCGGGCACGTCACAGATGTAGAATGTTCTTGCTCCAGATACAGTGGATAGTCAAGCAGTTGTAAAGGTAAATTATTGTTTGATGATGAAATGCAAATATTAAAAAATTGCCATGTAAACCGACAGAATACTTGAGAATAATGCTATTGAAAATGCGCAATATAGTACAGTTCCCTGTGCCCATAAATAGATTTCCTTTGGGGGTTATAAAATCGAAAAATAATTTATCAAAAAGCTATACACTCATATCAATATCGAAAGTATTACAAGGGAGTATTATAAGGGACACAACACCTAAAATATCAATTAATCCATTTGGCTACCTACACAGTACCGCAAGGCCTAAAGCTAAATCCAGACACTTGACTCACCAGTGGCGGAATGTGGACAAATAGAGTTGGAATAGCGTTTGCGAGCAATTTTCGTGTCGTTCGCCGTTTATTCTTCTTTGTTACCCAAGATGTGGCGTACATGTTCGAGGAAAAGTGCCGGCTGCAGATGCGGTATCGATCACCTCTCTTGTCCTCTAAGACTTGTTGGACTCTACTTTCCAGCTCATCCAGTGGATATCCACAATGTATGACCCATTCTCTTATTCGATCAACAGTTTTCGGGAATACATGCATTGTAGTGCCTTCAGATTTAGCATGGGTCTTCGAAGGGCAACCGCTAATCGAACAGGCAGGCATTGTTGAAAATTCTGAAAAGTAAATATCAAGATTATTATAAAACCTTGATGAATAAAAAGTGTCATAAAAAATTAAATGAACCATACCATGCTCAATGCAAGGTTTGTTTTGGTCGCCGGAACTATACTAGTTCATCATGTGCGGCTTAGTATTTGCATAAGTTACAGAAATGTTTTAAATTATGTGACTAAACTCTGAACATGTGACTCGTCCCTTGGATGTTCTGTCTTGCACGAAAAGGAAACATGCTTACATTATAGACTGGACCCCCGAAGGATGCAAATCGATGACAATTGACACAGATGAAAATAAATAGATCTATTGATAGAATAACAATTGAAACTCAAGTCAATAGCAATGAGACCAATGACCATAGCTCTATTGGGTACTGTAATCGCAAATAGATAGATAGATACATGGCCTTACCTTGACCAACAAACAGTTGGATTCAGCAGGCCGAGCAGTATGTTGCAGGAGAACAGATAGATGGCCACAGGTAGCACACTGACGAGTTTTCTCGAAGCGGTCACAGATAGCACGACGATGAGCAGATTAGCATAGATCTCAGTGCTTCTCAGTTAGAAGGTTCAGGAGTTGACTTGCAAAGCACAAAGATGTTCTCATGAGACATATCAAGTGGTTTATAAAGTATTAGAAACAGGGGTGTGTTTGTGAATGAATTACATGTGTATGTCGTGGTATTATGTGGTTTGCAGGGGGGCAGCCTGCCTCAGGGGAGGCCTGCCTGGAGACACAGGGTCTGAGGAGGCCATGTGAGCGATGGCCCCTGGGCGTGGGATACCTTTTGAAGTGTACATGCTGTTTGGCATCTTGGCCGTTTGCGCACTTGACAGCCCCCCATGCCAGCGCTCATCCCCGGGTGCAAACCGCCTTTGATAGAGGGGGGTGGGATGGATGGGCCTGGGGTGTGCAGATAAGGCACAGGAAGACTAGTGAATGGAGACACACTTATGTGGATTGCATTGGGGCGGCCTGCCTCAGGGGAGGCCTGCCTGGAGACACGGGGTCTGAGGAGGCCATGTAAGCGATGGCCCCTGGGCGTGGGATACCTTTTGAAGTGTACATGCTGTTTGGCACCTTGGCCGTTTGCGCCCGTGACAGCCCCCCATGCCAGCGCTCATGCCCGGGTGCGAACCGCCTTTGATAGAGGGGGTGGGATGGATGGGCCTGGGGCGTGCAGGCAAGTGTGTGGGAGCGAGGGGCCATCAGGCCCCTCTCATCCTTTACTTCTCAGTAGAAACTCGGACCAAGTGCCTCCAGTAGTGGGTTCGCCCCTTGCCCTTATGTGATGTTAACTTTGGTTGACATTCGCGTAGATGGGACGTCTGAGCAGGACACGGGGCATCCATTTTTGTACCCCCTTTCCAATCCATCTTGGTGACCAGGCCTCACTGAGCACAGCACATGGCCCCCACCCTCGTTCCCACTCTGACTGGAAAACTCCAGAGGAATTTGCAACAGCTAATAAATGTAACACATCACTCTTCCTCTTTGATCACTGTCCTGCATGTGAACCAGCCTGAACTAAGCACATAGCTCGTTCATCTCTACAAACGTGTCCTCAATACCTGCATGCATTATTGAGAATATGTTATGTTAGCTTAGATAGTGACCACCCTGCTTCACAGCGACCTGACCTTCACCCATTCGGAGCACAGATGCCTGACATACATCCTTGAATGGATACACACTTGATTCATTTAAAAAATCGAAACAACCGTTGTTAAAATATATGTGGTGTTTTATTTTGTATCTTATTTTGATGACACAAAAATACAAAACTTTACACATTGTACAGGTCAGGTTGCAGCACAGTGAGAGAAAGTACTGACCGCTGTCACTCGGGAACGTTTCTCTTATGGCACGAACGGCACAGGCAGGTATTACTCTTTGAATGCGGTGTCCAAGCCTCCCGTGAAGCCACTATGTAAAGGAACGATAGGCCACCAGCCTGTACCACCTGTGAAAAGGAATGAAACAAACTGTTTTTAAATGACCAAGATAAGTTTAATAAACATTTGTTGTCAATGAAAATTCTTGTAACTAATGGCATTCTGCTTGGACAAATGCTATCTAGACACTGCACACTATTGAACGACTTTCATGCGTTACAATGATATGTATATGTAATTTTGGATATAGTAGAAGACCATGAAATAGAAGTGGCATGACAAGCAGAGTATACTTACTCGTTACTCGGATTACGAGGACGAACAGTTGTGCGAAGTTCGCGCATAAGCACCATCATTATCCACAATACGGACCGTGTGAGGCAGGCTGCCCTGAAGTCTGGCAGCTCGGTGATGCATTGCGGTCGTGGCTCGCCTTCCGAAATGTAGGCCACGCATCCCGAGTTTTCACAACACAGCGGTTCTTGTCCTCGGTTGGCATTAGCTTGCACCGATTGTATGTGCACCAGGTGGAAACACCGTCCATGCGACTAGGTCCAGGCTCTTCAGCTGTTGAATCGTCCTCCCAACTGCCGTCCGAAGACCCATCGTTTTCGCGTGTTTCCCTTTCCAGTAGTTCCTCCTCGGTATACTCGGGCTCGTACATGTAGGTCATTATTGTAGCCATTGGGCCTCATTCCGAGTACGGCGCTAACCAATGGCGCTATTAACGCCTTGGTTGACGCAGTACCCAGACCGGCAGCGCCTTGGTGGATGGCGGAATCACCGCCCCATTCCAAGGTTGGCAGGGCGGTGATTCCCCATTCACCAAGGCTCTTCCCCATTCCCAAATGAGCCCCCATAGGGCTCAATGGGAATGGGGAAGATGCAAATAACGGTGACCGTTCATTACGGTCACCGTTATTGGCTTGCAGGCCCCTTTGCGCCCTCGACTTTAACACCTGCTCAAAGCAGGCGTTAAGGGCGAGGGCGCAGAGGGAACTCAGAGTATGGCGGTAAGGGAATACCGCCACCGGTCTCGTTACTGGTGGCCGCTATCCCTTACCGCCATACTCGGAATGAGGCCCATTGTGTGTTAAATAAACTAAAATAATTTATAGCGGTGGTACTGGTATCTGTTCACACGGGCTACAAGCAACAAAGGTAGCTGACCAGAGCACAGAAACGAGTCACAGAATACTCAAAGTAACACAGAGAGAGGAATGGAATCGAAAATCTGCTGCTGTGTGTTGTGAAACTGTCTGTTTATACTTATTGAGGAAAGAGGTGTCCTGCCATTTCCATGGTGACACGTTATTAGCTGAAGCGCAGCGAATGTTGACACGAGACGTGCTTTGGTGTTGTGAAATGGGCGGTACGCATCTGCTGATGACAGGCTCAGGGGCGGGGGATATGATTTAGTGCCGCAAAAGCAGGTCAGCCAGGGCGATCGGGGAAAAGATAGGATTATCAGAAAAGGCCGGCGCCCTACTGCCTGTTTTCGCGTGTGTTTAATGGACGAAAACTCGGGTAGGGTCCATAGGAAATGTTTCTAAAATCGAGCGACTTAGGCTTAAAAACACATGGCCGACCCGTAGGGGCAATAACATTTTTTTACCGAACCATTCCTTTAAAGTTAGCTCTGTAAAAATCAAAAGAACTAGTGGTACGGCACTAATGATTTATATTGCACTTCCATCTATGCATTCCACTCATCCCTCAAGTATCAAAGACTGAACCAAGGGCCAGTCCGTTACTGCAAGTATTATTGGAGCAGGCAGGGGGAAAGGCGAAAATCTCCCGCATATATGGGGCCCTACAAGAGGAGGTACCCCGGGAGGAATTGAAGGTGAAGGGTAAATTGGAAGCAGATGGTGGATCCCAGATATCTGAAAAGGAATGGATAAAGATCTGGGAGTAGGTCCAAAAGGTGTCACAGAGCTCTACATTTCAATTGGTTCAGTTTAATTTGCTACACAGAGTGTATGTGACCCCAACTAGGCTCTGAGTGCTGAAGGGGACCCTAAGTGATGAGTGCCCGAGATGTGGGAGGGGCCCAGTGGGACACAGGCACATGGTCTGGGAATGCAGAATTATAGCAAGATACTGGGAAAAGGTTGTCAAAGGGATAAACAAATTGTTCGGGACAAGGCTGGAATGCAACCCAAGAGTATGGGCCTGATCACGACCTCGACGGTAACGCTAACACTATTAGCGCGGGGGCTATTAGCGCGACCGCCATAGCCCCCGGCGCTAATAGCGCAGGATCACGAGTTGGGCGGACTTGGAAGTCCCCATTCCCCATTGAGCCCATTCGGGAATGCCCCATTCCCCATTGGGCTCAATGGGGAAAATTCGCGCTCTTACCGCCGGCGGATTTCCCGGCGGCGGTAATAGCGCAAATTTTCAGCGGATTTCCCGAAATCCGCCAAAGCCCTGATTCGGGGGACCCTTAAATCCAGCGGTAATAGCGCTACCGCCGGATTTAAGGGTTACCGCCGAGGTCGTGGAGAATTCTTTCAGAAGGGAAGAGACATAAGTGGGTGAGGTGCCTATTGATTTTGGCTAAACGCTGAATGGCTATTGCCTAGAAACATCCACAAGGCCCATCAGTAACGCTGTGGCAGGGGGATGTCCGGGGAATGGCGGAACTGGAGATCGTACAGGCTAATCGAGACCCAACAGATGAAGAAGGGGTAACAGCAGACTGGGGTCAGCTGTTGAATAACCTGTGCATATCTAAACATCTGAGGCCACCATGAGACCCACCATGAGACATAGGAGGGGTAGGAGGCGGGACGGCGGGGGGAGGGGAGGGAAGAGAGGGGATGAGATATGTCACGGAGGGATCTCCAGAGGAAAATGTACGATTACCCGGTCTGCTATTCAGGGGAAAGATGGGGGGGTCGTGAAGAGGAGACAGGGGGGCGTCAGTACAGGGGTCAATGAATACTCAGTCAAGTGCAAGGGGGAATAGGGGTAAAAGGTTAAAGGGGGCAAGGGGTTCGGGAAGGGAATGTTGGGATTGTTTACCTGTTGGTTTAATGCAAATGCAAATGCCAATAAAGAGTGTTTTTAAAAAAGGTATCAAAGACTGATACCATTTCCAGTAACATCATTCCACTCATCCCCTTGAGTATCAAAGACGGATACCACTTCCATTAACTTCATTCCACTCATCCCCTTGAGTATCAAAGACTGATACCACTTCCATTAACTTCATTCCACTCATCCCCTTGAGTATCAAAGACTGATACCACTTACACTAATGTCTTTCCACTCATCCCCTTGAGTACCAAAGACTGATATCACTTCCAGAAACATCATTCCACTCATCCCCTTGAGTATCAAGACTGATACCACTTCCAGTAACGTCATTCCACTCATCCCATCGAGTATCAAAGACTGATACCACTTCCAGTAACGTCATTCCACTCATCCCCTCGAGTATCAAAGACTGATACCACTTCCAGTGACGTCATTCCACTCACCCCCTCGAGTATCAAAGACTGATACCACTTCCAGTAACGTCATTTTCTGTAATGTCACTGTGAGGTCAATACATCTGCTCATTTGCTGCTCCACTAGTCTTTTCGCGCATGGGGCCTTGCAAACTCTAGATACTGCCATGATTGGCAGAGCGGTGGTATAGGGGTTCGAAGAACAGTAACAAGAAGGTCCATGTAATGAAAGGGGTGGGGTAAGTGTGGGGGGTACGTAGTGGACTGACCGTAAACTTACGGGCCAGATTTTTCTTGAAGGCATGTCAAAGCTGGTGTGAGCCCTGCAGGTACGAGCTACCGAAACCCGCGAGTCTGTGTGAAGTGCTATCCCCCTTTGTCCTCAAAATGGACCGCGTTATAACCCGGCGTGCACTGAAGTGACACGACACGGCAAAACAGCCAGGGCAGGGCGATATTGTCCACTGCCAATTACTAATCGGACTTAGAGCTTGCAAAGTGTGTGCCTTGCATTTGGCGTGCCTCTGGGCCTCTGCATTTTACATGGGAACTCCTTCACCATTACACTGACTGGGAATGTATTGGATCGTTCGTTCTTAATTAGCCTTTACCCCAAAGGTTGCACACAGATTGCGCCCTAATTTCGCGGACGAAGGCCATGCAATGGTTACGGCTCGAAGATGGTAGGGCATAATCAATTTTGTAAGAAATTGTGAAAGTAAACCACATCCCATTCTTCGCTTCCTTCATCTGGACTTTATTCTGGGCCCAGCGGCTCTTGCAGGACTAGCGCCTGTCAGTATGACATTGCTGTGTGCATATGCTGAGCAATAGAGGTGGGGAAGCCAGAGATTTCATTTGTAGGGCCGAGCCAGGGCCGAGCCTGGGGGTCAGGCCTGGCTCTAGGAGCCCACCATGGGCCGAGCCTGGGAAATGGCTGCACAAAAAACGCTTTCTCCAAACCATCGCCCTTCAGATGAGAGACAAACGCATATTGCTTTTTTCATGTGAACACCGGAAGGAAACTGCTGCAGGCTGGCTTTTCATCAGATCATAATCAGTGCCATAGTAATGTACCCTGAGCTGCTCGAGCCTTTTTTGAGTCATTTCTGCTGTAAAACATCTTGCAGCAGTTCCTGCTTATTTGCCTGCCAGATTGTCATTGCAATATTTAAAGGTGCATATGTTAGCTAGTGCTAGGTCAGGCACATTTATGAATGGTGGACGTCAGCCAAATGGACCCTGTTCCACTAAATATTAATCGTGAATGTGTTTTTTTTTTGTCCCATGGAAAGGAGCTAGGTGATGTCTACGGACAGTTTGGTGGGTTTGGTGGGTGATGCTGCCTTGCTTGTTGAGGTTACCAATAGCTACCATATGGGGACATCACTTAACACCAACCTACGTTTAAAGATTAGATGTGTATCCCCAATTCACAGATGTTAGGTTGAGAGCAAACACAATATATAGTTGTTTTATTAAACCACAGAATTAGAAGGCACTATTTTTGTGTTACAGACCTGACAGTATTATTTTAGCTGCAGTGATGGGCAAGTTTAATATTTTTTTAGTAACACAGTGATTTTAAATTGATTTACATATAATTAACACCAGGTTTTCCATGATGGACCTCCTCCCAGCTAATCCGTGACTCTGATCCAGTGCCGGCCCCAGGTCTGCCAGCGTGAGATTGTGCGCACCCATCACAAATGCAAAACAGCCAGGCTCGGACTGGACTATAGGGCAATAGGCCCATGGCCGAACCAAAAACACAAAATGCTGGTGTGGGCCCGTTTCTTTGGTCAAAGTGGCCCACTTGTTTTGCCAATTGGGGCCAGTTTGATGAGTTAATTCACTCTGCGGCTAGTAGTTTTGACCAGTGTTGCAGAATAAATATTCTTTAAAATGCACAATTTGAATCACACTTTATCAAAAAACTCTCCATTGGTTACAATTCAAACAGTGTCACAAAAGGAATGAATAGCCATTTGCAACTGTGGGCCACTTTTTCATTGGTGCCCGAGACAATTTTATGGCCCAGTCTGACCCTTGGAACAGCTGGGGGCTCAGTTCTGTTGTTTGACTAAAATATCAGCCAAACAACAGAACTGAGCCTCATGCTGTTCTTTACACTGCGCTTAAGCAATGCGCCCGGCGTGATTCTTTAAAAGGCGCTGGGCCATACCTTGCCTCCAGCTCACTGTCATGTAAACTTAATTTCGTAACACTGAGCTGGAGGGCAAGGTCTGGTCCAACGCCTTTTAAAGAATCACGCCTGGCATAGCGCTTAAACACAGTTTAAAGAACAGCAGGACGCTCAGTTCTGTATGGTATGGTATGATATTGTTTATTTATATAGCGCCTATACACAGGCAAGTGTTTCAAAGCGCTCAAGGAGGGTGGGAACAAGGGAAAAAAACAAGTCGCTCAGAGTCCTTGGAATTATGAAACGATAATAGTCTGCACAGGCAGAGTAAGTGTGTAAAATACATTTAACAGTTTGAGATACAACAAATAGGCCTGACAGCGATTATGCTTTTTATAACAGAGCAATTAAGCGATGAAAACAAGCGAGAACAGACAGACGATCTTCAGGCACAGAGCATACCGATCATGCAAGTGCACAGATGGTGGCAGGAAGGGGGGAGTCCAATGGCACCTGGTCGGTGGAGACTGGGGTAAGTGCAGACAGAGCCACTCTCATGGGTTATTTCTCAAGTACAGTGAGTGTGGGTGGGGTGCAGGGTTCTGGGGCAAGTGCAAGAGAGGACTGTCGGGGTGCCAGGGACCTGTGAGACTCTGAGGTACACCAGGCGGCCAATAAGCAAGCTGTATGGAAGACGAGGGAGAGAGGGAAACAGCAGAGAGCTAGGTTAGCAGGATTGAGAGAGAAGGAAGAGGAGAGGAGGAAGGTCTTGAGGAATTTCATAAGGAACATAAGAAGATCTGACTCAAGACGGAAGGCGGCACGGAGGCTATTCCAGAGGGAGGCACCTGCTGAGGATAAGGATCTCCCCCCAAATCTCTGCTTGGAGAACCGGCTCACTCGCAGAAGGTTGGAGACAGATGAGCGGAGGGCTCGTGAGGGACAGAATTTAGGTAGGCAGCATTGCAGGTAGGTAGGTCCCAGGCCACAGAAAGCCTTGTGAATAATGCAGAGGGTCTTGAACTTGATCCTTGCACTCACGGGGAGCCTGTGGAGGAATTTCAGCATCAGAGGGATGTGTTCCCTGGGCTTGAGGCCAAGGATAAGTCTTGCAGTTCTGTTCTGGATGAGTTGCAGAGGGCGCAGAGCAGAAGAAGGGAGGTTGAGGAATAGTCCAGCATAGAGGGAACCAGGGTTCTGGAGACAGTGAGCCGCTGGGGGAAAGTGCGAAAAGGTAGAGTACCTCTGAGGAGGTGTAGCTGATAGTTAGACTTTTTAGAGATGTCCGAATTGTGAGAGGAGAAGGAGAAAGTGGAGTCAAAAATGACTGCAAGGTTTCTTGCCTCGCAGGTAGGTGCGGGCGCAGGGCCAAGGGAGGCCGGCCAGAGTGAAAGTAGGAAAGCGGGTGCAGGGGTCCCAATGCAAACGATCTCAGTCCTACTGGCGTTGATGCAGAGGTCATTTGCAGCACACCATGACTGAATGGCGGACAGACTGTCAGATATGAGCGAGGAGGCAGAGGCGGCTGAGGGTAGCCTGAAAGATAGTTGTGTGTCATCCGCATTAC
Source organism: Ambystoma mexicanum (assembly GCF_040938575.1). Lineage (NCBI taxonomy): Eukaryota > Metazoa > Chordata > Amphibia > Caudata > Ambystomatidae > Ambystoma > Ambystoma mexicanum. The sequence continues at coordinate 1,146,501,889 of NC_090923.1, read as the reverse complement.
ACTGGAAGTTAGAGGTGAAAGTGGCAATCACACATGCCTGTGAGCCTCCTGCTGTTCTATAAACTGTGTTTAAGCACTATGCCAGGCGTGATTCTTTAAAAGGTGCTGGCCCAGACTTAATTACATGACACTGAGCTGCTGGAGGAAAGGCGGCCTTCTGTGGCTGAACCCCCTTAGCTGGCGCTGCTCTGCTCTATATGCTAGCAGTCAGGCCGGAATAGAGACAGAGGCGAGAGCATCTTTTTTTTTTTTTTTTGTAAGCAGTGAGCGAGCAACCGGTGGGGCTCGTGGCCAGCCCCTTGCTTTGGGCAGGCACTGCCTCGGGGGGGTAGGGGGGTAGGCCAGAGCCCTAGGTGGGGCTCGGGCCGTCCTGAGTTACACCAGGCTCGGCCAGCTCTACTGAGCAAGCTGTTTTCTGCATCATGTGACATTAGTCATAACCGACAGGGAACAGGCACGTGCGACAGGGAACTGTGAGAAGACAATTGGCCCTGCCGTTGAGGAAAGATACAAAGACATAACTCAACTCTCCCGCGCAGAAGAGCCACAGACGGAAGTAAGTGCGCAGGGGAACCTCAGTATAGTTCAGACTCTGCCCTTGTAAATTGTCACAGCTGTCCCGAGCCATTTTTATGGAGGGGGGGGATTAAAAGTCAAAAGTAGAAAAGTAGAAGTTTCATAAGGAGCGCATTCTCCTCAGCAGCGGTGTAGCCAGGATTGTCTAGCAAGTGGGTCCTGAAGCTGATCTAGTTGGGCCCGTGCAGTGACAGTAACATCTGTAAATGCCCACACAGCGCTGCTGAGTGGGCACTTCGAGATTTTGGGTGGGCCTTACCCGCTCAAGCCCTACCCTGTCTACGCCTCTGCTCCTCAGTGTATCATGAGATCTTGCGTGGGTGGCGGTGCATCAAAACCTAAGCTTCGCTATACACATAAAAGCATCGTTATTGACTTTAAATAGTCACCAGTCAGCCCAATATTAGTCATCTAAGCTGGCTCCATTTCAGAAGAGCTTTTGGGAACAATATTGCAAACTCACTGCACTCAGAAATGTTCAGTGCTCTGCCCTGCCTCTTACTCCGGTATGGACTGTACGCCTGTGACCGAGTACTGACAAACACAGGAAAAAATGAAGCACTGCTCGTTTACCACTTGAAAAGATACTATCTTGTTCTCTGAAAAAAATAACCAATATCTTCCGAGGCACTGAAATAAGGCAATCAACTACACTGTGGTCACTCTAGGATATTGATCTAACAACAATTTCATTTCATTGCCAACGTCAAAACATGCAAAATCTTATAAAAGCCTCATTTAGCTGAGGTGTGTCTATTGGCCTTGAGGTGGAGACTGAAATTATTCAAATAGCCACACACAGCGCAGATCGCGCGCACAGTGTGCAGTGTGTTTGGCAGTGTTCTGCACGGGGCAGGGCATGGCTCGGGAGCACAGAGACTTTTCAATGGAAGTGCAGTGAGTGACACTCATTGATGCAAGTTTCATATTAGTTTTGAATTCCTGTTAGAATTGACTTGAGAGAGTCTGTGCCTTCCCCTCACTGCTATCTTTCCCATAAGTCCCCCGGAGTAGTTTTCGACCCATGTACCTTAGGAGAAGAGCTAAGACAACGCAACTGCCGTGTATGAATATGGTCCAGGCCCGGGCAGAAAGAACAATAACGGACATGGAACTAATGCAATTGGCCATGGACCTCACTGGGAAAAGGGCCCTCGAGTGTAGAGGCAGCAGCACTAATTGGTTCAGGAGTGCACCAGGACAGAGAACGTGAGACATGGCGGTTGTGAAGGTAACAACTGTGCCATGAGACGGCACTATCACCTCCTTCTTTCACGTGGCGTGGGGAAAGGCGGCATACTTTTTCAGAAAGCAAGCGACGCAAATAAGACCTGCAAGACAAGAAGTCCCTGCGACACCACATAGTGATGTACACAGCAAGAGTGATGGGTTTGAAATAGAGAGTCTAAACGGGGAAACGGACGCAACCAATGGCTGGCAGAGTGAGGTCTATGCCTCTTTGGATCTAACCAAAATCTCGGTTTATGATTCTGACTTTTCTGCCACACATAACTCGTCCCCAGCTTTCTCTCCTCCAAGGGCAAAACCGAATGAGTCGCACAACACAGAGCAGCCAGTGAATAAGGAGGGGGACAAGTCTCTGAATCTAGTGCTCAAAGAGATCAATCAGGTGCTTGGCGTCCTGGTTACATTGTAGGAAGGCCTAAAAGTAGAAGTCAAAATGCAATCCACATAATTGGAATCGTTGGTATTCAAATACAATAACGTGGGCATCCATCAAAAGGTAGAAGACTTCTTGCATTAAAACAAAACTAACCAAAGGACACCGATGGAAACTGGAGAGGCGTACCTTAGAGGAAATCTGATGAATGCACCTGAGAGTCAGTCGGTGCCCCAGATTTGTGGGAACTTGGTCCCTGAAAAAACACGCTGCCCCGAGAACTGACTCAAAGCGAAGTATGCAAAGGTGATCAAAGCTCAGGAGAATTGGTGCAACTGACACAGTGGGAGGTTCATATACATGAAGAGGTTATGCAACCTACAGCCACCTCCTTAAATGCTGAAAATACAATCTCATCAGGTGAAGAAGACCTTACTCTAAACGTCCAACCCAGGAAATCAAGAAAGAAACGGAAAAACAGGAAAGCACTGGACATGGCAAAAGAAGGTGAAGTCATACAGGGTCGAGTTGAAGCAAAGAGGAAAAACACCAATAAACAATCCTCTAGGAAATTGTTTCAAACATTATCTAAACAACCCTAAATCATGGCAGTACTCAGAAATCAGCAAACAAGGCCAACTACAAGATCTGGAAAAAGTCCTACTCGAGTGACTGGCAATATAGATAAGTGGACCGTCACAGTAACTAGAGTTAACAGGAGCACTCAAGTAGTTGACGCTCCGGAGCCTATCACAGTGGAAGAAATGGAGACACAGACCAATAGAGGGACGCAGAGCTCGCCTTCCATGAATGCCTGCTTGAATGTTGATGGGCGGAGGGAGGAGCATTTAGACTGCATGACTTTAAATATGATTCCATCAATGTGGCACAGTGGGAGGGGAGCGCAAGAAGGGGGCAGCATGGGCAGGGGGCTGCAAAAAGGAGGAAATCACCAAGGCAGCCCAGTGCACACAGGAAACTGCCCTCTGTTTAATCTTAGACCTGCTGCAAATCCCTTTGTTCCACATATAACCACCGTACAAGATGTAAGGTTAGAGAACCGAGCAGGTGATCCATTTAAAGGTGTTCTCTTGAGAGGTTCGGAGGAGCCCCAGGCAGTCTTCTTAGCCACCGAAACTCTTAATTGGGGTAATGTAAAGGTACCCCCTTTTTTTGGCTCCAGATCTTGTCTCTGGTAGAGTCACAGTTGGGGGGCAAAAAGAAGTCCATTCCACTTTGAAGGGAGCAACAGGGTCAGACCAACCCCGCCTGGAAACAAGGGCAGTAATAGCCCCTTCAGGGGAAGTGCCAAGGTCTCTAATTAGCCCACAGACAATCCAGCAAACATCTCTACCAGGAATGTTCCAACTTGGTGTAGAGTGCTTACTACCTGAATACATGGAGGTGACTCTAAATAGATCTAACATCTTGAAACTTCTTAGCACTGTGCCGGCCCTGCGTGCAATTGCATCCAGGGACATTACACAGGTAGATTTTAATGACCTCTACCGCACAGACCCTGCCGTGCTGTTCATTGGTTCCAAAGTGGTCTTTGACTTAATTATAAGTGAAACCCCAGCCTTACGGCAAATATCCTTCGACATAATCCCACAATCATTATCGCAAGATCATAATGAAAAGAAATGTAGTGACTCACTCATGAATTCTTCGACCAAATGAGCTTTTAGTTTCAACAAGTGCCCACAACAATGGAGGCCGGTTAGTCACCTCTCTTAGTCACACGAGCAATGGCAAACAAATAGAATGTGACTAGTCCTGGGTGGGGGGATCCTAAATGGACCTAGACAGAAACTATTGGATAAGAGCCCCCTCTAGTATGAAGGTCCTGTTAGTCTTCTTTCATGGAATACCAGGGGTCGTAGTAAATTGCTAAGTGATCCTGCCCTGGGGAATTACTTAAGAAAATAGTTTTGGTGAGGTGGTTGGAGCTTGTGGGAACTGTGGATCTCTGTGCTATGTTAATAGTTTGGTTGGTTGCTTGCTTTAAAGTGGTCTTATTGTTGCCTGATGCCTGTATGTGGGTTTTCAATTGGACAGAGCTCCTACAGTCCAAGTTCTAAGCATGCGTTTTCTGTTGTGTTTGAAACTCTTTTGTTATACTTTGGCGCTGGCCTGGGTGATGTCCCGTTAGTTACTGTTCTTTTGGTGGTTTTTCCTTTAAATAAGATTCACCTTATTTGTGTTTGTAGAAAGTGTTGGTTTTATTCCTGTAACACTACTGAGTTCGGCATGGGTTGTCACTCATGTGACATACATCTTAGTATGTACATTGCTCTTAGGGCTTTTCAAATAGCAACATGCTTTGGATTTCTGAGTGCCGACATGTGTTTCAACCTCTGGGTTTTGTCAAGGCATTAAGGTTGTTTGCTGTGGTCCCTGTTGGGCTTCACTGATGGGTTGTTTACCGCTCGTTCATCCAGGGGGAACACATCACTGCAAGACCATCTAAGGAGACACCACGCAACCGGGCATGGATGCTATCCAGATAACCCACATTCAACAATCCATCAGAGAAACCCAACTGGGATCACAACCAATGCCGAACTCAGTACTTGTTACAGGAATAGAACCAACACTTTCTACAAACACAAATAAGGTGTGGAATCTTATTTAGAGGAAAAACCACCAAAAGAACAGTAACTAACAGGGCATTACCCAGGCCAGCGCCAAAGTATAACAAAAGGGTTTCAAACACAACAGAAAACGCATACTTAAGAAAACATACTGTCATTTGCCTGCAAGAGACTTGGCTAACGAGGGAGGTCTATACAGATGGATTTGCATCTGTTTCACAAATAGCGAGGCCAACTGTAACAGGCCGCCCGGCAGGTGGGCTACTCATTTTGTTAAAAATCACAAAGGGCATGAAGATAATCTCAGCAGATGCGTTGTTTAAAGGCTTATTAAGTGTGCATGTCAAATAGAAAATGGAGTGCTCTATGCTAAACCTCATACTGTTAAACCTTTATTGGCATTTGGGTGTCTGTCTCCAAGAAACAATGTTCGATGCCATTAATGCCCTGATTGATGGTTGGCGTGATCTAAATCCGGGGGGAATGGTGGTTCTTGGAGGAGACTTCAACTCGCCCTGGTTGGACTTCTGTACCCTCAACTTGGATAAAAGATGCCCACCAGCCAAAAACAAATGTAGTCTAGCTGCATGGCAATGGTGTACCAGCTTGGACGGTCTTGGTTTGAGAATGTTAAACTGGACTACCCCAACAGAACATAGAACTTCTAACCATATCTGGCATAATGGGACTTTTGCATCCACATTGGACTACATGTTTATAGATGAGGGCCTGTTTAGTCATTGTTTGCCTTTGTTAATTACACGTACAACACTAAGTGACCACTCAATGTCGAACATAGAAATGAATCTTCACCAGGGTGGAATTGACTTGGAGGCAGGTTCATTGAGGCTTGAAGTGAGGGGTCAAAATAATTGTGTTTTTTGGAACCAGACCAAAGTCACTCAGGTGAATCTCGCCCTTGAAGAATGGTGCAGCCAGACCACTGGGGACTGGAAAGTCAACAGTTTATCGTCAGAAATGTTTAACCCGCCGGTTGAACACATTCCGTTCAAAGTCTTTAGACTCAGAAGTCATAAAACTAAGAAACACTGAGCGCCACACGTGCATAGGTTTGACCATGAAGTAGCAGCATACAAGAAAAGACTTAGGACTGAAATTCAATTGAGGAAGGTCACACGTGGGAAGGCCTCAGTGGAGGTAGCCAACCAAATTAAGAAGGTCCGATTAAGAAATAGGAACTGGGCAAGAGGGAGAAGAGGCCGCTTATGCCAACAGGATAGTCAGTATATGCTGGAAGCGCTAGGCAGTAAGAATGTTTCAATCTTCCGGTGTATTATGAATGGAATATAAACCTCACAATCATGCAAACAGTTAAATGCAGTGGCCCAACTGGTTTCGGTAGCCCATTTCAAGAAAATATATTCCTTGGATAATCTGAACGTCAACTTTAAAATTGAATTGAATTGGTTGGATTGGCAATTAGAAGTAGGCAAAGAATGTGTCCCGGAAATTCTGGTTAAAATTACCACATCGAGGACCCCGGGACCCAACACGTTATCTAATTTTGTGTTCTGTGGAAACTCGCCAATGTGGGCGGGACATTTGGCCCAACTTTTCAAAGACGTGATAAACACACATTTTTTCGTGACCACCTGGCATATGGCGCACCTGCTCCCAATTTACAAACAAGGACCTAAAGATGATTCAAGGAATTATCGCCGATCTCTATTCTTGACACAGACAGCAACCTTGCTGCTGCATCAGATGGAGAATTGGGTACAGGCAACAGGCAGAATCCAAAAGTGTCAAACCTGTTTTAGGAAGAAGATGGGGATGTCTTTAAATGGTTATCTATTGAAATGTATTGATGCCAGAGCCTGGCCGAAATAATACTCTTCAGTATTCATTGCAACAATTGATTTAACTGCAGCTTTTTGCAAAGTAAATTGGCACCTCCTCTGGAAGAAGCTGCAGGGATGGGGAATTCCACCAGGTTTATTAAGGCTCCTAATTAGTTTACACAAGAATTCTACAATGCAAGTGAGACTAAATCAGGATGGTGCACTCTCTGGCAATTTTCCTGTTCGGCGAGGTGACGGACAAGGCTGCGTCCTCGCACCATGCCTATTTAATCTGTACACCTCACATATAGGGGAACATTTGACAAAAGTATCATTTGTTTCACCTAAATTAGCCCATTTGAAAATAATGTGACTTAGTTAAGTGTATGATTTTCTCCTATTCGATTGTACAGAACGAGGTTTACAGTACTTACTGGATGCATTTAACAGCTATGCTAGTGAAAATTCCTTGACAATAAACCCACAATAAAGCAAAAGTAACGCAGTGTTGGACCAAGACTAGGGTATCCTCATATATGTGGCGATCGGGAACAGAGGTACTAGAAAAGGTGGACAACTTTATTTACTTAGGTTTGCTAGTGTCTTCTAAACCCAGCATCTCCAAGGTACAGGAATGGGTCACAGCACACACAATGGCAATGGTAAATGAAATGAAGCATGTCAATTCCAGATTTGGCAAGTTTTCGGTGAGACTTTAGATTTTATGAACAAATGTTTTTACCTCGAATTTTATATGGAATTGAAACTTTTTACTCGTGGATTTTAAAGATTTTAAAAAGTTTGGAAGGTCTGATCTGGAAAGGTGTGCTGACTATACAAATATCTATTCCCGTTTCTGTTATACGCTATGAACTTGGTTTGTTCTCATTGGAGGTTAGAGAACACTGGAGATTTGTATCCGTTCATAGAAAATTACTGATACCTGCGAAAGACTCCCTGTTTTTAGATCTGAATCTGACAAACTCAGGTCAGAACACTTGCTATTTAATAGATTATGTTCCATTCTGCTCTGGGTTGTTCACTAAAATTGGCTTAACTGACATTGACCTTATGAGTAACACAAAGAGGGTTAAAAAGATGTTGTATATGGTCGATTGGGTTCAAACTATTGAGGAGTTCCATTCCTATCAACATCTGATCATGGACCATAAGAAACGAGGTGTAATTTCCCCATATCTGTACAGATATCCAAACAGCCTTTTTAGATGACCCTTCTTTAAATTAAGATTTAATCTGTACGTGACTCGAGAGATTTATGGAAAATATGATCATCTGCCAGAAAATAATCTGTTGTGTCGTTTCTGTGCTCAAATTAACGTGAAAGAAACATTGGGCCTCATTACGAGGCGGGCGGTAAGGGATTACCGGCACCGGAAAGGGCACCGGTGCCGGTAATCCCTTACCGCCCTACTACGAGTTCCCTTTGCGGGTCCTCCCTTAACGCCTGGTTTTCCTAGGCGTTAAGGACGGGACCCGCAAAGGGACTCTGGAGCTAATAACGGTACTGCAATTTGCGGTACCATTATTAGCGCCTTCCCCATTCCCATTGAGCCCTAGGGGAAGGGCCCTGGTGAATGGGGAATTACCGGTCCCACCAACCTTGGAATTAAGCAGTAATTGCTCCATTCACCAGGGCGGAGTCGGTAGGGTTTTGGAGGTAGCTCCATGGCTACCTTCAACCTCATAATGAGGCCCATTGTATCATTTGTTGCTTGTCTGCCTTAATTTAGAGGATACAAGGCAATTGTATTTAAACAAATTCCTTAATGGCAGAGGTAATGATGGAGAATTCTGGAAAGACTGCCTGGCGGGTCATACGACTTCTATGGTAATATCAATTGTTTTTTTTTAGATAGTCTGCAGTTGGACAAACCTCTATAGGATGTGCCTGCAACCACTCATGCACTTTATTGAAGGTACCTTATTGTAAGCACTTAACAGAACATACTTTACTCAATGCACTTTATTGAATGTGCTACATTGAACACACTTTATCAAAATGCACTTACTAAAGAGCACCGTATTTAAATGTACTCTAAGTTCTGTACTGGAAGTACTAACATCAGATATGTCAAAGAACTGTAAAGCACTGTGCTTCTTAATTGACTGTATTTCTCGCTTTTTAATGAGTGACTGAGTGATGTTTGTAAATGGATTTCTTTTAGAGTGTGTTTTTATACGTTTAATTTCTTTCTTTTTTAAATTATGTAATGTATTTTTTCTTTGTGGTAAAAAGTTATGTTATTATCAAAATGGCCAATAAATAAATATTAAAAAAATAATAAATAAAAGGATCGACTTTTACTAATCACCAGTCAGCCAAAAAACAGTCATCTAAGCTGGCTACATTTCAGAAGAGCTTTCGGGAACAATATTGCATGCTCTGGTTGAGAGCTGAATTTTGATGTGTAATTGAACGGAGCAGCAGGAGCGTTTTTATCAGACCTGAATATTTGTTTTAACTGGCAGCAAGCTCCCCTCTCCAGCAACACTGCGAGCGTGTTGCTCTTGCTGTATTGAGGGAGGTGGAGCTGTGGAGGAGCATGTGACGCTGTCACGTGACACGCCAGCAACTTCAAAAGTACTGCACTGTCACCCTTGCAGCGTAAGCCTTGGTGGCAGAAGGGCTGGTTCTGTTTGGCATGCTCTGCGCGAGGAGCAGGTCACTTGGCTCTGCAAGAAAGGTCACTTGGTAGTATTAAACCAGAACAGCAAGCAAAGTGGATCTGCTCAGATTACTATAGTAAGTCTAGGTGAAGATCGCAAAAAAACTACTAGAGTACTGCAGTGGGAGACTGTTGAGGCAAGTCCTCTTTGATCCCATTGTTATTTTATTCGTGACTTTGGCGTTTTAAACAGCAGACATACTAGGAAAGTAAGCAAAGTGTTTTTCTTAGTAATAATAACTTTATCTGAGTTTGTTGTTGCTCTTTTTTATTCGGACACATTTTCAGAATCGGGGACTGCGGGGTGAGGCTGCTGTCTTTACCCTTTGACCCGATTTTTGTTTAGTAATTTCCTTGCTGATTTATCCTAATGAGATCAGGACTACGAAGTGGAGTTGGCTTACGTACACCTTTACAAGAGCCCATGGTGGTACCCTGTGGAGTTAGTGGAACCCAGCTGGGGTGTGTTATAATACCTGTAACCATAGACAAAGTATACATACTATGGCAAATATCCCACTACCACCAGCAACAGGGGTAACATTTACTACTGAAGATGAGGTACAAGCATGTGAAGTCCAGAAAACAGCTGCAAAAACTGTCCATATGCCTAGTAATCCAGCTCTGGTACTTGAACCAATAGTGTCTATTCGTAAAGGGATCGGCAACAGAACAAAGGCTGTAGAAGCAATGCTGGAAAGTCTCCCTATTTCGACTATCACACCCCAAGGGTATCAGAAGGGGTGTAAGGCAGTAATTTCAAATTTATCAGCCCCTCGGACATCTAATTCAATGCAGTTTTTAAAGCCCATTTCAGGCCAAAGAGTTATGGACCACTATTTTGTTAAATCAGTCATCACAAGTACTGAGTTTAAACCCTTACCAGTTCTAAAGGGAACAGCTATGCTGGACCATTCAGTGATGGCTACGCAGCCCAATTTTGGGGCTCTTAGAGACTTGACAGACTTTGGCTTCATTGAGTTGGCTGATCGAGCGGAAGGCGAACTGGAGGCCCTGAATATGGAGCATTCTAATCCACAGTCTCAGAAGCCTCCTAATGCCGCCACTTTTGATTCACCAACTCCCTTGGTGGATGTTATAAATGAGGAATCATCTGGTCACAACCAAGAAGACTGTCAAATCCCTTTCCAAATGAGGGATGGCTTGGGAGTTCACAAAAGCTCCTCAGAGTTACACTATACATTGAAGGAGGTGGATGAACGTATTCGCCTGTCCCACCCACCCCGCAGTATCGGCTCTGAATTTAGTGGTAAGTTCTTTTGTTGCCCTATATGACAACATTTGGGCAGAACTGAAATCCACCAACACTATATTGACTAACGTTACTTCAAAACTTGAGGAGTTAGAGTTTGAGATTCGGTTTGCTAATGTGCCCATGAGAGATGAGGGTGAAATTAGAAATGTACTACAGCCTCATGCAAATTTTGATAATGCCTTGGGGTCTGTTATTGAAATCTCTGATGATCTGGGTTCAAACGATCAGCCGACCCGCTCGGAAGTGAGGTCATCATCTAGTGGAATGTACCCTTTAACTAATTTGTCATCACGGGGAATTACTGGGATTGTGGCAGACATAATTGACATTACTAATGATAAATCTCCGGTGGAGGTTGTGGCTAATATGCCCATGGAGGGTGAAGGGACCTTAGCCAAAGGGCAAGAGATCCCCCCAGTTTCTAAAAAACTACTACTGTTTTGAAAGGTAAAGCTTTGAAGCGGAGGGCGGGGGCCAAAAAACCCAAAATATTATCCTTAAGAAAGGCCCACCAGACTCTGTTTCAGGCTAGACTATCCCCTGTTCCGGAACAAGTAATTCCAACACATGAACCAGTGTTAGAAGCTCAGCTCACACCTGAGAATACCCCCCGGAATCCTATTACAGAGTCACTAGTAAAGAATACAAACATTACTAAGGTAGTGGGAGCTCCAGACATGGATCAGGGCGTGAGACTGAAAGATTCTCCCATGACTCCAGTCCCATATTTAACTGGGTTTTGGGGCGAGCAGGGAGGAGGCCCTTGTACATTCAATCCATTCTCTAGCCAATTTCCGTCTATCTGGGGCCCATCAGAGGGGGCAACTACCTCTATGATGTTGGGGAATAGAGTGGATGGAAAAACGGTACATGTAAGCTCGACAGTAAATCCCCTGTAGTCCCGAATGAGGTGCTTGTGGTGAGTCGGGGTGTTACAAACGACATTGCCAGACCCATGTTGGTTACAGAGGATATTCCTATTACACAATTCCCCCTCCCATGTCCTAATCCTACTTTCCCTATAGATAGGGTGGTGGGAGAATCTGTTATGGGAAAATCAATATTCCTCAAAGAGGTGGCTGACCTCCCCTGGAATCTAACTACCCTAGAGTGTCAGCTAGTATGAAGAATCTGTTGCAGCACTTTCATTACCCCTCAGGTGCTACTGTTCGAGGCCCCACTGGTGCTCATGCAGGGAATGCAGATCTGTGTTATGGTCCATTAGGCGCCCCACCAATAAAACATTATTATTCGGATTTACTTAAAGGGAAAATAGTCACACAACAGAGGGCGAAGGGTGGGGGCCACGAAACACATCAAGTTAAGATCCATTGCACCCTGGGTTCGGACTATCAGATTTGTATGAATCGGCCAAATATTCTAACCATTTTTGCATCTATCCCAAGCCTGGCTCTGGTGTCATCGGCTGATATTGGGAGAGTTTTCTTCCCAGTTAGAGAGGATATGTGTACCAGTATTATGTCTCTGTCCTCTCCGCTAGTAAGAGAACTAATTTTTACTCAAAAAGAAGAACTAGCGAGTTGGGTTTTGAAATCTCTCTGATACAGGTATTAAAGAAGGGAGTTGTTAAGAAGGGTACGAGCCAATCTATTGCTAGTTTTCCCAAGGTTGCTGCTATTACAGATAGGTTGGCCCAGGGTGGAGTGTTGAATGATATGGATTGGGCATCCATTATCTCCTCTCTATGTCAAAAATCGGTCCCATGAAAAGAATCCATCTTTGGGTGATAATTGGAAGAGCATAATGCTATGTTTGAAATCTTGGAATACTCGAGGCATTATCCATCTCTTTACAATTTCTGTATGCATGAAAACCCTTAGAAAGGCTAACTGTATTTGTCTGCAAGAGACATGGCTAACCTCAGCACCCATTCTAGACGGATTGGTCTTTTTATCCAATCAGCTAGAAATGGAACGGGGGAGACCATCGGGAGGCCTTTTGATTGCTGTAGATATCTCCCTTGGCCTCAGTGGGGTGGCAATTGCGGACCTGCCCTTTGGTGTATTGGGGGTTGATTGTAGGTCAATAGATGGTTCGCTTAATCTACTATTACTTAATATCTATTGGCATAAAGGTATTGAACTGGTTGGTCCATTTATAGATGGCCTCTGTTGGGTGCTGGACGAGTGGATGGAAATCCACCCAGATGGCAGGGTCATAGTTATGGGAGATCTAAATGCAAATTGTGCGTATTCTCACAGATTGGGGGAATTGGAAGAGACTGGTGGGGGTAATTCAGCGAAGGTAGTGGCTGGTCAGAAATTGATAACAAACTTGGGAGGTAGGGGTCCCTTTCCATTGGTGGGGAAAAGTACTGAATCAGGGAATTTTAGTAAATGGCATACTTGGCACAGAGGGGATAGTTCCTCTCTGATTGACTATATTTTTGTAGACTCTTCCCTTATGAACTCATGCCTGTCATTTGAAATACTTACAAATTATTGGAGCGACCATTGCGCTCTTATGGCACAATTTAATTGGGTTCTAAATATTAGAAAATGTGGGCAGAAATTACATTTAGATGCCAAGGTAGGGCGGAATGCTGTTAAGTGGACTGACCCACAAATGTGTGCCTTGAACTCTGAAATACATTACGCATTGAGCCGTTCAACTTATGATTGGAAGCTCCAAAATTTGAATGCAGTCGAGTTCCAGTCGTTTGTGGGTCAAATGACTGACAAAATGGCCTCGGGAATGAGAACAAATGGTTTTGGCCAGGTTAGGCATGCTCACTGTTATAATTCCGATGTAGCATCTGCTAAAAAGATGTTAAGAAGAACAGTGAAGCAGATTCACTGTACTAATTAGGACAAGGCAGTGTGCAGAAAGCATATTGGGAAGGTTAAGCAATAATACAAGAATTACTGTAAGTTTATTAAATCTGTAATACTTCCGAATGATTCAGAAAAGATGCTTAGAACGCTAATCTCTGCAGATGTAAGTGCATTTTGGTATTTGGTCAACGGGCAGGACCCAAACTATACAACTTGCCAGTCAATCTCAATTTCTGAAAAAGATTGGGTTGAATTTTTGGAGAGTGGATTTGGGAAATCATCATTGGACCCACCACTGGTTTTGGACTTGACTAGAGAGGACAGATGGGATTCAAAAGTTGAGGTAGAAATCATCTCAAAACTAATCACCAGATGTAAGCGCTCTAGGGCTCCAGGCCCAAATGGTCTAACAAATAACACTTTTAAGGATAATCCTAATTTGTGGGCCCAGTTGTTGTGCCTGGAGTTCAGTGTCATTTTGTCCTCAGGAACGACCCCTGTATCTTGGAACACAGCACACATTGTCCCACTCTTCAAGTACGGCAGCAGGACTGATTCGGCGAATTATCGCCCGATTTCTTTAATCAATGCGGATTGTAAGATCTTCTCCTCTTTCCTGTTGTCACACTTGGAGGAGTGGGCTCTTAGGAGCCACCCGCTGGATCAATTCCAGACTGGTTTCAGAAGGGGTCATTCGACTAATGTCAACGGCCTTGCCCTAAAGTGTGTACAAGAGGCGGCATGGTCAATAGCGGGTGGTTGCACGTTTATGGCTTCAATTTACCTTACTGCCGCATTTGACCGGGTTGACCGGGGCAGGTTGTGGTTAAAACTGGCTGGTTGGGGCCTACCTGTAGGGCTCTTGAGACTAATTAGTGGGGTCTATGAGAATTGTGGGGTCCGTGTTCATTTGAACCAAGAAGGAGATCTTTCAAGGAGAATTAGATCTAATCAGGTGGTCAGACAGGGTTGCACTTTGGCACCCTGGCTGTTCAACCAATATTTTTCAGATGTAGCCATCTCACTTGCCAAAGAAGGACTTCTGGCCCCAAAGATCGGCAAGGACAAAATTATCTGGTTAGCATATGCTGATGATCTGTTGATTTTTGATAATACCAAGGTGGGGCTGCAACGTTCTTTAAGAAATTTTGAAGCATATGCTAAAACCAATCGTTTCTTAATGAATCCCTTCAAAACTCAAATTTGTCCTTTAGAAAAACGAGGGGCAAGACACCAGGCTATATTGGTAAGTTGGGGGAGACTCCTTTGAAATTGGTTGAGTCTGTGCGATATTTAGGTTTTAACATCTCCGACCACCCTTGCTGCAAGGCTTTAATCGAATCTATCTTAGATAAGGCAAAATTGTTAGAAGCACAGGTGGTCAGGATCGACCGAAAGTTTGGTAAATTTTCTCTATAGCCTGCTCTGATATTTTATGAGATGAAAATTATACCTAAACTAATCTATTGCCTGTAATTGGTTCCAGAGAGAGTGAGCGAGTCATTGAATCACATTGAGGGCCGTATTTGGAGAAGATTGCTGGGTATGCCAAATGCAATCCCAATTTCTGCAATAAGATTCGAATTGGGTGTCGTATCAATGTGGGCTCGGGTACAGTGGGCCTGTATATCTCTGTACTCAAAAATTAAAACTGAAGTGCCAAACACATTTTATCACCTACTAGATAGAAACCTAGATCACTTGAGTACATTGACTTCCTTAAGGGACCGATCAGAGGCCATTTTAGAAAAGATTGGAATGACAACTGAGCCTTTGATCTGCAATCCTATGTCTGTGAAGCATGCATTATTCAATTTTAATTGGTGTGAAACTGTAGATACATTCCATTCTTATCCTTCATTGGTGCATTTGAATCATGAACATAGAGCCCGTGGATCTGCCGCAAAGGTTATCCTACAATTTCCAGATAGACTATATCGAGGTATTGTCCTTAGAGCTAGATGGAATGTCCTTCCCACTAGAGACATCTAGGTCAGAAGAGGGATGATCCCTGTGGATCTTGCTAGATGCAGGTTCTGCCTGGCCTATAAGGAGTCTTTAAAATATTTGGTTATGGAATGTGTGATCGTTCACCCACTTAGGTTAAAATATCTGGAACCTCTAAAAATCAACTACATTATGTTTGAGGATGAGTGGGCATGGAAAAGATGTCTTAATATCCAAACCACTCATGAGGGCTTGGCCCTATCTGGATTTATTAAAAGCTTAAACGTATAATAACATATAGCTAAGTTGGTTATCCTGTCAGGAATATGAAATTGTTTATGCAATGTCTGAGCACAATGAATATTACATTTTATATCTCCATTCTGCCAGTACTGTTGGTAGAGCTGTCTGTGTATAATGTGAAAACATTTTTCTCTTTGTGTTCTTCGTTTAAATGATTGTTTTGATGTTTTTGTAAAGATTTGAATAAACCATATACAAATAAATAAAAGAAATAAAAAAATATTGCATGCTCAGCCCTGCCTCTTACTCTGTTAAGGCCTGGCCCCCCAATGACTGAGTACCGGCAAACACAGGAAAAAAAGGAGCACTGCTTGTAACAAAAACATGCAAAATGTTTAAAAAGCGTCATTTAGTTGAGGAACAAGTAAAGAAATGTCCCCTGAGACCCTTATTTAGCAAGGGGCCAAAGGGACTGCAAACTCGAGATTGCAGTCTTATGGGAAAGCCTAGCATATTCTCCACCCCCAAAACCTCTGTCACTTCCAACACACTGCTCTTCGCCATCCAGTAGCAGTCACGCCATGTCCCCTTTTTTCAGACCATGTGCTGCACATTTTTTGAGGAATCCACACTCCATCCTTTGTGCTCCTTGTTTCATCAAGAAGAATCCCCTGCAGGGTTGAAGCATCACTCTTTTTGAGAATATTCCCCTAACACGTTTAAAGAATACTGGCGAAACATTGCAACATTAGAGAAATGCTGGTGCAGATCCCAAATGACCGCAGAACTCACTCCCCTGAAGAATGAGGGGTTCACCAAGCATGCATCAATTCCTTGTCTCGAACATATCTGTTGCCTTTGAAGAAACATGCAAAGCCATCAATACATTTATCATTCATAAGATTTAAAAAACAGATACGAT
Source organism: Ambystoma mexicanum (assembly GCF_040938575.1). Taxonomy (NCBI): domain Eukaryota; kingdom Metazoa; phylum Chordata; class Amphibia; order Caudata; family Ambystomatidae; genus Ambystoma; species Ambystoma mexicanum. Next base: position 1,146,485,426 of record NC_090923.1, on the reverse strand, counting down.
GTTGATCTTTACAAGCGATCCGCAAACATCCCCAAGTCCTCTGCAGTACAGTCCCACATGCTGCTCTATCCAACACTTAACACCTACTGACCTCACCACCGGGGCGCAACAAAACCTACATTTCAGGAGTTGGGGGGTGGGGTGGAGGGGGAGAAGCCTTTCAAATGTTGGGAGAGGTGCTAATTTCAGAGACGGTGGGGGAGGGGCAAACTTATTTGTGTGGGGGCATCTAACTTCTTTACGCATTCTAATGAGACAAGTCTAGTGCAGCTTCAATGTTACAAGCAGTTAACTCTCTCCTTTAAGTCTGAAAGCACCCACTTAGGGAAGGCTGTGAGACTGAGTGGTCTTTTGTCCCCGCTCTCTACCCTTCCAATCACTCCCCTGGCATGAAAGTACTAACCCCACATCACGACTTCAATTACCTAAACATGAATGCATATGAATGCAGGTGCTAACAGTGAAATGTAATTGCAGGGCCTTTCTTAAAAGCGAAGCCCAGGAGCTGATTAACATCTGTGTCCCATTCTCTCCGGCCACGTCTCAGTAGGTCAGCCAGGTCGTGTTGACATAGCCCAAAATTACAGGAGTTGAAGGGGCTGAAGCCTGGTCAGCTCAATGGAGTTGCGCCACTGCCTCACCAACCTCCTAGCATACCACAAAGTCACCAGATACATGGCAAGCATACCCCTGACATACATTATCAACCCACATCCCAGCAGAACCTTCCTACTCACTGTTGGCATCCCCCTCACCTACCTTGACTAAGGCACATCTGCTTCATTTGGCCCTCCTGAATTTTGCCATTTTTGCCAGCGGACTGAGCAACTGATGCCACACTACCCACTTGCCATTGCTTATAAGGGGGCATGGGAACGCAGTCCCTACACCTCTTCAAGGCCATGTAGGCCACCACAACCTGCTAAATTCTCGCTAAAAAATCATGTGGCCTTGTTGAGGTGCCCAAACAGCAAACATCCAGGTATGCACCAGCACGGTCCAAACACCGGACGCCAGAACAAAGGAGTCTCCTCAGCTCCTGCCTGTTCTCCATTGGCATCCTTTGGCAGGGATGCTCCCCAAGCACTACCCTTCCCCAGTCTAGAGTCCAACACTGGACCAGATGATGCCTACATCCATATAAGAGAAGACCGGGAGACGAACCTTCGCCATGCACTTACAGCTAGACCTACAACTCAAAAAACACCTCTTGGTGCAACACCTACCTTCACAGACTGGCAGCTTAACTGTCTATAGAAAAGGGATCAGAATTTAATCCGGCCCTAGGTGTGCTCTCCCCCACTCTCCTAATGGAGCTGCTCCAATTTTAAATCAATGTAGTAGTATTAGTTCCAAAATCATCACGCTATACTCTTTAGTAAAATCATGAAGAGTCGTGTCTTCTGTTTTATTACTGAGGCTTAGGCGTCCTTTTTTGATATAGCGCCTGTTGGTGTACCATGCCAATGCATTTCGGACATTGTCCGTCATCAGGGCTCGAGGTACTAACGCCATCATATTACATTATCAAAAACAATTAACTGCCTGGCCACAACCAGCACAAATGCTGAGCCAACGGCACCAACCCACTACCTGTGCTACCAGAGGCATAGCCAGAATTGTCTAGCAGGTGGGGACTGAAGCCAATGTAATTGGGTCCACCACAGTGACATTAACATCTGTAAATGCCCCCACAGAGCTGCTGAGTGGGCATTTACTGATATTGCCTGGGCCTTGCCCACTCAGGCCCTTCCCTGTCTATGCCTCTGTGTGCTACCCAGCTTATCTTTCCACAATACCAGTCCATTGCAAACCAAGATGAAGTGCCTTAATTGGATTACTCTGGGTCACTGTATGAGTAGCTCTGCTCTGTGCTTTATAAATATCCCTAATTAGATGAATAGCAAAATCTCTAGAAATTGCACTGAACACTTTCGTTGCCTCTGGGGGACACATGTTTCTTCCCAAATGTGAACCAACTGCCCCATTGGCAGCTACAATCACCTAGAAAGCAGAGTGTCATTAAATGTAAATGCTCTGTAATTTGGTATAAAACGCGGGTTCGTTTTGTGGTGCAGTAATTAGTTGTTGGAGCATTTCTAAAGCAGTCATACCAGTTCTGAGATTTCTTATTCTTTCTGTGGCCACGTTGGGCTATCTCCAGGAAGCATGACTCATTGCACAAGGCACAGCCCCTTTACCGGCCTGTATTTTCTTTACCTTCGATCACCTTCCTGCTCCAACGTAACAAACAACGCAGCGTCTCACCTTCACACGTGTCCTGGTCCAGTGAGCTGAGCACGTATCCCGGCCTGCAAAGGCAGCGGTAGGATCCGTCCACATTGGTGCATTGCTGGTGGCAGGGGGCGCTCTCACACTCGTTGACATCTGCAGACAGGAGAACAGAGTTTCAGCCATGGCAGACCACTATCATATCCCCCTATCATACACATCCCTGTTCGTCCCATTTCTTTTCAGTAGTCCCCACATTACACATTTTCAGCAATCGCAACCCTTTTCTGATGAGAACATTTGGAAATTAAATAGGCTACCGCACAAAAGAGTTCCTTATAGGCCAGTTAACCCCTGCCTGGGAGGGAGATGTTGTCACACAAGCGGAAGAAAATAATGTTCCCATTGGATTGCATTAGAGTAAGAATTAGTTTAGGAGGGAGAAAGTAAAAAATATCAACATTTTTGATAGAAAAAAACAGGAGTCTCCATCCTAAATCAGCAGGGTTGGCATGTGTGTTCGAGGTGTTCATCTAAAGCACACATCGGTTCTATGTGCTATTTCTGCTTTTTGAAGGTAGCATACCAAAAAGACTGATTTATTCTGGCCTACTTTGGGCAGGCCTCAAAAAGACGAACTATCACGTTCCTGTGGGGGGGGTGAGGGGTTCAACTCCTCAACCTTCCAGGCCCGCCTCAGCCGCTGCCTGCCTCCCCCACAAGCGTTTCTCCAAAATCCCCCACCACATACACACAAATACATAGCTCTCAACCATTTGTCTCGCAAAGGCGGGTGAAATCACCCTATTTTCTTTTTGGCGGGTGAGACGCCGATTGGAATGAATGGGCGTGCAGGAGGCTTGGCGGGTGAGTCAGCCCTTTACAAGGCGGGTGACACCCGCCAAAAGCGGGTGAGTTGAGAGCTATGCAAATACGCAGACATATGCCCCGTTCCCGTTACAAACCTCCTTTCTCCCCACCACACAGACACACACACAAACAAACACACACACAAAGCCACTCACCTGAGACTCCCGTGACTCATCTTCTGGGCTCTGCCGCGCCTCTCAGCCCCGCACACTCGTGTGCAGCCGGGACGTGACAGTTCGATTTAGAAAGACATCTGAGATCACTCTGAGCGGTGTTTCTAAATCGATTTCTTTTTAATTTGGGGTTTTCAAAAATTATTTTTGCACTCCATACGCACACATCAGCAGAGGAGCACCCAGGGGTGCCTTTGTGGCACTAAGCACATTCATTTTACCCTCATTTTAAGTGGGGTCTGTGTACAAATGAGCTAGGGTGTAATGACCCTTGGAGTGCCCCTGGCAGCGGCCCGGCTGCATCACTCGCAGAGCCCCCTCACACTTCCCGGGAGCCTTTCTTTGCTAATCCCAGGGGTCTTCACGGATAGTCTGTTGCAAACCTTCCAGTGCCCATCAGTGGGGCATTGATTCGCCACTCTGCACTGCTATCAAACCCATCCTTCCTAACTCCAGCCAACTCCTGAACATACATGTATAGTCACCTCCTCAGAGTAAGACCCAGTTATGGAAAATAGGGGGAGGTTTTGATAGGCCAGGGCCTCTGAACAGCACCAAAGGCTGTGGGATAGTTACACACACGTCACGTACGCCTGACGTGACTGACCTTTCCAAAGCTCTGCCTGCTTTTAATATGCACCACTTGTAGTAAAATTGCCTGATTCTGCTATAGCCCAGTCATTAGTTCTGCTCAAATAAATGGCCGGCCTCGCTCCTCGGGTGATGATGCAAAGTGATGCCTGGCAGGGATTGCTGGCACTTATCGAAAGCCGCCTGCTGCTCATCAAGCCACACCTCCTTACAGACCCCCTGCTCGATTTTGCATACAACTTAAAGCACTGGTATTCTCCCATATAAAATAGAAATAATCCTAGTGATTACTGATCCTTCACATAACAACGTTTGTCTCTCTTAGCTTACTCATGGCAACTTCTTGTACCCTAACTTCCACTCATTCCCTCGAGTATCAAAGCAGGAGACCGCTTCCAGTAACGTCATTTCACCGGGGTGGAAGTGGAAAAAAAGAACTAGTGGCCCTCTGCATCCATAAAGGAGGGAGTGGGATGGTAGAACAGATGGCCGGGAGGGGAGTGGGGTACGAGGGGGAGGGGATGTTGACTATGAGGGGGAGGAGGTGTGATCAGGATCACAAACTTTGGCATAAATGGTTGGATTTCAAGGTCTATAGTGATAATGTCTTATAGAGTTTACTTACAAAAACACACATTGCATAATAAAGCCACATGACAGAATGTAAATCCTTATAGCAGCATGTTAAGCCTAAAGAATTCCATTGTGGCTTTAATTTCCACATCCTGAATGGTAGACTATAAGTCCCAGAATGCAAGATAATGCCAACCTGAAAACTCTAGTTAACCCTGCGGTATTAGTGATTAGTGACTAAAAGCAACTTTATTGTTGTCCATAAAAAGATAGTAGACATGGATAAAAGGGGCGCTTTGTGTTGCTCAGTTTAACTAGGACAGATTTGCAAGGTAACTGGTGCTTTGCGAGCTCTTTGAGTTGGAAATGTCCCATCATGCAATGAAAGGCTTTGCCACTGATAAAAGAAATGTTTTTGCAACCTGAGCACTTAACGACCTGCAGAGCCAGGGATGCTGTGGATGTGTCTGCCTTGCTGTGACTTAGGAAAATGGCAGTGCTTGAATGTCCAGCCTGAGCCGATTCTGTATTTGGCTCCGGAGAAAGAGAAAGGTCAAGGATGCATTTCTTGAGCCTTTGAACTAAAAGTACGCTCTGTAAAAATAAAAAAATCTATTGGTATGGCGTACCAATGATTTATATTACACTTCCATCTCTGCATTCCACTCATCCCCTCAAGTATCAAAGACTGATACCACTTCCAGTAACGTCATTCCACTCATCCCCTCGAGTATCAAAGACTGATACAACTTCCAGTAACGTCATTCCACTCATCCCCTTGAGTATCAAAGACTGGTACCACTTCTAGTAAAGTAATTCCACTCATCCCCTTGAGTATCAAAGACTGATACCACTTCCAGTAATGTCATTCCACTCATCACCTTGTAGTATCACAGACTGATATTAACGTCATTCCACTCATCCCCTTGAGTGTCAAAGACTGATACCACTTCCAGTAACGTCATTCCACTCATCCCCTTGAGTATCAAAGACTGATACCACTTCCAGTAACGTCATTCCACTCATCACCTTGTAGTATCACAGACTGATATTAACCTCATTCCACTCATCCCCTTGAGTGTCAAAGACTGATACCACTTCCAGTAACGTCATTCCACTCATCCCCTTGAGTGTCAAAGACTGATACCACTTCCAGTAACATCATTCCACTCATCACCTTGAGTATCAAAGACTGATACCACTTCCAGTAACGTCATTCCACTCATCACCTTGAGTATCACAGACTGATACCACTTCCAGTAACGTCATTCCACTCATCACCTTGAGTATCACAGACTGATACTAACGTCATTCCACTCATCCCCTTGAGTGTCAAAGACTGATACCACTTCCAGTAACTTACTTCCACTCATCCCCTTGAGTGTCAAAGATTGATACCACTTCCAGTAACGTCATTCCACTCATACCCTTGAGTGTCAAAGAAGGATAGCACTTCCAGTAACGTCATTCCACTCATCCCCTCGAGTATCAAAGACTGATACCACTCCCAGTAACGTCATTCCACTCATCCCCTCGAGTATCAAAGACTGATACCATTTCCAGTAACGTCATTCTACTCATCCCCTCGACAGGGTCGGACTGGGACTAGAAATCGGCCCGGACACCCAAATAAAAGTGGCCCACACCTCGCCCCAAAAGGTGGCCCACCCCTCGCCTCAAAAAAGTGGCCCACCTCTCGCTCCAAAAAAGTGGCCCTCAAACCATCATCCGTGAATGGCGTCAATTCACAACTTTACAGAAAATGCTACTTATAGAGGGTTCATGTGTCTGTTACATTACAACACAACTCATAAAATAACATAGCTTTGCATACAGTTCTGTGACAGGGCCACAGCTCCCTGAGCCTCCATCCAGGGCCATAACAAAAGAAGACCCAGGGCTACAGCCTCCCCAGATACCCCACCCACCAGCAACGCGCCCGCTCATGGGAACTCCCCGAGCTCACCCAATCAGGCCCCATCAACAAACCTTGCACGCAAAGTGCCCCCGCCAGCCAGTTCCTCAAAGCCATCCTCTGAGACCCAATAGCTCAATTGGAGTTGCAAACCGCTACTGGTACAATAAAAATGTCTTAACCAGGTCATCCCAGCGCCACTTGACCCATAGGCATTCTGTGTGACCTGCTCTGAAGTCCTGTCAAAAACAAACACTGGCAAAGCCAACAGCACTGACCTGTGCACAAGTGGCATTTCTCAGGCACTGCTATTATATGCCCAAGTACTCGCTCGCACCATTTTGCACCTGCTGCCATCAATGGGCAGGTAATACCACTACAACCGCGCCTGGCAAGTGCCTTGGCCATGCCTACACAAAAGCCCAAACTGTTGGCATTGCCAATGTCTTACACTTGCATACAGAATGCGGCCCAGGACTACTCCCATCCTTCAAAAGGCCTTTGAACATTTCACTCAAATCCAAGACTTGTTACTTTACTGGCTGAAACCCTTATGAATGCGATTGGCAACCGCATAAAACAACTTTACAAATTCAAAGAAGCAACACCCCGTGGGCCACAGGAAAGGGAGAACCCTCCTGCCCCCTAGGTCACAGAATCCGACCACATCTCCTTCAGAATATCACAAGGACAGAAGCTTTGCCTTTAAAATGACTATATTTGTCAATGGGGTCTGAGTAAGTATTTTTGTCCGATCCAACCACTTTATTCTCATGTTATCTTTTCACTGCTAGCACGTCCCAAGGCACCAATGGTAGCAACCACTGGCACCCAATGACCAACTTGGTGTCCCGTCATTTCCCCCCATCACCTCCACTGTACAACGATCCATGCCACCTGCCTTTTGCCACAACTGCTGCACCCACCCTACCTCTGCACGTTCTCCACACAAGCGCGTCACCCCACACAACGCTCGTATAAATCTGCAATAAACAAATACAGCGAGGGATTTTCAGCACACACAGCTGCACTTACTCCAGTGATACCAGGGTGACTACAAGCTGCATTCCCTCTATTGATAGTGAGTGGCTCACAACTGCACTCACTACAGTGGCACCCGAGTGACACACAGCTGCACTCACTCCAATGATACCAGAGTGACTCACAGCTGCATTCAGTCCATTAATACCCAAGTAACAAACAGCTGCACTCACTCGATTGATTCACAGCTGTGCTCACTTCAGTGATACCTGAATTGCTCAGATCTGCACTCACCACAGTGGTACCCGAGTAACACACAGGTACACTCACTACAATGATACCAAAGTGACTAATAGCTGCATCCACACCATGATACAGGGGCGATTCACAGGCACATTTACTCAGAGCGCTCAGGTTTTCCGTAGTCATGCGTGAGAAGGCAGTCCAGACCTGTTTTTACCTGGAATTCTGGGGATTGAAGTTTTCCATCTTTGAAATCAGAAATAAAAACCGAAAAGTTCCAGAACTCAATGGGGAAAAAATGGGACTGGATGGATAACTGCAAACTCACTGGCTGACTGAAGTCACAGCTGATCAAACCACTAAAACAGAAGTAACCCACAAATACTCACACTAGTGCCCCCTACCTCACCTTCCACAGTAGTGCCAGAGTGCCTCATAGCTGTGCTCACTCGTCCCAGTGATTCTGAGGGGACTCGAAGCTTCCCACACTCTGCAGTGATTTACAGGAGCTAGGAATATACCAGCGGACCCCCGCCTTGAAGGCAGGCATCAGCTGAAGGCTGACTACTACCCTAGTGCTGCTCCAAGTTGGTTTGGTCAAAGTATGCAAAGAAGCTGCCTGTAAATTCAGCTCAAGCCACACTAGCACTCACCCTAGCGTCAGTTCCTTACAAAAATAAAAAGCACCTCTAAAAAATAATAAACAAACACACACACAATTTTCCAGCTCCGGTCTCCTCGACTCTTTGGAAGGCGGAGGGCATTGTTATTTGAGGCCCTTACCCTCTCCTGGCCGGGCGGTAGCCTACATTTCCAGGAAAGAAGCAGGCCCAGGAACAGCAGCTGAGGCCCCCAGCCCAGCCCAGGCAGGCATCAGCTAAAGGCTGACTCTCTGCACATGGGAAGGAGCGAGGCCAGACCCTGGGCTCCTGGGTCCAGGATCCCTGGGCTGAAGGCTCAACCAGCGCTCCATCAAGCGAGATGTAGCGGGCCCAGCTGGGAAGCCTTGGATCCTGGTCCACCACGCAGCTCACTGCTGCAACTTGTGGCGGGCACTGGAGGCGGTCGCGGAGAGCAGAGTCTGTGTAATATAAAACACTGGGAGGGAGCAGGCCAGGCTGAGGCAGCCCCGCCCAGCCCTGCTGCTCCCTCCCAGTGTTTTATAACACTGACTGCTGCTGGCGCCAGGGTGTCGCGAGCCGCGGCAGTTGGCCGCCGGCCCGCCGCATTTATCAAAGAAAGGTAACACTTCAGTGTTACCTTTCTCTGCATCTGCGGTGGGCCGGCTGCGGCGGGCACGGGGCTGCAATTGCAAAGGATCTGTAAGTTACTTACTTACAGATCCTTTGCAACTTGCATCTGTGCGGCAAGGCAGAGGCCCTGGGGGTTGGTTCCTGAAGTGTGAAGCCCACGCCTGGGCCGAAACCGGCCCGCGTGGGCTTCAGGAACCGGCCCCCAGGTCTCTCGCCATGAGTTTACATCGGCCACGGGCCGATTGGCCGACGCCCCAATCCGACCCTGCCCCTCGAGTATAAAAGACTGATACCACTTCCACATTCCACTCATCCCCTCGAGTATCAAAGACTGATACCACTTCCAGTAACGTCATTCCACTCATCACCTCGAGTATCACAGACTGATACCAATTCCATTAACATCATTCCATTCATCCCCTCGACTATCAAAGACTGATACCACTTCCAGTAACGTCATTCCACTCATCACCTCGAGTATCACAGACTGATACCACTTCCAGTAACGTCATTCCACTCATCACCTTGAGTATCACAGACTGATACTAAGGTCATTCCACTCATCCCCTTGAGTGTCAAAGACTGATATCACTTTCAGTAACGTCATTCCACTCATTCCCTTGAGTATCAAAGACTGATACCACTTCCAGTAACGTCATTCCACTCATCCCCTCGAGTATCAAAGACTGATACCACGTCCAGTTACATCATTCCACTCATCCCCTTGAGTATCAAAGACTGATACCACTTCCAGTAACATCATTCCACTCATCACCTCGAGTATCACAGACTGATACCACTTCAAGTAACGTCATTCCACTCATCACCTTGAGTATCAAAGACTGATAGCACTTCCAGTAACGTCATTCCACTCATCCCCTCGAGTATCAAAGACTGATACCACTTCCAGTAACGTCATTCCCCTCATCCCCTCGAGTATCACAGACTGATACCAATTCCATTAACATCATTCCATTCATCCCCTCGACTATCAAAGACTGATACCACTTCCAGTAACGTCATTCCACTCATCCTCTTGTGTATCAAAGACTGATACCACTTCCAGTAACTTCATTCCACTCATCACCTTGAGTATCACAGACTGATACTAAGGTCATTCCACTCATCCCCTTGAGTGTCAAAGACTGATATCACTTTCAGTAACGTAATTCTACTCATCCCCTTGAGTGTCAAAGACTGATACCACTTCCAGTAACGTCATTCCACTCATTCCCTTGAGTATCAAAGACTGATACCACTTCCAGTAACGTCATTCCACTCATCCCCTCGAGTATCAAAGACTGATACCACGTCCAGTTACATCATTCCACTCATCCCCTTGAGTATCAAAGACTGATACCACTTCCAGTAACATCATTCCACTCATCACCTCGAGTATCACAGACTGATACCACTCCAAGTAACGTCATTCCACTCATCACCTTGAGTATCAAAGACTGATAGCACTTCCAGTAACATCATTCCACTCATCCCCTCGAGTGTCAAAGACTGATACCACTTCCAGTAACGTCATTCCACTCATCCCCTCGAGTATCAAAGACTGATACCACTTCCAGTAACGTCATTTTCTGTAATGTCACTGTGAAGTCAATACATCTGCTCATTTGCTGCTCCACTAGTCTTTTCGCGCATGGGGCCTGCAAATCCCAGGTACTGCCATGATTGGCAGAGTGGTGGTATAGGGGTTCGAAGAACAGTAACAAGAAGGTCCATGTAAAGAAAGGGGTGGGGGGATGGGGGGTGGAGTGGACTGACCGTAAAGTTACGGGCCGGATTTTTCTTCAAGGCATGTCAAAGCTGGTGTGAGCCCTGCAGGTACCAGCTACCGAAACCCGCAAGTCTGTGTGAAGTGCTATCCCCCTTTCTCCTCAAAATGCACCGCGTTATAACCCGGCGTGTATTGAAGAGACATGACGAGCAATATTGTAAGAAATGCCTGAAAGTAAACAACATCCCATTCTTCGCTTCCTTCATCTGGTTATCTGGGCCCAGCAGCTCTTGCAGGACGAGGGCCTGTCAGTATGACATTGCTGTGTGCTTCTGCTGAGCAAGCTTTTTTGCTGCATCTTTTCACGTGAGTCACAACTGACAAGTAGAGGCACGTGCGACAGGGAAGTCCGAGAAGACGATTGGCTCTGCTATTGAGGAAAGACGCATCGGTACAAACACACAATTCCATTCTCCCGCGCAGAAGAGCCACAGAGGGAAGTAAATTGTCACAGCTGCCCAGAGCCATTGTTATAGAGAAGGGGAGGGTTAAAGTCAGAAATAGAAATAAGTTTCATGAGGAGCGCGTTCTCCTCAGTGTGTCATGAGACCTTGCATGGGTGCGAGTGCATCAACCAACACGTAAGCTTTGCTATACACATAAAAGGATCTTTGTTGACTTTTAATAGTCACCAGTCAGCCCAATAACAGTCATCTAAGCTGGCTCCATTTCAGAAGAGCTTTTCGGAACAATATTGCATGCTCACCGCTGCACTATCAGAAATTACCAGTGCTCATCCATGCCTCTTACTCTGGTACGGACAAACACGGGAATAAAATGAAGCACTGCTCGTATAGCACTTGAAAACATACTATTTTGTACTCTGAAAAAAAAAAATCTTCAGAGGCAATGAAATAAGGCAATCAACCCCAATGTGGTCACTCTAGGATATTGATCTAACAACAATTTCATTTGATTGCCAACCTTAAAACTTGCAAAATGCAATAAAAGCTTCATTTAGCTGAGGTTTGTGCGGTGTGTTTGGCAGTACCTGGTTACATTTTACCTTTTGCAAGCCCAGGAGTAGTTGAGTCTTTCAGCACTGTCTATTGGCCTGGAGGTGGAGACTGAAATTACTCAAATAGCCATACACAGCGTGGAGTGTGCGCAGTGTGTGCAGTGTGTTTTGCAGTACCTGGCAGGAGACTACGTTTCACCTTTTGCAAGCCCAGGAGTAGTGAAGTCTTTCAGCACTGTTTATTGGCCTGGAGGGGGAGACTGACATTATTCAAATAGCCACACACACATCACAGAGCGCACGCGGTGTGTGCAGTGTGTTTGGCAGTACCTCGCAGGAGACTATGTTTCAACTTTCTCAAGCCCAGGAGCAGTGGAGTCTTTCAGCACTGTCTATTGGCCTGGAGGTGGAGATAGAAATTATTCAAATAGCCACAAACAACACGGATCGCGCGCCCATGAGGCCCATGACTTTAAATACGATTCCATCAATTGGTACAGCGGCAGGGAGTGCAAGAAGGGGGCAGCCTGGGCAGGGGGCTGCAAGACGGGGGAAATCGGCAAGGCAGCCCGGTGCACATGGAAAAACTGCACTGTGTTTAATCTTAGACCTGCTGCCAATCCCTTTGTACCACATATAGCCACCGTACAAGATGTAAGGTTAGAGAACCGAGGGAGGGATCCATTTAAAGGTGTTCTCTTGAGAGGTTCGGAGCAGCCCCAGGCAGTCTTCGTAGCCACCCAAACTCTTAATGGGGGTAATGTAAAGGTACCCCTTTTTTGCTCCAGACCTTGTCTCTTGTAGAGACACATTTGGGGGGCAACCGGAAGTCCATTCCAATTTGAAGGGAACAAGAGGGTCAGACCATCCCCTCCTAGAAACAAGGGCAGTAATAACCCCTTCAGGGGAAAGTCCAAGGTCTCTAATTAACACATAAACCATCCAGCAAACATCTCTATCAGGAATGTTCCAACTCGGTGTAGAGTGCTTACTACCTAAAAACAGGGAAGTGACTCTAAATAGATCTAACATCTTGAAACTTCTTCGCACTGTGCCGACCCTGCGTACAATTGCATCCAGGGACATTACACTGGTAGATTTTAATGACCTCTACCACACAGACCGTGCCTTGCTCTTCATTGGTTCCAAAGTGGTCTTTGACTTAATTATAAGTGAAACCTCGGCTTTACAGCAAATAGGCTTAGACATAATCCCACAATCATTATCGCAAGATCATAATGAAAAGCATTGTAGCGACTCACTCATGAATGTTCGACCAAATTAGCTTTTAGTTTCAACATGTGCCCACAACAATGGAGGCCGGTTAGTCACCTCTCCCAGTCACATGAACAATGGCAAACAAATCGAATGTGACTGGTCCTGGGTGGGGGGATCCTAAATGGACCTAGACAGAAACTATTGGATAAGAGTCTCCTCTAGCATGAAGGTCCTGTTAGTCTTCTTTCATGGAATACCAGGGGTCATAGTAAATTGCTAGGTGATCCTGCCCTGGGGAATTACTTAAGAAAACATACTGTCATTTGCCTGCAGGAGACTTGGCTAACGAGGGAGGTCTAGACAGATGGCTTTGCATCTGTTTCACAAATAGCAAGGCCAACTGTAACAGGCCGCCCTGCAGGTGGGCTACTCATTTTGGTAAAAAACATGAAGGGCATGAAGCTAATCTCGTCAGATGCATTGTTTAAAGGCTTACTAAGTGTGCATTTCGAATTGAAAATGGGGTGCTCTATGGTAAATCTCCTACTGCTCCATGCTAAACCTCCTACTGTTAAACGTTTATTGGCATTTGGGTATCTGTCTCCAAGAAACAATGTTGGATGCCATTACTGCTTTGATTGATGGTTGGCGTGATCTAAATCCGGGGGGAATGGTGGTTCTTGTAGGGGACTTCAACTCGCCCTGCTTGGACTTCTGTAACCTCAACTTGGTTAAAAGGTCCCCACCAACCAAAAACAAATGTAGTCTAGCTGCATGGCAATGGTGTACCAGCTTTGACCACTGGGGATTGAAAAGTCAACAGTTTATCATCAGAAATGTTTAACCTGCTGGTTGAGCACATTCTGTCTAAAGTCTTTAGACCCAGAAGTCATAAAACTAAGAAACCCACAAGCTCCACACGTGCATAGGTTTGTCTATGAAGTAGCAGCTTACAAGAAAAGACTTAGGCTGAAATTCAATTGAGGAAGGTCACACATGGGAAGGCTTCAGTGGAGGCAGCCAAACAAATCAAGAAGGTCCGATTAAGAAATAGGAACTGGGCAAGACGGAGAAGAGGCCGCTTATACCAACAGGATAGTATATGCTGGAAGCGCTGGGCGGTAAGAATGCTTCAATCTTCCGGCGTATTGTGAATGGAATAAAAACCTCACAATCACGCAAGCAGTTAAATGCAGTGGCCGAACGGGTTTGGGTAGCCCATTTTGAGAAAATATATTCCTTGGATAATTTAAACGTCAACTTTAAATTTGAATTGAATCTGGTGGATTGGCAATTAGAAGTGGACGAAGAATGCGTCCTCGAAATTCTGATTTAAATGACCACATCGAGGGCCCCGGGACCCAACAAGTTAACTAATTTGATGTTCTGTGGAAACCCGTCAATGTGGGTGGGATATTTGGCCCAACTTTTCAAAGACGTGATAAACACACATTTTTTCCTGACCACCTGGCGTATGGCGCACCTGCTCCCAATTTACAAACAAGAATCTAAAGATGATCCAAGGAATTATCGCCGATCTCTATTCTTGACACAGACACCAAGGTGCTTGCCACCTTGCTGCTGCGTCCGTGGAGAATTGGGCACAGGAAATGGGCAGAATCCAAAAGTGGCAAACCGGTTTTAGGAAGAAGATGGGGACGTCTTTAAATGGTTATCTATTGAAATGTATTGAAGCCACAGCTTGGTCGAAATAATACTCTTCGGTATTCATTGCAACTGTTGATTTAACTGCAGCTTTTAACAGAGTAATTTGGGACCTCCTTTGTAAGAAGCTGCATGGATGGGGAATTCCCTTAGGTTTATTAAGGCTCCTAATTGGTTTACACGATAATTCTACAATGCAAGTGAGACTTAATCAGGACAGTGCATTGTCAGACAAGGCTGCGTCCTCGCGCCATGTCTATTTAATCTGTACACCTCAGATATAGGGCAACATTTGACAAACGTATCATTCGTTTCATCTAAATTAGCCCATTTGAAAATAATGTGGCTCAGTTATGCAGATGATTTTCTCCTGTTCAATTGTACAGAACGAGGTTTACAGTACGCTATGCTAGTGTAAATTCCTTGGCAATAAACCCACAAAAAAGCAAAACTATGCAGTGTTCGACCAAGACTAAGGTATCCTCATATATATGGCGATCGGGAACAGAGGTACTAGAAAAGGTGGACAACTTTATTTACTTAGGTTTTCTAGTGTCTTCTAAACCCAGCATCTCCAAAGTACAGGAATGGGTCACAGCACACACAATGGCAATGGTAAATGAAATGAAGCATGTCAATTCCAGATTTGGCAAGTTTTTGGTAAGACCAATTGTTAGATTTTATGAAGGAAAGCTTTTACCTACAATTTTATATCGAATTGAAACTTTTTTACTTGCGGATTTTAAATATTTTAAAAAGTTTGGAAGGTCTGATCTGGAAAACTGTGTTGAGTATACAAAAATCTATTCCCGTATCTGTTATACGCTTTGAACTTTGGTTTGTTCTCACTGGAGGTTACAAAACACTGGAGATATGTATCCTTTCATTGAAAATTACTGCTGCCTACGAAAGACTCCCTGTTTTTAGATCTGAATCTGGCAAACTTTGGTAAGAACACTTGTTATTTAAAAGAGTTTGTGCCATTCTGTTCTGGGTTGCTCACTAAAATTGGCTTAACTGACATTGACCTTGTGAGTAACCCAGAGAGGGTTAAAAAGATGCTGTAGATGGCCGATTGGGTGCAAACTATTGAGGAGTTCCATTCCTATCTATCCCTCGAACATCTGGTCATCGATCATAAGAAACAAGGTGTCATTGCCCCATATCTGTACAGATATCCGAACAGAAATTTTTAGACGATGCTTCTTAAAATTCAGATTTAATCTGTACCTGACTGGAGAGATTTATGGAAAATATTATCATCTGCCAGAAAATAATCCGTGGTGTTGTTTCTGTGCTCAAATTAACGTGAAAGAAACATTGCATCATTTGTTGCTATTCTGCTCTAATTTAGAGGATAAAAGGCATCTGTATTTAAACAAATCCCTCAGGGGTAGAAGTTTGACAAACTGTAATAATGGAGAATTTTGGAAAGAGTGTCTGACTCGTCGTACGACCTATGGTAATGTCAATTGTTTTTTTTTAGATAGTCTGCAGTTGGACACACCTGTATAGGATATGCCTGCAACCACTCATGCACTTTATTGAAGGCACTTTATCGTAAGCACATAAAAGAACGCACTTTACTGAATGCACTTTGAATGCACTTTATTGAATGTGCTGCATTAAACGTACTTAGTCGGAATACACTTTACTAAAGAGCACCTTGTTTAAATATACTCTAAGTTCTGTACTGGAAGTACTAAGAGGAAATGCACTTTATGTCAAAGTGCTGTAAAATAATGTGCTTCTTACTTGACTGTCTTTCTTTTTTTAATGTGTGACTGAGTGGCGTTCGTAAATGGATTACTTTTAGTCTGTGTTTTTGTATATGCTTAATTGCTTTCTTTTTTAATTGATCATGTAATGTAATTTTTCTTTGTGGTCAAAGGTTATGTTATCAGCTAAATGACCAATAAATAAATATAAAAAATAATAAATGAAAGGATCGTTGTTAACTTTTACTACTCACCGGTGAGCCCAAAAACAGTCATCTAAGCTGGCTACATTTCAGAAGAGCTTTTGGGAACAATAGAAATTGCCAGTACTCAGCCCTTCCTCTTACTCCGATAAGGACTACACCCCCTCCACTCCCCAGTGACTGAGTACCAGCAAACACAGGAATAAATGAAGCACTGCTCATATAGCACTTGAAAACGTACTATTTTGTTCTCTGAAAAAATAACCTAAATCTTTCGGAGGCACTGAAATAAGGCAATCAATCCCGCTGTGATCACTCTAGGATATTGCTCTAACAACAATTTCATTTTATTGCAAATGTTAAAACATGAAAAATGTTATAAAAGCTTCATTTAGCTGAGGAAAAAGTAAATAAATCCCCTTTGAGACCCTTATTTAGCAAGGGGCTAAAGGGACTGCAAACTCGAGATTGCCGTCTTATTGGAAAGCCTAGCATATCATACCAACCCCGAAAACCTCTGTCACTACCAACACACTGCTCTTCACCATCCTACAGCCATCGCGCCCGTCCCCTTTTTCAGGCCAAGGTTCTGCACATTTTTTGAGGAATTGTTAGGCAGAATTGCATGCAGTACCCTCTGGGACCATTGCACACAATTAGGGCTACAGGTGTTAGCCAAACCAACCTTTGGTATAAGTTTGTACCACACCGTTTTTGGTAGTGAGCTGAGCAGCCAGGCTTATCTCAAGAATGAATGTGAGCAGTACAAGTAATTACACAGAGGACCTTCAATCACAGTGGTTCAAGTAAACACTTATACTCAGGGTTTCTTGGTAAAACACGTATTCCTTTATTACACAATCATTTAGGAAACATTTCACTAGCAGAAGACAACTTATTATTATATACCAATACACTTCAATACAAAACTCTAAGATTTTGAGACAGTTTGAGCTCCCCTGAAATAGGAGCCAAATGGCAGTTCATTTACTTAGAAGTGAGCAAAAAGGGCAAAGTAAGTAGAATAGATCACATATACTTGTTAGACAGTGCAAATAGTTTCAGTTCACCAGAGGAATTAAATTTAAGTCAATAGGCCAGGCCAAAGTCAATGGGCTAGTGTTCTGGATAGTAAAGAGCATTTCTGGTATCAAACGGTAAAGTCTTTGAAAAAGTTCTCATAAGTAGTTTAGGCGAAAAAGAATCATATGTCGGGTCACAAGCTGATTATACCTGTAAGTCGTGACAGTTTCACGAACATTCACCGCGAGAGTGGCGTTCTCTCAATTGGGTTGACACAGTACCTTATTATGAAGAACAAAATGCAACTGAAGACGTTTGTTCCTGGCAGGTCCTGCAGATCTCACTGTTCTGAGCCTCAGTCGTGGGGACAAGAGGGAGGACATCGGGGGACTCTTGCACTGCATAGGATCATCGAAAAAGCAAACAAGAGAGAGTCACTTCAGTTCCAGTAGCTGTAGCTTCAAGCACACAAGCTGGTATCCCTCTCTCTGGTTAATCCTAACCCACCTTGAGAATGGTATCCAGGTGGCTTACGAGTTGATTGGTCGCACCAACCCAAAGGAAGAAGTGGTCCTTGAAGGGGCTTCTCTGTCGAGATAAACTTGGCAATTCGGACCTGCAGCAAGGCTTCACTGGGCAAACCAATGGTCCAGGAGTTGCAGCAGCTGTCCTCTTCCAGCTCTTCTTCGGTTCTTTCCTTCCAGTGGTCGACTCTGCTTTCCAGTCCAAGAGACTCGCCTTTTAAACCATTTTGTCCCTTTCATTCCAGCCTAGCTGTCACTCACCCAGCAGGGTGGCTGTCCCTGCGGACAGTCAGCCAGCCAATCACGCCAGAGTGTATTTTGGTCTCCTAGGAGACTAAACACGGGGAGTTTCGGGCACCTCCCTCACTTCCTGCCCACCCCAGAAACACAGACGCCAGAGGTGGTCTTCAGTTGCCCACCCCAGACACTCAGATGCCAGAGGCGGTCTTCAGTCCTGAAGCCTGCCAAAAAGGCACACAAACAAAGGGACCAAACCTGGTTTGGCGCACAGAGACAAACACTAGAAGGACCTTTCCAAAAAGAAATGGCAAAAAAAAGAAGACCGGGACCTGTTTAAACAAAGAGGCTTAAGGCGCCATCTTGAAAAACATGGCTCCCGTGATTTTTAGCTACCGGTGTTCGTGGTTGGGAAAAATCATGGTAGTTCGTTGTAAAACCACTGCCACCAGCCTTTTCAATAGGAAAGGGTAGCATCTGACTGCTACATGAGTATTTAGACACAGGGGATACTATGTAACCCCTCCAGCACTCCATTGTAAGATGGTGTGTGCTGGGTCTAGGAATTTGGAAAGACTAGTAAAGTCAATTTCACTTTACATTCTCTGGGAAACAGTAGTTTATCCCAAAGAATGTATTTAAACTTTTGGGAAGTCTAAAAGACATCCTTATGTCACTGTACTGAGGGTGCTGTGTAAAACACATGAAAAGATGATGCCTATGGAGTTATCTAAAACTCCATAACCAAAGTACACAAGTGAAAAACACACATCAAAATACATAAACAAGTGGGAAAAAAGGTTCACACTCTTTCCAGGTAAAAAAATCAAGTCCTCAAAATCCAGCAAAGTTGCTGGGGGTCTCTAAGGTGGAGGGAATTAGCACATTTATGAGGATTCTCCTTAACAGGAATCCACACTACACTTTCCATCTTTTGTGCTCCTCTTTTCATCATGACGAATCCCCTGCAGGGTTGACGCATTAGACTGATAACAAAGGCCTGGTTCTTCATCGAAACCTTGTGAGTTGTGGCTTTTGGGGGTGGGGGAGAGGGTGATTTAATTTTGGACTGTGTAAGAAGAGTTTGGGACTTCCTGGGGACAGCAGGGTAGACCTCTGGGAGATATGAGCAGGAATTCTGGGCCCTGCCCCAACCAATGCCTGACAAGCACCTTGTCCTCGATGGGCAAAAGTCCCAGCAGGCCACGCAGCATAGCACCTTAGCATGTTAGAGTGAGGTTTGAGGAATCCGTCAGCCTGCAAACCAACATACTAAGTAAGGTGAAATGGGTGAGTCCGGGCCCTCACATTGTAAGCTGCCCTTCCATTGAACCTTAAGTTCTTGCCTGGCATAAACCGTAGCAGGTCATGAAAATGTCTGAGTTTCCACACCAGCACTTTCCATCATCCACCAACTCCCCAATGCTTATTTTGGTCCCCGTGGGTTTCAAAAGAGAGAGAGGGAGAGAGAAAGGGAGAGCGCGAGAGAGAGCAAGAGAGAGAGAGATAGAGAGAGATAGAGAAAGATAGAGTGAAAGAGGGAAAGACAGACTTCGTGTCACTTCATCACTCCCATCCTGTTCTATCAATGGCCTGCTGATTTCAGCCCGGACCTACGATCCGTTTACCGCAGAACCTGTTCTGACGGCTGCTGCCGACATATGCGATGTTCAAATGGCCGTCCACGCGGCAACAGCACACCTCACTGCGATTGCAATGTTAATGTTTGAGTTAGTGTTACTGTTGGCTGGCCCCAGTTGGGCCAGAAATTGGGCATATCCCTGTTGGATAGTGCCCTCTGACCTCCCTTGCTCTGGGAGAGTCGATTCGATTGGTGACACCTGTACTTGTGTAGTCGGTGGCACATGCATCTGGGGGGGGGGTGATTTACACTGCAAGTTGGGGGTGGGCAGTGAGGGTGGGAGGTGGTATTGTTGGGGATCGGGGTAACGGTAATATAAATGACAGGGGTAGTTTGGCAGAACGCACAACATCGGGGCACCTTCACGGGGAATTTCTTTATTCACCATGTGAGTTTCACCAACGGTTGTGGGATGTACCTTAGTCCTCTAAAATGTCTACAACAGTGAAGTCATGGAATGTTCGGGGTTTAAGTAATTACACCAAGACCTGCAAAATCATGGCCTACGCCAACAGGCATGGCTGTAAGATATTGCTTCTGCAGGAGACACACTCTAAGGGCCATCTAGTTAGGTGTATGGCGCCGTCGTGGGGTCCCCATAGATACTCCACCTCCTATTCGACCCGTGCCAGAGGGGTATTGACGATGATCCACAGGTCCCTCAAGTTTGTACTCCACAAGAACTATATAGACCCAGAGGGAAGATATATTATCCTACATTGTGCAATAGCTAACAGGGAATATTTACTGGTTAATACATATGGCCCTAATGTGGACTCTCCCGACTTTGGTGATAGGGTGGTTTCCATATTGCTGGGATACGGCGCGTAGACTTCTGGCACATTGCACGACACTTGACATTCGGGACGCGTGGCGGGTAATACATCCGCAGGCACGTGCATATACACACTATTCTTCGGTGCACGACAGCTCCTTGAGAATCGATTTGTTCCTTCTGTTTAGTGCACTGCTGGGGAGGGTGGTGGGAACTCAAATATTGGCACTCACCTTGCAGACCATTCACCAGTCCAGATATCTTTAGAATTAGGTGTACCCGCCCCTACTATTAACGCTTGGCGTTTCAAGTCCTTGGCCTTACGGGCCATAATATTTAAGGCTGATATTCTTTCCGACATCCAGTCTTATTTTGAGCTTAACACATCCCAGTCCACTTCCTTGGGGGTCCGGTGGGAGGCTTTTTAATTCTTCATCAGGGGAATGTCCATATCAAGAGAGGCGGGAGTGCTCAGAGCCATAACAGCGGCCCAGGCCCGCTCTGAGGCCAAACTGCGTGAACTAGAGAGTGCTCATCCTACATCGGTTGACCCTGCCATTCTCTCCCGTATCAGTGAGGAGCTCCAACTCTTTAATGATCAGGCCACTAGGGAGGTTCAATACTTCAGTCGTCCACAGGTGGCTCGTAAATATGGAGAGGGGGATAGGCCTGGCAGGACGCTGGCTGCATTAGCTAGGGGTGAGTGGGGCCAGGCACAGATCACTAGTGTCAGAGACACCATGGGGACGGATCGGTGGTCTGACCAACAAATTTTTGAAGTCTTTGCGGACTTCTACTTGGAGCTGTACTCCCAATCCCCCAAACATAGTGAGTCCCAAATGCGTGACCTCCTTGAGCAGATCCCCATGACTATTGTATCCCCCGCAACCAGAGACCAATAGGACTCTCCCATCCTGCTGGATGAAATAGTGGAGGCCATATCCAAATTCCCCAAAGGAAAAGCACCTGGTCCGGATTGGGCTGACAGCTGAGTTCTATCAGGAGCACGTGGCCATTCTGGCCTCCAGGCTGCTTGAGGTTTGGAACGAGTCACTCCATTCCGGCTGGGCAGCCTCCCCCCAACACTACGTGAGGCCGTCATCACGGTACTGCTCAAGCCCGATAAACCCGCTGATGAGTGCGGATCATATAGGCCCCTCTCGTTAATGAATTTGGATACCAAAATCTTCGCCAAAATGATTGCTTGCTGCTTCCTCCTGGTCATGTCATATATGGTACACGACGATCAATCAGGCTTTGTACCTGGGAGATAGACGTCCCACAACATTAGAAGACTGCTCAATGTCATGTCACGCATTGACCGGGGGGCCAGTGCAGTTGCGGTCACGCTAGATGCCCAAAAGGCATTTGACATGGTCTCTTGGAAATATATCTGGTTGGTATTGGAGATTATGGGTATAGGGCCTAATATGATAGCATATATTAAGTTGCTGTACACTTCTCCGGTGCCAGGGTTCGAGTTAACTCACAGACATCCGGTCTGTTCCCTCTCTTTAGAGGCACCTGACAGGGATGCCCGTTTTCCCCGATCTTGTTCGCCTTGGCGATAGAGCCAATGGTTGATTACATCAGGGAGCGGCACGCACGCAAAGGGATACGGATTAAAGACTCCCCTGAGATCATCTCGCTGAATGCGGATGATGTACTGCTCTTCATAAGAGACCCAGCTGTGCATCTGGACCCCATCTTGCGCAATAGCACTCGTATCGGTACATACTCCGGGTTCACCATAAATTATACTAAATCCGAGATCTTCCCCCTTACTAGCTCCACGTTACGACCCACCACTGAGTACCCGCTCCGTTAGTCCCCAAACGGGATCAGGTATTTGGGAGTTCAGGTGTCCCTGACCAGAGATTCGCTATTAGCGGATAATTACCGGGCAGTGGCTTAGCAGGCTGAGGCCAGAATTGCGCGTTGGCGTGCCCTTCCTCTATCGCTGGCCGGAAGGCTCTTGTTGGTAAAAATGATCTTGCTCCCTAAGATGCTGTACATATTTGGTAATGTCCCCGTCTGTCCGGGAAGGGGATACTTCTTGAACCTGCACAAACTGTTGGCTCAATTCCTATTGCACTCTGGCGCGGTGCGGAAAAAGTGGTCAGACATGACACTACCCTACGATAGAGGGGGCTTTACAGCCCCGGATCTGCTGCTGTATTGGACTGCATCGCAGGCACAGTTCGCATCTTACTGGTATCCCGGGCCCCCACCCCGTCCTCACGTCAAACTGGAGGTTCTGGCAGCAACGGGCACTAATGCAATGTCCTTGATTCTAAACCAGCAGTACAAACCGGACTCGCCCATCAACCCGGTTCAGACCACGGTGCAGGCCTGCGGCCAGATGTTCGTGGCATGTGATGAACAACACCCGTACTATAAGTGGCTCCCCGCCTGGAATTTTCCCGGGCTGTAACCCACACATGACATCTCCCTGGCGAGACACTGGGAGGCCCTGGGATATCGTGCCCTCACTGACTTCTATCCAGAGGGGCAGTTTATAACACCGCAGACGTGGAGGCCGGGACACTCGGGCTCCGTTCTGGAGCTTCTGCAGTTCTACAGACTCCGTGCTGCTTTTCGAAATGCATGGCCTGACTTCCCCAATGAACCCCAGGATTCCCCTGGGATTGCATACATCGCTAACTCAGGTGGCGTCCGTGGGGTGGTTTCTTCGCTATATAAACTCCTGCTGACCACTGCCCCTCCCCAGCCATCCAAAGCCCGGGACGACTGGGCTTCCGAGCTGGAACTCACCGACCAACAGTGGGAAAGGATGTGTTCCCATACCAATAGGGTGTCACTAAACTTCCGCTACCGCACCATACAATATAAATTGCTTAACAGGCTGTATTACACTCAGTGTAGAATCTCGAGGTTTGCACGCTCCGATCCCTGGCTCTGTCCTCGCTGAGGCACGGAGGGTGCTGACCATCTGCACATGTTTTGGAGCTGCCCGGAGCTGGCCACATTCTGGAGTAAGATCATAGAGACACTGTCCACAATCACTGACTCTGTTGTTGAACCTGACCCGATGGGGGTTCTGTTTGAGGTGTGGGGGCCTGGAGGGCTTAAGGACATTGTTAAGTTCCTGAATGTGAGCTGTGTGGTGACCAAGAAATGTGTGCTGCAGAGCTGGAAGAGCCCCACCCCCCCAACATTCCAGAAATGGTTGAATTTACTCACATGGTCCCGAAATTGCGAGCAGGAGTTCTTATGTACGCTCCCAGCCCGTTCTCGTCCCCCAAATATATGGTCCGCCTTCAATAGCTACCTGAATGGTTTAAATGACACTTCCTCAGTAGAGGATTCCTCCCAGCCTTCTCCGTTACCCGTTTGAGAAAGTAGTGTTCTGAGATATGTTGTACCTACAGTACTGCTGTTAGACATTTTGTTATATGCCCTGGTAATCGTTTATAGTTGCATCAAATTTGCTTTTTATTGCCCTGATGTCTGTGTATGCTGTATGTCTCTGTCAACAAAAAAAAAAGTTACAAAAAATAAAATATAGAGTGAAAGACAGAAAGGGAGAGTGAGAAAGAGAGTCAGAGAGAGAGAGAGAGAGAGAGAGAGAGAGAGAGAGAGAGAGACAGAGGGGCGAGAGGGGGCATTGACAGTGGCGGCTGGTGACTTTTGAAAGTGGTGGGGCGCAAATGTTGTTTGAAATGAAGTACGTGCGAGCGAAGTGAGCCAATGGGGGTTTGTGGGTGTTCTCCCGGCAGACTTCACAAATTTCCCGCCTGCGGTTGGCGAGTGTCCAGACACGGTCCAGGCGAGGGGAAGTGGCAAGCTGATTGGGAGGGGTGTCCGCAGCCGAGCGGCACCGGAAGACGAAAGTGTGATGTGAGTATGGTCCACACAAATAGCAGTACAATGTTGTGTGGGTGGCGGGAGGTATTGTGAATTGGGCGGTGGGTGGTATTACATTGGCGCAGAATTTGGCCTTTCAGTGGTGATAGATAAGTGAGCTGTAGTAGGAAGCGGAATGGAGGTCATCCCTTCTTGTGTTATTGAGCATATTGGGTGGGGCGACGAGTCCCCACGTGTTGAACGGAGTATCGCGCTGATTGGTTTGGATAGCGAACACGTGTAGTGGGGGTGTGGTATTCCTATGAGTCGACGTTGTAGTCCGGTGAATAGATGAGGATCCCTCTAAATTGAGTGTTTTAGCTCTGTGCATCGATGACATATTCCCGCAGGATGTAGCTAGCCACTCTCTCTCTCAGGTTGCAGAAGATAGTTGCCTGGTTAAGTTCCCCTAGTGAGGGAGCGTATCACACGTGAGGCGACGCAGCGTGTGCAGCCCAATTATAATAATAACGGTTATTAATGAATACTCCACTCAAGGTGTGGTGGGAAGACAGCTGTGGGGATTGTGGGGTTTGCTATTGTTGAGCTTGTCGTGCATTACCTATTCAAACAATGTGTATATGTAATCCATTGTGTTAGTTGGTGACGTCACCCTTAGGGCTTGCATAGGACATTGCGTTTTCCTTGTAGCAAAATCAGAGCCGCGGCAGGCGGCTAGGGCGGGGTAAAGGTGAGCAGGCGGCCGTTCATGGAGCGATCGAAGGGGTTGTGCCGAGCAGCGGGACGACCCGTGAGAGTGAGAAGGCACGGACATACGCAGCGCAGGCTGGGAGAGAGTAGAGGGGAGGAGGGGTTAGGATACCAACACAGGTGTGCCGAGTAGCGGCAACGCGAGAGGGTGGGGCGGCCATGGAGCTTGCCGTGCTCGGCTCAAGGTTGTAGGGGTCCTCACGCTCCATGGGTGAAAGGGGACCCTAGCTACTCAGGGAGGCGTGTTGAAGGCGGCAGAAAGGTGTAAGACGATAGAGAAGTTGGAAGTGAACAGTTCGAGAGTATTGTAACGCAACATTTTTTCCCTCCTATTGACAGCAGAGAGTCAGAAGTCCCCAACTAAGGGGCCAGGTAACGGTGGTATATATTTGAAAAATGTCAGCGTATTATGAGCTAGGAGCAGCCAATGGGTTCCACACATTAACAATGCCACTCCAACACATTTGTGCAATGCTACCACTGCACAAAGATAAAATAGTAAAATACAGTATTGAATGGACTAAAGGGACAGACGAAAAGATAAGGATACCGTGGCGGCCCATCGGTAGTTTTAGAATGGAAGCCCAACCCTCCCTGCTAGCATATTTACACAACACATACAAGCGGAAGAAATGTGCAAACCATCTAGAGGTTTTCGATCTCTGGAGGATGTTTCAGGGATATACATCTCGGATGATGAGCATGCAGGAGGTAAAGAAAGAAGAGGTGAGCGAAGGGGAAGGGTACAGTACGTCCCAGCCTCCCCCCTGCAAGGTAACGAAGACCGCAGAGGAGAGTGAGGAGGAGGGAGAGGCGTCATACCCAGTAAAAGAAGTCAAGAAAGAGACAGAAGGGATATACCCAATAAAAGAGCTGAGGGAAGCAACACGCCCCCAAGAATTTAGAGCCGCTGAGGGATACTCAAACCCTACGTACAACCCACCACTGTACGCACCAGAGGATCACTACCAGAAAGAGTTGTGCGAAGGGGACACGGTAGGTACAAAGGGGACAAAGGCGAACGTTGAGGGCAGAAAGAAAGCACAGTTAGAGTTAGCGGGAATAGGGCCTGACGAATGGATAGCAGCGCAGGTGCTATTAAAACTGTGAGGGACGGTGATAGGAAAGGAGGAGGAGGTGACACAGGCAATAGACAGAACGGAGATAGGACTACCGCAGAGGGAATGTGAGGTAAATAACAAGGAAGAAGGGAACACAGCAGAAGAAAAAGGTGAAACTAGCCTAGTTAAGGAAAATGCGAAGTGTACTCACTACACTACTCGAGTTAAAAGAACTGGAGAGACAGGTAGAGCTGGACAGAGAAAAAGGGGTGAGAATGGAATAAGAGCAGCGTGGGGAAGCAGAAAGGAAGAAGGAGGAGGCTCGCATACAGAGTATCGCAGAAAGAGCAGCACGTATGGAACAACGGGAGATCAGGAGAAAAGAAGAAGAGAAGGAAGAGAGCGACCGGGAAACGACGCTCTGGAAGAAAAAGATTCTGTCAGACAGCACACGTAGGTTTGAGGAAGGGAGTGTAATAGAGAGCATACTTGCATGGGAAGGCGGGGAAATGGGTACCAAGGATAGAGATGCAAGGGCGTTAGGACAGGTAAGTGATACCATAATGAAAGAACTACGCAAGGCTAGAGCGGAAATAGAAGGTGGAGGTGAACGCCCAGACGACCAAGAGCCAATTGAAGGTAACAGAACAATAAGGAGCATGTTGAACATACGCAGTTGCAAAGCTACCACGACACCTCAATAGGGACAAACATAGGGGATACAGGTAGGTGCACAGACATAGATTTAGAAATGGTAACAGTACGATACCCGCGGCCATGCGGGTTTTGTACTGTTACCAAAATTATCATTCTCGGGGGGGTTCTGTAGCGACGAGGAAAAGGAAGAATCATGCAGAGGACAGAGCGATGGGAGTGGAGAGGGATTTAGCAAACTGTATATCACACGCACAGGCACAGGGTCATCATGGGAATGCAGAACACATGAGGAAGACACAGTTGGATGGGAGGGCGCAAGCACACAGAGGGAAGGGATGGTACAAACAGCAACACCATCCACAAAGCACATGCCTTATGTCAATAGACTCAGAGATCTCCCTGGGCACAGGAAGGAAGGGTCAGCCATAGCACATAACAAGGGCCAGACAGGCCAACGCAGGGACCATAGGAGCACAGGGGGCGCACAGCATGCACGCCACATTACTGACTTTTTTGATGATTTATCCAATATGGAAGAAGAGACTCAAAACATACACATCACACAACATAAACACACACCAGACGAAATGACAGAATACGCACAGATGCCACTCTGGGAGAGGGGCGGGACAAGACCGCAATATGTGCCATGGAAACATGCAGACAAAGAAAACATTAAGTGTAGACTAGCATCCCTAAGCGGAGGGGCGGGGAAGTGGATATATGAAATGGAAAAATTAACTGCGGGACACAAGTTAGTGGTTGGGGACGTCAAGGGGCTGTTAATATCAATGTTGGGTGACACTGCAGATGACATTTGGAAGAAGTTGGGGTTCCCGGGAGTGACCATCAGCGGCAAGTCGTAGGACAGGTAACCATTTGCAAACTGCAGACACACGCTTTGGCAAGCATTGAGGGTGCAGTACCCCGAAAAATCAGATAAAGGAGCGATCACGTCACGCAAGATGCGTGAGAATGAGGACCCTGTTAATTGCATCCAAGAAATCCAGTAGAAATGGCACCTGGAAATGCGGGAGCCGTGGGACAAAACTCTAGCTATATTCTATCACATACTGATACAGGGACTCCCAGAACCAGTGCAGAGGCAATTAAAGAAATTGGTGGGGATGGAAGCAAAGGCGTGGCATGAGATACAATTAACACTAGTACACCACTGTAGACTATGGCAATAAAAGATGAAACAGAAGGAGGAAGTTAGGAAGTCAGATGATGCAAAGCTGGTCCAAAAGAAGCTGTCAAAATATACCCTAGAGGGAGGCTCATAACGGGTCCCACCCCACCGGTACCAGCTCTCACACAACAACAACCAACGATACAGCAACAACAAGTGCCCATTATGACACAACAATTGCCACCCCCATACACGGCACAACAACCATATGCACAACCCATGGGGGGAGGGTATACGCAAATAGGTAACGATTACATGAACAACTACAGATGGAGGGGAGGGTTTAGCAGAGAAACACTTGTGTATAGGCGCGTTACAAATGCCATATCATATCATATCAGGGAGGGGGTTTGGCCCCTCAGCACACCAGCATGGAGGGGGACTCAGGGGGTATTACCAATATGGACAACAGGGTTATTTGGATAGCACAGGGGGATACTCATGGCAAGCCCGGGAGCCGTCCATGTGCTGGACATGAGGGATAGCAGGACACGTATCACGCACATACAGGGCAAGACCAACTCAAGCAGGATGGGGGAGCAAGGACAACAGGGCTACTAAGGGGAACCTAATAACTACCACCCACAAGAAACGTTACAACCTGGTCAGATGCAAATGGGACAGCAATGTGGCATGACACAACCACAGCTACAACAACATCCAGACATACTAACAACCATACCACAGATGCAGCACCTACCAGCCCAGCAGCAAGCACACCAACAGGTGACATCAACTCAACAACAGCACATCCACACAGTACGACAATTAACACAAGGACAGGACGATACACAACAACCCATGGACATGACAGTACAAAAGACACAAATGGGGGAGTAACAATATTGGGGCATAATCCCTACACAGGCAACGGATAATCATTGTACCCCCAATAATAGCCCACAGACTTCCTTGTTGTGTCCCATCCTGTCGGTAAAACCTAACCCTGCGGAGGAACCACACATAAAGGTGGCGATAGGTGACAAAACATTTTCCTTCCTAGTAGACACAGGAGCCACTAGATCCTGTATCAGGGAAGGGAAGTTCAAATTGTTAGGCGATGCCATGCACACTCAAGGATTTTCTGGGGCTTGAGGGGTGGTTCCTTTTACTGATAACATCTCCTTATCTGTTGGAGATCAGGACTTATCTCTACCCTTGTTGTACTAAAAAAAATCACGAGTAAATATACTAGGGCGGGACATCATGAGCAGACTGAATATAACCATCTCCTTCACTGACAAAGGAATAATATGTTCCACACCAGGCATACGCATGCTCACGGCAAGACACATACTTCAGGCTTACTGCGGCAAGACAGTGACGAGGGCAGAACCAGTGGACGCAGAGATCTTCCAATACGGGACAGACATGGCGATAGCCTGGTTACCAGGGATTGAAGGTAAGGTATGGAGGAGACCCGCTGTATACCTTTTCAGGCCAGAAACTCCCACGAGTGAGGAAGAAGGGGCAATAATATCAGTAGACATTGAAAGTATTGTAGCAAACAAAGACTGGATTGCGGTTCACGCCCAGGAAGAGGAAGGGAAGGCGTGGAGGGCAGTAATAGCATTGACAGAATAATGCAGGTTAACACATGTGTCAGACGAGGAACTGTTCTCAGATGAACAAGGAGATGGAGAGATGGTGTTCCAGATGAACGTCTACGTGTGGGTGAAAGTGACATAGAAGCCCAGAAAATGGCAATAGCACTGGAAGCACCTCTCCCCACATAATCTGTTCCCACCTCACTATGGACTACAAGTCCCTATGATGTGGAGTGCATAAAAAACATTGGAGGGCTTA
Source organism: Ambystoma mexicanum (assembly GCF_040938575.1). Classification (NCBI taxonomy): domain Eukaryota; kingdom Metazoa; phylum Chordata; class Amphibia; order Caudata; family Ambystomatidae; genus Ambystoma; species Ambystoma mexicanum. The sequence continues at coordinate 1,146,455,549 of NC_090923.1, read as the reverse complement.
AAACAAAACTCAAAAAGGGAGCAATACTGACCAGGGTGAAGCAATACCCATTGTCAAAAGAAGCTGATGAAGGAATATATGAGACAATAAGCGCCCTAGTGGAAAGAAGTATATTGGTACCATCAGAATCACTGTGAAACACTGCGGTGTACCCTGTGTGCAAGGCTAAGGGAGGGTCTTGGCGTTTCATACAAGATTTGAGACCACTTAGCCACATTGTACAGGCAGAGTACCCAATAGCAGCTAACCCACCACAATATTGTGTGGAATACCAGCAGAGGCATCACAGTTCACCATGATCGACCTCAAGAATGCATTCTTTTCAATACCCCTGCACCCTGATTTACAAGATCTGACAAGTTTCACATACCGCAATACAACATGGAAACACACTAGGTTACCTCAGGGATACTGCGAGTCACCATCAATCTTTAACAGGGTTATACAGATGGACCTGGGGAATGTTGAACTTGACAGTGCGGTATTGCAGTATGTAGATGATATTCTCATCTGCAGCACCACCGAGGAAGAATGCAGGAAGGACTCTGCAAAAATGCTCACAGTACTGGCCGAAAAAGTGTACAAGGTTGACAAGGAAAACTGCAATACTGCCAGGAACAGGTCCTGGACAAATTATATCACAGAAAGGGAGGAACATTGCACCATAAAGGGCACAAGCAATAAAGAATACACCTCAGCCACAAACGATCAGAGAATTGCAACAATTTCTTGGCCTGTGCAATTATTGCAGAGCATGGGTTTTTGACTAGAGCACATACATTGGACCCCTACTGGCGGCTCTCAGGGAAGCACAGAGGGGAGTGAAGAAGTTGGCGTGGACAAGGGAGATGACTGATGCATCCAATGAACTAAAGAGGCCATCTCAACAGCACCGGTTCAGGGCACTCCCAACTATGAAAAGGAGTTTTATATCTTCTCACATTGCGATGGTGCAGTAATGAAAGCAGTATTAAAACAAAAAACAAGTATGGGACACAAACCCCTAGCATTTTACAGCGGGCACTTAGACCCAGTAATGATGGGACACTTCCCATGTGAACAAAACCGGGCGGCTGCAGCATTCGCAGTAGAAAAATCATCCTCTACCACTATGGGTTGCTCCACCACACTGTATGGAGAACACGCCCTCTTGCAATTCTGCGCAAACTAAAAACAACACTCACTACCCAGAGAGCAACGGGGTATGAAATTATTTTGTCATGACCCGAGCTGAAAATAGTGAGGTGCAACAATGTTAACCAGCACAATTAATAGCAGAAGAAGTTGCAGAAGGTAAATATACACACAATTGTATATATGCCATTGAGTACAACTCGTCCACCCGGAAGGTTGAAGAAAATGCCCTAGTGAGGGGTGAGGTTTTGTACATTGATGGGTCCTCAACAATTAATCAAAGTGACGGTATAAGAAGGACAGGTCAGATGCACTATGGAGACAGAATAACACAGGAAAGGTTCTGATGCTCCTGGCCCTACTAAAAACAGCACTGGCCCAACTACACCATCCCACCCAAACAGGGAAGGAAGTAATTGCAGCACGGATAAACGAATCATGGTTCTGCCCGAACTAAACTCACATGTTACAAACTTTATCAGCAATTGCCTTACATGCCAGCAATTTACGGCCGGTCACACGCTGCAAGTGATCAAGGGTACAATAGCACAGCCTGAAGGACCCTTCCTACACTTGCAGATTGACTACATGGACATGATCAACGTATGTCAAGGCTACCGATACATGATTGTCGTAATGTGCACCTTTTCAAGGTGGATTGAGGCTGGCCCATGCTCCCATGCAGATGCACTCAGGGCAGTAACGTTTCTAGTACGAGAGGTCTTCCCGAGGTGGGGGGTCTGCAAGGTATTGAGGTCAGACAATGGGCCCCACTTCGCGAATGAGTTATTTCAACACATAACTGCCCTGCTCGGGATAAACATAAGTTTGCCTGTGCATATCACCCACAGGGCAATGGCGTGTGTGAACACCTCAATGATCTCTTAAGAGAATGCATAGCTAAGACCCAACAAGCGACCAAGAAGAGTTGGCTGTATTGCCTCCCTCTGGCTCTGTTTGAGTTGAGGAATAAACCTGGTTTGTACCACCACCTCACACCCCATGAGGTGGTGACTGGACGCCAAATGCACCTCCCACTAACCCCGCCCACAAGAGCAATGCATGACTGTGAAGGAACAATAGTATATTCGGCCAAGAAATGTATGACTATGTTACTTCTCTGGTTACTAGTGCCTCCTTTATCTCTCAACAGATTTGAGGGACAAAGGGTGGGTCAGAGAACAACCAACAGGAAACAACCAACAATGAGGAACAAACTGGACACTGGGCGGTGAAAGAAGGAGACACAGTTCTCCTCAAGAACTACCGTAGAAAGTGAAACACCCCTAGATTTACGGGGGCCACACACTGTCGAAAAGGTGGCAACCAGAGTGATCAAATTGACTGACAAGGACGTTTGGACACATATCCACAACATCAAGCCCTACAAAGCACAGACCGCGCCCCACCGCTACAGCGACAGGGCCAACACTTCGGCAACACCAACAACAGATGACGGAAAGGACACAGCACAGGCACCCGATACACCCAAGGACATAAACGGACAACAGCCCATAGCACACCCCATGATAATGAGATCTCAGACACAAAACTTCCCCACTGGATTGTTAATAAATATCTGACTTTGATGATGATATACGAATAAGACAATACGGTGTGACTGAAAAAGACCTAACATCAACTAAATAAGAGAAACAGCGACAAAGATATCAGTAATACGCACAGCACTGTGTAAACATGTGCATGTTCTCTTCTCCTTTTTGTCTCGCACATCTAGGTATTGTGCATTGCAATTATTGTATGCAGATATCTGATAAAAAATATCCGCCACTGCCCAGGCTCAGATGTTACCCACCGACAACCACCCAGAAGCATTATCACACCAATTTGTATATATAATTAAAAGGTCAAAGTACTTATGGCTCAGACAGCTACGCATTTACTATAACACGTTTTTACTGCTACCATTACGTTCATATCCACACCTCCACGGTGCCTTAGCTGCTCTAAGAGACAGGTCGGTGAGGGGGCAAAGGTAAGGACAACATGCCAGTGGTAACAGCAATTATAATTAAAATGTTGGGGATATTTTTGACCACTGGTCTAATAACTGCTGCTGTCTGGTAGGCCTACTATGCTTTGCATGTAAATGCCAAACCCAATACTAACATTTCCCCCACCTCAGCTGCAAGAAGCACTGTGTCAGGTGGTACGAGTAGCACAGGACCAAATGTAAAATGAGGTAAACGTAGTATTGCCATTGATATACATGGTGTCGACACATATCTTACAAAATCCGCACACGTCTGTAACAACATGTGGTATAAACGCATGTTCAAAATTGGTAAGGGCACAACAAAGGACAACTGCTACGTATGCTCATTGATCCCGTACACCATGAGCGCGCCTCCCGAATATTTGTGGCAATTGAAAAGCAAGCATCCACAGCAGAGTGCCTCCTATATCTAGCACTGTTTCAAACAGACAAAGACAAAGGAGAAACGAAAGAAGTGAAACTGAACTATCTGCCATGTAAATGGAACGCAAGAGAGATAGGAGGTGAACCGGGATGTTGGGATAGACCGCTAAGACTGATCTATGGCAAAGTGTACACGAAGAACGGATGGGCAGATGGAGTAGTAAGAAGCAAGATATTGATGCTGACAAAGTCCCCTGTAATGACGGTACAAGAAGAAAACAACAAATGCTACAAGGAATGGATGAAGAGTGCGGCACTACTCACATGGTTGGACAAAGAGGAGGAGCCAATCACAATAATTCCCGTTGCATCCCCCACGCTATGTTACCAGCACGAAGGAGAAGTTGATGTAGGAGTAAATGAAGGATGTAAACGAACAGTAAAGATTCCTGAGGGGGGTGCAGGGACAGCAGTACTGGTGGACCACTAATGGGCCTGTGGGACAAAAGCCTATCACAGTCTACAGCAATCATGGAGTGGAGTATGCACATTGGTACACATTAACATACCCTACCTGGTAGTACCACCGAAACACATCAAAATGGAACATTTCCCCAAGATGGACGAAGGAAACAAAAGAAGAAGAAGGTCTCTGGAACAGTGTGACAGCACAGTCCAGAGAGCAGCTCCCCCAGAAAAGAAACTAAAGAGAATAAAAAGACAGGGTGAACCACTAACTAGAAATTACCTTTGGTGTAAATCAGAAACAGCACTAAGTGACATTCTACCAGCTCAAAGGTTGTTCAGCAGGGCAGCCATGTTCATTTCCTCCATAATACATCCTGGAGTACAAGCATATGCGAATGCGAAAGTGGCTGCAGATAACCAGATGGGAGCTCATGATGACAATCAACTCCACAGTGAATGGATTTAATGCGATAAAAGAAGGGCAATAAGAATGGTGGCCTTGCAGAACAGATACGTACTGGACCTCCTGACTGCAAAGGAAGGAGGAGTTTGTGCAAAAATTGGAAGTTCTTGCTGCTCGCTCGTTCAACCCTGCAAATGACGAAGATAACAGAACCCTATCTGAAGCAGTATCACAATTGGCCAAGATGCACGCAAAGATGGAAGAAGAAGCTAAGGGGGTGAAAAAGGATGGCAGCTGGTTTTCCTACCTCTGGTCTTGGATGCCATCATGGCTAGCAGATGGTCTCAAGGTTTTGGCAGGATGCATAATACTGGGAATGGCATCGCTGATGGTGATAAAAGTATGGATGGCCAGGTCAAAGCGTACAGCGGAGGAAATGATCAGCATGCACATCCTAATGCCTGCAGAAGACGAGCTACACACAGATGTCATCCAAGGAGCACGAACAGCTACGCCAACAGATAACAGAAGCAGACTTGTACCCACCATCAATAAAGGTTGAAAATCCACGCAATCCGAAGAACTATGTTGGAAAATGGGTGTTTTGTAAGCCTGGTGGTGAATGTGTATATATGTACTGGTCCTTTGAAGATCACGTCAACCGCTACGGACACCTGGCGGGACTAATGAAGGTGTGGCGAGTACGTGGGGATAGAAGAATGGATAGCTTTGTGGTCAACAAGTCGACCAGAGGGGGGACTGAAGAGGGAAAATGGGACAGTCCCTTCCCCTGACCCATGTACAAATTATGACCGATGACGTCACGACCCAAGTACCCTCAGCGGGATGAGCTTGCACCTCTGTCCGCCACCCCAGATGTCAATAGCCACCGTGGCCACGCCCCAGCCCCGCAAGCTGTCCGCATCCCATCCAGAGCACGAGGTGGGAAACAAGATGGAGTTGAGGCCGACCATATGGACCAGCTCGATTAAACGTCACAAACCTTTACTGTCATCATTAGAGATGACATGACGACATAGCCACGATGAACAGAAGCACACGTGCTGCCATGCACCTGGACCAGACATGCACCAACCCACACAAAGAACACACTCAGTGCTACAACGTAGAGGACTGTGCACACTCACAGACATGCATTGTTTTTATTTTTCACATAGGCCAGCAACCGCACTGCAGAAACGCAAGACACTAGAAGAGTGTGTGTATGCTTGCAGATGCTTCATGCTACTAACTCCCGAAGATAAGACCCTACGGATAGATCGATGTACAAGGAACTACACTGCACCCTTAGACCCCTCGCCTTAGACCCAGACCCAGAGCAGTTCACACAGAGCTACAAGGTACTGATCATGCAGAACAACCCTGGCTAGAGCCCCACAGCCAAGGTTTCGACATTGAAAATAACATTCTGTGCTCTCCAAAAACCAAGGTTACACCTGCCACTGCTGTGGCTCCCCGGAGCAGAAATACAAATCAAATCCCTGTAATTCTGCCTCAGCCACGGTCCCTCAACACGTGACCAGGCCGAAACTAGGTACGATGCCAAGCTCCAAGGACTGAAGAGGCTCTGGGTTCCCACGTCTGGTACCCAACTTGCAACAAATAAGTAACGAAGTAGACACTGGCGGCGATGGGAAAGGAGAGCTCCAACGGCAAGCAGCAGGACCTGTCCATTGATCTTCACTGACACAAAGTCGCACATTGTTGCCAGCACCAGGTACATTGCGAGCTGGGAATGACGATAGTCCCAGGCTTGGGGGCTCGCGGATAGACCAATCAGGGCACGGGGGCTAACCACTGATGACATCATAACCGAACCAATCACTAACCTTCCCCATGTAACAATTTCTATGTAACAACTTTTAGGGACTACCCAAGCATACCACCTGACCCATTTTCTACCAATAATCCTTCCCAATATAATGTCCTATACTGACCCTACCACTTGGGGAGCCAACCCGGAGTAGCAGTAGGTTTGGATATGAGATCTTGCAGATGCCCACATTGTTGCATCACCAAGGAACAAAATGGGGCCTGTGAGCCAACATGCAGTGATTAGTTTTTGGGGAAGCTATGCTCCATGAACCTGTCCCTGTCTGTTTCATGTAATAAACAGCAGTAACCTATTGCTCTTGTGTGGGGCTTCTACTTCTTTGGGACACGGAAGGAATTAGGGCCTTCCCATAGCTGGAGGTCCGCGGACCAAGGGTGCGGCCCTGCTGACCTCCAGAAATTACCCTAACAGAATATACAACCCAGGATAAGTTGTAGAATTAGCACCCAGCAGTGGCCTGTCAGTGAAACGGGCGGTCTACTAGGCTGCAGGGTATGCACTACTTGAGAGAGTAGTACTCTGACCTGTAATTGTGTGTCTCTCCACAGAGAGTGCCGGATTAAACCCTGTGGAGGCCCCTAGGCAGTGGAAATGTCTGGCCCACCCACACAAAGTATCTCCCAATACGGCTTTAATGAGCGGGAACTCTAGCTGCACGCAGTCCTCTCTCCGACATCAGGCGTGCTCATCTGTAAAATAAAACGGCCAGGACCAGGAATCGCGAGTACAAGGTCACTAGAAATGGCATGTCTGACAAAGTCGCATTGCTGGTTCCTCCTCTGAGGATCACCTCCTTTGCCAAGCCCACATTATTAAGACTTAATAAACCTTATGCTTTTCATCACCCAGCCCTGTGAATGCACCCTAAAGCACTTGAGGGGCCAAGGGCCTCCCACGTAACATCTCTAAATTTCCCTTGCATGAGGGGTTGTGGTCCAGCCAAAGTACAGCTCATTGGAATGGGCTGGTTTGGAGCCTCCGAAAGACAGGTTCATCAATCCTCTCCAGGGTTCCCAAAACCACAGTACCCTCACCTGAGCGAGGAGTTTGGCACTTTTAGTAGCCAAAGTCAATCACTCCATGTTCGTCCGCTGTGGTGCATGGCCACACAATATACAACCCCCACAGAAGCAAGAGCACAGAGGTTGGCTGGTTCACCGGCGAGATGCGGGAGGATGGATCTGTGGCAAGGAGCTCGCCTAGGGCACAAGACGACACGCAGAAACACAGGTTCGATCCCCGGGTCCGCGCTTAGTAACCGCTGGGTATTAAGCGCGTTATAAATACCCTATCATCATCATCATCATATCTCACGCTCCATGCAAGACAGAATATTAGAAGAATTGACGTGTACAGCTAGACCTAGGTCGCTATTAAGTTTCGCATTTTTCATATTTGCTTGCTTTGAATGTGGCAAACACATACACAGGCCGACTCCTCGTTGGCTGTGGCCCGCTGCGTGTTCTGTTTTATACGGTATCGTTTGATTTGCCACTGCTGGTGCTCATTATCAACCCTGTATGTTTTAACTTTGCATTATACCCGTGAGTGATATATTATTTACAGTGTCCTGAGAACATATCCTTCAGATAAAGTAAATACCCAGCAGGCGCAGAATGCCACATCATGCCATAGATAATCATTGGCCACTGTAAACTACAGAAGAGGGCACAGATGAGCCTGCTCCATGGTTTTAATGCCAGAATTTGGGAGGAGGTCTAGAATATGAGCATCCCTACCCCGTAAACCTCTTCTGGCCAGGAGGAGTGGGCCCACACATGCATTGCAGTGTGGTAGAGGAAGAGAGGCACTCAACAGCTAGGTTGCTGCCGTTTTAGCATGGACGTCATTTAGGGGTTGACAGTTGTCGCAGCTGCAAACCCTGCGGGCTCCCTTGCTACCCCTGCGGGCTCCCTTGCTACCCCTGTGATCTCCCATGCTACCCCTAACAAAACCTCTTTTTTAATTGAGGCTCCTGGGCTGTTGCAGGAACATGTGGCTCTTTGTTTCTGGAGCGGCTGTTTTTCTGATAGCTATAGTCGGTAAGATAGCTCAGTGGGTTTAGCGCTCACTGCTGCAATGTGTGGGTGATCTGCAAGTTGCAGGTTCGACTCCCGGCAAGGTTAACTCAGCCTTTCAGTCTGCTGAGGTTGATAAATGAGTTACAGCACAGGTTGGGTGATATTAACGATACATATGGTGAGCCATTCTTGCATGAAATGTATACCACTTAACAGTGATATCGTAACCATATTGCCACTTCATGTTTTGTAAAGGGGTGATGTCATTTCAGGGTGAGGTCAAATGACATCCCTTCCTGTGATGTCATCAGAGGTCAAGGGTTGTGTGATTTCACTTACGCTACCCCTGGCATTTTGGTGAAATGACATCCCTGCGTGCTAGCTGTATGTTTATTCGTGGCTTTGTTGATTTTTACAATATTGGCTTTTAGTAGCCATAGGAGCTTGATACGTTTTGAGCCCCTTTCATTTAATGGGTTTACATTGGCTGGAATAACATCACATGACTACTGGTTCACCCGCGCTGACAGCACTACTGTCAGTATATCATTAGTTTTAGTTTGCATATTTCAGAAGGCTATGCACCTTTGTGATTGGCTGCTGGCTTTAGATTCTTAGAAGTGAATAGAAGAGTAGGATTTTTGGGAATTGCTTATTGCTTGACTATAAAATGCTTAATACTCATACATTATGTCTGAAAGAAAACATTAAACATGCATAGATGCTAAATAACAGTGAGAACATGTGTTTCATTTTTATGTGTTTCAGTGGGCTCTATATTGTAAGTATACATGCTTGTTTCAGTGATGGAAATGTTCAGGGAAGTTTGATGGCACCTGTTGTTAATGATAGTAATAATAGGTCTCCAGATGTTCTGAGGGTAGGCTCATGACACTTTTCCTAATTAATAGTAAACTGAGTGGCGGCTGTAGGTTAGAGGGCTCTCGTGCCATAGACGCAGAGAGGTAACTGTTTGACACCTTGCATTGGGTATAGCACTATTTGTTGCCACAAAAATTGCCACTGCCCCAGTAGGGTATCCCGCCTGCCTCGGGGGCAGAGGTGAGGCTCTGGCAAACGGGTCATGATAAAAATCATCTCAAGTGGGGTTATAGTTTTCTCCTTATTTGGTCTCTGGAGAGGGGCTAAAAGAGCAGTGCAGATTAACAATACAAAGTATGCATTAAAGCTAGTACACAGACTCTAGAATGGCAAAACCAGAACACCCTGATGCTCCAATACCTGCTGAATACTGTCTTGCAGATAGAGGATTTACATAGGTTCACATTGCTTGTGCTGTGCCATGGCACCACAGGGAGGCTTGCCTGGAGAAACATCTGTCACATGCATTAAAACATCTGCTACTAAGGTAGAATGCAGATTTGAACACCTTTACAAACGCAAAGACTTAGACTCCGCCATATAGGTGTCCTGAGTTAGCCTTACAGAACAGAGACCATCATAATTGGTGGGGGTAATTTGAGATATCACCAGAGATTGGCCTTTCACATTAGGATTGGCACTAGAACCCCTAATTAGGTTCCATCCCAATACGATGGTTGCTCTAGGAGCTGCACCAACACCAAAGGAGTGGAAGGGGGACTCCCAGTCTGTAATGCAGAAAGCTTTGCTGTGTACATGCCCATGCAAGATAACATACCTAAGTGGTATGCCACTAAGTTGAGTCAGTTTGAGGCTGCATTTCAAGACATTCCACAGCCTAGACATAGACGGCTGGCCATGATGATGCCAGCAGGGAGCAGTCCACCAATGGAAAGCTATGATATCTGGGTCTCAGCTTACACTTGGCTATACTGAGGAGGCACTCCATCAATCACAGGATCAACCACTATTGAGGGGGGAAATATGAATGCACAAGGTTCCACCCCAGGATTATGTTTAGTCTTTGCTGGGGAAACCATCCCATGTTTGAAGGGGCAATCATGCCACTTCTAAAAGGAGAACCTGCCAGACCAAATGCCTCTAGAAGGCTGGCTTTACTGCCTAATTATCAAGAATAAATCCAATGTCATGGCTTAGCATAAGCCATCTATAAGTCTCTAGGTAGGGAGCACCTGGGTAGACATCCAGGAGAAGGAGCCAGAAATAACCAAAACAGAATAAGTAAGATAAACAGATAACAGCATCCTGTGGGAAAACTGATAGAGGCAGAACCACCTTCCCAACTCAAGAACAAGGTGGATGGCAGCCCAATTATAGCTTGCCCAATATAGCAAAAGGATTATCGATGTCATGGCACCAATCAAGACAGAGCAATATCTATAGAAAAATAAATATCCAGTCCTATGCAAGGAGCCAGTTGGAATAGGGCATCATGGTACAGAACAAAAACAGAGTTTGAATATAGTAATAAGCCACACTTTTTGGAGCGAGCTTAGGCGGAAACCGTCCTATCCCCTGGTCCTAAGTAGGCCAATGTGAACTGAAGGCCTTGGCGAAGGCTAAGGTCCATTACCCCCCAAGCCCACCCCTGAAAGCAGAGCATAATATGATTGGCACCCATCTCATTGTGCTAGATGCTAAAATCAAAAAAAGGTTCCCTTTGATGAATAGGCACATGCAGTGTGGTGCCCATTCTTCAAAGGAAAGAAAAAAAGCCCATTTAAAGATGGCCACAAAGGTCAAGCTAGAAGTGCTCAGGAGCAGGTCCCTTCTCGCGTTCCATAGTGGTCATCACTGATGATGGCGGAGAGGAGGCTGCGAGGACTGGACCAGGGCAGCAGGTAAGTGGAGGGTATCACTAGGGGAAGGATGGGCCTGGCATGCTAGCGGATAGAGGAGGTGGGTGTGATGGCACACAGTGGTTCCTGCTCGGTGTTCCAGGATGCTATTTGAGTGGTACCCTGTGCCAAGTGCTAATGACCTACAATCTCAGAGGTGCATCACAACTTATGGAACCACAAAGATACGGAGCTGAAGAACTTTTTTTCTCTCACCAACAGGAAGGCAAGGCACAGCGCTCAGCATTCAAGGGAAACCAGAACCTGTGAGGAAGGAAGCAAAGGAGAGAGAGTAAAAGCAGATACCAGAAACCTGTGAGGATGGAAGAAAAGGAGGGAGAGTAAAAGTAGACACCAGAAACCTGTGAGGAAGGATGAAAAGGAGCAAGAGTAAAAGCAGACACTAGAAACCTGTGAGGAAGGAAGAAAAGGAGGGAGAGTAAAAGCAGATACCAGAAACCTGTGAGGAAGGAAGAAAAGGAAGGAGAGTAAAAGCAGACAGCAGCTCTATGGCGGAAACAATGGAAGAGGTTTGGAGCAACAAGATAACTCTAGTAACTAAGGAAACAAGCACTGATTTCCTTTCATGTTCTTGTTCAGACAATTCCGTATTTTAGAATAAAAAAATATTTAATAAACAAATCAACATATAAGCAAGTAAAAATAACTACTCCCATACAACAGGTGGTAGAACACAATGACGTTCATCTACTGGCAATTCAAATAAAGGGAGAAAAAGCAAGCAGAATCAATTAACTGTTTTGGCCCGTGTTAGATATGAAACAGCATAGTCCTTTGGCAGCTCAAAGCTGGCCCCACTGTGGGCTAAAGAGAATCCTAGTAGACATGGGGCCTCATTACGAGGTGGGCGCAAATAGATACCGGGCACCCTTAAGGACATTGGTGCCGGTAATCCCTTTGCGACCTATTCCGAGGTCCCTTAGCGGGTCCCTTCCTTAACGCCTGGTTTTAGCAGGCATTATGGACAGGGCCCGTTAAGGGACTTCAGAGCTAATAATGGTACCACAATTTGCGGTACCATTATTAGCGCCTTCCCATTGAGCCCTCTGGGGGCTGAAATGGGAACAGGGGAATAGCTTTTTCAATGGGGACTTACCGGTCCCGCAAAGGTCGGAATAGACCGGTAAGTCCCCATTGAACGAGGGCGGACTCGGAACTGGTATTGGAGGTAGAGACTACCTCCAACCTCGTAATGAGGCCCATGGTGTTGTTATGCTTTCTTTTTCAAAAGCGATTGAGCAACACTCAATAAACTACATATGCAGACTCTAGGGATGTTCTAGGAACAGTTAAAATATTGAAAAGTCATGAAGGTCATGGCACTGAATGTCCACCAAGTAAGACACCAGTGTACTCAAAACCAAGTAATCAGAAACGCTAGCCAATTAAAGCACAGGCTACCTCTCAAACAAAAGTGATACTAGAGCAATTGTAGGAGCGAGGAGTGAAAATATAATAGGGAAGAGCACATAATGCAGCGATTAAACCAGATGGAACATACTATTTAGTTCAAGACTACAGAATACTCAATGCAAACACTGTGAGACAGTTCAAAATCTACACAGTTCAGGTATTTTGAGTAACATTCGGAGGTGTAAATACAATGTACTTTTAGTCTAGACTTAGGGATTATTTCACACAGCCATTAGACCTAGAGTGTTTCAAATACACAGCATTCACTTCAAAGGAAACCTCTATTGTTTCATGAGAATTCATCAGGGCTTTACGAACTGCCCAAAAACATTCTCAAGAAAATTCAGAGCCTATAAGAGGGTATTCAATTTTTATGGCAGCATGTAGTTGGCATCTGTTGTACTGATGATGATTTGAAAACCCACTTAGTCTGATCCATTTTATTAAAAATAAATCAAAGATAGAAGCCCAAAGAGAGGTTAGAGTTTAGGGTTTTCAATGTCAGATGAAGGGACGGTTCTCTCTTCACAATTTCGAGAAAAACGTGCACGCTTACAGAACTGTACACACTCCGACAGCAGCAGGCATCATTGAGTTTCTTAGGCTATAGTTGTACACATGTAGCAGACTATGCACCATTTGTGAAACCGGTTCATGCATTAGTAGAAGTGAATTGTTCGGCCATCAGACTGAAAGCGAGATAACACACACATTCTGCAACACATTTATAATCAAATGAATCCAAGCAGTTATCTTCAAGAAGGGACACTGACAAGGATTCAGAGGTAACATTGCTTCCTAGTCGGAATGTATTTACATACCCGGTTTGAAATTTTGGGCTGAGCAGGCAGGTAGTATATTGTTCACATGTGTACATAATACCAGAACAAATGTTTACTCCAGAAGAGAAGATCTTAATGGCAGTGCAGGTTAAAGTGTTGGAGGGATGTGCACTAGCAGCTAATAAAATGCCACATCTAAAGACTCCACTAGTTCAGTTGGAAGCAGCAATGCACGCAAGTGTCTTGAATGTGAAAGCCCTACACACTAGATGGAGCAAATAGGCTGCTACCTAGGCCTCTTCTGAAGTGCAGGACCATTATAAACCAGAGTTAAAACAAATGTGTAGGCTTGAATAGACCTTACAGGCAGAAACAAACAAAATATTTATGAGACACATTAGCACAGACTGTAATGTTACATGGTCTTCTACTTCCACTCTGGCAGGTTGCTCTAAATAAGACTACATACTAATTGTATCCAATTTAGACTATGTAGTCAGAGCATACAATTTAGAACTGCAATGGTGGGTACAAAATTATTTTAAATATTCCAGAGGGAAGTCAATAATATCTACATAACTTTGGCAGAAGGTGTGGAACATAAGAGGGATACATCCTCTTGCAGGGGTTACACACACACACAAAGGCACACAGGTCAGATTGTACGCATACTGCCAATGTTCTAGCTGCCTTGTCTGCTAGAAAGCAGGCTATGCGATCTGTGGTGGCAGTTCTGACACGTTCCACCACACACACACATGGTCAAGGATGTAAAAGTCTGCTGTGGTACGGCCAAGCAGTGACACACTTGACGCTATGTTTCAAATTGTAAACAGGATGGCTTTTATTTTTGTTACTTAAGGAATCGCCTACTAACAATAATAAGTTTCTCTGGAAACAATATGGCCTTTCTAATAAAAACAGTGTCAAGGATGGGTCAACCCGAGGTCCCTCCTTCTGTTCAGCACCTCAGTAAGATAGTATTCTAAATCATTAAGTCAAAACCTAGTCTTAAGAGTCTTTGGGCCTCATTACAAGTTTAGCGGTATTCTAGTGGTAATACTGCCAAATGGAATTATTGTAACCGCCACATGGTCCGGCAGAATTACAGTCAGATTACAAGTGGTGGTATGGCAGGGTTAATCCCCTTTTATGAAGTCCATAGGATTCCAAGCGATTTTGGTGGAAATTTGCCGGTCGAGGCGGGGCAGGTGGCAGGTGCAAAGATGAGGGGGGACAGGTGCAGAGGGTGGGGGACAGGGGCAGTGACCACCCCCTTGGATTCCTTGTCTATGGCAAGTGCACCTCCATGCCTCTTTCTGGCGCCACTGAGTCAAGGCACTTTTACAAGGGTGTAGGCGATTTTTCAGGGCTTGTGAGTAACCAAGCTTCGATGGCCACCTACGTGACTGTGTGTGCGATGCTTTCCTTTTCTTTCTAAGCGCTACATGTGGTTCAATGCATTGGCCATTCGCATATTGTGGGCGCAGGCATGGTGAACAGTCTGTAAAATGTTCTTGTGCACTGCGTTGACCGGCATCTGTTGGATTTTTCCAGGTGTTACCCTAAGGAACCAATTGCAAAATGAATGGCTGTTTACCCTATTTTCTTGCTAAACATTGTTCTGTGAATTGTTCCATTTCAACAAATTATTTTAAAAATATTTCCAGGAGGGAGAATATCCTGAGCCTCATGCATTACATTAGGGCTCTCCCACCACGCTCCACTGACTTGGGAAGTTAAAGCTCGTCCATTGCAAATATTCGCCCTCAACCACTGGCCATGGATCATCTGTAATCCTGGTCTCACCTCAGGAGCCACCATCCCCTCAGCACCCGAAGCGCCCCCCGCCCTCCCGCCCCAAAAATTAATAGAAGGTCGAGGGAAAAAAACAACAATTTTTCCTAAACTAGACAAAGGCAAAAGATTTCTAAATACCATGGAAAGTAATTTCTGGAATAAAAGATGGAAAACATTTTTGGGATTACAACTCTGTTTTACTTTTTCCTGTGGTTGAGCCTCAACATGTTTGTAGACATTTTCGACCACTGGAGATAGTTTGACGCCAGCAGCAAAAAACATCCTACAGTGAGGCTAATTTGTTTGACATGATCCGATACTCCACATGCCCTACATAAGAGGGGGGTACAGGGTAGATTTCTGTTGCCCAGAAGCATAAACCCACTACCATTATGTCAGATCTCGATAAAGAGAAAAGGAACATATAGTGCACCTGCTGTGAAACCTCAGGTGCACACACAATCAGTGAACACATTTTTTCCTGTATTGGCACCGTTTCAAAATTATTTATGTGCATATTAAGGGCTAAACCTAAAAAACAATGGCAAATGGGACATGCGAAATACTGAATATGGCATGTAAGAATTGCTGTTTCGTTAGATATGTCAACATATTTCTGTTTTATAAGCCTTTCACTACAGTGGATGCATAGAACTCCCTGGGAACACATTGCATTGCCTTCCACATATTCTGCTCCTAAATTCCTAGCATAATTTCCCTGTGCAATACTGAGATTCCCTCAAAGGGGTGAACACAGTTATGGAAACACATAACTTTCCAGCACCATCAAATGGTTGTAGCTGTTATTGGTCTACAAACGCCTAGTATCTGTTAGAATGCGTAATGCTAGCAGGACAGAACAGTCCTGGCAAGAATCAGCCCCGTTACACCACAGATCGCGTGGGAGAGTCTTGGCAAGCACACGAAGATCACGCGTTGGACCTAGCAGTAACTGCTGAACCCATATGCATGCATTAGTAATGGCCGCCCCCCAAACCCTCACCCATAATGATAGGCTCACAACTTGTTTCAAGTGTTGGCAATAAAAAGGCCATAGGATTTTATTGTACAGATATGGGTTATGACAATAACAATATCACATATCATGATGGTATCATACTTTTGGGCACCGGGTCCTGAGGTTGCCCCCTCGGACCTGTGCCGCCTTCTTGTGTCCCACGGCTTGTTGTGGGCACCGTACAGTGGCTTGTACTTCTTTTTATTCTTCTCCCCTTTTGTAGGGTGGGTGGGTTCTGTGGTAAAGAAGCAAGAAGATTTGGAAGACACTGAGTAAACAGTGAACCTCCTGTTTGCTTGCGTCCCCGTTCAGGGTCCACAAACAGATTGTGTTTACTCTAAGCATGCTGCTCTCATTTATAGGACCCAGGGAGGCCATGGGTCTTTATTGTGTATGTGGTGGACGCCGCTGTTGTTGCAGCCCAAGGCCGGATAGCCGACTGTCTGACCCCCTGGTGGGGGCAGATCTTTGAAACTGGGCCCTGTCTGATGGTTGTTTCCTTATGGCGCTTTAGCACCTTGCTGTTTGGAGGAAGGGTGCGATGACTGTTCGCACCTTGCCCTTCCGTGGCTTTTTTGCTGCCGAGACTGCGTGTCTCCGTAGCTGGGGGGAAGGAGAGGAGCAGGCGCGGGGGGTTGGGGCTGCCCCTCTCCCAGCTGCCGATGGTAACAGCAGTTACCCTGCCTCGCTTGTGGGATGCCCATGCAGCACTGCCCAGTAGGGTTTCTCATCTCCCATATCTTTTCAATTGTAGCCATTTTCCAGCTACCTACAGTGATAAGAATCTATCTCTTTTATCCTGACTGAAAAGTCCAAAACAGCAGACTCTGGAGCAATTCCCAAAGAAAAGCAGCTATCCTTAATGACATCAGACACATGGGCCTCATTACGACCCAGGCGGTAAGTTACCGCCTGGGCCGTGACTTTACCACCATGGCGTAAACTACGTTTACGCCATGGTGGTTGGCGGACTTACCGCCCCATTCCGAGGTCGGCGGGGCGGTAAGTCCCCAATCCCCATTTACCCTTCCCCATTCCCATTTTTGCCCCATAGGGCATAATGGGAGTGGGGAAGGCGTTAATTACGCCACCGTAAATTACGGTGGCGTAATTAACTCCATGGTCCCTTAGCGCCATGGATTTTAACACCTGCTAAAAGCAGGTGTTAAAAGCGCCATGGCGCTAAGGGACCTCGTAATTGGCGGTAAGGGGTCGGCGCAGCTAACGCTGGCGTAAACCCCTTACCGCCAGGGTCGTAATGAGGCCCAATGAGTGTCATAAAATAGGTCTCAGTACTAGTGCAGGTCCTCATGGAGCCTGCGCCTCAAAACGCACTTCAGATGCTTTTGAAATCCGTATTAACACAGTGCTGTACCATCAGTGATAAAGATACATGGGGTGTTTCCAGCAATTGGACTCTAACCACACAAACAGCCAGACAGCTGGGAAGCCTAGCTAGACACGGGCATTCTAGCAAAAATAGGAGGTCTTCCTGCACCCAGAAAGAAGCTTTCCCGGCACTCCAGTGTCTAAACGGCCATACCATAGTACAGCAGATCAATAGTTCAATGCCTACAACAAGGCAACTGTTTCCTCAGGGTTGTCGTAGTGAACATCATTGGCACACAGCACCACCACCTTTCCATAACATGAAAAGGCCATCAAACGGTTGCAAATGTTCAAAAAGTGGCTGCCATGTTAGTCACACTGACACTGCCAAGAGGTGTTCCAGGCTGGAGCTCACTGGTGTTGCCAGTTCAGATGAGCGAACTAAATCTGTCCAGACAAGCGGAAAGGCAAGCCACGGATTGGGTCACTAAGAGGATGGAAAACTGGATGTTCTTCGTGTCACCTCATTGCAGCTGGACTAATCCTGATTTTCATCATCGTTCTCTTCAAACGAGGAAAGCAACTGAAAGGGGGGCTGCTGCATTCCTGATTAGTCAGCATACTTCGATTTGAACGCAAAGAGAGAATTCTGCAAACGGATGGGCTACCATATATTCAGATCTATTGGAACCTCACTTCCAATTTTACCCAGAAAAGCAAGAAACGGTGACAACAGCCCGAAAAATCTTTCAGCTCAACTCGCTTTGGCAAAAGACTGCAACTTGTTATCCCAGGACCCACCTTGCAGCAGCACCAAGGGTACTTCTCCTTTGCTCTCCAACAGTTCTATGGTGTGCCACAGGCACAAAGTTGCTTATCAGAGAACGGACATTCCACCAAGTGGACATCTGCGCGCAGACAGGTGCACAGGCAGGTGAAGATACCGGCCTCATCCTTCTCACAGGAGGCAATACAGAGTCCTGAACCATCACTGGTTCCTCCCAGAGAGGATTCTACTAGTAGCCACCTTCATAGAGAACAAAATATTCCGATAGATGTGCCTGATTCGTTGCCTGAAAATAATCCATCATTAAGAACAGTGCTTTTTGGCTATTTTCGCTGTGCTAGAAGCAATCAATTGGACAACCATCTCGACTATGTAGCGAAGAGACTTTTGCAATGGCCTCAACTTGAGTTTTGCTCACCAACTTGAAACTCAGGAACCTTATTTATGTATTTACCAATTTATTTAAACATGGTATATAGTTGTGGCTTGGTGTTAAAGAGACTCTGAGGCGACTAGCGCAGACTTAAGTTGAAGGCAATCAGGGAGTCAGATGGAACAACATGTTTGATTGCATAAGCACGTTTTCAGGAGTTCCTTGAACTGAAGAAGGGGCGAGACCTGTTGGATGGAAAGAGGCAGGGAGTTCTAAAGGGTGGGGCAGCCACAGAAAAACATTGTCCGCATCTTCCATTGCGTCTGGGAGAGGGAATTCTTAGGCGCAGTCGTTCGGTGGAGCATAATGCTTTTTTGTTTTGTTTGTTTTTTTATGTATAGAGCGCCAAAACCCAAAGGCATCAGGGAGCTACATCAACACAGTAAGACTTTAGAAAAGACTGGAAATTGAGCAGACAAGAGCAGGTGATCATCCAGGGTTTTAGGAGAATAGGTAGGTTTTCAGAATGTTTCTAAAGTGCAACCAGTTTGGTTCTCGCCTCAGCGGCATAGGAAGTGTATTCCAAATGTGTGCCACTGATACAGGAAAGGATCTCCCCAGGCCTCTGCTTTTCTTTACTCCTGGAATGGTAAGCTGACCACTGGCACTAGAACAAAGCAGTCTTGACGGATTGTGTGGAGTCATATGTTTCTTCAAGTATTAAGGGGCATTACCATAGATGTATTTATGAGCCAGGCTGATGGCCTTGAAGTGTAGCCTAGACGCCACAGGAAGCCAGTGTTACTCCTTCCGGACACCCGTGATGTGGTCTCTTTTGGGAATGTCATACTGCGTCATTTTGTACAATCTGTAGCGCCTCTATGCAGCGAGAATTTGCCCCAGGAAGTAAGGTGTTGCAGTAGTCTAACCGAGGTAGACTAATGGCTCTCACCAGGGTAGCACAGTGTTTTTGTGACAGAAAAGGTTTAGCGTATCTTAGTACTTGTAAATTGTGTTGAGTATTATGAACTACCCCTTGTACATGGGCGACAGAATTTACGGCCGCATTCATGTAAACGCCAAGAGTTTTAACTTTGTCTCTAATGGGAATTGCAATGTTATCAAAGACCAGGCTGGAATAGTCAGCACACAGCTCGGTTCCGGCTTGAGTTGAACCAAAAATCATCAGTTCAGTCTTAGCAGGATTAAGAGACATGGGGCCTCATTATACGTTTGCCGGTCTGGTAACAACAGTACCGGTAAGCTTGCCAGTACCGTTGTTACCGGATGGCAAACTACGAGGTCTGCTTGCGAGTGCCTTTTCGCCCGCCAGGTACAACCTGGCGGGCGAAACGGCACCAACGAGCAGACCATGTCGGATGCACTGCACCATTCACGAATGGTGCAGGTGCATCCGACCTCCCCATTCCATTGACCCCTATGGGGCTCAAATGGGAATGGGGAGTAATGCATTCCGGCGCCTGGCAATGGGGAAAGGGTTGTAATGGCCCTGTATTTCCGCATTGCCAGGCACCGGAAGAATTTGCAGGTTCGGCGGCAGCCTGCCGGTTTTACCTGCAAGGCTACCGCCAAACTTGTAATGAGGCCCATGGAGTTCAGGCTCATCCAATCATTGATGAGTCCATAGATGTATTGCAATTGGACTGAGTCAAGGTCATAATTGCCACTCAGCTCCAATATGAGCTGGGTGTCATCTGCATAATTTGAGTAATGGATGTTCTGAGATGTCAACAGGTCACATAAAGGCATGATACATAAATTAAACAGGCAGGGGGACAAACAGGCCCCCTGTGGAGCACCGTCTTTTATACACTCAGTTACAGAGGTTGCTTTACCCCAGCATACTCGCAATTGCCTATTACTCAGAAAGGATGAGAACCAATTAATAGCGTTGATCGAAAACTGGCAGTGGGAGCGAAGACAGTCCACAAGACACGAGTGTTCCAGTAAGTCAAATGCAGCCGACAAGTCCAATAGTACCAGCATGCCAGCTCTGCCCCTATCCACAATGGTAAGCATTTTTGTCTGTAGGTCCACTAACGTGGTCTCCGTCCAATGGGAAGTCCTGAAGCCTGATTGTTGTTGGTGTAAGATGTTGTTAACCTCTAAATAATGCTGAAAGACAATTGTGGCAAATTTGTCAATGATTTTTAGCAAGAAAAGAGCATTGGGATAAGACATAAGATGTTTGGGTTGCTAAGATCTGAACCTAGTTTCTTTGGTAGAGGAGAAACTACAACTCGTTTAAGACTATCGGGTACAGTGATGACGAGTTGACGAAACGTGCTATGAATGAGGAAAAGATGTTTGGGTTTTGTACAATGAACTTGGATGGCAGGATCTCACCTGCACACTTTTTTCAGGCCCATATTCTCAGAGAAAGGCATCAAACCAGATCCAGATAAAATCAAATTGTTCACAGATGCACCCCGACCCACTAATGTAACGCACGTCTGGTAATTTCCATCTAGGACCTGCCAGCTACTGCACGCAATACCTACCCAATATCTGGAGAGTAAAAGGGGAAATGATAGGAGCGGGGCAAGTGGATGAGGCCGAGCTGTAAGGGGAGGTGGGAGGGAGTTGGTCAGGTAGGCAAGGGGATGGGGGATTGGAGGGCCAAGGTTGTTTGGGGGAAAGGCAGTGGGAGGAGGGTGAGAGTAGAGGTCCTGGTAATGTCCCCTGGAAAAGCAGAGAGGGTAGATGAGGTGCAGGACTAGAGTGTGCAAAATGTACAGGGGTTTCTTAGGTGCCCCCGTAGAGACAGCGGGGAAAGGGGATGAGAGCTGGGGGACAGGGAGAAAAAAGACATCCTTTTTTGTAACTCCGATTGTGCGAGTCTCATCAGAATGGGAGTTGCGAAAAGGATAATTTCCCAATAATCACATAGAACCACCCGCTGCCGCTACTGCATGATTCTCCAGTGGAATTAATGGAATGATTCTTTAGGGACTTAAGAGGACAGAAGCATGATTTCAGCGCTGCATTGATGTGACTGGTCATGGTGAGGTCGGTGTCCCAGATGAAACTAAGGTTTTTGTGTGTAGATGAAGAGTTCCTGGAGGAGCTGAAGTAGGAGAGAGCTGGGAGACTGACTCTTTTAGTTAGATGCTGCTTTGGGCTTTGGGCCGAAAAGGAGGGGTTCAGATTTGTTCCTATTAAGTTTCAGACTGTTGCAGTTCATCCAGTCTTCAAGGGCGGAAAGACCTTGAGAGAGGTTGGGGGTTAGGTTTACATCACTGGAGATAGGAAAATAGATCTCTGTGCCATCCATGTAAGGGTGGAAGTTGATGTTATAGTCACAGAGGAGATCCACGAGGGGCTTCATGGGGATATTGAGGAGGTGGGGGGACAGAGTGGAGTCTTGGGGACAGAACCGGGGAGCAGGGTGAAATTAATTTGCAAAGTCTGAAAAGTTGCTGGCAGTTGGATAGGAAGTCACAAAACCAACACAGTCTGGCTGGTCACAGCCATCATCTTCTCATTTCTTTCCAAG
This sequence comes from Ambystoma mexicanum, assembly GCF_040938575.1. Taxonomy (NCBI): domain Eukaryota; kingdom Metazoa; phylum Chordata; class Amphibia; order Caudata; family Ambystomatidae; genus Ambystoma; species Ambystoma mexicanum. The sequence continues at coordinate 1,146,433,507 of NC_090923.1, read as the reverse complement.
AAGCAAGTGAGGCCGACCTTGTCAAATGCAACTGACAGGTCTAAGAGACTGAGGCGAGGTAGATACTGAGCCAAAGACCCAGAGAGAGGCTTCAGGGAGATTATTGAATAATAGGATTGTTCAAGCACACTGTACAGACGCACCACTCACTGCAGGAAGACATGCATTCTGGCCTCATAGCTGAATTAGAGAAGAGCAAGAAGGGGCCACAAGGGGGCCTAAACCTGACATGCTGCCGAGGGCTTTATCTCAGCCACCCTGGAAGTCCAGAAACAAAGCAGAGCAAATACGTGCAAGCCCACCCAGTCACCAAAGTCTTCTGAAGGCTGCATGCTTTAGCCCGTTATGGTGACCCCAGCCCAGTGAGTTAGGACAACTTTGCCTGACAATAACTATAAGCAAAAAAGAGGAAATACTTTCTGGCAAGAGCGAAAGTAATACTTGCTGGTAGGAGAGGTCAAGAAGCACTCTCCCTGGGGCTGATATATCCCTGGGGCTGAGAAGCCAAGTAGCACACTTGCTAAGTGCAATATCCCTGACGCTGTGAGATGGAAGCGTGAAGCGAGCTTCAAGCTTTATTGCTGGGACTGAGGAAACCAAGAAGAGTGCTGGCTCCTATATCCCAGAGACTGTGTGCGTTAGGTTAGAGAATCCTGGCAGGGGCAGGTAGTTCCTTCAGAAAGGCCCTTACACCATTTTGAATAACTCCATCCTGTCACTTCTGTAGACCAGTTATACCTTTCATTGTAAGCTGAGACCCCTGTGGCATAAAGGTGCTCACCCCACCCAACCTCTCACCTGCCTTCTGTGCTATGTGGGTCATTTGTCACACCTGTCATAACTGGCCTGAGAGACCACGTGCCACTGCAGCTTCGTGGGCATCTTGCCATTCAGCAGTCCTGCCATCAGCACATGATCATTGGTAGTGTCCAAGAAGGCCTTGACCTTATTCCGTGTAGTTGGCACCGGGCATGCAGAAATGGCCTGGCCTGGCTTCTGGTGGTCTCTGCCCATCATGTGGACAAGGTAATTCAGCTTATCCAGGAAAAACAGCCACATCTATGCCTTCTCATTATGCCCTGTGTAGCTCAGATTGGCATAAGCAGAATTTCCACCTGCTTTAGATGCAAATTCCAATCCTGTCTAGAGACGGCCATATCCTCCCGGAGCCTCATTATAGAAACACTGCACTTATGAAAATTCCATTTTGCCCATTACTAGGATTGGTGCAATACTTTCCGTAGTGCAAATATTTATCATTAAAATGCATTTATGGATAGATACCAATCGAGGTCTTGACCAGGAATGTGCTCTTGCTCCTTTCCTTTTTAACTATTATCTCAGAGACATGGCGCTATGCTGGGAAATGGTAAGGACTAATCCGCCAAGATTCGGCAGAGTAAAAACTACGCGGACGATTTGGTCATTATGGATATGACCCCAATAGGACTGCAGCGGGCACTAGCCCGTATTCTGGCATTTTTGGGGAACCTTGACTTGTCAATTAATGCAGTTAAATCAAAAATGATGGTATTTAAGGTAGGTTGCTGTAAATGGAAAACCTTTAGATGGTCGCTGAATGGGCAGAATGTAAAGGTGATCAATCACTTTAAGTACTTGGGCTCCATGATTTATGCCTCCAAAGGGAAGCTGGGTCCCTGTAATGACATGAAAGCAAAATTTGTGGCATCGGCTACTCAACTGAGGCAGTTTGACCACAAGTTTGGAATGTTTTCTGCTCTCCCTTTGATGAAACTATTTATCTGCAAAAAATCATACCTCGCTTGATTTTTGGTGCGAAAAGTACATGAAAGTGGAATTACGTGGGCTAAATTGGAGGCCCTATTGTGGAGGAAGGTTTTTAGTCTGCCTTATAGAGTGCCTCTGGCTGGAGTACTAGAACACATGAGGGCCTGCCCCTACTCTGTCAGGGACTAGTGCAACATTAGCATAATGCAACATGGGTGTGCCGACAGGTTAATTCCAGTGAGCTGAAGAACTGAAAGTGCAATTGAATGTAAACATTTATGAATATTCTTTTACACTTCCTGATCGTCAGTGGAACTGAGAGTACGTATAGTTGTTCTGTATCTATCAGAACAAAGCACCCTGTACTATGTCTCCAAATGTGTCACAGTATACATTTATTGAATATAATCCGATTGACCTGGCAAAAAATGTACACATAAATTATTGTACACATGAAGTTATGCAGGGCGTATGTGTCAGGTAGAACCTGAAAAAATACAACAGCTAAACAAATAAAGCTTAAAAACAGTGAAAATGCACATAAAAGGAGCAGCACCACATCCTGTGGGTACCGTTTAAACTAATACAGTTCTCAGATATGACATAGGTGAAACTCCCAATTAGACCATAAACCTTAATACAAACAGTTGACACTGTATTTAAAATAGCGAGAGCATAGCAGTTCTGTTGTCTTACTTGTAGGCAACTAAGAATTTATATTTTTCTTGTTGTCTCACGGATTAAGTATTAGTAGTTCCATAGTTCGTTCAGGGTGTCTGGCTGGAGTACTGCATGAATTGGGACAGCTGCCAAACCATACCTTTATTGAGTGGGGAGGTTACAATTGTTTGCAGTGGTGGAAATGGAAAAAATGTGGTGGGGGATCCCACAAGTGCCGGGGTGGGGGAGGAGTTGGGGGGGCAGAGGAGGTGTGGTCTAGAGGGGCGGGGTTGGTAGTGGCCATCCGATCAGATAAATACTTTAAAAAAAAATAAGAAAAATAAGCGCCCACAACGGTAACATTGCCTTTTACCGCCGGCCAGGGCTTTAAGTGGGACGGAGCTTGGCGGGGCCCTGTGGGGCCCACTAATCTCCCCTGCCAGCCCCGGCCACTACACGAAAAGGATTTTTTTCTGAAGCCCAGAAGCTCTCGCTCGTGTGCGAAAGCTTCAGGCTCCAGAAAAAAATGCCTTTCAGCCGATATGGTGGCGCCGCACCTGCGAGGCATCCCTTTAAGCAGGAGAAGCCCGTGGGCCGGCGCCGCCATTATGGAGAAAACGAGAGGCTGCTGGAAGCTGAGGCCGTTTTCCTGGAGACTGAAACTCGTGGAGTTTCAGTTTTCAGGAAAACGGCCTCAGCTTCCAGAGGCCTCACCCTTTCAGCCTTAATGATGACGCTGCCCCTACCCAGCTGGCAAGGGGCAGCGCCACCATTAAGGCTGAATAGACGAGGCCCTGTCCCCTGCCAGGCAAGCCTATAGAATATAAATGCATTGCCTTTTACGCGGCTCTGGCACTGTTGTGTAAAGCACAATGCTCGCTACATGTACAACTGATTCCTTTCAGTTGTACATGTAGTGAGCATTATGCATTACACATCAGTGCCAAAGACGCAGTAAACGGAAAATGCTGCCGTCGCGGATGCTTTTTTTTTCTTTTTCTTTTTTGCAGCGCGGTTCATGGGCTTGGGCGGCTGACTCTGGCCGGATCCCGAGATCCGGCTACACATCTGGTGCCGGATCTCGGATACGCCGAGAGCCGGCCCAATGACCAGCACTGATTGTTTGTAAACATGTTGGTGCTTCCTGCTGCATCCTTTTTTGCATACCCCAATGGTATGTGTTTTAAAACAGCTCTTGTAGAATTCTAAATCAGTGGGGTAGCAGGTGTCAGGGACGTCATTTGGGGGTCGCCAGAGGTCGCAAGAGCGACCGCTGGCGATTGGCCAGCGACCCCTGTCAATCTCTTGCGACCTCTGGCTACTGACCAATCAGAGGAGGGGGGCGTGGCCACAGCGTGCTGGCGCTGCGACGCTTGTCCAGGACCTCCATTTTGGCTGCGTGTTTCTCCTCGAGTCGTGCTGCCTGCTCCTCACAGTTTGTGTCCAGGCGCTGCAGGCATCCACCACGGCAGGCGGCAGGCCATGAGGCCAGTGACTACTTCGACCGTCGAGGTCGAGTCGAGGCTCAGCTTAGGCAGGTGAGTGAGTTGGCCGCCGCGCCGTGGTCGAGGCCGGTCACGGCCGCTGCAGCGCCAAATTCATTTTTACTAAAGAAGTTACAAATGTGTGCCGTCGGCGGCAGCTTAACCATTTGCAAGCTGCCGGCAGCACATATTTGCAACATTAGTTAAATGAATTTGGTGCCACAGCCGTCCACTCCGACGGCAGCACCAAATTCATTTTACTAATGTCGCAAATATGTGCTGGCGGTGGCTTGTGCCGCCGGCGGCACATATTTGCAACGTCGTTAGTAAAATGAATTTGGTGCCGCAGCCGACGCCCGACGGCAGCACCAAATTCATTTTACTAACGTTGCAAATATGTGCCGGGCCAGCGGCGGCTTGTTAAGCTGGCGCCGGCGGCACATATTTGCAATGTTAGTAAAAATGAATTTGGTGCCACAGCCGACGGCAGCTACAGCACCAAATTCATTTTACTAACGTTGCAAATATGTGCCGGGCCGGCGGTGGCTTGTTAAGCTGGCGCCGGCGGCACATCAACAAATTCATTTTACTAACGTCGTTGTATTGAGTAATTCCACTCAAGCAGTGAAGTGGGATGGAGCAAACCCAATGTATATAACATGGTATAATCACTGCCACACCATTCGGCTACCTGGAGTACAAAGCTGGGTGCACTGGTTGGTAGAGTGGCCTACATAAATGTCTGCAACTGTCCCAGTGGGACTCTGCACAGTGACCCTCTATTGTGTGGCTACTCTTGACCTTTTACATTGATGCACAACACACACAATGATGATGTGGAAAAAGGCAAAATCATGTGCACTCTAAAGAGGCTGGTATGTGTATCCCTTTGTTTCTTGAATATGGGAGATCGGAGGTGCTGACGTTCCCTCTGAAAGTGCACGCACAGCTGCTGGCATGCGGTGCATCCCACATGGGTGGGCAGAAGGAGTTGGCCACTCACCGACCACAGGGGCACGAACAGGAACTCCCTTTAAGGGCAGCCTTAGTAAGCCAATCCTGGGACAGGTCCAGGTCCAAAAGAGCCCATTTCTATTTCATCTGCCCTGTGAGTAGAGGGACACTTGGCAGGAAAGCTAGTGAAGGGCCTTCATGGAGGTTTCTATGAGGAGGGAGAGCAGGGTTTCATGATGTAATAATAATAATGTATAATTTATATAGCGTTATGAACCCTCAGGCATCTGAGCACTGCTTGTTATTACCCAAAGGGTGTGGTATTCATTTATCGACCTCGGATTGCGTCAGCAGGGTCTGCACAGATGTCAAAGCGAGCGCTGTACTCGCTGTGCTATGGGACCATCTGATGTAGGTTATCCACAGCTTTCAGAGGAAATGGGAACACGAATACTAGCATGCAAGATAATCGTATGGCCTAAAGAAGTTACTGCTATTAGATTATTTGAGCTCTTTCTGCAGTGCTAGTTTATTATGTGTGTGTATATACATGGGGGTCCCATCCGTTAAGGATTACATGAGCACATTGCTTAGGTAGCAAAACCTTGCTAATTTATGCTATGTAATATGTCTATAAGGCAGCCTCTAGGCACAATAAAAGCTATCCACAAGAAAGTATACATTAAAATAGCTTGTTTAGAAAGTCAACAATATATTAACATGGACGCCAAACCTTTCATTGTTGGGATTTGTTGGGTATGTCAGAGAGAAAGTACACTAAAAACTAATTTGTAACATATGGGCAATGCTCTGGTGTGGTTGCCAGCCTAACCACTGGATCCAGAATATATGATCAGTGCACTGCACACCTAACAGAACTTTAGTGGGTACTTCTTGAAGCCTGGATTACGTTTAACATTGCCCGTCTAAATGATGGCTCTCCATCGGAACCAGAGTAAAACCTGTTCACCATCTTTGGGTGCTACCGAGGCCACACAAGTCAAGTCAATTTATCACAACGTGTACTGCAAAATTCACTATTTTAACCCCTCATTTACACATTTTTCTCAGGGGCTGAGTGGGGCAATCCCAGCTCGGTGGGTTTGCTCTTTCTCGCTACGCTCAGTAGCCCCTACGGATTCGGCCGCGGGCAGAACAAGCCCAGTTCCCTCTTCGGGCTGCCCTTAGGGTGAGCCCTACTACATTAGCCACAGGCCCCACTTGTTAGACAATTTTGGATGGGCCCATGCTGAGTTGGGGTTAAAGTGAAAGATGCACTTAATGGGACAAAGCAAGGCATAAGAGCTATTCATCCTCCTGGGCACAATGGGTTTAATGACCCCACTCACGAACAGCTTTCAAAACTGCTCTACGGTCCCCCTAAAATGTTGTGGCTGACGCCGCCCCTGCTGCTCCCGTCCCTCTAAAATGTTGTGGCTGACGCCGCCCCTGCCGCTCCAGTCCCCCTAAAATGTTGTGGCTGGCAGTTTTTATGGGAGGGCAAAAAGTGCACTTGCGCCGGGGCCCCACTTGGAGGGGGCCCCAGGAGGCTGCATGATCTAAAGAAGTCAGATTCCATTCTTCACCTAACTTAAATATCACACGTCAGGATATTTTATGAGGTGCTGCTGAGGCTCTAAACCTATTGCCTGTCTGTACATTCTGTTTGGTCAATTCATTGTGTAATGCTTTCTGTGTTCACTGTCATTGTGTAATGCTTTCTGTGTTCACTGTGGTATCCATAGTTTGTGTATTCCTTACGGCACAACTCTTGTAACATGCTTTCCTTCCTGTGGGAATTATGTTGACCATGTGCAATAGCCAAAGTTGAAATGCATATTGATAACACCCTTCTATAATCTATTGCTTTTAAAAATGGTCATGTTTGGTAATGTGTTTTGTGTACTTTCCAAGTCAGTTTTATAAAATTAGATTATTTTAGTTCATGGTAAGAACTGGAAAAGAAAGTGTTCAAATGCGGAGGTTTCAGAGTTGGTACACATCCCAGCTTCACCCCGTAACACATGTGCGATCGTGGGCATCTCATTTTATCTTGTATTGCCTAACCTCTCGAAAGTGCCAGTCCCTAAACCTTTCAAAATTAGGGGGAGGAATGGGGCGCAGCCAGATATTCTTGATCACTTAATTCCTTTGGTTTGGTGGAGGGGGGCCACAAAGATCTCTGTGCCGAGGGCTCCAAAAGTGCTTAAGATGCCCTTGGGTTTCACTGATACAGCTGCACGGGGCCCCAGCTAAAAGGAAGGGTTGGGTCATTGCAGTCTTCTGTTATGCTGGGGTCATGCACATGTCAGCATGGCAGGCATGTGTTTCATGAACGCCCTCGTTCTCCCAGGTTCAAGCCATCGGGCCCCACTCAGTGCACCACCCCTGAATGGCTCACTTTAGGGGCCTGATGCATCATCTCTGGGTCAGGAAGACAGCCCTGTCGCGCCCGTCCCCTCCCCGACTCACATCTGTAGGCGATAGGATTGCTTAAAAAGCAGTAGCCTACTGCCTAAATCTGTAGGGTTGGCAAGTATGTTAGTATAATGAATTCAGTGCTGCACGGCAGCGGCTTAACATTAGGGAAAGTAAGCAAGCCGCTGATGCCGGCAGCACCAAATTCGTTTTACGAACGTTACATTTTGTCTTTTATAGATCATCTGGCTTTCTCCTATCCCCATGCCCGCCTATCCATCCCTGTCCCCCCAGAATGTGATTTCGCTCTGTAGTCCTGTTGAAATAACAGGGCAGATCCACATAAAGAGGGGATTGGGGTTCATACACTTCACGTGGCAACATGGACCTTGACACTGCTAAATATGATGATTCATTCTTGTATGAAATGTCACAATACACTGATATCGTAACAATTGTTTTCTTAGTGCACTGAGGGATAATACTTTATGAGGCCACTTCTGTGATGTCATGGTGGGGGTGTGGTCAAATGACATCACTTCCCGTGGGGTGTGGTCTAATGACATCACTTCCTGTGGGGTGTTGTCAAATTACATCACTTCCTGTGATGTCACTCTTGGGGGCGCGGCACTGTGATGTCACTTCCGCTACCCCTGGCATTTTGGTGAAATGACGTCCCTGGCAGGTGTACCGAAATGTTATTAAAAATCGACTCGTCAGCGGAGGAGTTGATGGGTAATCCGAACAGAACAAAAATGAAGATGAACTAAGGTCTGACGTAATAGCGTATCATTGTTTTAATGACCATTTTATGTGGACAATTAAACATTTTACTGTAGTGTCGTCATTTTTAAAGAAGCATCCATCTAGTGAGTTTAAGGTTAAAATCCTGAGATTAAAATTAAAACTCCAACCGACAACGGAGGTTTTGGGCACAAGGGGGAATGTCCCAAGGGGCTCTCGTTTATGTCGCTTCTGCCTAAACGAGGACGAAACATGAAAACATCTCTGTTTATTGTGCCCATCCCTTGCTGAATTCGAAAGAACAAAAAGATTAACCAGGCTGTGAAGACGAGCTCTGGTGCAGGATTTTAAATACAAATGCAATCTTCTTATTGTTAAAGATTTTAGATTTTTTGGAAACTGTTGGATTTAAAAACTTTTTAGAACCAGTCTGTGTTTACCGAGAATTGTAAGTGTATCAATTTAGTGACGTCATTATGGTGCTATTTGATTAATGCTTTGTTTTGTAATGTGTGAAAACTACACATTTTGAACTATAACACACAGATAAAATCAAAATTTTAAAAATGGCATTTTTCACAAGGGTACTTTTTGGCTCAGTGACCCCGCGGAAGGTTTCTGTGATGAGGCTCCAGCTACACCAAAGCACACGTTCCCAGCCTAGCACGCGCCTGCATCATCCGTTGCTGGAAAGTTCCAGCTTCATTCTTCGGGTCAAAAGGTATTAGCTGGACCCCAACATTCCCGGTGGCCAGATGTTAGGTGTTGTCGGTCAATCTACGTTACCCACGAAGATGCCGCCGCTGCTGCCTTATGGTCCACACCCTAGCAATAGCGTATACCTCCAGCCCCCAGAATCCCCTCCTCCTCTATGCCACTTTTTTGGTACCTCACTATTACCTATGCAGCTTTGCCCGCAATAGTCCCTCCTGACATTGCGACCCCAAACTTGGCACCCACTCACCTCTTCAAACTCCTCCACTGAACCCCACTTTTGTCCAGAGCCCTTACCTTCACAGCTCCTGTTGTCCTGGGAGAGCTGGTACCCCGGGCTGCACCCACAATGGTAGGATCCGGGTGCATTGTGGCAGAGCTGGCTGCACATGCGCCCTGCGTAACCTTGGCATTCGTCGATATCTTAGGAGAAAAAAAAAGTAGACATGGTGAGTCCCTGGGTAGGGTACACAGTCATCTGGCAGGCAGCCAGGGTCCCTCAGGGGATTGACACCCAACCAGGGCTTCCCTCTGAGTGCCCGAGACCCGCCAGGAATGCTCTCTCACGCACTTCATATGGCGGTTCATCTCACATCCATTCCAGAGCCTGGAATAAGAAAAGCGTATTAATAGCTAACCTTTTACATGGGGCTCACTTCCCAGAGACTCAACGCGCGGAATACAGAAGCCGCTTTACTTCAATGAACCGGCATCAAAAGGATACAAAATGGAGTCGCATCCAGCCCCTTGATTTGTAGCATGTTACCTGCTGCGTGCACACGCTTCTCTGCAGGGACACACACACACATGCTAGGCTATCTCACCGTGCCTGGGTATTATTTGGCACCATGTATATGCAATATTTTGTGGCAGCAGCAATCGTGGGCATATTCAGGGCGTTGGCCATTTCCTGGTGTGTTGCACCTACTCCATGAAGGAGTGAGTGAGTGAGTGAATTAGCTCCTCTTTAGTGCTGGGCCCTAAGGTGATCACTTCTTAAGATGAAAATGTTCAGAAATGGGCGGGCTTTCGAATAAACTCTTCATGCCAACTGTTTACCATTTTCCAAACCCTTCAAAGATTTAACTTGAAAGGGTGGCCTGGTCGGCCAGGCTCAGTTTATGCTGGTGAGCTGTTTGTTAACCCTAATGCTTCGGGTTCAAGAATGGCCTTCTACTGGCGTGTTTTAGTGCAGTATGTGATGACGCACATTGGTGTGCTATTACACTCTATAGAGGATTTTATCTACACGGGAAACAGTTTATTTTAATCCAAAAGTCACTCCTTTTGCTGTTGTAGTTATGAAGACTGCTGTTCCCGTGAATAACAGTGCTCGTGGAAGGTGACTTAAGCGCCCGCTGACCCCAACGCACACATAACACCATGGAGCACAACTGCTATACTGTGCTTGGCCGCCAATTTATGGGACCTGAAAAGTAGCAGAAAAAGAAAACTAGAGTGCACAATGCCTGGTGTGGCTAACTGCCCGCCGGCCCAGAGGACCAGCCTCATTTCCCAGCGGAGCACCCCAGAAGGCCACACGCTGCTCTGCTTGCCCGCCATGGGGTCCTTGGTGCATCATAAAGTCCGGGTTTCTCCCCAAATTTCTCTCCTCAGAGCGTACATGCTGCCTGGAGGCCAGGCGAAGGACAGCTTGGACCTGGGTGACCACTATTGATCCCCTTTAGGGTGGTGACCAACATTCTGACCCAGGCACCGCCCTCCTCCTCCACAGAAATAAAAGGCATTGTGATCACCTGCGGCCGGAATATTTTGTATTTTACTGATATTTATATAGCACGTTCGCCAAAGCGCTGTACAAGAATTATTAAAAATGGTACATAAATGATATGTGCAAAAGGAACTACAATATTGATGCCGGAAAAGCAAATCAAATGTCAATAAAGGGTGGGTGGGGGGCTGAGAATGAAGGCTTTAAGCTGAGCACAGAAAATAGGGAGCGAGGGGGACGGAAGAGTGTCTAAAGGAGGGAGTTCTAGTGTTTCGGTGCTAGAAGGGAAAAGGAGCGAACACGAGATGGTGCATACAGAAGTTTGGTTACAGCGCGCAGGCGAAGATAGTGACAACGGAGTGAACGTAAAAGGATATAGAGAGAGAGCACGGCAAAAAGAGAGGGAGAGACAAGACCATGGATACATTCAAATACAATACAGCGGAAGTGATATAGGATGAAGGACTCATAAGGATGAAGGGAAATAGAACAAAGAGAGGAGGAGGCAGCGGATAGGAGGGGAGAAAGAGAACAAAGAGTGAATAGAGGACGTCAAGGCAGACCGAACGGGGTAAGACAGGATGAAGGAATTCCAAATAGAGAGGCGGAACAATACTCGAGATGAGAAAAAAACAAGGAGGTAATAAGACGTTTAGTGGCCTGAAGTGCCAAAAAGGCTGATACATCAAATATTGAAAAGGAAAGAAAAATCTGAGAGTCATCGTCTCAGAAGTGAGATGAAAGTTTAAAGGAATCGATACGTGTAAAGTGTGGACTAGCATAGATGGAAAAGAGTAAGGGACCTAATACAGAATCTTGGGACCAGTGTACAGGAGAGGAGGTGAGGGATACATGGTTCCAGCCCATGAAACCGAGTAAGTACGGTTAGAGGGATACGTTAGAAACCAATGACGTATATCGCTGGAGAAACCTAGTGAAGTAAGGGAGGAAGGTAAAGTACGGTGGTCGACAGTGCGGAACGCAGCGGAGAGATCCAGAAGAATAAGAATGGATGAAAGCTGATTGTGACAAGCATATAGACGAGAGTAAGAGACATGGAGTAAGGTGATTTCCATCGAGTGGTCACAACGAAAGCCAGATTGAGCAAAATGGAGTAGTGAGCGAGAATTGACTTCAGACTAGACAGATTTCTTGAGAAGTTTAAAAAGAAAGCACAGAACACAATGAGGCAAAAGTTAGAAGGGGATGATGGGTCTAGCACAGGCTTTCTCAGAATGGGAATAATGGTGACATGTTTAAAAGAGAAAGAGAAAGAGGAAGTAGCTGTAAAGATATTAAGAAGACAGGCAAGATAAGACATAATATGAGCATAAACTGATGGCCTGTGCAACTTCAACTTAATGCCTTTGCCCTGCATAGGTCTGGTTGGTAGTGGCCTCTGTAACCGTATTTTGGTCACTAAAGGCCTGTGTACCTGCATCTTGATCACTAGTGCTTGTGCAATTAAAATGTTCTCAATAATGGACGATATAGCGGTCATTTGGTGGCTACTGGCATGTGTAATTGCATTTTGGGATGCCTATTTTTAGGGCTATTCGGACATTGCATAGAAGAAAGGAGCCCGAAAGGCCACAGATCCGCAGATTAAAAACACATCTGCTTCCAATTACAGTACACCTTATCCCTTTGCAACATTTACACCCATTCTCAGGAATGCTGGAGTCATTTCATCTGTTTTCCGTGTGTGTATATTGAGTAGCATAATGTGATCTTTGGTCAAATACTGAATAGTTTGAGAAGTGTTTGGCCAACGTAAATGTTTGTGTCCTTTTCGTTTTTCATGGTATTTTCATCAACATAACATTCCTCTTCCGGGATGGAAAGGAAATCTCCTGAATGTATCTTGAAGAGCCTGTTATGGCGACTCCTCCCTGGTGCTACGTTCACTCCGCAGGCCAACTGGTGCCACACAGACATGCCTATGTGACATCACCTCTGTGTGGGTTTGGAAATGTGCGTAAGATTGCACCTCTAGGAGACACTCAAAGAAAAATAGGCTGCATGAAGTGGGCAACAGTATAGTCTAAACCTCATGTGAAAGGTAGATTTGTGGCACCCTATACATTAACTCCTCCTTGTCCAGGGAGTTCCTGCTCCCTGTTTGTCGCCAGATACCCAGGAGCTGGTGTTAGCTTGCACTCATCAAATCTTCATTTTGATAAATGTTACGCAATGTAATAACATCAGAAAGAGCACATTATCATCCAGCAACAGTTTAGTTCAACGCCTGTGGGTGGCCAAGGGAGTGCAGTGGTGGTCATCATCCCTAGCATGGAGTAACTCTGATGCTTCTGCTGGGGGGTGACTTGCAGTAATAGTAAAGCAGCCCTCTATCAGCATGGCATTATGGATCGCAGCCATTGGTGGAGGGCGATAGAACTCCCATGGCTCCTGTATATTAAGGAGCTTTATCGCAAATGGGCCCATTAGTAATTTCCAGGTTACCTGTGCTTATCATTATTACTGCTAGTCCTCCCAAAATGTCCCAGTCCTGCCTGACTCTAGGCATTCAGCCGGCCAAACACATACCTAGAATTCAGACATTTCCCCTAGTCCCTAACCTGGGACTTGATAGCCCTTGCATGAACCCATCTGTGCCTGTGTTTGATCTCTGGCCAAACAAGGCCGAAAGACAGAACTGAGGGAGGAGGATGGGACGCAAAACTGGACTAGGAGTAATGATGCTTATCATACGTAATCTGGTCATGATGTACCGTTTGCCCTTCCTTGACACAGTCTTTAATGATTGAAGATATACCAAGCAGTGCCATACTATCAGTGCCATAGTTCCAAAGCGGGGCACAAAACGATTCTGAACAAAAGAGGATGCTTAATGAATCTATGAGTGAGATTCCTGCAGCTGATTCTGTGGAAATCACAAATCCCATGGGCTGGTTCTGATGCCCAATCAGTGTGTGAGTTCAGGTCCAAGTACAGATGTTCTTCAAGGAGACTCCTTGACCCTCAGCCCATGAGGCTTCTGTGATGGTGCAGATAAGGGCAGTGACACATAAGGCCACGCCTCCTCCTGTTCCCAAACGAGAGCAAACATACAGAATAGGAAACCTAGAATAAGGTGCCACTTTGTGTATGCCACCGACATGTAGAATATATCACAAGCAGGATCGAGTTAGCTTTGCCACACTGCAGGGATAGTTGCCACATTGTAGGGAGGGTTAGGTTGCAGAATACACAGAGAGGGAATGCAGTAAATGGGGGTATACACAGTTAGGTAGGGTATATATGTAAAGCAGCATTATAAATGACAAGGGAATCGCCATTTTCCTTGTGTAAGGCCCTGCACAGCAAATCCATACAAATAACCTAATACAAAAAAGAATGAGAAATGACCTAATTTATTTAATGAAAAATAGTGGCTATTTTAGTATATATATGATAAATAATAGGTGGAGGTGGGGTAAGGGTATAAGTTAGGGTAGGGCGTGTTAGAGGGGAGTGCGTTATTAAAAAAAAAGTTTAAAAAGCCAAAAGTCATTTTCGTTTTTCAGTCCAAGAAATTAGGTCATTTCTCAATTTGTTTTTTTCCTCAAAATTATCACGTATATCCCCTGCACAGCACATGGTTAAGCATTGCAGTTTAAATATCTTAATAGGGATTTGTGTTGGTCCACAATGGTGTTCAGACGACTGAAAGTGCCAAGGCTGAGAGAAAGGGAGGATAGCTGAAACTGCACGAATAAGCCTTTCCCATGCCTCCAGTTTAGATAAGCAACTATTACATGAGTTCTGTTGCTAGCAGACAGAAATATACAAAGTTTAATTGCCTGGTGCATGTAGTAACGTTGCCAATAACACAGTAGCAACATATATCCACAGCACCCCCAATGGTGAAAGCAGTTCAAAGCACGCACAAAGAACATATTAACAGGTTGAATAAATTGAAGGCAAAAGGTCACATGCACTGGCCTCACACTACAATAAATAAGATATGCATGTCATGACCCAATTAGATCACACACCTGCAAGCAGCACCATGTATCAGAAGGGAGTACAGGACAAGCTGTCCAATGTTGAGCAAACTGTCTGGGAGATTGGGGCCCAGCTTGGAATGATGAGATGGGAGTGAGTTTGATAGTTCTTTCACCACAGAAACGTTTCGATCTCTCCTTTCCCACCAGGGGCCAGATTACAGAAACTTTGCACCAGTGCAAGTGCAAACTTGCACAGTATTAGCACTAGGGCAAAGTTAGCCCTATTTTTTAAAACACTGGGACATATTAGAAAACTATTGCACCATGACAAGTGCAGTTTGGCATGGTGTAGGCATCAGGGCAAAAATTGCTCTTGGGCAAAAAAGATAGATTTTCACAGCATTATGGTAACAGAGCAAAGTTTGCCCTAGTGCTAATACGGAAATGTATCTTTCTTGCACTAGGGCAATTTTTTCCCAGGTGCTTATACAATGCCAATGTGCAGTTGTCATGGTGCAATAGTTTTCTAATAAGTCCTAGTGTTTTTAAAAATAGGGCAAACTTTGCCCTAGTGCTAATACCGTGGAACTTTGCTGTTGCACCGGTGCAAAGTTTCTGTAATCTGGCCCCAGAAGTTAATTGGACTGTTGTGGATAAGTGTAACACCCAAGGCCACATCAGTAACAGGCACCAGTATTGTAACAATGTCAGCATGTTGGGGTGCCAACCAATGAAAGGACGGTCTGATGATGTCCTGGACATGACGTCTTGCACAGTGGGAGGGACCGTAGGCAGGTTCAAAGATAATGATTATCCAATTAGAAGAGAAATGTATAAATAATATATGTGATTTTATTTGAACAACATATGGCAGCTTGTGAATATTGTTTTTTAGGAATATGACTATGTAAATTGTTTAGTTTACAGCCCCAGGGCTACCAGGAAGTGATTGAGAACGTCTGTGGAACTTCTACCGGCTGAATGGATTAAATAAAGCTGCTTTCTTCGTGCACCTTGGTTTTCTCCCCTATTTTGGTTTGTGTGAGTGATTGGGAGCTAGTTCAGAAAGTGGAGGGCCGATAGCTGTGTATATATGTATGATGTGTTGTTTGTTTAAGTGCTGAAGCCAAGAAGAAGAGGAAAAAGAGATATCTTTGGTGAACTAGGGAGTAATATCCTCTTGATGTGACCTGGAGAGACCATGTGGTTGTAGAAGTAGAAATGATAAGGAGATATTGAAGAAAAGGATACGCCTATTGTATTAAGGGACGACAGCATCGCATAGTTTTAGCATTGTGAAGAAAAGAGGATACTCCCCAAGAGGGAAGGCCATGCTGTGTAGTATAGGACAGTCCCATATATGAGTAGAGGACCCAGTTATATAGCAGTGGTGTTTCTGTATAGTTATTGATTGTTGTATTTTGGTAGAGTAGGACTTTTTGGTGTTGAGGACAGTTGATATTTGTGATGATGTATTAGGGTGAGTTGGACTGAAATCTTGTTAAAGCGCTTTGTTCGGGTATATAACAAAAGGTGGGAGGGTGATTTGATTAAGGGAAAAAAGGAAATAGGGTGATGAACACTGCTGGAACAACGTTGACCAATACATTTGGTAAGTAGAGTATATTATTGTGTATCGTGGACACCCGGCTGGCACACATGTGCAAATCACTCCCCCAATATCGGGGGAAAATTGTAATGTATCATACAAAATGGGTACAGAAAATAGTGAGTAAAATGTTTAGGTCATGGCCCAGGGGAGGAACAAACACAAAGGAAGTACTTAGTACAACTATACACATTTGACTACCACACATAAGGGAAAGAAGTTAAAAACAGATTAAACATTCTCAAACTGTGGAAGATCTTTGAGGAAGAGGAGGAAAGCAAGTCTGATTCTAGTAACATGAAGCGCAATGAAATACACGTGCTGCCAACTGCTCCTCCTCCTCCACAAGGCTTTCCAGGATCAACCATGCCCAGACAGTTCCCATTACAACCAGCAGTGGGATATACCAATCCCCAGTTGACGCCCCCTGACGAAGATAGTGACAAAAGTGCAGGACAGATAAACGAGCACACACAAAACTCTCTTGTGTTGTCGGTAGAGAATGAAGCGCAGCAGGATTTAGAAGACCTGGTGCAAGAAGCAAAGGAGGAACTAGAGAAAGAGAGGCAAGCAAGAAGAGAGGGACAAAGCATAGGGAAGCTCCAGATAAATTGTGAGCAGGACAAATTATGTTCAAGAAAACCAGTTGTTGAGGACCCCCAAATGAGACCACCAGCAGAAGTTACTGTGGAGGGGCAAAGGGGGGTCTTCCTGAGCGTGAAGGATAGAGTGAGTGAACTAATAAGGAGAAGAGACATTTCTCAGAGCATGGGATACCCTCGCAGTATTCATTATGATTCAGTGCATTGGGACGAGGAAGAGGAATGGGAGAATAATGAAGATGAATTTGACGTTGTCCAGGATGATGACCAGCAAACAGAAGAGAAAGGACTACCAGGGCTTCTGTTTCCTGTTCCCCCGGTAAATACAAGAAGAGAATCATCATATAGAGATATGCTTCAACGCCTGTCTAATGGCAAGGCCTTGGCAACAGGGAAAAAAGTAAAGAATGTACCCACGCGCATTACAGGACATTAAGCAAGAGGATGCAGAAGCAGAGGGATTGTACCATATGGATTTGCGCCTCAGGGTCACAGAGGAAGGGCAGCACATTTTGCATCCCTTATACCCTCCACAGCAGCAGACACAGTATTCTTATGATGCACCAGAAGCACAGCAGATGCCATATGCCCGACAAATACCTTTGATTACACACAGCAACAGACACAGCCTCACATTCAACAACAGCAACCAAATGCTTTACAAGCACAAGCACAGCAGACAGCACAACAGTGGGACAGAAATGTGATACCAGCAGGTGTTATACCACATTTTGCGGGGCCACAGTTAGGGAATCTTTTTTATCCACAGGCACATGCATGTATCTGAATAGGACAGCCCACAGCGGGCTGTGATATGTCCAGTGCTATCATTAACTCCAGACCCAGAAGTGGAAACAAGGGTAGGAGTGAGGATAGGGAATAGGACATTCTCTTTCTTAGTAGACACAGGGGTGACTAGGTCCTGTGTCACAGAGTGGAATTCCTGTTGTCAGACAAGATTATGGATGCACAGGGATTTTCTGGGGTTATGCTAATGGTTCCTTTTACAGAAGATTTACCAGTTACAATTGAGTCACGTACATTGTCAATGCCTTGTTATATTCACGAAGCACACCAGTGAATATTTTAGGTAGAGATTTGATGTGCAAACTGAACATGATCATTTTGTTCACTGAGAAGGGCATACTTTGTTCCACACCAGGCATTCATTAGGTAAATGCCAAGACATTAATTCAAGCATTTTGCAGCCAGAAAGTTATGAGAGGAATGCCACTTAATGCCAACAAGTTCTCCTATGGAGTACAGGTGTTGTTGGGATGGTTCCCCAGAATAAAGGACAAGGTGTTGAGGTTTCCCACAGAATATTTGTTCAGACCTAATGTATCAAATGACATTGAATGTGGAACAGATATTATGGTGCACATAGTAGTGGCAGTGGCGAGGGAGGGCAGAGTAATTTTGCATGCGTGAGGAAGGCATTGATTGGCGCACAGTTTTTGCGATTGATCAGCTCTGTGACTGACCAACATGACTGGTGAACAATTGTTCCAAGATTAAGACAATTAGTTTATTTTTCAGACAAGCATCCCATGCCAATTGAAAATAGATTACAGAGAGGCCCACAGAGAATATTCTTAGCTAGAAAGGTATCACCACTTTGTCACGAAGATTTTCAGAAAGTACCCAAAGAAGTATTGACCAGTAATCCATATGATGTAGACCTCCTTAAAAGCTAAGCAGCAATTAGAATTACACTGAAGAAGGGAGCAGTATTCCCCCAAGCAAAGCAATACCCCATGTGAAGAGAGGCAGATGAAGGAATATACGAGACAATAACTGCACTGCTAGAGCAAGGCATAATAGTACCGTCAGAATCCCCATGCCGGGTTGTACCCAGGAGAAAAAGCAAAGTGAGGAAAATGGAGATTCATACAAGATTTATCCCCCTTGAACAATATTGTGGAGGCAGAGTTCCCAATTGTTTGTAATGCAGCCACAATTCTATGCAACATACCCATTATCGCTACCGTTTTCACAGTAATTGATTTAAACAATGCCTTCTTTTCCGTTCCATTGCATCCAGACTCACAATACCTCACTTCATTTACCTGTAGAGGGAAAGAATTCCAGCACACAAGATTACAACTGGGGTACTGTGAATCCCCCAGTGTTTAACAGAGTGTAACAGATGGATATATTTGGTGAATATACAGACACAGACCACAATAATACAATATGTTGACAATCTGTTGGTGTGCAGCACCACGGAAGAGCAATGTAGGGAAGATTCAGCGGACCTCCTAATGTTATTAGCAGAAAAGGGATACAAAGTTGACAAAGAAAAAGGACAGTATTATCAGAAAGAGGTAATTTATTTGGGACAGATCATAGCAGAAGGAAGGTGACACCGGAAAGAGCATAAGCTATCCAGCCACAGTGAGAGAAATGCAACCGTTTTTGGGATTGTGCAACTATTGTCGATTGTGGAATTCTGTTTATACCACATATATCAAACCCTTGGTTCAAGCATTCAAAGAAGCACAGAAAGTGCGAGATGAACTTAAATGGACAGGAGAGATGATTGAAGCATTTATTGACTTGAAAGATGCAATTACGATTGCCCCAGTTTTAGCAATACCAGATTATGCAGAGGAGTTTTTCTTGTTTTTCCATTCAAATGGGCATGTGAAATTGGCTGTCCTCACACAGAAATCTTCTAGGGGGTACAAACCCCTAGCATATATTACAGCATATTACATTAGAGGGTTGTTGGACTTTGTAATGAAGGGACATTTCCCATGTGAGCAAGCATGGACTTTGGTATTGAGAAATCAGCATCAATAACAATGGGCTGTGCAGTGACACTGTATGTAGAGCATGCACTGTTCGCAATTCTGCATAAACCGAAAAGCACGCTGATGACACAGCAAGCGTCTGGCCATGAGGTGATTATATCTAAACCCGCAATTAAGGTTGTAAGGTGTCTTACTGTGAATCCGGCTACCTTTATCGCTGAACTGGTACAGGTAGGCAATTTTGTGCATGAATTGTTCACATATGCTGATGTATATGATGACATATCCCAGGTTAAGGAAAATAAACTTGAGGGTGGAGAGATTTTGTTCATTGAGGGTTCATCAACGATCGATCAGAACATGGGGGTGAGATACATGGGTGCATCAGTTGTACATAGTGAGGATGGAGACGTTGAGGTAATAGCAAGAAGGAGACTGCCTCTGCACTACTCTGCACAAGCAGCAGAACTAGTGGCATTAATAACAGCCCTACAATTGTACGCTAAAAGAGAGGTGAGGATCTACTATGATTCAGTATATGTGACATCCACTGTACATTCAGGATTGTCCCGCTGGAAACAAAGAGGGTTACCTTGATCAGATGGCACGCCAGTGCAGCATGCTGCATTGTTGTCTGAATTAATTGGCGCACTCTCACTGCCTACATCAGTGGCGGTCTTGAAGTGCTTTGCCCACTCTAATTTCATAGCATATGGCAAGGACGCATCAGACACAGCAGCCAAAGAAGCAGCAACCCTTTTAAGTCAGGCAATTTGTTTAAAAATGTCAGCAAAAATATCACGTGTGCCTTTATCAGGGTTAGAAAGAGATGTCTCATTGTCAGATACTTCAGATGTATTGTAAAATAATATATTAAGAAATATAAAGAGCATAACAAAATAAAGACAACACATAAAGCAAAATGTAGTTACAAGAAGTATCGCAATAGTATTCAGATGCCACATTATCTCTTTTGGAGTAGCTGGTCTTCTCGTTGGAAATGTGTGTCTTGTAAAAATGGAAAATCCCCATTTTTTATTCAGCTATTCACCTTCAATCACTTTTTAGAATCTGCACTTGTTATAACAGGAACTGAATTATAATTGCAATAAAAACTCTGCGAATGATAGGACTGTTTTTAGGATTTCCAAATAAATGCAACAATGTCCACGTTTCGCTGCACTAGAGCTGGATATGTGTGCATACAAAAACAACATGCAGAAATGTGTGCAATGTTTCAGGCAGCATAATTTGTGCTGTGCAATCTTTGTGTCTTATTTTCAATGTGTAGTCTGTTTTTGATTCAACTGAAATAGTTTTGGAACTGCAGCAAGTCCATTTGTTTCCTATTAAACTTAGGAAATATCAATTTGTTCCAGAATGTTTTTAGTCCACTGGTTCTTTATTCTTGTCCTTGGTAGCCGATCTGGTCTGCATACACGGAACCTCTTCTCTTGCTTCATTGTCAGCAGATGCCAGGGGGTTTGTGGTCTTTGTAGAGCTTTACGTCATTCAGGTGCAGCCAGGCTCTTCTCCCTTAAGGCTTCACAGCAGTGGGGGTGATCTCGCCCACTAGGTACACTCCATCAAAAAGGGGCTTATTCCAAATACGGACAAAACTCTTTACTAGTACTTGGTCCCCTGGGTACAAAGTAGGCCACTTAAGCAAATCAATCAAAACTGTTGTTTGGCCGTCTTCATCAATCTTCTTCGACCCGTCCCGAAAAAAAGAAACACTAGCGGTCATGTTTTCTAAATAATCATGCGTCTCCCCCCCTTATGTTTTTGCTACACTACGAGCAGCAGTTTTTGTTCGAGTAGGAGGAGCAAGGGGTACTCTCATGCAGCGTCCAGTCACCAACTCATGACGAGTTAGGTGGTGATCTGAGCCAGGCTATTTCCTCAGGGCAGATAAAGCAAGGGAGACAACATTTGCTTGTGGTTGACAGGCAGAGGAAAACTTGTGTTTTATACCTAATAGAAGAATTAGATGTTCAAACAATTAATTTACAAAATGAGGCCTCTGTTATCAGACTGCAGGACTTTTCACACACTTCATCTAGGAAACACCTCACGCACGAGAAACTTGGCAGCACATGTGGCATCGGGGTGCGTAACTGGACGTGCCTCAATCCATCTGGAAAAGGGATATAGTACTACCAGCATGTACCTATAACCATTGCATACTTGTAAAATATCCACATAATCTATATGCAGATGTTGAAAAGGACCATTGGGTCTAGGGATGGCCCCTTGCACTATTCACAAGGTGTGCCCTGCTGTACATTTCTGGCACACATTGTAATTTAGAATAAACTGTGCAACGTGTTCTAACAAATTTGGTGTGAACCAATCTTCTGCGATCATTGGAGCAAGACTCTTTGGTGGTGTGAGCAGGGTAGTGAAGCTGCCCCAGTGCAACTTTCAACAATGCCAACAGCATAACTGGCTTTCCAGTGCTGTCTTGTCTTCATATAGCCTCAGTGGGGGATAAGGAACACCCCGTCTCTTCCATAACTCCTGCTTTTCCTGTGGAGCTCAAACTTGCAGCTCAATTAATTGTGCAATGGATAACATATTAAATCATTCCTGCATTACATGCATCTTTTTGATTTTTGCTTAACATCTCCTAATTCAAACGCCAAAATATTTGAGGAAATGTTTGGTGCTCTTTTGTCCTTTACGTATGTGGCTTTGTTACCGTGAGAGATCATGTCAGCCCCTTTAGTATGGGCTGTGCATTTCACCATGGTGATAGCCAATGGGAGCTTTAGCATTTTAATGAGCTTGCCCAATAGAGACACATGTTGCACTGGTGTGCCGTCTGCCCGGAGGAAACCCCTACTTTTCCAACGTGACAACCCTGTGTGTACGGTTGTGTCACGTAGGCGGAGTCGGAATACACCATTGCTTCCTCATCTTCAAATCTCTGAAGCACAGCAATAAGTCTCACTAGTTCTGCAGCCTACGCTGAACAATGTGAATGGTCAATTTTTGAAGAACCATCAATAAAGAGAATTTCCCCCCCGAGAGCATTTTCTCTAACATGGGGAATATCGTCATAAAATTCAGCATACGTTGTGCAGTCATGTATATATTCATCCTTTCCTACTGGTTCTGCTACAAATATCGCTGGATTCACTATTCTGCATCTAACAATTTTGATTGCTGGATTTGAAACAATCACTTTGTATCCAAATGCTCTTTGTGTAGTCAATGTACTTTTAGTTTTCTCCAAAATGGCAAATAGGGAGTACTCGACAAATAATGTTATTAAGCATCCCATTGTAATACTGGTAGCTTTCTCAATCGCAAAAGCAGCAGCAGCTAACGCTTTTTCGCAAGCATAATTTTCTTTCATTACTACAATCCCACTATAATAGGCTAATGGTTTATGTCTATGTCCTAATGTCAACTTCTATATAAGTACTGCTATCATCACTTCTCCATTTGAATGCAAGAAGAAGTAAAACTCTTCATTATAGTCTGGTATTCCTAACACAGGGGCTGTGCAAATCACCCTTTTCAACTGTTCACTTACTGTTCACTTACTTTTACCTATTGGTGCTTCCTTGAGAACTTTAAAAAGTGGTCAAAAAAATATGTACTGTAATCAAAAACCCAGGCCCTACAATAATTGCATAGCCCTAAGAATTGTTCATTCTCTTACTTAGGTTTTGGAGTTTTCATGATTGCTTGTGCTCTTTCAGGTGTCACTTTTCTCCCCTCTTGAGAGATGAGCTGTCCTAAGTACAGGACCGCTTCCTGACAATAATGTGTTTTTTCTTGGTCTCCTTTGTATCCTTTTTCTGCTAGTATTGCCATTAGTCGAACTGAATCTTCTCTGCATCTTTCCTCTGTCTCACTGCACACTAATATATAATCTGCATACAGAATGCTTGTGCTCTCGAGCTGTACATTACGTAGGTCCATCTGAAGGACTCTATTAAAAATTGATGGGAACTCACAGTACCCCTGAGGCAATCTTGTATGTTTTAGGCGCTGATTTCTATACGAAAATGAAGTCATATCCTGTCAGTCTTCATGAAGAGGAATTGAAAAGAAGGCATTATTTAAATCTATTAATGTAAAATATGTGGCTTTAGCTGGGATGTTACATACTATTGTAGCAGGGTTTGGAACCAGAGGAAACTCTGCTTCAAGGGCGGAGATCTTGAATAAATCTCCACAACCCTCACTTTCTTCACTGGATACACAGCCGCTTTACATAGGGACTCTGATGGCACCAATATTCCCTGCTTCATTAAAGCGGAAATTTTCTCATATATGCCTTTATCTGCTTCCCTGGACATGGGGTGCTGTTTTGCTCATGGCAAAATTGCTCCTGGTTTAAGCTTGATTTTAACTGCTCCTGCTCCACTCAATAGACTCACGTCATATGGTTTACTGGTCCACGAGATGCTTGGCAACCTTTCTAAATCTTCCTGAAATAATTACAGTTTCTTTTTCAGCAATGCCATTCTCTGTGGGACTTCTCTGTTTTCAATTTTCATCCAATAAGTGAGACTTATTATAAATACTATTTAAGTGCCTGAATATTAATCTCTAAACAAGTCTTCATCTGTCAAATCTGTCCATCCGTATCCTTCCTTAAGGGCTATTACTGTTCTCAATGCTCTTTCCATGCTCTTCCCTCATCATCTGTCCATGAACAACCGCCCTTTCGCGATTTACCACTGCTGCCTCTAACTCTCAGGAATGACCTGTTCCTCCTCATCATCCATAGGTATTTCTGATCTAAACAATAATTATATATATAATTTGGAGTCCAAGGCTATACCATCCTATCTTTGTCCAACTATTTTTACCACCATTTAGACTGAACCAATTTATTGAACAAGTTATTCCTAGGGTCTGAGTCCCTATAACTACCTAAATATCCCTGTATCTGCTAGTTTGCCGTGCCTCAGGGGGTGCCCTTGCCCTAGGGTAGTGCTGATGTATCGCCTCCCTTGATAGGCGATACATCAGCGGTACCCTAAACAATAATTCATCAGGTATTCTCAATATTTTCCCTGTCAATACAGGAAGCTATGTCAACAAAATATTTACTCCATACAAAAATATCTCTGGATCCAAAGGGACCCCTCATAATGCTTTTTGGCCTATAAAAGCTAGTATAAACTCCCTCACATTCATATAATGTATCCCTGGAGTTGAACACACTATCCCTTTATCAGTAAAAGATATTGGGCCTCATTCCGAGTATGGCGGTAAGGGATAGCGGCCACCGGTAACGAGACCGGTGGCGGTGATCCCTTACCGCCATACTCCGAGTTCCCTTTGCGCCCTCGCCCTTAAGGCCTGCTTTGAGCAGGTGTTAAAGTCGAGGGCGCAAAGGGGCCTCCAAGCCAATAACGGTGACCGTAATGAACAGTCACCGTTATTTGCATCTTCCCCATTCCCATTGAGCCCTATGGGGGCTCATTTGGGAATGGGGAAGAGCCCTGGTGAATAGGGAATTACCGCCCCGCCAACCTTGGAATGGGGCGGTAATTCCGCCATCCACCAAGGCGCTGCCGGTCCGGGTACGGCGTCAACCAAGGCGTTAATAGCGCCATTGGTTAGCGCCGTACTCGGAATGAGGCCCATTGTCATGTTCATTTTTGTTATCAAGTCACATCCTAATATGTTAACCGGTCTCTACCAAGAACACAATAGTGGCATTGACAGGTCATGTTCACTTATAGAAAGTGGTAATTCATCAGTAAAAGGAACCAAACATGTGGCCCCAGAGAATCCTTGCGCATTCACGGCGATCCCAGACATTGGGTATTTTCCCTCGCGAACACAGGAACGAGTCGCTCCTGTATCCATGAGGAACGAAAACGTCTTGCTTGCTATCGTTACCCTGATCCTTGATTCCTCTTGTGGGTCTGGTGTCACAGATAGTACTGAACACATGAAGTCGCTCTGTGGGCTTTCCTATTGTGGACATAAATTCGTCCCTCCCACTATGGACACTCCCTATCCTGGGTGTGGAAACTTGTGGATCTCCTGTATTCGCCTTCCATTGTGGCACCATTGCTTGTTGCACCGGTCCGTATTGTGGTTGCTGTGTCTGTGCTTGTTGTGCCTACATGGGTGCTTGCTGTGGTTGCCCTTGTGACGACTGTGTTTGCTGTGGGATCTGCTATGCTTGTTGTGTTTGTGGCGCGCCTCTATGATACTGTGTGTGATCTTGGGCATAATATTCCTGTGGTTCTGTATTGAACTGTGGAGAATATCCCATCCCCCTCTTGGAGCTTGCAGTTTTGTTGCATGCCTCATCCTCTACTTCTACACATTCGGTCTATATGTCTTGTCTTCCCACAATTAGAGCATTGTTGTGGCTGTCCCGCATTAAATCCTCCTCCCCTTGAGGGTTCTGAAATCCACCTCGTCCTCCAGGTCCATTCCCTCTACCTTGTGGCCAAAAGTTGTACTCACTCTGATCCATATGATGCATCACATTGCTTTGCTGTGCTGAAGGTACTTCCTGTGTGGCCATGCCTTCACCACTCATCAGTACTGCTCCTTCTATAGC
This sequence comes from Ambystoma mexicanum, assembly GCF_040938575.1. Taxonomy (NCBI): domain Eukaryota; kingdom Metazoa; phylum Chordata; class Amphibia; order Caudata; family Ambystomatidae; genus Ambystoma; species Ambystoma mexicanum. The sequence goes on along the minus strand of NC_090923.1, from coordinate 1,146,407,585 downwards.
AAACTTTGACAATTTTTCTAGACTAACTTTGATTCCTCCTGCTTCTATTCTCAGCTTTTTTCTTATTTTTCTCTTGCAGCAATTGACAATGATGTACAATAGTCAAATGTATTTCTGGCCATGGCTTCGCTTCCATCCCTACCTGGTTTTTCATCTGCCGTTGCACTGGCTCAGGCAGTCCCTGACATAAAATATGATAAAATAATGCCACTGTTTTATCTCACAGATCTCTCATCTCAAGAAGCCAATGTTCCTTAATCTACTGTATAAAAGCAACAGGATCTTCGTCCTCTCCCATTTTCCTTGTCCTAATCACAACCATATCTGATGGGTCAGGATATTGTACTCCAAGTGCCCTCCATATGTCTGCTCTACAATTATTAAATGGCGCTCCATCATGTGTCATGTTCTGTGCTGTTACACTCTGATTATCCTGCTCATCTCCAAATGTTGTCAGCTCTCTCCCCTAGAATAGCTGCTAGTAGGCCTTTTAAGTCACCTACTCCTAGTATAATTCCCACTGTCATTCTTTCTAACTAATAAATCAATTTTCCTGCACCTGCAGTCAAACTAGGTAATTTACATTTCACATTTTATTTGTCCATTTGTGGCTACAGAATATATTGTGGTCGTCCTCCCCCTTTCGCTAATAACGGGAATTGTGTAAATTCTGGTCCAAAGTCATATCCCCCTACACATTGCATCTTCAATATGGGGCTAGTTTTACCAGTTTGTCTTCTTCCTGGCAGTGATCGTAACCTGCTTACATAATTGGAGGACATATCTCCTGCACTACGCGACCGTGCTGGTCATTCAGAATACAGTATAGGTTCTGGTATTTTTTCTTTTGGGTCTTCTAAGTCTGACCACTTTACCCCTCTCTCTATGTTTGAATCTATTGAAATACCACATGCGCCTTCTCTTTGTGCATTCTCATTGTCCACCCTCTCTTCGTCTGATATCATTATGCCCCAACAGGCATGGCTAGTATCCCTTTTCTCATCATCAAGATCTAGTCTACTTAGGAACAGCATTATATGCTCGTTCATCAATGCACCCTATATCCTGTTTCTGTCGTTGGAGATCCTATTACATTCACCAAAGCCCCATAAACATCCTTCTCTCTCCTCTGTCTATATAGATCCCCAATCCTTTGCCCTATCCCTTCTGCCTCATGTTCATTGGGCCATGTCTGTATTCTTGGTATCCCTTGCAGCTCTCTGCAGAGCTGTTGTGATCTTCTATCTTCTTCCCATTGTTCTCATGCTTCAGTGGGTATTATACTTCTATTAACAATATGATCTATTTCATATTTTCTTTGTCCCTTCCCCCTTCTCATTTTTTTCTTCCCTTGTTCTCATCTCTCTATTCTCTTCTTCCTTTGTCTTCTTTGCAACTTACGTTGTTTCTATATTTGGGCTTCTATTTCTTCACACTTCTCTTTTATTCACACTTTTTCTTTTTTCTGCTCTTCATATCTTCTCCATTCTTCCTTTCGTTTCCTATCTCTTTATTTCTCTTCTTTGCATATCCTTTCTTGTTCTTTTTCCTTATTTTCTATTTGCTCTCTTTCTTTTCCCTCTTTAACATTGTCAACGCCCTTTCCATCTAATTTAAGTAATATCTGTCCTCCCATCACCTAAGTCTGTACTATTGTCATTCCAATTGCTTTGTCTTTCTCTCTTTTTTGTCTCCTGACTTCCTCTTCTATTTCTATCTGTCTGTCCCTTCTCTCATTGCGCTTTTTATGTTCATCGGTGTGGACATATAGTCATGTTCTTTATTCTTACTTTCTTCCATGCTGTCTTCACTATTATAAGCGGGAGGTGCGTATGTTGAATTAACATACCCCGCAGCTGCTTTTAATTCCGTTGGAGGATAGATTCCCTGTGTGTCTTCATGTTATGTTTTCATTTTTAGGAGCAGAAAGAGGAGCTGCGTTGCGTCCTCCTCTTTATGCTGATTAAGCACCCACTCCTTCTCAGGCGGGTCTTCTCTCTCACTCTGATACATCTTCCATAGTTCTTAAACAGCTAACCTTTTCTATAGCCTCTTCCCTGTATATGTAGCATGCAAGTAGGTTGTCATGTGTTACAGTACTGCTTTTTACCCACTCAGCATGGTACTTTCTAATCTTGGGTGCGTATCTTGGTAATGTCCTGCATAGTTGTAAAAGGGAAGTGTCCACAATAAGGACACTCGTTTTCAACTGTCAATACTTACTGTTTTTTTTTGTTTATTATTTATTTAATCTAACTTCAACAATTACTTCAGGCCAGCAGCATCAATTGCCACCCATTTCCCAAAAACAAGTTCTCCAAATAATTTCCAAGCCTATACAGCAATATTCATTTTATATCTTTATTTATAGTTTTTATCAATTGGTACTATCCTGTTATTATTTTTGATAGTTTAAGAATCTTATTTTTGTTCTATTTTTTCCTCATGTACTACCCTCCTAGATTTGATTGGCACCAATCGCTTGCTTTTCTGGGGTCTAATAACTTTGTCAAATGTTATTGCTATCATTCTTATAGTTTATACACTTTCAACCTATTTTATCACCACTAATACAAAACGTGTCAATATATTTTTTACACTGATATTTTATCAGAATCCCCCAAACATGTGCGCACACATTTTCTATGATCTTCTTGTCCTATTCTCCTGATAGATAAATCTCTTCTCTATTTTACTCCATTTTGGAGTGTTTCGCGCACCCTTCTTTGGCTGTAGCCGCAGGAATCCCTTAACTAATACTCTGCTTTCCGGAGATTGGTGCGGTCCCTTCTCCATCCTTGAGGACAGGTATCGAGGTATCTTCTTTCCCCTAATAAATCTGTTGCGTTCCCCCTATCCATAAATATATAAATGCAATACAGACCATCCCCTTTTATTTGCCACTTTTTTTTCGATGCTTCTACTTACATCTGTTATTCAGTTTGAGCCCTTCGGTATCGGCTCCTCCCCAATTGACCACTTTGCATTCAGTCCATGGGGCGCCTCCAGGGACCGGACAGGAATTTCTTCAAAGAGGCTCCTTCCCACAGTCTCTGGTGACACGTGTTGTACTACCGCTCGCCATAGGAAACTCTGCTGTCTTCCGGCTAATGGTGGAAGATTGCGAGCATCCAAGGACTGGAGCTGAACCATCCGCACTGCTACCAAAATATGCAGTAGCACCTTTGAGCATTCTTATGCGTAGAATGGGATTACCATAATAAATGATTTCAGGCCCAACTAACCGGACAGACTCAAAGAATATGCCAAAATAATACTTTATTGTCAGTTCAATAAAGTAGGGAAACCCGGTGAACAATAAATCGTAGTCCACACACTGTTGGTTACATTTTAGTTACACAAAGGCTTTATGCTTCAATGTGCGTCAGCTATGACGTCATCCTATGTGGCAAATAAAACCTACCGGTTGGAGGGATTGGTTAGGGGAACTGTGAGAAATATGAGGGTATTATCCCAAGTAGACATCGAGAATGCCTTATTCAGGTGGCCAGGGAAGGGATGGCGCTCTCAGATCCCAATCCCGGGAGTGGATGAGCGAGGGAGGATCACTGGGTAGGGGAGCCCAGGGTTATGCTCAGGGGAATGTCCCAGGTGAGGCACAGTATTTTACTAGAGAAAGGGTCCTTGAGGATTTTATAGGCTGTACCAACTCGACCTCCCTTCCACTCCTTCATGAATGAACCTCATTCACCAGAATCCAACATCCCCTCTGCATCTGGTAAATCCATTAGAAACCCTATTGCACTCGGGGGGCGCTGTTGAGCAGCCTGCAAGATGGCCGCTTGATGCTCGAGCTCCACGCCTAGCCGCCTTCTATCCGGCTACATCTGCGGTTCCCTGCCTGATCCTGGTACCCCGCCTCGCACAAACGACGGCTGCTGGTGGGGGCTCTTCCCACACCAACTCCTGAAGGAAATCGGTCTACGGGTGCCCGTAATCCGCCCGCGTACGGCCCGAGTTGGCGCTTGCCGCCGCCCCCATTGCAGCCGGATCGTGCCTGCATCTCTGGCGCGGCTCCTCCACGCCGCTGCGCCGGGGCTCCGGCTGTCCCCGCTTGCCCGCCCCTCCGGGAGGAGGAACATTACTGCGCCGGCCGCCGGGCCGTGGCTGAGGGCGTGGGCTGAGCGGGCCCGCGGGTGACCATTGCCCGCCCGGCGGCGGACTCAGGGTGCCCACAGCGGCCCTGTCCCATCGTACGCCTCCCGTCCTGCGGATTGGGCGCGACTCCTCCACGACTCCTCCACGCCGCTGGGCCGTGGTTCCAGCCATCTCCGCCTGCCCGCCCCTCCAGGAGGAGGAACATTGCCGCGGCTGTGTGTGTGGGCTGTGCGGGCCTGCCGGTGATCGCCGCCCGCCCGGCTGCGGACCTCCCCCTCCGCCCCCGGGGGGTTGCTGGAGATCCGACGCGCTGCAGCGGCCCCGCCTGGACCTGATCGGCATACTACGAGGTGAGAGCCGGGGGTGGCTGTGATTTGCGTCGTCCCGGCCTGCTGTGACCTGGACGTATGGATCGCGGCCCTTCCTGTTGGGTCTGCATGGGGGCCTCTCCCCGCTCCTGAGTCTACGCTACACCTTACCTCCTCCGGGGCGGGTGACCTGCTCCACACCTAATGGACTCCCACCTCTCTGGTCCGGCTTGATCCTCGCCACATTAACCGGGCCCGCCACTGGCAGCGAACCTCCCCGCACCGTTCCCTCTGGCTCTGGGGCATCTCCTCTGCGCACCTCGCCTCCTCAGCGCTCCAACTTCATGTGGACTGCGCGCGGCCCGCCTTGGTGGGGTCCGCCGCTGGGTCTGTGCTGGGGGGGCAGCCGGTCCCTCTGCTGAGCCCTGCATTGGCTTAATATTTTCAACTCCCACGCATATGGTATTCTTCCCTCTCGGCTCGGGGACTTCACCGACCTAGGCCTACTAGGCCGCTTCCTGCGTGCCCGTAGCAGCACGTGCCACTGGATTTGGCTACCCTTCGCTCGGCATCTCTCTCTCATTCTCTACCATCGACCATGTCGAATCGCTCCAAGAGCGGCGCTAGAGGGGGTGCCATGGACAAATTTACTAAGGCGGTCCCTCGATCCGAGGGGGGCCACACATCGACTACGCCGGAGGAACCTGATGCCGAGCAGACCCCCGCGGCTCCATCCCCTGATCTTACGGCCATGATGGAATCGATGGCAAAAAACTTCGCCTCCTTTCATGAGAAGCTTGACGACATCAATGCTAATGTGGCTTCGCTCAAAACACGTGTCGATCAGGCTGGCTCCAGAATTACAGAGGCCGAGAATCGGATTTCGACCAACGAGGACGTTATACACACGCTACAGGACACAGTGGCTGCCTTGTCGCGCGACATGAAGAATGTAAGGGCCAAATGTGATGACTTGGAATCCCGCTCCCGTAGGAACAACCTACGCATCATTGGGGTCCCTGAGGCCGCCCTGAAGGGTCGAATGGAGGAGGCAGTCGAGCGCCTGCTTAAGGACTTGCTTGGCGACCCGGACCTCTCCCCTTATTTCACTGTTGAGCGAGCTCACCGGGCCTTGTCCCCGCGACCCAAGCCTGGTGATATCCCCAGGCCCATTATAGCCAGGATCCTCAATTACCGGGACAGAGACCACATTCTCCGCCTGGCGCGCGAGAAGGGTGAGCTGCGCTTGGAGTCTAACACTATTCGAATTTTCCCAGACTTCTCAGTTGCGGTGCAGCACGAAAGGCGACAGTTCCTTGGCGTCAAGAAGATGCTCCGGGAGCGCAAAGTCCCATATGCCATTTTATTTCCTGCCAGACTCAAAATCACCCACAGGGGCAAACTTTTTTTCTTTACCATCCCTGAAGAGGCGGCGAAGTTTATTGAAATGGAGATACCGCTCCAGGACCTTGCTGATGAGAATTGAAGGAATGTTGGGGAGAGGGTTTATTCGCTACATTTGCTGTCTTTGTAATTACGATACCTCATTGTGATGGTCCATGCTTCCGTTATTGCCCGGGTTGTGATGCCCGAGCCCTGCTCCTCCTCGGGTCTGGGTTGCCACTTTGCATAAGGCCAACATTGCAATGTTTTGCTGCCCAACTGTCATGTGTTCCTCCCTAAACGGCACCATTGCGAGACCCCCACTTCATTAAGACCGCTCCAGTTTCCCACTCATTGGACACATGGGGTAGATGCTATTCGTTTGTTGACACTGGTCTGAGGGCTGCGGAGCCGCAGGGGCTTGCGCGCGGTCCCCGCATTTCCGCTTGCGGGCGGGGACTTGCGTTGGGAGCCTGCTGATATTGTTTGTTTGGTAACAGAGCCGCTGGCTCTAGGCGTGCTAGTGCGTGGCAACGGCGCACCCCACTGCGATTGCACTGTTTTTCTCTGTTCTGTTGGTATGGATTGGCCCCTGTTGGGCCCTTGGGTGGTTTAGGCCAGGTTGGGGTTGGCCTATTTTTGGGCGGCTTAGGGTGGGTGATGGGTACACTGCTGATTCACGGTTAGCGGTGCGGGTGGGGGGTGGGAAGGGGGTTGTTTTTTCAAAAGGCACACGAGGTTCCACTGGGCGCAGGCTGAAGGGGCACAAGCGCGCATGCTGTTTTGACTACGGGGGCCCACACTGCCACTTGGGTTGGGATGTTCACTGAGGATGAATATTGCGGTTGAATATGGCTACAATTGAAATGTCTACTGTCATAATGTCCTGGAATGTTAGAGGATTGAGCAACCATACTAAAGCGCGCAAGATCATGGCGTATGCCAACAGGCATAACTCTAGGATCCTGCTACTTCAGGAGACACACTCCAATGGTCTGATACCAAGGGCACTCGCCCCATCCTGGGGTCCCGCCAGATTTTTCACTTCCTACTCCACGCAGTCCAGGGGGGTCCTCACGCTTATCCATAAATCAATTAAGTTTGGACTACATAAAAGTTACATCGACTCCGAGGGTCGCTACGTTATATTACACTGCACGTTGGTCAATAGGGAATACCTGCTTATCAACACCTACTGCCCCAATGTTGACTCACCGGAATTCTTTGACGCAATAGCCACCATACTTCTAGGTTATGTGGGAGTGCACATTATATGGGGAGGAGACCTAAACCTTATATTGGACACTGTCTTGGACAGAACATCCACGACTCCTAGGGCAGTCTCTCGCGCTGCGCGCAGGCTACGGGGCCACATGACATCCCTCAACATTTGCGATGCCTGGAGGACTCTCCACCCGCAGAAACGGGAATACACCTATTACTCGTCTGTGCACGACAGCTCGTCCAGGATAGATCTGTTTCTTGTTTCCGGTGGGGTAATGGGCGGGGTGGAGGGCGCGGGCATCCTTGCCCGTACGATCTCGGACCACGCCCCTATTACACTGTCCCTGAAATTGGGCACTCCTGCTCCTACGGTCAGCACTTGGCGTTTTAAGTCTGAGGCCCTAAAGGACATCGTGTTTAAGGCCGAAATACTAGCGGATATCGAGTCATTCTTTGAACTTAACTCTCTCCAGGACACGACCGCAGCGGTTAGGTGGGAGGCCTTCAAGGTATATATAAGGGGCATGTCCATTTCCCGGGAGGCCGGGGTGCTGAAGGCCATTAGAACTGCCCTGGGGCAATCTGAGGCCAAATTGAAACAACTTGAGCAACGCGCCACTACCGGCTCTGACCCCTCCATTCTTGCCCAGATATCTGACGAACTTCAAGTATATAATACACTGGCCACCTCCGAAGTCCGTTATTTCAGTCGCCCACAGGCCGCCAGGAGATATGGGGAGGGCGATAGACCTGGGAAAACGCTTGCAACCCTGGTTAGAGGGGAATTGGGCCGTACACAGATCTCCTCCATCAAAGATCGTAATGGGGACGCACAATGGGCGGACTCGAAAATACTGGAGACATTCACTGAGTTTTATAGCTCCCTCTATTCCCAGCCCGCAGAACACACCGAGCAGCATATGCGTGAACTCCTCGGGCAAATCCCCACTACGGAGATTTCCCAACTGACTAGGGACCAGTTAGACTCCCCGATTACATTAGACGAGATAGTGTCGTCCATCTCCAACTTGCCCAAAGGCAAGGCGCCTGGCCCTGACGGCCTCACCGCCGACTTTTATCAGGAACACATTGCTGTCCTGGCCCCTCGTCTGTTCGAGGTATGGAACGAGGCGCTACAAACCTCCATCCTTCCCCCCTCCATGCGGGAAGCGGTAATCACGGTGTTGCTCAAACCGGGTAAGCCGGAAGACGAATGTGGGTCATACAGACCCCTCTCCCTCATGAACCTGGACACAAAGATCTTCGCTAAAATTATTGCCAACCGTTTCTTGCCAATAATGACGCACCTCGTTCATGAGGACCAGGCGGGCTTCGTTCCGGGCAGGTCCACCTCCCACAATATCAGGAGACTGTTTAATGTCATGTCCCGCATAGACCAGGACGCCCATGCTGTAGCGGTTACGCTAGACGCCCAGAAGGCCTTTGACATGGTCTCTTGGAAATATATGTGGCTGGTCCTCGAGACAATGGGTGTTGGCCCCAACATGATAGGATTCATCAGACTTTTGTACACATCCCCCGTGGCGCGGGTTCGCGTTAACTCTCTTACATCTGAGAGCTTCACGCTTTTCAGAGGCACCCGGCAGGGCTGCCCCTTCTCTCCGATTCTCTTCGCACTAGCGATTGAACCGATGGCGGACTATGTGCGTTCGAGACACTCCCGCAAGGGTATAAGATTAATAGAGGAGCCTGAAATCATATCTCTATATGCAGATGATGTCCTACTTTACATCAGGGATCCCGCTACCCACCTCAACCCCATACTGAGAGACATCACTCGCATTGGTACACATTCTGGCTTCACGATTAATTACTCCAAGTCGGAGATCTTCCCGCTTACGAAAATTACCACACACCCCGCTTCTGAATATCCTCTGCGCTGGGCCCCTAACGGTATTAAATACCTGGGAGTACATGTATCCCTCACTAAACCCACCCTACTTACCGATAATTACTCCGCTGTGGCGCGAACTGTTGAGACAAAAATTTCACGCTGGCGCACTCTCCCGTTGTCCTTTGCGGGTCGACTGTCCTTGATCAAAATGATCCTCCTCCCCAAGCTCCTGTACACCTTTAGCAATGTGCCCCTGTGGCCTGGGAAGGCATACTTCACTAATCTTCACACGCTCTGCGCACAGTTCCTCTGGCATTCTGGTGCGGTGCGCAAAAAGTGGACTGACATGGCACTCTCGTACAGACGGGGGGGTATGGCTGCCCCTGACCTGGCTACATACTGGTTCGCGGCCCAAGCCCAGTATGCCACCCACTGGTACCCTGGCGCCCCGGGTCGCCCTCACGTCAAGCTGGAACGGCTGGCATCCTCGGGTATTAATCTGATGACCTTAGTTCTGCACCGACATTACGCACCGGACTCCCCCATTGACCCCTTAGCCGCGACATTATTCGCCTGGTCACACATACTAAACCCATCGCCTGGGACTTCTCCGTATTACAAGTGGCTGCCTGTCTGGGCCTTCCCGGGCCTGGAACCCACGCACGATGCGGCCTTGACCCGCCACTGGGAGGCGTTGGGATATAGGGCACTGTCTGACTTCTACCCAGAGGGCAAATTTATAGATCCCCAGACGTGGAGGCCGGGCCACACCAGATCTCCCTTAGAGACCCTTCAATACTTCAGGCTCCGCGCTTCGTTCCGTACTATGTGGCCCTCCTTCCCGAACGAACCCCCAGACGATCCTGCTTTAGCGTACATTGCCAATTCGGGCGGGGCACGGGGGGTTGTCTCATCACTTTATCACATCCTGCAGGATGCCTCCCCTGCCCCGATCCTTGGGGCGCGCAACAAATGGGCTGGTGAGTTGGGTCTAGAGATACCGGATGGGTTATGGGAAGGCATGTGCCTACACACCAAAAGAGTTTCCTTCAACTTTCGCTTCCGGGCCATGCAGTATAAACTCCTCAACAGGCTATACTACACACCTCACAGGACTTCTGGGTTTGCTCGCTCCGAGGTGCGCCTCTGCCCGCGCTGCAGGGCCACAGAGGCTGATCACCTCCATATGTTCTGGTCCTGCCACAAGCTGTCCGATTTTTGGAGTGGGGTCATGAACACACTTAGTGCTGTAACTGGAACCACTGTCGATCCCGACCCTCTAGCAGTCCTATTTGGGGTTTGGGGCACCGAGGAAACTAAACGCCAAAAAAAGTTTCTGGACATAAGTTGCATGGTTGCCAAGAAATGTATACTTCAGGCCTGGCGGTGTTCCTCTCCCCCGACCCCTCAGAGATGGTTGGGCATGCTCACATGGTCACGGAACTGCGAGGAAGACTATCTGGCTACACTGCCTGCTCGTTCTCGTCCTAAGAACATTTGGAGTGAATTCACCTCATATCTCAATGACCTGTCTGATGCCACTTCGGAGTCTTCCCCATCCCCGGCACCCACCCATGCATTGGGATGTTACTCAGCCTCCTCTGTTGTTTGTAAAATATTGCAGTCATTATTGTAAAGATGCTATTGTGGCCCGTTGACAGCTCTGCGAGCCACTCGATTCATATGCTTGTTGTCCTGTCGTTTGTACCCTGTGAACCTCTGCCAACAAAAATAAAAGTTTAAAAAAAAAAAAAGAAACCCTATTGCACTCGAAACCCATACCTCCCAGAATCCCTGTTTGCTACCCAAATACTCCCAGTAATTCTTCTCCACGACCCTCTTATTATTCTTTCCAAAACTCCCAAAATACTTTCATAAAACACTACTGTTCCCACAATCCCCCTATTCATTTCGCAAACCCTATAAATATCACCTTTATGAGTTGACCAACCACTCCATTCCTTATGACATCTTTTCCCCATTCTACCACGTAGGATATCTAGAAACTCTACCCCCCTCTGTTTCTAACACAAACACTTTCTTATACTGTGACAAAAAATGAACTAATACCAAAACTGTTTACCTGACATGTCCCAACCCCAGGGCCAGGCAGAGTCAGGCAAATACCAATAAGTACACACACCTGACTGCCCTTTCCCTTCCCCACAGGAGTAAAAGGCGTAGCACAAGTGCACACTTTGAGCAAGGCTGAACACACAAGAAAGCAGCCATTCCTGACCGGCAGTTCAAACTGAGGAGAAAGGCAGAGAGATCTGGAGGGATGACGAGGAGGGAATTACCCTTGCCCTTTTCACCTCAGACCTGTGAAGCCTCTGAAAGGGAAGTCATAAGACCGGGAAGTTCAGCTGGCCTGTGGTGTGACAGGTGTCAATGGCACACAGTTCCTCCCACGCTGATAATCAAAGTGGGGACAAGTGCTTGCCACTGTGGTGCCATCCTTGACTCCCAAGACAAGAGACTCCAACAGTTCTGCACAGCCGGTGAGTCGGATAAGACAGATAATGAAAATGAACTGTGCTGGGCCCAAGGTTGCAGGCAGCAACCTTGTTTGAACAAAGAAACCCTTTAATTGAAATTCAAAGAAACCCAAGGAAAAGGTTCATTTGAAGGACTCTGACTGAATTTTTTGGGGATATGTTTGTGGTGAAACTACGAAAACCGAGAGGCCTTAGGAGAGGCTAATGTAGAGTGTCAAAGTGGTCCTACGAGGGTTGGAAAAAAAAAACTCTTACACTCGAATGTCTTTGACAGACAAGAGTTTTTTTGTGAGCTGTGGCAAATGTAAACCCGACAGAGGGATGCCTGCAAATTGAGAATTGTGAACTGATAAATGAAGAATGCCTGCCAATTGAGAATTGTGAACTGATAAATGTGAACCCAGCTGAGGGATGTCTACAATGGATAGTTGATACAAAGGATACTGAGATTGTCAAGCAATATACGTTTTTGAGTGAAAGGCCGTAGTGAACCCGATTGAGGGAGGCTGATGTTGCAAGAAGGATCAGAGCCCGGCTGAGGGGCATCCAAGGGGTGAGGAGCAGTCACCTAAGGTGAAAAGATTGCCAAAGGAACTTTTGTTTGTTTATTGTTTTGGAACGGCCAGCCTTCTAAGGAAAGAGACTTTTGCAGGAAAAGAGACTTGGCTCCAGAAGGTTCTGGCATTGTTGAAAAGGAACTGTTACCTCGTGCTGGCGAGGCACAAGATTGTGCTGTGCTCAAAGGTCCTGCTTTGTCCCGTGCTAAAAATGTGGGGAAGGGAGACCCAGCCATAACATCCTGACTCATCATTTGGTGAACACTTCTTTCTTTTCTTGAGAACATTATCCCACACTCTTTTTGTAACTTAGTTGTAAGGATTGCAATAGTTTTATTTTAGTATAGACCCTTTTTATTTGACAAGACACCACTAGGACTGCCTTATTAGTATTATTTGATGGTAGTAGCTTGCTCCCATCTTAGATTTAGGGTTAGATTAAGTGTTTTTCTCACCCTTTACACAGTTTAATAAACACGCTGGAACTGTGATCACTTGTGTCTGTCTTTACTGTTGCCACCATGAGTTCCTTACAGAACATATCTACTTATAGTTTCTGTAAATGTTAGTAACATCACTGACTGCCCCTCATCTGGCAGGCCTGCCTTGAACTTCCCTCGAAGTATGTATAATACAGATTATAGCAGCATAAAAACAATGGATTGGCCCCTGCAACAATGTATGCTCACTGTTGCATAGGCCCTCTAATTGGTTGGCATTCTCTCCGATCCTTGGACATTGAGCTCGTTAGCAGCACGCAAGCAGAATTAAACGCATGTGCAGAGAACAACGTCACACTACTGCTCACGTGCCCAATTAGTCTACCATCCCTCATCACCCAAGTCTTCAGCCAAGGCTTCTCCTTTGAATTTGACCTTGCTTGATGTTCTCTTCTCTGGCACTTTAAAGGGAGTGTAGGTACATCACTATCTTCAGTTAGAGCCTAAAGAATAGGCCTTGATTTCAAGCCTTAAATCACTTGTGAAGAGACTATGATTTTGTCCTTCTTGTCTTTCCATTTAGTGCTATTTGATTCAATTATCCTGGGTGTCATTACTTTCTTTGGCCTCTTGAGACTTGGTTGCTCTATCTCACATTTGCTTTCTGCATCTTTAATTGTTCAATACTTGGTATCCACAAATGTTCACTCATTTATTTAATCTAGCTGAAATATGTCCTGCGTATATTGCTTATCCTCGTTAACTCCTTTGTACTCTGCAATCGCTTCTTGCTGTGGCATCCTTGATCTCTGGCCAACAACAGCTGTTCTTTGTCCATGCACAAATGTACTTGCAGCGTCTGTCAGCTCTGCAGCCCCGGTCTCTCTCCTTCAAGCGTTTTGCTTACTTTTATTCAGAGTAGACATCCATCTAAATGCAATTTTACTTGATTTACCATCAGAGCACCATGAACAACACTAAAGACATGGCACCAATGGCATGTAAATGCAGCACAATTTGTATTCAGTTGGGTGAATAACAACATTTCAACATTTGAGAGCTAGCAATATATGAAACAGACCCTACCTAGCACAAATATGCCAGAAGCTGACCTATGCAAGCAACCATGAGCACAGGGTAGGTACATCTACCATGCCATTTTCAATGTGATTTGATTTTTGTTGCATCACGAACTGCAACAGTAATCTAAAGTATTTGTTGCAAAGATAATAGGATAATCCAGAGAGGGTGCCGGAAGAAGTCTTACGGACTGCTCGGTTTTACAAAATTAGTATGGGCAAGGTAAATATTGTACATGCGTGTGTCAGCAGACGGGACACACATTATGGGTATTAGAGTTGGTATTATACATTGGAATTAACACAATGATGATAAACCATGAGTATAATCACAGTGTATTAGGCAAGCATTAGAGAATTAACAGTGATTTTGACATTACAGAGCACAGTGTTGCCACAGTGGTTGTGCAACACTGTGTAAATATGTGAGTAAAACCTCACATGATGTATTCTCTCAACAGATCTCGGCATTTGACAAGGATGGTACAAAACTGAGCATGTACTCCTAATACAAGGCTGTCTCACAGAACACTGAAGCCATTAGTTCCACTACGACCCCAGAAGAGCACCAAAGTAAACAGATGCTTTAACTTGGGGCATTATTATAATTGATCAGTCCACCACTATGGGTCTCAAAAGTAACTACACCTTACAGACATTGATTGTAGTTTGTTTTGATTGCAGTATAAAGAAAGTTATGCCCTGATGAAGAAGAAGTCCAGATTACACAGGAACTATGAGTGAGTGTTCCTATATGCGAGGGGATTTATCTGTAACATACAAGTACAAAACATTGTGAATGGGTACAACTGTAAGAAATCAATGTCAAAAAGTCTCATACAATCGTACCTCATTTGAGCACTTTTAACTTTTGTACAACATTTCTATACACAGTATATGTTGTGAAATGAGTTGTGTGTAATAGGAATGGCATGGCAACAATTATATTTATGTATATGTATTGCTTTTTGGTATTTGAATTTTGAAATAAACCAACTACTGAAATATGAAGAATACTGCAGCTTATTAAGAGCAATTATATTTAACATCGCGGTGAACTAGCCACAAGCTTGTCCTACGTAGGCATGCATAACCTCGCCTGAGGTATGAAGAATATTGAAATCATGTTTTATAAACACAGAAAGGTATCCATACTCTGAACTAGTGTGGTTTTATGATAGAAATCCCTGCCAGTGTATGGTAACACAGGGATTCCCCGAGTAGGATGCCGATGTCCATCGTTTCAACATGGCCACTTTGCCTGTGGTATATTTTCTACTACAGCAAGCTTCTTTGTGACTCATCTACCTTGCGTTTCTGCATATATACATTTACTACTCATCTGGTTACTTATTTTCTATGTATATGCAGTTTCTTCTCACTTGTATGTAGGCTTACTCTGGTTTCTTCAGTTACATCTTCATTCTTTAAGTATTCTTATATCATTTCAATGCATCATCGTATCTTCTCCTTATGACATCACTTTGCACCTGTCAGGTATCCACTTCAGTTCAAGGGTAAATTCGGTCTGACTGTCTAAGTGCATAACGTCTCTCATAAACCCGATGCAGTATTGGAATAATACCTGGTGTAATGCACAGTGTCTTCTTGTTCTTAATCCACTATGTCGGAGGTGAGGGGGTGGGTTCTATCAATGACGTACCTGTCTGCTTCTCTACAGAACAGCTACACTACCCTGAACACATATCTATGGAATATATAGGTGAGGATTTGCATGAGCACTGGTTCATTCCCAATTTGCATTTGCATGTTCAAAATGTTATTATTAACTGTGCAGTTTGTCAGCAATTTACTGCGGGGCATACATTGAGGACAGTGAAGGCAATATTACCCCGCCCTTCTGGGCCATTTTGGCATCACCATATTGATTACATTGATATGACACAGCGATCTAACGGCTATCGGTATATGATTGTTGTGGTTTGTTCCTTTTCACGCAGGATAGAGTGCTCATCCAGATGCAAAATCAGCAGCCAAATTGCTCAAACGAGAGGTGTTTCCCCACTGTGGAGTATGTGAAGTGTTACAATCCGATAATCCGATAATGGACAGCACTTTGCAAATGATTTGTTTAAGTGAATTGTCACCTTATTGGGCATAAAACATAAGTTATGTTGTGTCTATCACCCCATGCGAACAGCATGGTAGAATGTCTCAATGGCATGCTAAAAGAGTGTATTGCTAAATTGCACATTACGCTCAGCAGAAATTGGCTCTACTGTTTGCCACTGGCTTTTTATGCCTTACGCAATCAACCAGGTTCAGATCACCACCTCACCCCGCATGAATTGATTACTGGCAAATGAATGAATGTTCCCGTTGTTGCTGTACTTAGTAAATATGATGCCCAATGTACTGCCACCATTTTGGGTGATGAGTTCCATGCATATCTGACCACCATGATTGATGCTATGAAGTTTATATCCCGCCAGATGAAGCTGCAACAGGGGGTATTGGTCACAGGGACCAGCAGTGAGGGAGAAGATAAAGATAGAACAGCCCAGATCCCACCATCCCTAACATTATACCCTGGCAACATAAGAAACTTTGTTAGGAAATGGGATGGCCTATGTTTTTTTGGAATATACCTAGTACAGTAGGCTACTGAATCGCCTATGAAGATCAGCGGAAGGCGAGGATGGCTCCACCTCAGAGCCATGGAGAGGAGCAAAAGCACTGCCCCCTGTCCGATGACCAGGAGCAAGGAGAAGAAGAAGAGGACATGGATGTTTGATTAATTTGAACATTTTAAATATTGAGCACCCAGCAACGCACACTGACTTTGAGGTTTCTGCTCCACGTTTTGGGGAAGTAATTTTTTTAGGCCAACATTTTCATGGATAGTAGTGGGTATAGTAATTCTCCTGCTCTCTCTTAATTTCCTTTGGTTAGAATACAGTAGAAGTATGAGAAAAGAAGAAGTAGAAAATATAAGTAACGTAGAGAATAGAAGTAAGAGAAGTATAAGATAAACAGAGAAATATATAGAAGAATTGTATTTGAGAGATATATCTGAGGGATTTCGATCAGAGGTGGATAATACCTCGTATTGGCCATATGCAGGAGGTGGGAAGACAGAGATTGAATGAGAGTTGCTGTTTACTCTCTCATGCACAATGCCATGGGTGCCCCCAGATTGTTTGTAGTGCAAGAAATACCATCCGACACAGCACATTGTCTGCTCCATGTTGCTGTTTGCAAAACAATTAGACTGTTGCAAGGCCACTAGGGGTACGATGCTGCACCCTAATACCTGCAAACAACAAACAGAATGGCAATTGAACAGAAGCTATATCTGCCTTGCATACTTTGCACACGACTATGGAAAAGGAAAGTACTAAAGTAGTAGATGAGGACTGGTAACATTGGATGTTCTCATGGGTGCCTACCTGGTTAAGCAAGATATTTAAAGTAGTATTGCCTCTTTCGTTGATACTACTAGTAAGTATGCACATTTTGCACATAATAATTGGATACTGCAATGCAGTAAAAACTGGGAAGGAAGAAAGTAAGATGTTGTCCCATACTATTGCTACTATAGAAGGTACTGCTGGCCCGGTGCACACTGATACACAGACAGATGCACCATTTGTCCCAAATTAAAATAGGATGGTTCCGATAGCGACCACCTGGAACTAGATTTATGCCTCCTTTTCAATTATATACAACACTATGTAGATTGTGAGGGGGATGGTGACTGCTGATTTATGACGTATGGACCAGAGAATATGTACGAAGAGGCGGTAGCTTGAGTGGGGCCTGTAGAGCTTGGATCCCTAAAGATGAGTAGGACAGGATGGCAGATAAAGAACTTTTGGTCAATAAATTGACCAGAGGTGGGCATGTAATGGTGTAGATAAGACCAGTGACACGTAATGCCACGCCCTGCCTGTTCCCAAACGAGAGCGAAGATACAGAATAAGAAAACTAGAATAAGGTGTTTCTTTGTGTATGCCATCGGCATGTAGAATGTAACACAAGCAGGACATAGTTAGCTTTGCCACACTGTAGGGAGTTAGTTGCCACATTTATGGGAGGGTTAGGTTGCAGAATACACAGAGAGGGAATGTAGTAAATGGTGGTATGGACAGTTAGGTAGGGTATATATGTAAGGCAGCATTATAAATGACAAGAGAAGTGTCATTTTTCCTTTTGTAATGCCCTGCACAGCACATAGTTAAATAAGCATAGCATTGCAGTTTAAATAGCTTAATAGGGATCTTTGTTGGTCCACAATGGTGTTCAGGCGACTGAAAGTGCCAAGGCTGAGGGAAAGGGAGGATAGCCCAAATAGGCCTTTCCCATGCTTCCAGTTTAGATAAGCAACAATTAAGTTAGTTATGTTGCTAACAGACAGAAAAATGCAAAGTTTAATTGCCAGGTGCACACAGTAATGTTGCCAATAAGACACTCGCAAGATATATCCACAGCGCCCCAAATGGTGAAAGCAGTCCAACGTCCGCACAAAGAACATATTAACACGTTGAATAAATTAAAGGCAAAAGGTCTCATACAATGGCCTCACTACAATGAATAAGCTATGCACAACATGACCCAATTAGATAAAAAAATAACTGCAAGCAACAGCATGTATCAGAAGGGAATTCAGGATGAGCAGTCTATGGTTGAGCAAACTGTCTGGGAGATTGGGGTGCGGCGTGGAAAGATGAGATGGCAGTGAGTTAGATAGTTCTTTCGTCAGGGCAACATTTCGATCTGAACTTTCCCACCAGAAATTACTTGGACTGTTGTGGATAAGTGTAACACCCAAGGCCACATCAGTAACAGGCACCAGTATTGTAATGATGTCAGCATGTTGTGGTGCCAACCAATGAAAGCAAGGTCCGACAATGTCCGGGACATGACGTCTTGCACAGTGGGAGGGACCCTGGGCAGGTTCAAAGATAAAGATTATCCAATTAGAAGAGAAATGTATACAATAATATAGGTGATTTTATTTTACGACCAATGGCAGCTTGTGAATATAATTTTTTATGAATATGACTACCAGGAAGTGATTGTGAATGTCTGTGGACCTTCTACTGGCCAAATGGATTCAATAAAGCTGGTTTGTTCATGCATCTTGGTTTGCTCCCTTATTTTGGTTGGTGCAGGTGATTGGAAGCTCGTTTACACCTCCATGCTTCGGGTGAAGTGGTCCTGCAGAAGAAAAGGTGGTGGAATTCCGTCCTCACAGTACCTCATAGAGATGGTGGAAGGAATCCAATGGCTTAAGATAGAGGATGCAGACTTCTTTCCCTTGGAGGCACCTCCCAGAGGAACAAAAAGAGATTATGATCTGTGGAAGGAAGCAGCCCTGTCCCTGTAAATACTAAGGACCCTGATCACGTCCAGTGTGTGGAGTGTTTCTTCCTAGTATGATGAAGGATCTGGACGGAGAACTGGTAAAGCAACTTTCTGTTGCCTGTTGAAGCTGGAAGACACCTTAGGCAGAAAAGAAAGACCAAGACACAACATCACCATCTTCCAGTGAGAAATGTAAGTAAGACTCTTTGTTCAGAAAAGCCCACAATTCACCAATGCACCTTGCGGACGTGATGTCTACCAAGAGCATCTCTTTCCATGTTACAAAGTTGATATTGACCTCTCAAAGGATAATAGGGAGCCTTCTGCAGTTTCTGTAGAACCAAACAGATCCAAGGCTGGCACCAATGTTTTCTTGGATGGACGCTGCAGCTCAGAGCTCTTCAAGAGGCCTCTGACAAATGGTTCCAGCTGGAGCAGGGATAAAACAGGATTGCAAATTGCTCTGATAGATGCTCATTGGTAATGTAGGATGCAACTGGAGAGACCAATCCTAAAGCCATCAGCCAGACATTTCAGTATTCTCCAGACACATACAGGTCCTGGCTGCCAGTTTCTTGTGGTGCACAGAAGTTGAACCAGGCCCAATGATGTCTGCTGGATTTCGCTGTGGGCTGTCGCCTCTACCCCTGGAATTAAAAGGCAATTGTTCAGGGAATGCCCACATACATGAGACTCCTTAATTCATTCTCCAAGCCTATAGGCTAAGTCCGCTGATTGTCGCCTGAGTGAAGATGAGGCATATGGAGATGGATTTGTTAGTAGAAAAAGTGGAGCATCCAAGGACCGGGTCTGGAGAAGTGGATACCATGGCGTTTTGTGACTAGAGAAGAGACACCAAGAGAACAGTGCCGCCTTCACATGGATCTTCTGATTTGCATTGTACACCAGAGGGAAGGCATATAGAAGAAATTCTGGTCATTGAGTTCATAGGGCATCCACCATTCAGAGAGAGTGACCACATGGAGAGTGGTTCACTGTGGAAGGAGACAGTTTGGTTTGAAATCGAACTAGGGGAGACTCCCATCAATCTGTAATCAATTGAAAGGCCCAGAGAGCCAGACGGAGGATGGGAAGCATCTGCTTCTTCCTTCCCATAGAGGTAGGCTCCCCAGAGGTCATTCACATGTATTCATGCCCATTCAAGAACCTGATAAGTTGGCCCATTTAGAGGAAAAAGATTGTGTGCCCTTGTGTCTATTGACATGGGTCTAGGTTGCCTGATTGTCTGTTCTGATAAGAACCCTCCTTCCTGTATTCTCAGACTTGAATGATAGCATCTTTAATATGGCATTCAGCTTCCTCCAATTGGATGATGTTCTAGGTTCTGTCATGGTTCAGAGACCTTGTATGACTAAGCTTTCTAGCATTGCTCCTAGGCCTCGTTGGATGTCATCCATTGTCACAACCACAACCTCAGTCTTCCATTTCCTTAGCGCTAGCTGCCTCATGGAAGCCATAAAAGAATTTCCAACAGAGTCTGGCCCTCTTGGGATATCATAGTTAATATCTGAATGATACTGTTCCTGCCACTCCATAATTTTCAGCAGAGGGGCAAAACTCACACAACTGATCCTGGAAATCCAAGGGACATGATTGGGCTGCATTCTGCATGAATGATTAGGTTGATGGCTGAGTAGGTTTGCTTCAGTGGCTCATCATTCTTCTTGTGCACTGGATCAGCTGGTATGGCTTCAACCAGTGTAAAGCTACCGTGTCCTATCAGGCCCCCAGCTGTGAGTCATGTTTAATGTGGCTGGTGGACTTATTATCACACTTTGTCCAAGAGTAGAGGTTGGATGATTGTCTTCTTTGTATCCCTCTGTTCCCTTAACAAACCATTCACAATATCTTCATGAAAAAGGAATGAAGTGGAGGGCAGGTCCTAGAAGTACATAAATAGCATTTTCTCTGCGGTTTGAGAGGTTACTGGAACTTGCGCTTTCTGGCAAAGTCAACATTCTATTGCCTACAGTAGGATGTGTCATATCATGGCCCAGTAGGGCTTCCTCTGCTCCTCGCAGATCCACCAGGTCAGCAACCATTGGGTACTGACCAGAAGGTGAAATAGCAGGAAAGGGACCTGCTTATATACCGCACAGCCTCTGCCACAGATCCTTCAGCCAGATGTTGGTACCCCTGCCATATGCTCAGGAGATCTTGAGTATCTCCTAAGCTTGAAGTAATAACATGATTTCCTATATATATAGTAAGAGAATGAGCTTGTTTCCTTTCTCAGTACAATTTATTCGTGTCATGGCTGCCCCTGGGCTTAAAACTGGATTAGACATAAAGGTGGCCCTTACCCTGCTTAAATAACAGGTGCCGATAGTGTCAACAGTTTTATTTAATCTGTATATGGGAACATTGGGGTAGTTTGCAAGGAAGCACATATTGCTAACAGTAAGGCTGGAAGCAACGAAAGGAGCAGATTTCGAGGCAGTCCCAGAGGTTCACCATCTGGAACACATCCTGTACATCCAAAGGCGTCAGGCGAGGAGTTCAGAACGAGATGCAGAAGCTTCCGGAGATAAGTGATCTCACTATACCAGTATTCAACTTTTCTAAAATTAATTTGTCTAGAGCAGAAATTTGCTTGAACAACAAAGGCTGAACATTTGTCCCGACACAGTTTCTGATCAGGCTGCAGGCGTATTTCGAGGACACCGTGGAGATTACATCAATATATCAGGTTTTGATCTAAATCTATGTTTTTGCCTCCTACAAAAGATATGCCAAAAGAGATTGTAACCATTGAATCAATCATGAACAAGGGATTAAAACAATGGTTAGCAGTTAAGAAACATGTCAAATATAACCTGACCATAGATGAACATATAGCATTGCATACATTAGAAAATGAGAAATCGGTAGTGATAAAACTTGCCAGTAATGGAGGAGGGATCAATTCAAGATGCTGCATAAAACAATAAAGAGGCATTTGGACAACTTAGACCTCAGGCACATTACACTCTGTTGAGGAAGAATCTCACCAAAGATATTCAACAAATAGTATCAAGAATAACAGATAAAGCATACCAAGATGGTGTATTAAGCTGACATAAATATTTGTTTTTGAATGAGAAATAACTGCTCCTGCCTGATTTGCATCTACTCCCTAAAATTCCTAAGTCTGCAGAAAAACCACTGGGGAGACCAATAGTCTAAGCTTGCGGAACAGTGCTCGAACCTGTAACCAAATAGTGGATCCTTTATCCATTTTAGGTCAGTCCTATCTCAAAGATTCACAAGAATTAATAAAATTGGTAGAGAGGCAGCAGTTTGACAATCATACAGAATGGTTAGTTACCGTGGACATAGAATCCGTCTTTATCAATACTCCCCAAGGAGAAGGGCTTGAGGTGTTACGAGAAGCTGGAGATTCTAGACCACACCCACACATGGTCCCCACTGAGTTCTTAATAGAACTGGCAGCAGTGTCATTGCAGCAAAACTATTTTGTGTTCAAGGCAGAGTTCTACCAACAAATTAAGGGAACTTCTATGGGGCAGCGTTCACTCCAAGTCTGGTCAAACGTTTTGTCAACTAATGAGTATCTTCAATCAATTAGATTGTATCAATGGTATATCGATGATATCGTCATCATTTGTATAGGTGACATTAACCAACTGATGCGATTCCTCACTTGGTTTAATTCTTTAGATAATAATTTGAAGTTCATAGCATCATATAGCCATCGAAATTGCATCTCTCGATTTGCTTATTAAAGTAGACTCAGAACATCTGGCAGTTACATTATACCAGAAACATACAAACCAAAATACAATTCTGCATTTCAACAGTCCACCCCAGACCACTTTGAGAAAAAATATTCCATTTAGTCAATACTTGGGAGCCAGACACAATTGCACAACATTGCAAGATTTCTACAGAGAAGCTGACATCATTACAAAAAGATACAAAAAAGAAAAGACCCTAGACAGTTGCTCAAAAGGTCATTGAAAATACCACGATACGATAACAAGACAGACTATTTCAAGAATTAGAAATAATGTCTTTAGATAGACCGTACAGTAACATAATCTGCAATTTAATCTTTAGAAACTGGAACATTCTCCAATTGTATCGGCCAGACCTACCTAAACCACTATTTGAGTTTAAAAAAGGGAAGAAACCTCAAACAGTGTCTGGTGCACTCATTGTAGGAAGATGGTAAAGAACCTACTGATAAACGAAGTCGACTGGGTCTTGAACCCATTAAAGGGCACTATGCTTGAGGCATGTGTGTAGTTTGCAACTATACCATATGAACCAGTGAATTTGTTCATGCAGAACAAATATGGTCTCTTTGGGGGCATATTAATTGTAAATCCTACAACATCATCTATATAATACTTTGCTCTTGCAATAGGTGTTTTGTGAGAAAAACCCAAAGAACTGTGCAACTTCGAATTAGTGAACACAAGTCAAGAATTAAGAGCAAAACATTTTTAGCCGGATTGGTTGGCCATTGTGTTGAAACACATCATCCAGCGGGTGATCTTCGATGGTGTGCGCTAGAACAGGTGGAACAAGGTAATAGAGGGCACGCTATAGAAACAAAATTGCCCATACGTGAGCAATTCTGAATATTCAACCTTGAAGCGCATACACAAGGTCTCAATGATAATTTGTAGTGGTCTCATTTGATATGATTTTTGTTAAAGGTTATATTTCCAGTCTGGGTAGGCCAGTTAGAGCTAAGAAACACACTCTAGTAGAGCCAGAATTTGGACTATATTTGTTACTATATACTCATACAAATAAGTATGACAGTACATGGAGACAGTGTCCCCTTTTATTAAAGAAAGTGGGTGGAACTTGTGTTTCAGAATTGTGGTTGCTGTACATCTAATATGTAGGCACAGTATATAGACAAAAACAAAGAGGTGATGGCTGGAAGGTTTAGACTTAATCTTAACCACTGGCAGTGCTCTGGGCAACCCTCCAGACCACCGTTCTTCGCCTGCCAAGCCATTACAGAAGGGAAAGACCATATGCAAATCAGGCTTGGCCCCACCCCAAAAGGGGCAGTCCAGCCCGAACTGCTAGGCCACATCCCTTCTGCACGAGACCACAAGCATCCCCAAGCTACTCCTCACTGATGACGCCCAACAAGGCTGAAACATGTCTGGGGATGCTTGTGGTCTCGTGCAGAAGGGATGTGACCTAGCAGTTCGGGCTGGACTGCCCCTTTTGGGGTAGGACCAAGCCTGATTTGCATATGGTTTTTCTCCTTCTGTAATGGCTTGGCAGGCTGAAAAACGATGGTCTGGAGGGTTGCCCAGAGCTTTGCCCGTGGTTATGATTAATTCAAAACCTTCCAACCATCACCTTTCTGTTTTTCCAAAGTCACCCCGAGTGGGACGGGTATGCCCAGACGTGGGTCCCGAGTCTGCCGGGCCTAGAGACCCAAGCTACTCCTCACTGATGACGCCCAACAAGGCTGAAACATGTCTGGGGATGCTTGTGGTCTTGTGCAGAAGGGATGTGACCTAGCAGTTCGGGCTGGACTGCCCCTTTTGGGGTAGGACCAAGCCTGATTTGCATATGGTTTTTCTCCTTCTGTAATGGCTTGGCAGGCTGAAAAACGATGGTCTGGAGGGTTGCCCAGAGCTTTGCCCGTAGTTATGATTAATTCAAAACCTTCCAACCATCACCTTTCTGTTTTTCCAAAGTCACCCCGAGTGGGACGGGTATGCCCAGACGTGGGTCCCGAGTCTGCCGGGCCTAGAGACCCAAGCTACTCCTCACTGATGACGCCCAACAAGGCTGAAACATGTCTGGGGATGCTTGTGGTCTCGTGCAGAAGGGATGTGACCTAGCAGTTCAGGCTGGACTGCCCCTTTTGGGGTAGGACCAAGCCTGATTTGCATATGGTTTTTCTCCTTCTGTAATGGCTTGGCAGGCTGAAAAACGATGGTCTGGAGGGTTGCCCAGAGCTTTGCCCGTGGTTATGATTAATTGAAAACCTTCCAACCATCACCTTTCTGTTTTTCCAAAGTCACCCCGAGTGGGACGGGTATGCCCAGACGTGGGTCCCGAGTCTGCCGGGCCTAGAGACCCAAGCTACTCCTCAATGATGACGCCCAACAAGGCTGAAACATGTCTGGGGATGCTTGTGGTCTCGTGCAGAAGGGATGTGACCTAGCAGTTCGGGCTGGACTGCCCCTTTTGGGGTAGGACCAAGCCTGATTTGCATATGGTTTTTCTCCTTCTGTAATGGCTTGGCAGGCTGAAAAACGATGGTATGGAGGGTTGCCCAGAGCTTTGCCCGTGGTTATGATTAATTCAAAACCTTCCAACCATCACCTTTCTGTTTTTCCAAAGTCACCCCGAGTGGGACGGGTATGCCCAGACGTGGGTCCCGAGTCTGCCGGGCCTAGAGACCCAAGCTACTCCTCAATGATGACGCCCAACAAGGCTGAAACATGTCTGGGGATGCTTGTGGTCTCGTGCAGAAGGGATGTGACCTAGCAGTTCGGGCTGGACTGCCCCTTTTGGGGTAGGACCAAGCCTGATTTGCATATGGTTTTTCTCCTTCTGTAATGGCTTGGCAGGCTGAAAAACGATGGTATGGAGGGTTGCCCAGAGCTTTGCCCGTGGTTATGATTAATTCAAAACCTTCCAACCATCACCTTTCTGTTTTTCCAAAGTCACCCCGAGTGGGACGGGTATGCCCAGACGTGGGTCCCGAGTCTGCCGGGCCTAGAGACCCAAGCTACTCCTCAATGATGACGCCCAACAAGGCTGAAACATGTCTGGGGATGCTTGTGGTCTCGTGCAGAAGGGATGTGACCTAGCAGTTCGGGCTGGACTGCCCCTTTTGGGGTAGGACCAAGCCTGATTTGCATATGGTTTTTCTCCTTCTGTAATGGCTTGGCAGGCTGAAAAACGATGGTATGGAGGGTTGCCCAGAGCTTTGCCCGTGGTTATGATTAATTCAAAACCTTCCAACCATCACCTTTCTGTTTTTCCAAAGTCACCCCGAGTGGGACGGGTATGCCCAGACGTGGGTCCCGAGTCTGCCGGGCCTAGAGACCCAAGCTACTCCTCACTGATGACGCCCAACAAGGCTGAAACATGTCTGGGGATGCTTGTGGTCTCGTGCAGAAGGGATGTGACCTAGCAGTTCGGGCTGGACTGCCCCTTTTGGGGTAGGACCAAGCCTGATTTGCATATGGTTTTTCTCCTTCTGTAATGGCTTGGCAGGCTGAAAAACGATGGTCTGGAGGGTTGCCCAGAGCTTTGCCCGTGGTTATGATTAATTCAAAACCTTCCAACCATCACCTTTCTGTTTTTCCAAAGTCACCCCGAGTGGGACGGGTATGCCCAGACGTGGGTCCCGAGTCTGCCGGGCCTAGAGACCCAAGCTACTCCTCACTGATGACACCCAACAAGGCTGAAACATGTCTGGGGATGCTTGTGGTCTCGTGCAGAAGGGATGTGACCTAGCAGTTCGGGCTGGACTGCCCCTTTTGGGGTAGGACCAAGCCTGATTTGCATATGGTTTTTCTCCTTCTGTAATGGCTTGGCAGGCTGAAAAACGATGGTCTGGAGGGTTGCCCAGAGCTTTGCCCGTGGTTATGATTAATTCAAAACCTTCCAACCATCACCTTTCTGTTTTTCCAAAGTCACCCCGAGTGGGACGGGTATGCCCAGACGTGGGTCCCGAGTCTGCCGGGCCTAGAGACCCAAGCTACTCCTCACTGATGACGCCCAACAAGGCTGAAACATGTCTGGGGATGCTTGTGGTCTCGTGCAGAAGGGATGTGACCTAGCAGTTCGGGCTGGACTGCCCCTTTTGGGGTAGGACCAAGCCTGATTTGCATATGGTTTTTCTCCTTCTGTAATGGCTTGGCAGGCTGAAAAACGATGGTCTGGAGGGTTGCCCAGAGCTTTGCCCGTGGTTAT
Organism: Ambystoma mexicanum; assembly: GCF_040938575.1. Taxonomy (NCBI): domain Eukaryota; kingdom Metazoa; phylum Chordata; class Amphibia; order Caudata; family Ambystomatidae; genus Ambystoma; species Ambystoma mexicanum. The sequence continues at coordinate 1,146,380,862 of NC_090923.1, read as the reverse complement.
GATTAATTCAAAACCTTCCAACCATCACCTTTCTGTTTTTCCAAAGTCACCCCGAGTGGGACGGGTATGCCCAGACGTGGGTCCCGAGTCTGCCGGGCCTAGAGACCCAAGCTACTCCTCACTGATGACGCCCAACAAGGCTGAAACATGTCTGGGGATGCTTGTGGTCTCGTGCAGAAGGGATGTGACCTAGCAGTTCGGGCTGGACTGCCCCTTTTGGGGTAGGACCAAGCCTGATTTGCATATGGTTTTTCTCCTTCTGTAATGGCTTGGCAGGCTGAAAAACGATGGTCTGGAGGGTTGCCCAGAGCTTTGCCCGTGGTTATGATTAATTCAAAACCTTCCAACCATCACCTTTCTGTTTTTCCAAAGTCACCCCGAGTGGGACGGGTATGCCCAGACGTGGGTCCCGAGTCTGCCGGGCCTAGAGACCCAAGCTACTCCTCACTGATGACGCCCAACAAGGCTGAAACATGTCTGGGGATGCTTGTGGTCTCGTGCAGAAGGGATGTGACCTAGCAGTTCGGGCTGGACTGCCCCTTTTGGGGTAGGACCAAGCCTGATTTGCATATGGTTTTTCTCCTTCTGTAATGGCTTGGCAGGCTGAAAAACGATGGTCTGGAGGGTTGCCCAGAGCTTTGCCCGTGGTTATGATTAATTCAAAACCTTCCAACCATCACCTTTCTGTTTTTCCAAAGTCACCCCGAGTGGGACGGGTATGCCCAGACGTGGGTCCCGAGTCTGCCGGGCCTAGAGACCCAAGCTACTCCTCACTGATGACGCCCAACAAGGCTGAAACATGTCTGGGGATGCTTGTGGTCTCGTGCAGAAGGGATGTGACCTAGCAGTTCGGGCTGGACTGCCCCTTTTGGGGTAGGACCAAGCCTGATTTGCATATGGTTTTTCTCCTTCTGTAATGGCTTGGCAGGCTGAAAAACGATGGTCTGGAGGGTTGCCCAGAGCTTTGCCCGTGGTTATGATTAATTCAAAACCTTCCAACCATCACCTTTCTGTTTTTCCACAGTATATAGACATCATCATGTTGTTCACATGATCTAGAAGGCACGTTAGCCCCTACAAGATGACTTTGGTGGGTTGAGTTGCATAAAGCACCTGAACTCGACTAACTCAGGAACGCGGGATTGAGTATGCAAATTATGTAGATCGGATGAAGGAGGTCTGTTTAAAAATCGGTACCAGTAAGCAATGGGTAATAGGATATGCCCGTTGGAAATAGGAGCAGGTTATATGGCATTGGGTTCACATAGAAGTTAGAGGCTCCGTCCTAATGTTTTACCGCAATTAATCTTAATACAGTTTTACTGATGTGCGGCAAACATGAGAAGACAGAATTAAGGAAGGGATTTCCCATCGGATGGCTAGAAGTATACACAAGATTCATTCAGGTAATACAAGTTTGTGGATTCGTTCTCTGCCACACATCTTAGGATATTGTATTAGAGAAAGGATAGAGACACTTATGGTGTTCATTGGGTTGACATGTTAGCAATTGGTTTGGTGTATTGGTGGACTGGTGAAGCTTTAGCTCCTATACATTTGGGCTAGGACAGTCCCTCATACCTGATGGCTCGCACTTTGTTCAGGTAAAATGCCACCTTTTAGTTCCATACACTTCATGTTCAATTAGACAGTAGATTAAAAACAGTTTTATATAATGAATCTTAAACATTACAATGATTATTTTGTAGGTCCTTCAAGAATGAATTCGCCCAGAGGAAGGTGAGGCCATATAACAGAGGTAAAATTATTAAATAACAGTGAAACCCCCCACGCAGGTGTTGTGTTTATCGACTTCCCATTGTTTTGGCAGCGCCTGGATGGAGCGTCATCACTATTTAGGATTTAGCGGGCAGGGGCTATTGTGTGTTAGGAAAGAAGTGAGGAATTCGTCCCGGCTCTTACTGGAGAGAGTATCTCTCGCTCTCTAGAACAAGGTTTTACAAAAGTTGGGTTCACTATTTGGAGTTGCGGCTCATTAATGAGGGTGTCTGGGGCGGACCCGCTCCTTCCTTCCCTGCTCCTGCTCAGCGAGGCCCTCTCTCCGTATCATATGCCAATAGGTCTGTGCATGTGGGGTTGGAAGGGCACTTTTCTGAGCATCCCTGACCCCAAGCCACATGTACGAATCAGGTGGCTGGGTGGCAGAGTAAGAAAACGTGCACAATGATGTTTTAGCAGGGTGGTTCAAGGCCTCGCCCTTTGTTGATGGAGGAGACATTGGCCACACCCTCTGTCCTTGCATATCAATAGTTAAGGTGGGGTCAGAAGCTGCTGATCCCACCCCAGCATGTGAGGGACAATGACAGAGGGCGGGGCCATAATTCCACAGCGAAGCCTTCCATGCCGTTGACTCCAGGAGACAGCACGATTCCTGGCGTGCTAAAAGAGACCTCAGGCAGGTGCTGACAGGCCTAGCTTCAAACGTGACAGTCCCGGCCCGGCCCCCACTACACTAGCCTGCTGCAGCTCCAGGTAACTCCTAACGTACTCTTCTTATGTTAACTCAGCTAAACGTGAATTTATGAAATATATCAGCGTGTGTTACTTCCATATATTTCAAATAATGTATGTGTAACACATAGGGCCTCATTACGACCCAGGCGATAAGGGGTTAACAGCTTCGTAAAAGGTGGCAGCGCCGTTAACCCCTTACCGCCTAATTACAAGGTCCCTTTGCGGGTCCCTACCTTAATGGCTGGTTTTACCAGCCAACCTTGGAATCGGGCGGTAATTCCGCCATTCATCATGGCGGAATCGGCAAAATACCGGCGACAACCATGGCGCTAGTAGCGCCATGGTTACCGCATGGGTCGTAATGAGGCCCATAATGTTTATTGGCCTGGCGGATACACATTGGGCCTCATTACACGGATGGTGGTAAGGGATTACCGGCACCGGTAAGGGCACCGGTGCCGGTAATTCCCTACCGCCCTACTACGAGGTCCCAGAGCGGGTCAGGTCCTTAATGTGTGGTCAGACCACACGTTAAGGAAGGGACCTGCTGAGGGACTTCAGAGCAAGTAACGATACCGCTATTAGCGGTACCGTTATTAGCTCTTTCCCCATTCCCATTGAGCCCTATGGGGGCTCGAATGGGAATGGGGAATGGTAATTGGCATGGGGACTTACCGGGTTCCCAAGGGTCCGAATGACCCGGTAAGTCCCCATACCGCCTACCCGGACCCAGAAGGCGGTAAGGGGTAGCCATGGCGCTAATAGCGCCATGGCTACCGCCTACCGTGTAATGAGGCCCATTGTGTGTTACACATACCCGACCGTGTGTGTTGATGAACTCGGGTCAGGTTCTTCTTTGCTCCATCCAACGTCAGACAACTCGAGTTCATTAATATAGAATTGCGGCAGAGTATTCATAATTGCCATGATTTTTGTTTTAAGTTTTCCCGGGCTCCCCCGTGCCGCAAGCGGGCCTGCTGGAAATGATGATGGTAGGCCGGGGTACACACACACACGTGTGTATCCCCGTGGGGTTAGCCTCCAGCCTTACTATTAGCATTTTTGACTAAAATTCTAATGTTAAGGCTGCCCTGCTATTTAATGCTGGAGCCCACGGGGACACACATCAGCATTTTAATTCGTTTCATTTTCCTCCCCTGGACTCTAAAACCCCCGGAAATGTAACACAACAAACTCACATTTTTCCTTTGTCTCGTTTAAATTTCCTGGGCTCCAGAGTCCAGGGAACGAAAACGAAACTAATGGCACTGATGGTGTGTCCCCGTGGCTGCAGCAGGGAGCCATCGTCACACAGCTCACTGGCCCAGTGACCCTTGCGGTGTTCAGGGGCTGTAAGCGGGGCTTGTGAACAAGACAACCTTCTATTTGGTTACTGTTTCTGGGTTTGGTCCATGCAGGGGTGCACATTTTGGGAGGGGGGATCTAACCCTTCAAAATGTTGGCCGAGGGGTTACCTTCAGAGACTGTGAGGGGGCAAACTTACCTGTGTGGGGGGATCGAACTTCTTTACACATTCTAATGAGACCATTCCAAGGCAACACCAATGTTACAAGCTGTTAACTCTCTCCTTCACGTCTGAAACCAGACACTTAAGGACTACTCTGAGAATGAGCTGTACCCCCTACACTTCCAGTCATCCCAGTTACAAGCAAGAGCTAACACCTCATTACAGTTTCAATTGCCTAAAAATGTAATTGTCTGAGTCCTGTCCTGCCAGGGTCGATAGGTCGGCCTGGTCAAGTCAACATAACCTAAACCTTCGGGGGTCGGGGGGCTAAAGCCCAATCTGCCCAATGGTTGTTGTGCCACTGGGTCTGTGGTTGTGTGCCTACTTCTGAGCACTATTCAGCTGCATCCATCCAGTTATAAGTTCGAAATTAAGCTATTAAATCGTTTGTAGTTGATAAAATGAACAACACTGAAGAGTTTCACTTAAGCAACAAGGAGCAGCTCCATTTACAAAAGGAAGGAAAATGGTGGGACTCAGACCCAGTGATTAATTATATTGTGGTTGCCATACTTTGGTGGCCGAACTAAGAGTTAAAGGCCGGAAAAATGCTCTATACATGTATTGGTATTTATTTTGTTTTCATAAACAATGCCTAACACGTCAATGTAGGTCTACCTCCAAAATACTGTTATAGCAGATCATGGTGTGTGCTATTTGCACACAGATGTCTGCTTTTTACTCCCTGGGTAACTGTTGTGCCCGGGGCTGGGAATGTGGCATTCCCCGGCATGACGCTGAAATGGTGAGCGCCACGGCTGTGCCATTAGCATAAAGGAAAGGGCATGAACAGCAGAGAAACATTGTAGCTTTTTATTGTGACGCTCTTTGGTCGAATGGGCATTTTATAGAGGATGTAACGGATTCTCCCTGTCATTTCCATCTTTTCTGCGTTGTGGCAGATACGCGTAGCAAAGCAGGCCCCACCCGGCAGTGTGTCTGTATTGGGGGCAGTGTGTCTGTGTGTGAGGGTGCAGTGTGTGTGTGGCATTGTTTGACCATGGCCCTCATTACGACCCTTGCGGAAATCAACCGACCGGACCGCCACAGCGTAAATAGCGTTTCCGCCATTGCACGAAGGAGCAAATTGCGGCCCATTCCGACCCATCGGGCACGAGCACCACGGCATGGCCGAAGTGCAAAGTCCGCGATGGCGGAAATGACCCCAAAACGGCCCACACCGCCGCCGTACGGCGCCCTAGGTGCAATACCGCCACCCATCACAGCGGGCACCGCAGAGTGCGCCTACCGGAAAGTACGGTGACCGGAAATATACGGAAACGGAAGTTAAAACATGGGCCCGGAACGGGAAACATCCCGCCGTGCACCCATAAAACCACTAAAACCACACAACCACTAAAATCACTACCCTGAGACACACCCCAACCCGTCATCCACCCTAGCGAAACCAAGAAAAATGGGAAAAGTAGCGAAGAAAGCGTGCGACCGCAAGCGGCAGGTCCACTTCTCCCGTGAGGAACTCACCGTGCTAACAGAGACCCTCCAGGAGAATGCCGCCGCCGTCTTCTCCACGCAAATGACCAGGACGGCACTTGCCAACAAGAAGGCCATATGGGCTCTGGTGGCACAGCGGGTAAGCGCGGTGGGGACCGCACCCCGCAAACCACAGCAATGCAGAAAGCGGTGGGACGACCTGCGGATACGCGTCCGCAGCATACTCTCTGCCAACCGCAACATTGCCACAGCCACCGGGGGAGGTCCTGAATCACCCATCAAGTTGACCCCCTGGGAAGAAATCTGTGCCTCCACCATCGGAATGGAGAGCATAGAGGGAGTCGGAGGGATGGAGAAAGGAGTGCAGACATCAGAAGAATCAGGTAGGTGGCCCAGATAAAACAATGCTAAATCCACAATGTCCAATCATGTGAAGTACCATGTGTCCACATAGTGCAACAGAAACACATGTCCAGGAGAACGTCCACACACATCGCCCTGATAGTGCACCTTAAAACCACAATAAATACATAAATAATTAAAAACCCCTAAAACACCCACCACACGTCCAGCAGGCACACCCTAACTGCAGGCTGCCAAACAACTGCACCCTCACCCCACACACAAATAAAAGCACCTCCAAGGCACCGACCCAAATCACCCTCATGTACCACCCCAATGCATGTGATACAATGCCATTCCAATACCCACAGACCCATTAATAACCCTCGCCCTCCTTTACTCCACCACAGGCTCCGATCCAAACGACGAGCATCAGGACACCCCTACCAGCACACCTGCAAAGAGGGCCAAGACCAACGGCCAAAGACCCTCCACCTCAGCTGCACGCATCAAGACACGGCAGCAGCACAAATCAGGTGGCAGCACAGAGGGGGGAACATCAACAGGCACCCCAGCAGCCAGCATGCCCACAACACCACCACCACAGGTCCCCCCAACGGATGCCACAGAAGGCACTGCCTCTGGTGGCAGCAGCACCATAGGTGACACCCCATTGATGGCAGCATGCTCCGACACAGAAGACGGGGATGTCGAAGTCAGATCCATCCATGACCTGTCCCATTCCCCCTGTCTGTCCCATCCCGTACAACATGAGGATACCACGCAGGGGCACCCACAAGACGACGACTGGCCATCCCCCCCAAGCCCTGTGGCAAGGCAACATGAGGTCAACAGCCCCTCTGTGACACCCCCGCAAATGGCCATGGCCCAGCAGAGGCAACAGTCCCTCGACCAGTTAATCGTGCAACAGCAGCAACTGGCCACGCTCCTCAAGGACCATGCCGATGAATGTGGGGGCACTAAGGCAGACATAGAAACATCAACTGAGACACTCAGGGCACAAATGGAGAGTAGCACCGAGAGCCTGAGAGTCCAAATGGAGAGTAGCACCGAGAGCCTGAGAGTCCAAATGGAGAGTAGCACCGAGAGCCTGAGAGTCCAAATGGAGAGAAGCACCGAGAGCCTGAGGGGGGAACTGCATGCGACGTCCAAAGACGTATGTGCCGAACTTGCCGCAGTGCGCCGTGTGCTCACTGAGCTCTCACAAACCCTTAGGGACATGCATGGACGTGAGCAGGCAGAGACGTCATCCGTTGCAAGTTCCGTCCAGGGCAGCCCCCAACGTAGATCTGGGAGGAACCTGCGCTCCACAGGCAGGGGTGCCCCTGATACCCGCAGAGGGGGCTTGCAATAGCGACAGCCCACTGACAATGAGCTTCTTTGGACACTGGTGTTCGGGGGGGAGGTAGGAGGGTGGAGGGGGTGTGTTGGGCTCACTTGGGTGGCGGGTCGATAGGGTGTTCTACATGATATCACATATGCCATAAACAGTGCACGATCAACCAATGAGATGTGTGGACAATGATCTTTGTGTACTAGGCCATCATAGGCGTACAGTCCATATTGTGCATGTACCAGACACACACAGTGCCACGAGTCCCGTGTCCATGTATCAGCCACCAGGCGTGAGTGCTAGAAGCTTGCATCAATGAGATGCTGACGAATGTCACGGCCCTCCGGTGCCTCGCAGACTCCTTGAGGTGCTGCCACATCCCCACCCTCATCATGACCATCATCAGGTGCTTGCAGTTCAGCGTCAGGGGGCATGGGCACATTTCTACGTACGCACATGTTGTGGAGCATGACACATGCCATGACCATCTTTGCAACCTTCTCATGGCGGTACAGGAGTTCCCCGCCAGACCTGCTGAGGCAGCGGAAACGAGTCTTCAGTAGGCCGAATGCCTGTTCAATGACTACACGGGTACGTGAGTGGGCATGGTTGTAGTCCTCCTCATGCTGGTCCCGTGGGTTCCGGACTGGTGTGAGGAGCCATCTCTTCAGTGGATACCCAGCATCACCTGTATGTGGACGAGAAACGTATGATTTGGAATGCCATTGCTACGTACGCACCCCCCCCCCCTCCTGGCAGTTCATTGCCGCATCACATACCCCACATCATCATGCATGAAATGAGACTCACCGAGTAGCCAGGATCTGTTCCCTGCGTGTCGCTCCATGTAGCGTGGTATAGTACAGTTCCTCAAGACCATAGAATCATGGGTTGATCCAGGGAATCTGGCACAACAATGTGTAATGATCCTGTTGGAGTCACACACCATTTGTACATTCAGGGAATGAAATTGTTTTCGGTTGCGGTACTGGGCCTCCATGGCATGTGGAACGACCAATTCCACATGGGTGCAGTCGATGGCACCAATGCAACCCGGTATGCCGGCAAGTGCATGGAATCCCACTTTTGTGTTGGTAATTTCCTGCTCCGAGCGTGGTAGAGAGATGTAGTCGTCTGCGTGCTGCAGGAGGGCATCGAGCACTTGCAATAGTGTCCGTGAGAACAGTGGCTGTGAAATGCCATGCAACTGTGTGCTGGTAGGTGCCTGTGGCCAGGAAGTGTAGTACAGACACCACCTTCAGTAGGGGTGGGATGGCGGTTGGGCTATCTATCATGCTGACAAGGTCAGCCTGTGTCATGTCCACGATGGCGGCTATGGTGTCCCGGTCCAAACGGTAGAGGGTGTGGATCTGCTCATCAGTGAGGTTGAACGGATGTGCTCGGAGGCGTGGGATTGCGGGCTGCCTGCGTGGTGGTAGTGGCTGTGCTGGCGGCCCTTGCTGGCCCTGCCTTGCCCTCCTCCTCCTCCTGCGTCTCCTCCGTGCGGCCGGTTGTAGTTGGTGTTCGTCTTCTTCTTGGAGTTGGAGCACTTGCAGTGCTATCAGGTCCCCCAGGGCCAACATCGCGAGTCCTGCCGGTAGCATTTCGGAGTGGGTGTGGTTGTGGGAGGAGACTGGGTGTGCAATTTATGTGTTTTCAGGCTGTATGGCCTCCACCTGTGGTGATTCATTCCACCTGTGCAAGCTGCTCTCCCCTTTGGCCGAGCACGTCCCGCACACAACGCTGCAATGTGACGCATGGCATCTTGCTCTTGCATTCATGTATTTGTACCCGATGGCCGTGTAACATTTGTTGATATGTAAATTCGGCTATGGTCCCATTGTTTCACATACAATCTTTGCAGTCGCGAACAGACTTGTGATGGGTCAGTGGGACGTAGTACTCGAGTAACGGTGGGCCCTCATGCATCACTGTACCGAGTTGCAACGACGGGCGGGGCGTCCCATTCGTGGGTGAAGGCAGTTGCCATTTTCACACACAGCCGCACTCGATGGATTAATTAGTGATTTCAAACGGCCACAGATGCCTCTTCGACGTGATGTTGCAAATGAGGAATTCGAAGGCCGGCGCTTTCGGTTTTCAGCTAGCGCCGGGGAGATGCCCACAGGTCTGACTGCAAATATAACGTTCTTTTGTTCGATGTCCTTGAGACAGGGGCCATGGCGAGGAAGCAATGATTGATATGAATAGTTTTGGATGCGCAATAGTGACGTGGCCGATGAGGCCGTACGTTCCCAAATACATGTAACTTCACAACACTGGAATTACGGGCTGGGGCACTGTGGATTTTGCAGGCTGCATAACGCACAGACTCAATGGAAAGTTCGAATGTTTTGTGAGTAAATATTCAGGCGTTTTTATAACAGGATGAGGGAATGATGAATGGATGCATGGGCAGGTGTTTTGATACAGGGTTTGCCATGTACAGGGCTTCTTGGAATCTATCCGCCTCCCCTGCGCTATGTGATGCAGGGCTGCCATAGTGGGACCATCGTCTATCTGGCCTTGTTGAGCCCTCCCTGTCTCGACGCGCCTTCAGACACTTGTGTCCATGCACGTTAACATTCCCATCTGATGGAATCTGTTCTGACAGACGCATGCACAGGTACACTCGTTTGTGATGGTGTTTACACCTCGATATAGATAGTTATGAGTCGCAAGTGGTTTCGGGGTGGTGATGATCCTTTGGAGTGGGCTAGCATGCATATGACTGTGGATTTAGTGTGATCATTGAAGTGAGTTGTTCGAATGTAGTTCTGATGGCCATTCTGTTCTTTTTCTTTTCTTTTGGTTGACAGGTATCTCCTCCCCTTTTGCCACTGCCATCTGTATGCCACTCCTGCAGATGGCGTTTACTCCCGACACCTGCTGCTTCGTGTTAATCAGTGGAGCAGCATTACGATCTTATGGGACGATCGCCAATGGGCCACATGCCCTTACGCAGTACTAGTGGCTCGGAGCAACATTTCGGCCTTTCAGCTGGACTAGTGCCTCCCCATTGGGACGGCCCTGCGGGTCTGTGCGCTTCCATGTTGCCTTTTCGTACGTGAATGTGGCTCTGTGTACCATGATGGAACAGGGCGTCACACAAGTAGTAGCTGGTCATTCCTTGCGGATGCAGCCCACAATGGTGATATGTGTTTTGGAGTTCATGGACTAATGGCTGTATGGGCTTGGTGATTTAGTTGTGCATTAAATTTCTATTCTGATATGGGCCGTGTAGCGTTCTTCTTTGCGAGTGATGTGGCATATTCCTATTTGGGGAGCGATGTATTGTGAGGAGATCTGCATTGGGTTCCAGCTTCGGAGTTTAGTCGCGTGGTACTGTGCTGGGCGCGTTTGCCTACGGAGCCCAGTGAGGTCAGGGATGGGGGCTGCCAATGTGACTGTTTGCATGTTGTCATGCTCAGGGGCGGGGGAATGGGTTTTGTGTAACAGATGCCGGTCAGCCAGGTGGACTGGTGGCATGTTGTGATTTTCGGAATATTGCTGGTCACAGGTGCCTGTGTTTGCGTGCGTTTCGGGGGGGGGGGGCTGTGGTCATGTCCATTGGAATGGCTTCTGTATTCGTGCCATCTGTGCCCTGCAGCTCCCATTGGCCCCTGTTGTGTTTCTTTTGTTCGTTGGCATGCATGGGTGACTTGTACATTTCACTGGTTGCATTGTGACTTCATTGCACCTACGGGGAGTTGTACTTTGTGGGCAGGGAGCGGTGTACAGGCACTCAGTGGGGCCGTTTACGGTTGATTCGCGATGCCGTACTTCTCACCATGGCGGATTGGTGCTTTCCGCCATGCTTGATGGCGTTAGGTACATGTCCGCTAGGGTCGGAATTCGCGTACCCTTGCGCCATGGTGGTATTTACGGTTTGGCATGGCGCGCGCGCGCGTACTTGGTGCAGTTAGCGTTGGCGTTCACTACGGTGTCGCTAATGGCTTCGTACTTTGCGGTGACGGGTCATAGTCGCACCGAGCGGTATTCGATGGCGGTATTGCATTTCCGCCATCGTTTTTCGGATTCCGCCAGGGTCGTAATGAGGGCCCATGTGTGTTAAGGGCAGTATTACCTTGCATGGGGCAGTGTGTGTTTGGGGCTGTGCATGAGGATGACAGTGTGTGGGGGTATTGTGGGTGGTGTGTGTGGTCAGTTCATGTGCAATGTGTACGAGTGCAGTGTTTATGGGAGCAGTGTGTGTGTGTGTGTGTGTGTATGGAGGAGTAGGAGGTGTGTGTGAGTAGCAACAGAGGGAATGTGTGGTTGTGGGACTATGGGCCTCACTCTAACTATGCCGGTATCCTGGTGGTATATCGTCAGGATACCGGCAAATGTAGATACCGTTTTCTGCACTCAGTACGGGCCGGGTTCCGAGTGCCAGAGTGATGGTGTGAACACCCATTCATGGAATCTGGCAGGACTCCATGAGGGGATTTGCTGTCATTACCGGCAATGGCGGTGCAGGTAATGAGGGCTTTTTTTGTAGTAGGCCGGTCTATTAAAGTTCTGGTATTCACGAATACCGCCACTTTTTAACTGGACCGGCCGACTCAGAATGAGGCCCTATGTTTGGGGGAGGTGTGTTTTAGCGCAAAATGTGGGTGTTCATTGTGTGTGCTTGGGCAGTGTGTGTAGGCAGTGTGTGAGCTTATTCTCTGGGAGATGTTTGTATGTTGGGGAAGTGTGTGTCTGAGGGACAATGAATTGTCAGTGTCTTTTCGTTTGAAAACGGTACTGTAAAATGCATACTTTTAACACTTTTTCCAAAATGTTCTTGGGGGGGAAAACCCCACAAACTCGAGTAGTGGGGTTGCAGCTCACTCGCTATGCTGGCTCGCATGCACTTACTCGCACCATGTTTACTGCCCAACCACTTGAAACTTTCACCAGCCGCCACTGATTGCTTTGCATTTTTCTCTTGTCTTATATTAACTATGTTTTTTACTCTGACGTTATGCTGTATGGATTGCACTGACTTTCGAATTAGTTGACTAAAGCTGTCGTTGTAATTAGTAAAATGAAATGATCTCAACTGAAGTGATGTATTTGTGAAAGGCGGCAAGGCACAATCACAAGGATAGACCGGGCAGGTTCATGACATGATGGCTGGAATTAGAAGAAGCTGCAGGCACTTATCTCTAATTTAATTCGATATACAAGTATTCTTTGGAATTCAAAAATCTGCAGTTTGGCTGCAATGCTGAAGTGCTGCACATTCCTTTTTTGAAAGCTTTTTTGGAGCTTTGTAAAGAGTGTGGTGATATGAAAAAAAAGTGACAGTAATGTAATTAATACCATTTTCAAAAGTCAGGAATGGTTACCTTTTTCACAACTGGCATTGGAAAACGGGAGATCTCCTTAAACCAGGGGTCGGCAACCAGCGGTTCTCCCAGGATCCTTGACCATGGATTATGCTAGCAAGGGCTGATGGTAGTTTTTTGTCCAAAACATCTGGCGAGCCAAAGGTTTCAGACCCTTCCCATAAAAAATCTACACATCTTAGTAAGTTCAAGACTTACGCGCACGCACGCACGCGCGCACACGCACACACACACACACACACACACACACGCCTTTGTGATAAACCCACCTGCTTGTAGTCATGATTACCAAAGGCATGCATCATGTACACAACCTTTGCACATCAAATAAGCATCTCTAACACTTCAGGAGAGCTGAGATTGTTGAGAGGAAAGTGCTTCCCCTCTGTTGTTTGCTGTGCCGGTTGCCAGGGGCACACCTACACCAAAACCTCAGGGGGTAGGGAGCGGACTAGCACTTCAAATAGTGGCTTTGTCAATTGCTCATCTATGGTGCATGTCCATCTGCATTTTTACTATAATACCATGTAACTCTGAGTCCCCACTTTGGTTAAGCAATGAAGCCAGGATTTTAGCCGTCTCTGCAATTTAGGCACTTTACCACATACTTTCTGCGCTTTATTTGGTACAAAAATTTCAGTTTTGTATCACAATAATGCTATCTTAAAGTGAACACATGCAAAATACACACACCATATATTAAAGCATCCTGGCAATATATAGATCCTTATAGAAACAAGCTAAGGAAAAATAATATGATTGGGGATGTATTTCCATATTCTGCATGGAAAACTGGAAGTCCCAGAATGCAAAATAATGCAAGTTCAAACATGTCCTCTTGAACACCACTGTGATTTTAGTACTTCGACACACACATAAATAACCTTTGTGGTAAGGTCACCTGAGTTTAGAGATTGGCACAAACTTCCAATTTACTGCTACACATAATTTTAAGAACATTGACTACCCACACAAAAAGCAAAGCCTTTTTTCCATGTCAAACTCGTAGACATAAAGGACATACATTGATCTTTTAAAAGGAGCTTTATTGCGTTACTTAGGGCCTGATTCATGGAACGTGTTCTTATGGGATTGCGCCATTATAAAACACTTCCATGAATCAGGCCCGTAATTGAATTGTCTTGGTAGACACAGATTTGGCAGGTAACTGGGGCGTCTTTTACTTAGCAATGTCCCATCACACTGCCAGGTGACTTAACACTCCTGCCTACGAAAGGCACTGGTAACAAAAGAAGGTTTTACAGCAGTAATTGCGAGGCCATTGTTAAGGTACGTTTTCACATCTGCATTTATGTCCTACTGCTGACCGCTCTGATGGTGAGTAAGCAATGGGGGGGTCGCTTCAGCCATTAAAATACATTGCAGCCCATCAGCTGTGCATTAGGGGAAACAAAGAACAGTGAGAAAACTGTCACTCAGGATGCCAGGGTCCCCATGACACCCCAGCAGCTGGGCAAATGTCCTGGCATGCTCCAAAGTGTCCCGGGTATTCAGCCCTGTGGGGGGCAAGCTGCCCCCCTGCCCTCCCTGCCCCCGCGGATGGCATGCTACTGCTTGAAAGTGGGGCAGGAGTTTATTTGGACCAATCTATCCTTATAGGATGTCAAGATGGAAGAGGAAACAGGTTGTGAAGATGTCAGATACAGCCATGGACACCATCACAGTGCCCCCTCTGGCGGAGGGGCTGCAACTCCCACGCAAAAGAACATTTATGTCCCTGAGTGGAAAAGAGGTGTGATTAAAAATATCATAATTCCTCATCTGGCTTTACTGGGAGGCAGCTGTTTATTAATAGAACAATCAGAGGCAAGACAATTGCATATCTTCTTCTTTAAAGACCCTTGAAGCACTGAAGAAGGGCCCAACAAGTACACAAGTTAGTAGCACGTTTAGGAAAACCAGAGATATTTCCTAGGTAGCAGGCACATCTCCCTTCAAGCGCGTCGGCACGAAGGGCATCCCCCAAATGCCAAGCAGTTCTGACTGCACCTGCATTGTGGCATTGAAGAACATTCATCTTCAGACATTCCGGCCAGTCTGGTTCAACCTTAATCAGGACCCTTGGGTGTGCCAAATTATCTACAGTGGCTAGAAGATCCGATCCACCTCAATCCTGAGGGATTCAGAAGGGATCAAGACGCACACACAGAAGGATCCTCAGCACAGGGAAAAACCACAGGACGGTATGAGTGACCCTTTAAGAAAAAAGGGCCATTGGTGACCCCCTGCTCAAAGCAATTCTGTATTTATTGGAAAATACTTCTATCAGTCAAGTCATCTGTCAGCCTCATATTGATGCTGAATGTGAAAACATTCCACACAGGCAGTCCATTGACTCATTTTCGTATGGAAACTCTAGAGCAAGTTGTCCCTTAGTGGGTGCAGGTACATTTATGAAAATGGTAGATCTTCGGACTCTGATTCGTCCAGAGCACCAGGGTCTCTCCACATCAGCGCGTTAGGAAGATATTTCCAATACATCTATGGGCCTCATTACGAGGTATGCCGGTAAGGGAAAAACGAAGCCGGTATGTAAATACCGACATCATTTACCGTTCCGTAGCATTCCGACCCGCAAACCCGGTATTAGCGACATACCAAACAACGGTGCCGCTAATAGCGGCATAGGCGCGTACACGCGCACCTTCAGGGAGCACATACCGGCATGCCGGTAATAGGGGGTAATTCCAACCCACGCATACATGCAAATACCGGCATCGCGAAGCCGGTAATCACGGCCTGCACGATGCCGGCCATACAGGCATCTCAGACCACCCGCAAACAGCAAGCAAGATACAAGGCAGCTGCCCCAGTTGCATACAATCCCCACAGGTGGAGTCAAAGGAGGCTGTGCCAGTATGAACTGAGCACACCCACACACCACAACCGCCCCCCCCCCCGGTGTAGGCAATGCAGAGTTGCCCAGTACAAAAGAAGCACAACTAAACACCACACCCCTTCCTACACCAAAATGCCACCACTAGCATTTGCAAACATGGCGCAGGAGTACCTGCCTATACTGATACAACTACAGCAACAACTACAACAACAACAACAACAACAGCAGCAAGAACAGGCAGCACAGAGGAGACATAGGAGGAGAAGGAGGTTGAGACAGGCCCATCCATTACCACCAGTGCAGCCACCAGAGCCTCGTAGGAAGCGAGCAATACATCGCACCAGACCCAGCCCATTCAACCCTACCCCTGAGCAGATCCACACCCTGTACCGGTTGGACCGTGACACCATCACCACCATAGGGCACATGATACAAAATTACATTGCCAGCCACATACACATATCACTGCCATCCCCCCACTACTAAAGGTGGTGTCTGTGCCACACTTCCTGGCCACAGGCACCTACCAACACACAGTGGGCCAGCTGCATGGCATTTCACAACCACTATTTTCACGCATGCTGAACCAAGTGCTGGATGCCCTCCTGAAGCACGCAAGAACCCACATATCCCTACCACGGACTGCCCAGGAGATAGCCGAAACCAAAGTAGGCTCCCAGGCTCTGACAGGCATGCCCAATTGTGTCAGTGCCATCGACTGCACCCATTTGGAATTGATAGTCCTCCATGCCATAGAGGCCGTGTACCGCAATCGCAAACAACACCACTCCATCAATGTGCAAATGGTATGTGACTCCAGGAAGATCATCACCCATTGCTGTGCCCGATTTCCTGGATCAACACATGATGCCATGTTACTGGGTAAATCCCCGGTACCCCATCAAATGGAGCGACATGCCAGACCACGTGCCTGGCTGCTTGGTGAGTTGCACAACCGTCCCACGGCAGTGCTTTGGGGTACTGATGTGTGGGGATGCATGAGGGGGGGGCAATACTGCACTCGGGTCGGAATAGCCGGTGATTGGAGAATGCATGCAGAGCCAAACACTCCTGACCTGAACCAGTCAAATGGTACATGACACTTCACTGGGCCACAGATCTCAAATAATGCATATCAATGAGAACAAGTAAGAGGCACAACCAGGCCACCATGGAGATGGCAAGCAATGCATGAATGAACAGGACGGCAAGTGTGGCTATGTGGGCAGTGTGACCATGCATAGTAAATAATGAACAGCATGAATTGGAGTCAAAACATTGTTGCACTACCACAGCATATCTACCTCAGCATGCATGATTACACCCTGCATCATCTATTGAATGCCAACCAGACTACCACACGTCATGACAGTGCAGATTGCACCTAGATAACATTTTTTTATGCTAACAGGGACATGTGCATGGCCACACCAAATAGCTGGCGGCATGACTGTGCTCCCTGAATTATGGGAGTTCAGAGTGACACACACCTATTTGAATCTGCATGCTGGTGATGGAGGATATCCCTTGAGGCCATGGCTACACACCCCTGTGCCTAACCCGCAGAATGACCATGAGGAGGAGTACAATCGTGTGCACACGCGTACCCGTGTTGTCATTGAGCAGACCTTTGGCCTGTCGAAGTGGCGGTTCCGCTGCCTCAGCAGGTCTGGTGGGGCACTCCTATATAGGCCTGAGAAGGTGGCAAAGATCACCATGGTCTGTGTCATGCTACACTACATGTGCGTCCGGAGAAATGTACCATTGTCACCTGACATTGACATGCATGGGCTGGGTGAGGAGAATGAGGACGGAGACGGAGGAGAAGTAGCCCCACTGCCAGTACGTGATGCACGGGATGGTCATGCCGTACGGCAAGCACGAATTCAAGTATACTTCTGAAACACAGGGACTATGAAAGACTTGTGTCAGTCAGACACTGGGCCAATATGAACATGCACACAGGGAATGTTGGGAGTTGGGCACCGAACACCGTAACACATTAAATGGATGCACACAAAAAATAACAATGTCCAGCCATGGATTTTTCTTCGCACAACTTGTGTATTATTCAAAACTACAAAAATGTGCCCACTCCCCCCTCCCAGAACCCCCCAACAAACTCCCTCACACACCCCACAGATCCCAAATGTCCCCATGTGTGCAACAAACAGTGTTCCCTTCACCAATGTAGTTCTTCACATTGTCATTGCCCATACAGTTATTTCCTCGAGACTTTTGGGTCTGGTGGGCCATGGCCGAACGACGTGCGCTCCTGCGCGTTAACCGCACATGGCTCGATTGCACCGAGGTGGAAGGAGTTGTTGTAGTGGAGGTGTCTATTGTCAGTCCCATGGCTGGGCCGAGGTGTTGACGCTGCATTTGCGGGATGTTGGCAAGAAGGACCTGTGTCAGTGACCCCATGCACTCCCTGAATGCACACGTAGATACCTCCACGGCAGCTGTATTGGCTGCAATGGCCGTGGCTATGGCCCTCATGGCCTCATTCCCAGCGTCTACCTGTCGATGCATGATTTGCAGCATTGACTCTTGGCGGGCCTCTACCCTTGCCAGGCGAGCCTCGAAGGAGGTGTCGGCCGCAGGTGTACTGGTGGCTGGCAGGGTGGTGGCTGGCAGAGTGGTGGAAGGCACCTGCGTGGGCTCCTCATCCTGGGCACTGTCCTCCTGGAAGATCCCAATGTCTGATTCTCCAAGGTCTGAGTCATGGAGACACGGATCGTCCAGGCTCTTAGACTCCGCAGGTGGGTGGTGGCTGGCAATGGGGCTTGGGGTGGGTATTCCAGACATGATTCCAGCCTCATCATCCACTTCTGTGGACACAACATCCGTGGTGGCTGGCGGAATGGCTCCCACTGTTGTGGGTGCCTGCTGCGGTTCTGTCGCTGCAGGTGCCCCCTGCAGGGGTGATGCCTTGCGTGGCACACTGGGTGTTGCTGCAGGCATTTTCTTGGACGGGGGGTGGTGGTGGCCCTGGTCCCTTTGCGTGCACTGGATGTACTCGCACCCCTGTCCTGTGTTCCACCTTCCTCATCGGTGCCTGGGAGATAGAAGAGATGCAGGTCATCAGTAATGTTGTCAAATGGCAGCTATGATGTATTGCGGTGTAATATGTTCATACATTCAGGCATCATTTCATTTCTGGTGTGTGGCATTTGGTGTACTGAGGGGACATGTTGGCAATCAATGCATGGCTGGTGGCATAGCATTGGTTTGGTGTGTGTGTGGTGGGTCCCATGGGCATGGTTGGGTCATGTTGCACCTCTGTTGGGATTTTAACTCAGCATGCATGTGGTGCAGGGTGTGGCACTCATTATTCTATGGATGTGTTGATGTAGCCTTGGAACATGCATTGCCTTGCCTAGTCTAACTTCCACATCATGTTTTGGTATACGTGGATGTGAAGGTTCACTCACCTTCCTCTGTGGTAGTTGCAACGCCGAACTCCTGGTCTCCTATTCCCTCTATGGATTCTGGGTCAATGAATGCACTTGCGGTCTCCTCCCATGCAGTGAGCTTCACAGAGGAGTGTGGGCCACCGCCTGTCGCCATTGCGGCCCTCCTGTTCTCCGCAAGGATCTTCCTGACCCTGAGGTGGAGGTCGTCCCAGCGCTTCTGGCAGTCACGTACACTCCTTGAGGTGCTCCCCACTGCCGACACCCTCTGAGCGACCTCCTGCCAGACCTGTTTTTTTTTGTTTTTGGTTTGTGCCGCATGCTTGAGGTCTGTGCTCCTGATTGTGTCTGCATGCTGTTCGAGGGTGTTAGCAAGCATAGTCAGTTCAGCATCAGAAAAACACTGCTTCCTCTTTCTTTGGGAAGATTTACTGGTGGCCTTCGACATCCTGCTTCAGTTGTGGCACACAACAACACGAGTGTAGTGGTGGTTATGGAGGATGGCAATGGATTGTGTTTTTAAAGATGGCCGCCGGCTCATTTCCCGTTCTGACGCGATGACATAATTTCCGGGTCATTTTTTGCGACCACGGTAATACCGTGCCGGTATTACTGTGCCAGTGTTTAGTGGTTGCTATGACGTGGTTATGGAATGGGCGGTACCCGCGATGCCGGTATAGGGGGGTTGGTGGCCCGTTACCTGCATGACGGTTTTGCCACTACCGGCATGGGGTAACACGCGTGCTCGCGCACTCATAATCACCCGCTATTAGCGGGTTCATACGAGCACGGAGCCGCTCATTCCGGCATGCCGGTAATGAACCCGATTTTACCGGGCAACTTGTAATGAGACCCATATGTCTACATTATACCTCCCAAGAATGTATGAAAAATGGTAGCACCACTGGTCGGTCTTCTGCATTGGAGGGGGATTGCTTCCATTTCTGCAATTGGCTCATGAATGGTGGATCTGTTGGCCTATCAGGAGAGAGCACATCGAAGGTATGCTCACTCATTCAATGCCTGGGATTTCTGATGAACTTCAAACATCTCATCTGAATCTGGTTCAGAGGTTGAGCTTCATAGGGGCTAGCTTCCCACAGATGTGGGGATGTTATGTCGCTCTTCACCACGAGCACAATAAAATCAGATGAAAGTTGGAGGACCTCCTCTGTGATCATCAGGCGTCAGACAGGCAGTGACTCAGAATGTAAGGCACATAGTTGCAACAATAGCCCTGTTGCAATGGGCCCAAATTCATCTTAATCATCTAGTGAGGCTTGTGCTGGCTCACTGGATTCCAGAAACCTTGGATCTTGGCGAATGCCGATATCAACAGAGAAGTTACAGTGGTGGCTTCTGGAAGGAAACCTTTGAAGGCAATGTTGCTAGGTCCTCCATCAGATGCAAGCCAGTGGCAGCAGCCTGGAATAATCTGGCATCTCATGGGGGAATGGTGTCCTCTTGAACAGCGCATCTCATCCGTTTGGAGGCAGCTACATGCTTCAGCGCTCTCTTCACTTTCATCAATAATTCAGCCATATTGATTTCTATTGGCAATATAGTTATGAAATCTTATGCAAGTCTGCATTGCGGGTCACGGACTGATGGGGTAGTGTTAGAGCAGATGTTTAGATTAGCAGGAACAAAAAAAACTTTCTTGGTTTCCGTGGTCCATATCCCAGGACAGTAGAATGAAGTGGCCGTCAACCGGAGCAGGATTTTTGATTCCCACCCTGGAAACTACGAGTTTTTGCATGGCATTTGTGGAAACCCCAGGTGTATCTTCTTGCATCCAGATACAATATCTTTGTTCCTTGTTGCTGAATCAGAACTTGGGACAAGCAAAAGTGTGGAAAAGACAATTTGTCTATTCCGTGGATAGCAAAAATAAAGAAATCAAGGGGAGAGGGTAGGAAGGGTTGAGGTTTGGCTAGTAGTGACCTTTTAACCCAGAAGGACTTGGTTCCCAGGCCTTTGAGAGCTGTCTCAGATGCAGGCTCTGATGTTGAATCATTCTCCATCAATGATCAGTTCCCCAATCCTATTGAGGCAGAGGTTGTGCCAGGTTAAGTTCTCGACTTTGCTGTTCAAAGGCTGGACCTTCAATGTTTAGGGTTATCCTTAGAGGCAGCACATGCAGTTCAGCAGCAGTTTTTGGCTAAAAGGTTACGTCACTTGCAGTGTGAGCCCCATAAGATATTACATTTTGTATTAGAAGATCCTGACAAGGGACAAGTAGACTAAGGATCGTCATAATGCCGGTTTGTTGACACATTGCGTCACTCACGCGTTAGCGTGATGATGTCATGTGTTTACCTTCCCGGACACCCTAGGCATTGTATCCTCGCCCTTTCTGCTAATAACACTACCTTGGTAGCACCAACAATAGGGCTACCGTTGGGAATTTGTGTGGTCCGCTTGTTTCTTAATTTAATTCTAAATTGAACACGTAGCGTCACATACTCCCGTGTGATGACGTCACGCATTACAAATGCAATATAAACACTGACAGCACTGACAATGTTGTCGGCTGTCCTCTTGGATTTCGGTCTCCAATTGTCAGTGCTGCGGTCACCTAGGTAAGAGCTCTCTCTCCCCTTGCATTAACTCTGGGCATTTATTTGAACTTGTTTGGTGTAGAATACACTTCTCACCCTGGCTTTCACCATAACCCATTCCGGGTACACCTCTAACCTACTGTATTAGTGTTTTTTCTTTGTAGTGACAGTGGACATCTGTCCATTATTCGAATTTTGATTCAGCCAACATAATCTCCGATTTCCTACGTTTCCGTTGGGGATCGCCGTTGTACCCTACCAACGCCACCATGGCTATTAAATGAATCTCCACTACCGCTAGCAGATGTAAGTGGTTTTTATTAAACAGTTTCCAGGAGTCTCTTCTCCTTACTTAGACTTACTAGTGTTTATTTTGTTTTATATTTTTTTCAACCCATTTCTCAACAGATATGATTGGGGTATCACTATCCATGGATTTCTGTCCCCTCGACCAGTCGAGGTCCTTTTTCTGGATCCACCATTTCTTCAATTGAAGATATTTATTTTAAAAAAAACGTTCACAAGGTTAGAACAACCCTTTTGTTGAATCAGTTTTTCTCCTTGCTAGATCCTCTTTTTGATGACTTTATTTCAGTAGAGTACAGTCCATCTAACTATTTAATGATATTGACTCAATTATCATCTTTCTCTATAAATAGTAACATGAAGGTAAATGTTTAGGCTGAAGATATTAATCGTTTGATGTCAATGTACCCCCTATTTTTTGCTGAGTCATTTTTTGAGAATTATTCTACTAGCCTATGTATACACGATTTAGGTAGTTGTAACAGCCTGTTTGGTATAAGTTGTAAAATTGTTGTTTATGAAAAATGAACACTCTAATGTAGAATTCTGTACATATTTTTCCTTAAAAAAAAGTGCATTGGGTATCTTTCTGGGTTATGAGGAATCCATGGTCTAGTTGATTTTGATTTTGAATATTTCTTACGCGCACCAGGCAGACTAAACTGCATTCGGGCGCAGATGGTAACTATGATTTGTACCTTGAGCAGCATATAGCGACTGTGATATAGATCATCTAAGTTCACTTAAATAGGAAGGTTTTTAGTGCTTTTCTGAAGCTTTCCAATGATGGACAAGAATTGATAGTCAATGGTAGTTGGTTCCATAACTTTGGACCGAAGACCGAGAACCTCCTATCTCCCTTTGAGGTCAGTTTAGTCTGGGATATAGTCAACAGCATTTTATCTCCTGATCGGTGATCTCTCATTGGTTGAAGGTGGTGGATCCTGGCATTCAAATATTTTGGTGCATGATCAAAGAAGCATTTATGCATAAGGCAGGCCATCTTAAATTTCACCCGATCCTCCACCATCAACCAATGGAGAGATCTACGTGGAGCTGACACATGGTCTCTTTTTCTTAGGTGGGCAATTAACCTGACTGCCGCATTCTGGGCTTTTTGCAGTCTCATCATCTGTTTGGCTGGGATCCCTGCCATTAAATTGTTGCAGTAATCGAGGTGAGAGTTGGTTAGCGCCCCTACGACCACAGGGTGATCTTCTACTGCCACAAAGGGGAGCACATTCCTAAGCATACATAGGGAGTGAAATGTAGCGGTGATGGGAGTGGGGATCTATTCGCACTTGGAGGCATACGGCTGTAGGCAGGCACGGTGATATACTTTTCTTGACTTAGCCAGCCTCTTACCTATTCCTAGCATTCCACCACTTAAGTGAGTTCTTGGATCACCCTGGGTGTGCTGCTCTAGGAAAAGGGCCTGGTCATGAAAAAAGATGTAGGAATTCCCCCAAACCTCTAAGCAGAAACACTAGATGAGAGTAGAGGTACAAAAGGTGGAAAGGCGGACAAAGGTATGCTGGTGGACAGTCTTTTTTGTTACTGGGTTTGATCTATATATAGATCTTGACTTCAACCCCAGTACACCAGCAGTTTCCTATATTTTTATATAAAAAGGGGGCAACACATTACACATTTTAACACAATATAACTATCAGTCTTAAGCAGCTGCCTTAAAAACTAAAAAGTGTTTTTTTCATTCGTATTGAATTGGGTTTACAATCTTGTTAACTCTATTATCTATTTTAATAAACTCAATTTACTAAATTAACTATTAAATCATCCCAGAAAATCCCCTTTTGAATACCTACAAGAAGTTGATTTGGCAGGAATGTCTTTAGAGCTTGTTAAAATAAAAAATGAATGTCTGATTTATTTGGACAAAACAAGTTCTAACACTGAGGAATTACTGTCTAATCCCAATAGGGTAAAATTTGGAAATGGACAAACCAGCATGACACCCTCAGATAACATAAGGTATACACAATAAGGGAATTTAACACGCTTCATTTTATATAGTTACATTTCCAGATAGAGGAGTTTGAAGGACATCCATGTGATTTCGTTCTAAAGCACTCTGTACACATGACGTCACGGGCTCTCGACAAGGCCTCTCACACACTGACAGATATGGCCGCCTTTGTAAATCTATTGATGAAGTTGAAAGTAAGTTGGAAGCACCTTCTCTTAGAGTGTAAGCTAGTTATTTGGTTAGGCGCCAATGGTTAGAGGGGTTTGTCTTTGATTGTAATCGACGTAATAACTAAATGTTTTGGGGGCACCATTTAGCCGAAGACCAGACATCGCTTATTGTAGCTCTTATGCACACAGGTAGTACAGGTCAGTGGTGACGTGCTCGTCTTGGAAGCAAGACATTACAGAACAACATATGTTCGAATCATGGGTCCTCGCTTAGAAACCTCTTGGGTGTTAAGTGTGTTATAATAATCAAATGTATATATACTACATTGGGTGAAACATGTTTTTGAATTGTAGTCTATGAATGAATTGTATATTTTCTTTCTTTTATCCATGAATATATATATATATATATATATATATATATATATATATATATATATATATATATATATATATATTATATATATATAATATGACTGACATTGCAGTGTGGTATTTTGTAAGTAATGTGAAAGATTTTTGTAAAACCAAATCACAATAAAACATTTTTTTTTTCAAATGAATAAAAAAAATATACTAAATCCTTACTTGGGAGACAGCCTGGCCTGGGCTGTCACTAAGATCTACTGTGCTGCAGAAGGTCTTTCGAGGTTTTCCTGGGTCTTATGGAGGTACCGGCATGGCGCAGCTTGGAGGGAGCCCCACAGTTCTCTTTAAGATGGGCTGTGCATGCCAGAGGCAGCCTGCAGTGGTAGCAGCTTCATGGGGGTCCCTGGAAAGGAATCTTGGTTAGGCTGAATATGGCAGAATCAGCCCAGAATAAATTGCAGCTCTGGGTGCAAGGGAGCAGATAAGCCTTCCCACCAAGGTCTAGTCTGCTAGCAGTAGCTGCGGATTTAGCGTGGGCCCGCCATGGCATGGGGAGGGCCTAGCAACAGTCACAACGTACTCCTCTTCCTTACTGAGAAGCACCGCATAATGTGGAGCAGCCTGGGCGGCAGCAGTGAATATAAGTGCTCCCCATCGCCACGGGGTGCACCAGACAGAGACTCAGGCCCCGGCAGGGACAGAGGCACGACCTCCCCTTCTCTAGCCACAGTGTGTTGCATAAATAAGGTCATGTGCCACGTGTTGATTTCAGGGAGAGGCTCCACATTTGGCACCCCATCTGGCAATGAAGATCTGCTATCAATGGCAGGATCACTCAGGTAGTTGGTTTTTGTAGGTGGCGCTGAGCGGGGTGCAGTGCTTGATTCTCCTATGCGAGAGTCGAGCAGTCTTCAGCTGTCTCCAAAGGTCCGCCGCTCATGCCGTGGAGAACCCAGTGTTTGCTCCATCTAGGTTTTCAGTGGAATTGTTAGGGTATATCTGAACTGCAATGACTTGCACATGTTATACGTATCTCTGAATCCTATTTAGTGGAGAAATATTAGTTCTCTTAAATCCACTTTTGACATGTAGGTTCAGCTCCTTCCGGGTGGTATTTGTTCACCATCAGGATCCCAGAAGGCGACAGGTTCAATCCAGCTCACCGGTAGTACAGGTGAAGGTCTTAGGAATAGTCCACACTTCTAGCACAGGTCAAAAAAGATCTTTTGGCATATTTATTTTCCTTTTTATACAGAGAATAGGAAATACAGGTTCTGTTCCTGTAGGTGACCTGAGTGAGACTTCACCCTCGCAGCTCAGGTCCCTGGGTAGTGGTGTGGGGGTCATTTAAGTCCTTTCTCTGATTTTAGAATCTACAAAATGCTGTCCTTCTTTGC
Organism: Ambystoma mexicanum; assembly: GCF_040938575.1. NCBI lineage: Eukaryota > Metazoa > Chordata > Amphibia > Caudata > Ambystomatidae > Ambystoma > Ambystoma mexicanum. The sequence continues at coordinate 1,146,355,309 of NC_090923.1, read as the reverse complement.
AATCAGTAGAAAAGATTGCCTGACCTTCCTTAGATGCATAAAGGCCTGTTTTGAATAACTTAGTGCGCTGAGATCACTTTCACAAATCAGAAAATATCCTTATTGCCTTTTGATAAAGTAGAAGGGATATGAAACCGCTATTGAGTTGCTGGATTTGAAACTAGATTGTGAAAGCTTGTTTGTTGGCAGGTGCTCCCCTCCCTCTTTTGGTCCAGGGGAGATCTCCAAGGGGATGGTGGCCTTTTGGGCTGAGTTATTAGGGGTTAACATCATGGGCATATGAAGGTCAGCACTGTGGGGAAGCCCGTCAAGTTGTTAACCCACAATAAATCTTGAGTGGGTAATTTGTTGACTCAGTGGTAGCTTCCGCTGTACTAGGTTCCCTGCAGATTACCTTATGGTTTGATTCAAGGCAGCATTTATTTATTTATGATAACTTGTATGACAAACGCCCAGACCCAATGGTATCACACCGTTAAGTAGAGTAAATACAGTAGAGACATTCACATAGGTAGCAGGCGGTGGTCGTGATCGTCAGGAACAGTCTTACGCAAATTTGTCAAACAACCAGGTTTTTAGTCGTTTTTTTTTTTTTAAAGTAGTGTAGGATTGTTAATTTCTAACGGGTGCTGGCAAGGAATTCCAAAGAGATGGAGCCAAAACACAAAACCTGGCCCCACCAGATCTTTGGTTCTTGAAAAGCAGTGTGACCCAAAAAGTGCTGGAGCAAGTTCTTAGCTCCCTAGTGGGGTTGTTCTGAGTGATGCAGTTGTTGAGGTAGCGGAGTGCGACCTTGTAGAGACATCAGTGCAGGATAGACAGTGTTTCGTAGATAAGCCATGCTTTAATGGGGAGCCAGTGAGTCTTATGTCTAGATGCTGTGATTTGATCGGAACGTTTTAAACCCAGGGCTGCTCGAAGTGCTTTGTTCTGTAGTTGTTGAAGTTTAGAAATGTTGGCAGCAGTAGTGCCCAGGAGTAGGACATTGCAATAATCCAATTTTGAGAGGATAAGTGCTCGGACGAGTGTGAGGCAATTATCAGGTGAAAGGAATTGCCTGCTCGGTGAGATGAGCCTTGCAGTATAGGCAGTGGAAGAGGCAAGTGAATTAATGTGCCTGGTCATTGAAATTTCATCTTTGAGGTGGACCCCAAGGTTTTGATGTGGTTCAGGACAGGGATATGGTGGTGTCATCAATGCAAAAGGAATAAAAAGAGGTATCCAGGTGTTTGAGGCGGCACAGGGAGCCAACGATGAGGAGCTCAGTTTCCTCATTGTTCAGTCACAGGTTGTTTGTGGCCATTCAGTTTTGAGTCCTGGGGGTGATTGCCTGAGATGAGGACGAGATTTGCGTATCATCTGCAATGTTAGTATAAATGATTTCACTGAAATCAAGGAGATCGAAAAAGGAGGTTTTGTGTGTTATATAGTGTGGGCGAGACGCAACAGGCAAGAGCCTTGCGGAAACGCATAGTGCTGAATCCCCAATGAATACTCTAGCGGTACGCTCATTGAGAAAAGATTTCATCCATTCGGTGGTTCAGGAGAGAGGTGGAAGTGTTGTGTGAGCTGCTTGCAGAGAATGTTGTGGCCGACTAAATCAAACGCAGCTGGGAGATATAGTAGGAGGAGGATGTCAAGGTTGACAGAATCACAGATCCTATCCATTTTGGATTTGTAAATCCAGCAGGGTGGTTTCTGTGCTGTGCAAAGTATGGAAACAGGATTGTCTGTTGACAAGTAGGTGGTGTTGCTCCAGGAATTGTTGCACTTGAAGATATGCCGGACGGTCCATAATTTTAAGTAGGAAGTGGACAGTAGTGATGGGCCAGTAATTGGTGGGGATGGAAGAATCAAGGGAGGGTTTCTTAAGAAGTGGCGAGATCCAAGCAGATTTGATATTGGAAGGCACAGTGCTTGTAGTAAAGGAGGAGTTGGCAAATTCAGTGGTAATAGGTGCTAAAGTGGGAGCATAGAGCTTAACTAGGTGGGCAGGACAGTGATCACCTTTACAATTAGAAGGTTTGAGAGATAGGATAGTGGTGGTCGCTTGCTCTTGCGTGACGGCAAAAAGTGAAAGGGGGCGGTAGAGAGTGAGCCCCAATGGGTTGGTCAAGGAAGTTGGGCAAGGGTGCTTTGGTGGTAAGCAAGGCCTTTTTTGCGTTGATTTTGATCAGTAGTGAGACAATTTTGTGAGAGAGGGCATCTTGTATCGTAATGCACCAGGCTATGTCTGTCTAAGAATTAACGATAGAGGAAATGGGGGTTTCCAGCTCTCTAAGGATGGAAAATAATGCTCTTGTATTTGAGCTGGCATTGGCAATTCTGACATTGTAAGAGTTTGCTTTGCATGCAACTACAGATTTCTTGTATGAGTGAACTACAGTGGCAAGGGTTGTGAGGTTGCTGGGGAGGGGTGCTTTTTGGTAAGATGTTCTAGGGGGTTCGATGCGATTTTACCAAATTAAAGCACAGAGAATGATTTTACAATTAAGCTTTATTTCTTTATTATTTTTATTTGGGATGTCCTTCCCCAAGCCCCCTTGTTTCCCTATGCCTTTAAACCCACCCAAACCCGTACCCACCTGTTTAACCCCTTACCCCACCCTCCATATATATTTTTTTAAAACATTCAATATTTTTTCCTTATTATTGTTTCATTATTAAAGTAATTCACTGTTTTTTATTTGTTAAAATCACTGGACCCTTCTAGGGATCTTGTGGTCCTGCATAGTCACTAGATCATCTGAAAACCAAGTATTCTTAGGTTAGTGTGGTTAAGGAAATTTGTTTTTAATAGGCGCATGGAGATCAAGGGTCTGAAGCAGACAGGTATGGTATTGGTCAGTCAAGTCTAGAGGGCAGGAGTTGCGGGCCAGAGTGCAGGAACGGAGATTAGCTAAGAGTGAAGGCTTAAGAACCTTGTGCGCCAAGTTGCGGGTATTGCAAACTAGTATTGGACTCAGTTTAGTGGCTGGAGGTTTGTGGAGCTTAGCCAGGGAGAGTGAAACTGGGTGAGGTAGTGGTCAGACCAAAGGACCGGGTCAACGGCTGAGATTCTCACAGTTGCATTAGCTGTCAAAATCTAATGAAGGCTGTGCCATTAGGAATGCACGGGTACATCAATCAACTGGGTGAAATTCATGTTGCCTAGAGCTAATGTGAGCAGCAAAGCTTTGTGATTTTGGGCATCTTCATAGCCTAGTTTGAAGTCTCCCATGATGATACATTTAGTCACGGGTTTCATGAAGGGGGTGAGGAGGAGTGGGATGCCAAGGTCGGGATGACTGGAACCTGGCTGCCTATAGACAAGAAGCTGGTTGAACGTGGTTTGTGGGTCAGTAGTGAGCTTGACAAGTAGCATTTCGTAACCTGGGGTGGTGGGTAATATGCAAGGCCTGATCTGCAGGGAGGATTTGGAGATGAGGGCTACTCCACCTCCAGTAATAAACATGGCGTCGTTTCAGATCTTTGCCTTGTGGTTTTCTGTTCCCACAAGAAGATCATTTTGGTACATCATCATATCAGGAGGAAGGTGATGAGGGAGGTGAAGATGAGGTAATCCCTTCATTACATATGGTAATCTCCATTACTCTGAGTCTCCTCCCTCACCACCTTATTCACAAACTCCTGGCCCAGCCTAGAGTGGTCACAGAGGGAAAAGGTCTGTTTTTTATCGGGGAGTCATTTCACATTTTCCTCCTGTTTCTGGTCTAAGTATCAAGGGGTGGACCAGAAGGAGGAGAGATTAGAGGAAAGGGAGAAAAAGTCTTAAGTAAAGGTTCGATGTCAAAGGTGGATAGATATATATGGCTACAAGGGAAGAGAGTGCCAATTCACTTCCAACAAAAAGGAACATGCCATTTTAAAGACAAAGCATGCTATGGTTGGCAACCTTGTCTCTGTCCCCAATCTGCCGTCTATGAATGAGAAGTGAACGAGAAATCGCTTCAGAATAGCTTCCTACCTGGTTGCCATGTTCTAAGTTTATGAGCCAGGGAGACCACAGGAATCCAGTGTACATCTTTGTGATGAGTAACACAAAAAGGATGGACAATTGCCAACTGGGTTACAATTTCGATGAGTAACAGAGCTCTGGTATGTTTTCCAAGGTCAGGAAATTAACCTGTTCTTTAACATAAAATCACCGGGGTTCAGGGCACAATTTAATGTTCCTGAAGATCAGAACTACTGCAGGTTTTAACGCCCACAGAAGCAAGGCTGTGTAGGAGGACAGAAAAGGGAAAGATTTGAATTCTAATCATCCCTTCCTGGTGAACTCCACTGTCCCTGTGTAGCGCTGCTGGGCCGCCTACAAACAGGGGGATAGAAAAAGAAGAAAAACTAAATACTTCTAAATGTAATTAACCATTCAGCCTTGCACAAAAGTGCCCTATCGCCCCTCTCTCCCCCTATGTGTGTGCATGGGGAGAGACAAGTACCAAGTGTAAAACCAGTGTCGAATGATGGGGAGTGTCAACATCCAATGGGTTTTGAACAATTTTATTTGCCTACAGACTATGAATCGCCCGTCATCCACTGTAGTTTTAAAAACAAGGAATATCACAAGGACAGGTGAACATCACTCTGAGCTTGTGTCTAAACCAACAACACGAAAGACAACACTTACAACATTCTCCAATTGGTCTTTTACAGGAATTTACTGTTAATCCAACAAGTGGAGAACGGTAAAAAATTGCTCAAAAATAGAGAAGTGAACTGTGGTATCTATCTTCTGTAGCGATTACCGTCTACCGGTTTCAGCAGCTCATATTTATTGCGGTCGCTTTCTTCAGGACAGTCTTTTTCTGTGTTAGACACCTCTAGGGGTAAATAATTACTATTGAAACCCAAGGGTGAATTCTGGTACTAGGAAAGTGATTAATACTTTACCACCTCTTTCTTGTGGCAGAGCTGGACCAGACCGGTGACCTGTGTGGAAAAACAGAAACATAGTCACCACACATGTCTCCAAAAGTTATTCATCGCCAATGAATGGCTTTTAGGGTTGGTAATTTTTTATTACCAAGCCAACTTTCGAACGCACTACATCGAACGCGATATGAAATATCTCTTTTAGCAATAGTGTAGATTTCAGTTTGAGAGAATGAGCTAAAGCCCGTTGTTACACCCTAAAACACCGACTGGGCCATGTTGGCTGTGAAGTTGTTCTATAATCTGTGACACAGTCTCTCTAGCCCCTGCATAGATATGATATAATGTGCAGCATGGCAAGGTGATGTAAACCAGGTTCAGTGTTTAGCTACTGACCTGCATTTGGGCCAGTTCGAGTGTCGTGCTTGTTCTTCTGGGTGCCGATCGATTGTTCACTCCAAGGATCCACTGTACTTGTAGAATTCCTGGGGCAAAACCAACAAACAATGCACAGGGTATTTCAGTCCAGCCGTTCGTGCGGAGGAAGAGGGCCATGTCTCAGAGGCACTTCAAAGTGCTTTCTTAGTTAATATGTGTCTGGGGCACCTCAGGCTGCTAACTTGACCGCACTTATTGTTAAGGCGCACGTGAAGTGCTTTTAGTTGTTCTTACCTTGCTGCAAAGTCGGCTCTGCTCTGGAGGTGTTCTCTCCCTCCTGAAAACAAGTTGCCGGGGTTGTGGCGGACTATTCGTCATTTCTTCCGCTTTGTGTCTTTGTGCATTGAAGTGCTGAACTAGTGGAGCATTTTCCCTCTCAGTTCGTATGCATGACATATGTTCTTGTATGCGCTTTTTGACAGATCTTGTAGTCATCCCTATGTATCTCTTATTGCACGGACAAGTGATCATATAGATCACGTTGGGGGTGTTGCAGTTGGTAAGAGATTGTTGTCGCCACGGGGTGGCAAGGCCCAGTTCCAATGTTTGGGATTTTTTTGTTAGTCCACAAACATTGCATTGTCCGCAAGGTGTGTGACCAAGGGGTGGAGCGGTACCCCAAAGTGTCATCTGTCTCGTTGGATCTTGAGGTGTTCTATAAGAGTGTATTAAAGCATCTCGTATGTTCTTCCTCTTTTTGATGGCAAAACGGGGTGTAGGCAAAGTCACAGGCCCCATATTGAGTAGTGACCAAAGTTTGAGAATTTCCCTTTTGATTTGGTTCACTTTGTTGGAATAGCTGAACACTGCAGTGATACTCTTTTCCCCTGATGGGCGTGTGTTTTGCTGTAGAGTTATGGCCCGTGGGATATTTCTCGCTCTTTTACGGGCCATTTTAATTGTCTTCTTGGGGTAGCCCCTTTCGGCCAGTTTGTCTGCCAGGATCTTGGCTTGAGAATCATATTCATGTACAGTCGAACAATTACACCTATATCGTAAGAACTGTCCGAACGGGAGATTTTCCCATAGGCTGCGTGGATGAAAACTTCTGTAATCCAATAAGGCATTACAGTCTGTGGGTTTTCTAAAAACCGTAGTCGAGAGATGCCCTCCCTCAGATTTAATTTCTAAGTCCAGGAAGTGGCTTTCTCGTTTGGAGATGTTATGAGTGAATTTTTCTAAACGGATTACATGAGTTGAGCCAAGCCAAAAACCGAAAGAATGAAGTCTCTGATCCTGTGTAGATTGCCAGGATGTCATCTATGTATCTTGTCCATAGCGATATCTGTGATCCAAAGGGGTTTGTTGCTGTGAAGATATGTTGTTTTTCAAATTCTGCCACATACAGGTTCGCCAGCGATGGGGCAAAAGTAGCACCCATCGCGGTCCCCGAGCACTGTTGATAAAATGTATCGTTGTATAGGAAAAAATTCTGTGTTAAAGCTAATTCAGCTAGTTGCATGATGAAAACTATTGGCACAGCTGGTGGGCTCTCAAGTTCTCGGAGTACTTTCTCCACTATTTCTAGTGTTGCAGTCTGAGGTATAGAGGTGTAGAGTGCCTCAATGTCTAATGTCACCAAAAATTGGGTCGTGGGGTCAAAGGAGACTGCCTGTAGCAGATTCAGGGCACTCATTGTGTCCTTCAAATACGACTGCATTTTCAGGATTTCTGGTTTTAGAAAGAAGTTGACGAACTGCGAGAGAGGTTCCAGAATTGAGTCGATTCCTGCTACAATAGGCCTACCCAGGGGGTTGGGGGGGTGACATGCCCTTGTGCACCTTGGGCAAGGCGTAAAAGACTAGTAATTTCAGAAATTTGGGAGTAAGAAACGCTGCCTCTTTTGCACTAATGTGTTGTTCACACGCCGCTTCTTCCACTATGTTGGCGATGGTGTGCCTCAGTGTCTGTGTCGGATCGCCTCTCATAATTTTATAGTGGTTGGGTTGTTCAATAGTGCCGCTACCATTGCATCGTAGTCTCCCGAATTCATGATGACTGTGGCCCCTCCTTTGTCGGCCTGTTTGATGGTTAATGCCACATTATTTTTTAGGCCTTGTAGTGCTTGTTGTTCCTGTTTCGAAAGATTTTGGAAACATGGTTTGTCTTCCTTTTCAAGTTCCTCAAGTTTTTTAAAAATGGCTTTTTCAAAAACTATTGACTCCGCAGATGGAGTGGGAGGATAATAGGTTGATTTTGGGTGTAGACCAGTGGTGTCTTGTTCTCTTGCACTGTCTGTATCTAGATCGCGTTCTCCAAAGTGTTGCCGTAATCGGATGTTTCTCATTAGTCTAGCGACTTCAATTCTAGTCTGAAAAGCATCATGCGCCGTGGTGGGAACAAAGCTGAGCCCCTTCTGGAGGACTCTTGTTTCTGCATCACTGAGAATGTGCTCTGATAGATTTATGACTAGTAGCTGTGTTGCTGTTGTTGTAGGCCCTTGCTCCTTGTCACCGCCGGGGATCCCTGTGGTTGACCCCTGTTGTTTCCGCCTCCTCTTTGGCCGCGGTATAAAAAAGCCTTTCGGTTATCATTTTGTCCTCTTTGGTTTGTGTTGCCAAATTGGACTCGCATGTCTCTTGATTGGTCCAGCGCACTAGAACCTGATTCTCCTGACGGTCCTGGTCTACTATCCTCATCCGAGCTTCCGCTTGAAAAGTTCCACTGTGTTGGTGTGTTGCGTTTCCTATAATTGTTCCGTCTGGGCTGCCACCCCCGCTTATTGATGTTGCTCGCTTGTTGTGCTACTGCTCCTTGAGGTTCATCATAATAGCTATGGACGGTATAGGGATATGTTTTTTCGTGCGGAAATGATGTTATATCTTTCTTTAGTTTGTTAATCTTTTTGTTCAAATTCAGGTCTTTGAATTCTTTGATCATAGAATTCAACTCATCAAGTTTTTTCTTAAAATTATCCAGAACTTTCGTTGTTTTCAATTGGTCAATTTTAGTTCGATTTCTTTGACTGAGACAGTCTTGGCTGTGTTAATTATGAGTATAAGCCAATCTCTGGTACACTTATTTGCAATAAAACTCCAGTCTTTTCTAAACTGTATCTGATCTAAGAAAATTCTGGGCTCTATACGAATGACTAACCCATCTGGTGCCGCTTGTGCCCGTAGATATTCCGTCATGATTAAACCGTGTAGTTCTGTCCTGATTAGTTTCTTTCTGAGACCTTCCAATTCGTTCCATGCATCGCCATTCGTAGTGGCTGCAGGTATTGTTCCGTCTGCTAAGAGGGAAGGTGCCGCTAGGATGGTCTCTACTAGATCCTCGCAAATGCCAAGTAGTTTGATTCAGACATCATGTTTATGCTTACATCAGCCATTGTGACTGGTTTGTAGCTACTGCTTCGAGATAGATCAACCGCTTCGATTTGTGCGTTTCGGGTGTTGCAAATACAACCCGAACTGTATTTAGAAATCCAAATTCTAAACCCCACCACTGTGGGAATTTGTTGCGCCCACGGCTTCCGCCGTTAGAAGGGCATTGGGTATTGTGTGGGGGCAAAGGGTAATCGTGACAGGGCATGCCCTTGGTAAAGCAATGAGTAACACAAAAAGGATGGACAATTGCCAACTGGGTAACAATTTCGATGAGTAACAGAGGTCTGGTATGTTTTCCAAGGTCAGGAAATTAATCTGTTCTTTAACATAAAATCACTGGGGTTCAGGGCACAATTTAATGTTCCTGAAGATCGGAACTACTGTAGGTTTTAACGCCCACAGAAGCAAGGCTGTTTAGGAGGACAGAAAAGGGAAAGATTTGAATTCTAATTATCCCTTCCTGGTGAACTCCACTGTCCCTGTGTAGCGCTGCTGGGCCGCCTACAAACAGGGGGATAGAAAAAGAAGAAAAACTAAATACTTCTAAATGTAATTAACCATTCAGCCTTGCACAAAAGTGCCCTATCACCCCTCTCTCCCCTATGTGTGTGCATGGGGAGAGACAAGTACCAAGTGTAAAACCAGTGTAGAATGATGGGGAGTGTCAACATCTAATGGGTTTTGAACAATTTTATTTGCCCACGGACTATGAATCGCCCCTCATCCACTGTAGTTTTAAAAACAAAGAATTTCACAAGGACAGGTGAACATCACTCTGAGCTTGTGTCTAAACCAACAACACGAAAGACAACACTTACAACATTCTCCAATTTGTCTTTTACAGGAATTTACTGTTAATCCAACAAGTGGAGAACGGTAAAAAATCGCTCAAAAATAGAGAAGTGAACTGTGGTATCTATCTTCTGTAGCGATTACCGTCTACCGGTTTCAGCGGCTCATATTTATTGCGGTCGCTTTCTTCAGGACAGTCTTTTTCTGTGTTAGACACCTCTAGGGGTAAATAATTACTATTGAACCCCAAGGGTGAATTCTGGTACTAGGAAAGTGATTAATACTTTACCACCTCTTTCTTGTGGCAGAGCTGGACCAGACTGGTGACCTGTGTGGAAAAACAGAAACATAGTCACCACACATGTCTCCAAAAGTTATTCATCGCCAATGAATGGCTTTTAGGGTTGGTAATTTGTTATTACCAAGCCTACTTTCGAACGCACTACGTCGAACGCGATATGAAATATCTCTTTTAGCAATAGTGTAGATTTCAGTTTGAGAGAATGAGCTAAAGCCCGCTGTTACACCCTAAAACACCGACTGGGCCATGATGGCTGTGAAGTTGTTCTATAATCTGTGACACAGTCTCTCTAGCCCCTGCATAGATATGATATAATGTGCAGCATGGCAAGGTGATGTAAACCAGGTTCAGTGTTTAGCTACTGACCTGGATCTGGGCCAGTTCGAGTGTCGTGCTTGTTTTTCTGGGTGCCGATCGATTGTTCACTCCAAGGATCCACTGTACTTGTAGAATTCCTGGGGCAAAACCAACAAACAATGCACAGGGTATTTCAGTCCAGCCGTTCGTGCGGAGGAAGAGGGCCATGTCTCAGAGGCGCTTCAAAGTGCTTTCTTAGTTAATATGTGTCTGGGGCACCTCAGGCTGCTAACTTGACCGCACTTATTGTTAAGGCGCACACAAAGTGCTTTTAGTTGTTCTTACCTTGCTGCAAAGTCGTCTCTGCTCTGGAGGTGTTCTCTCCCTCCTGAACACAAGTTGCCGGGGTTGTGGCGGACTATTCGTTAGCCCATCGCGGGTCACGTGGTATCTGGGGACTGCGTCGCGTCCGCGGCGCGTCTTGTCTCCAGTACCGCCCACCCGGAAGTCAGGCACACTGCAGATATACTTGGGTGAGCACGACCGCAAATAGCCACCGGTGGGTATGGTTGTCATAGCGACTAGGCCCACCAATGCTCTATGTGCAGCGGCGGCACTATTGCCCCGTATGGCCGCTGCAGGTAAGTAGTACAGCGCTGTCGTCCCGTGGATGGCAGAAGGTGAGGGAGGGGCTTAGTTATCTCGCATTCTTCATGCGATTTCCTTGGTCAATATAGTTAAGGCGAGAAGGGGTAGAGACAGCATATGATAAATGGATATATGAATCAAAAATCATATATATTTAATTGTTCATAGCCAGTATGTGCCATACGATATTCTCATTGAGCCCCACCTTGTCTAATTTTAGACGGAATATCCATCTTTGCTCACGTTTAAGGAGCAAGTTGACCATGTCTCCTCCTCTCCTTGGACACAGAACCTTCTCTAAGATGGTCCATGTCATTTCTTCCGCTTTGTGTCTTTGTGCTTTGAAGTGCTGAACTAGTGGGGCATTTTCCCTCTCAGTTCGTATGCATGACATATGCTCTTGTATGCGCTTTTTGACAGATCTCGTAGTCATCCTTACGTATTTCTTATTGCACGGACAAGTGATCATATAGATCACGTTGGGGGTGTTGCAGTTGGTAAGAGATTGTTGTCGCCACGGGGTGGCAAGGCCCAGTTCCAATGTTTGGGATTTTTTTGTTAGTGCACAAACATTGCATTGTCCACAAGGTGTGTGACCACGGGGTGGAGCGGTGCCCCAAAGTGTCGTCTGTCTCGTTGGATCTTGAGGTGTTCTATAAGAGTGTATTAAAGTATCTCGTATGTTCTTCCTCTTTTTGATGGCAAAACGGGGTGTAGGCAAAGTCACAGGCCCCATATTGAGTAGTGGCCAAAGTTTGAGAATTTCCCTTTTGATTTGGTTCGCTTTGTTGGAATAGCTGAACACTGCAGTGATACTCTTTTCCCCTGATGGGCGTGTGTTTTGCTGTAGAGCTATGGCCCGTGGGATATTTCTCGCTCTTTTACGGGCCATTTTAATTGTCTTCTTGGGGTAGCCCCTTTCGGCCAGTTTGTCTGCCAGGATCTTGGCTTGAGAATCATATTCATGTACAGTCGAACAATTACGCCTATATCGTAAGAACTGTCCGAACGGGTTATTACATTATAGCATTATAGCTAATGCTACTCGTTCTGGACACACAAACCCTCTTATTACTAACCTACAATCAAATGTTGACCCTTTTCTCAAATATTAACTTAGGTACCTCTGATTGTGAAAATGAGAATCCTTGTTTTAATTTGTTAATGAAAAGAAAAGCTGTGAATGGGACATGATCAATTCCTTGGATTATTTAAGCTTTAAAAAAAGATACGCATCTTATATTATGCAAGGTTTTAAATTGGGAAAACCATGTGAATACTTATTTAAATATGGAAATTCTGATTTTAAAAGATTTATGATGCTGCTACGTTTGCTGCTACGTTTTAATATACTCCCTTGTAAAGAGTAGACTGAGGGATGGAAATATGGCCTGTGTTAAATGAGGAAGTGTCGTTATTGTGAGAGTGAGGTTGAAAGTGTGACACATTTACTCACCATGTGTCCTAATTTAAGTATTCTCTACATTAGGGGCTATTCTAATTTGGTGAGTAACTTAGTCACTATAGCCTTTGACCAATTCTGGGCTGCTATATATGCGGCACAATCTCAGGTATACATTGGTGCAGCATAATATATATAGAAAACGATCGTAAACTAAATTGTTTGAGGATTAATTTTAGAGACTAATTGACTGATTAATTAATTAATCAATTAATGAATTAATGATTTTATTGAGTGCCAATGTATGTGTTTTATAGAATGGATTTTAAATTGTATTGTTTTTTTCCCCAAAATGTTTTGATTCATTTAATACATACATGAACAACAAAATGAAATATCATAATATTAATATATACGTTCATACTTTTAAAAGTACATTGTATCAGCTCGATTCTTCAAAGGGAATGGCAGGGAAAGGTGGAAGATGGAGAGAATAAAAGAATGAGGAATGCCAACAAAAATAGAAGAAAAGAGAGTTACAAAATACATAAATAAATAAATAAATAAATAAATCTTTAAAAAACCTAAATGAGAAATAACTAAGCATAAAGATCATTAAATCCTCCACAGATTATCATATATTTATGAAGTTGATCTTTAGCGTTAAAGGATACCTTCTCTCTCCTAGACAAGAGGGGCAAACGCTGCAACCAATCAATAACACAGGGGGAAGAGTCAATTTTTGCAAAATGTAAGAATATGTTTCTTAGCAAGAAGAAGGGCTTTATACCCATAACAGTTTACTGGTAGACAGTACAATACTTGAGGGAAATAGGGCCAACACACCAATAAGTGGGTTTCTTGGGAGAGATTGACCCAAAACCAGATCTGTTCTCTGAAAAACAGCATTCAGGAATAACTGAATCTTTCTACACAACCACAACATATGGAATGTGGTGCCCACCTCTCTTTAACAATTCCAACAAACATCCTCAATACAGAGCTTACACGAGCGCATCTTGCAGGGCGACCAGTACAGGTAATGATTAATTCTCTGTTGCGTGTACCTTAGATCTAAGTTAACTTTGTAAGTAATCGGACCCATTCATACTCGATTACATTCAATATCCAACAATGCCTAACCCAAATCTGATTCCCAATTTCTTCTACCACATTGCGCTGTTAATTGGGATGTAGGAGGAGTAACTAACTTGTATAAAGTAGATGCAGATAGAGTCATTTTCTTTGAAAGGCGCAACATTGTAGGCAGATCATGCAATGCAGCATTCATTGGTGAAAAAAGTATAGCAAAGATTTCTTTCAGAACATTATAACGACCAATTTCAATTGCTTTCAGCTTGTATTTAAAATGCAAGAACTTAAACTCCACCATATTCTGACCATCATGGACTTCACCAATACTCCAAATATTTGCTTTTTTACATGAAATCCACGATAGTGCATAGTTACCCTGCTTAACAGCCGAGTTTTTCCACAGACTAGAGTCTACACTTAGAAGGTATTTCTCATCTTGAACCTCATTATGTTTGTGTCATGCACTCACCTGTGAGGCAACAAGAATCCTTAAGCCTTTAGAACGGTAGCCAAACTGTTTTATACTAAATGGAGACTGTTCTCCAAACTTCCTGCCAAACGATATTGAAATCTGCGTTGGTTCACATGATCAGTCACATGTCTAGGGCACGTATTTAGTTCCTTTCCTCAGAACGCTCCGTGCTTCCGATTGAAGTTTTTCCTCACGGACCGTTTGTTTACTCTCGAACTGCTTCCTTCATCTTCCCGGAGTATCCTGTTACGGCCATTTCGGACGCTTGATTCCGACGGCTTACATCTGCTACTCCACCATTTCCATGCAAAGGTTTCTACCGGCCGCGTGCATTTCCAGAGCACGTTCATTTATTGCGGCGGCTTCCCTGCCGGCCACGTCAGCTTCCATCTGCAACTCCTCTTGTTCGCCTTTTACACGCAAAGGATTCTACCGGCTGCGTGCATTTACAGAGTACGTTCATTGATGAGGCGGCTTTCTACGCGGACCATTTCCAGCTTCCCTCCTAGAACTACCAGCTGCAGAGCATTCCACATGGTGGTCTTTCCAGGGGCTGTTCCAACCGCGGAGGCGGGTTCTGTTTATTAACGGTACGAGACTTTGTCATTAATAATGTCCTTATAGTATCCTCCAACTTACTTCCGGAAGTACATAAGTGCTAATTTTTTTATAGTTTGCTCCATTGGGTGAAACTGCCTTACAACCCAGTGGGGTTTTTGTGTTCCTATTTTTGTTTTCATCTTTGGAGAATATTAGTTGGACTCATCAAGTCTTCAAAGGTGATTAAAGTACTGCACTTAAGTGAGAACCTAACAGCATACCATGTTGGAGAATTAAGGATTATGTTTTGTGCATTGAACAATGAACGCTATCCAGACTGCACCATCACGACTCTAGTTCGGCCCTCGTTCCGTTCGGGATTAGCTTCCTAGTAACCTTCCCTTCCTTGTCGTTGTTTTTCTTATTTTGGATTCATCTGGAGCATCACGGTTCTTCACATCATCAAGTCATCTAATCAATTAAGGTTAGTGCAGAACTTAGTGGCAAATTAGGATATCCTAGTGGAAGTGCTGTTATTTACCAATTGTTTTCCTGTAACAGATTGGAGGCTGTGCATAGTTATTCATCCTTTCAATTGATTCTTCACTCTGGCTGTATATTACTTCAGACAGTGAGGGGAATCAGTGGAAAGGATTCTTCCTTGAGGATTCGTCACTGAAGGTTGAGAAGAAAGACCCGGATTCTTCATGTATCCTTTTCTTATCATACACGTATCCTTTTTGTGGTTGTAGTTACAAGTGAAATATTGTGTGGCGTTTCAGTTTGCGCCATTCTTTCACAACATGATTTATAAAAGGAGGAGTCGTACCAACCGGCAACCTTTTATCTGTGAACAGAATAACATCTAGAGGTGTGGGCGATATAGATTCCTTCTCAATTTTAATCCAGCCTGCATTGCTAGTTTGGTCAGCCAACAACCAATCATGTAGAGTATGCAACGTAAATGCAGTGTGGTAACGTTTTATATCTGGATAACCATTCTGGGACAACCTTCTTCTCCCCAAACAAATCTATTCAAGGACTTAGTAATAGCGTATTTGTGAGAGGCAGGGGAAGCATACTAAATATGTATAATAACTTTTGGAGAAGGGACATTTTTACGACAATGACTTTACCCCATAGGGTCAATTGTAATTTCTCCAATTTACAGCACAATCTATTTATTTCCCCAATTTTTAGCCAAATATTTACAAGCAGAGATTCAATATTTCTACTGACATGAATGCCCAAATACTTAAGTCCTCAGTCTTCCCAAACCTCTCAGCCCACATCAAATATCACCCTGAGACATGAAAGGGATATGTGGAAAATAAGAGTCTTTGTGACATTTATTTTATAATTAGAGAAATGACCAAATTCCTGTAATGTCAATAGAAGTTCTGGGTAAGAGCTTTCTGGATTTGAGATAAGGACTAAAAGGTCATTTGCATACAAAAGAACTTTCGAGACATAATCCCCAGATGGAATACCCATTATACCTGGGTGATTTCTGAGTATAATGGCAAGAGGTTCAATAAGTAAATCAAACAACAGAGGAGACAAAGAGTTCAGAACCCGAATACATTATGAGCGACAACCATTAACAGTCACAGCCGCCTTTGCACCATCATATACGCCACTAAAAAGTTTAAGGAATTGTGGCCCACAATTTAATCGAAATGTGTGGAAATTGTACTGTAATATTGATGTAAAATGGTTTATATGAAATCTGATATATGTATGATTAAATATGTTTGTGTATGCGGTTTTAATTAACCAACAAGCACAGTAAAATAAAAAAAATAAAAAATATAAAACGTGCTTGAACGCATCACAATACATATACCACGTAATCTTTTACTGCAACGTGGAAAGACCTAGACAGCACATTTCATTTTGTGGCAAGCCACATATTTCATACAATGCATTGTAGTCTGGCATTATCTGTTGTTGCTTAAGACCAGAGATGCTTCGAAAATTGATTATCAGTGAAAGAAAAACACGGCCAGTGGGGAGATGAAAAGGGGCGTGGACACACATTGCTCCCAACAGTATTATCGTATGTGTGTATATAGCACATGCTACCAGATTCCTCTGGATTCTAAGCACTATAGTGAAGCCGTATTATTATTTACCTCAATGATAGTCAATGTAGCGACCTCAGAAGATTGAAGGGCTCAGTCGGGCATGCTGGGATTTAAGCCTGTGACTTCCAGGCTCACAGAGAAGTCGGAAGCAAACGTTTACCCCACTAACCTATGTCACTGACCGCCTTTTGTCAATACATACAGTAAAAAGCACCAGCCAAAAGGCAACCAGCCTTTCTGGATCCATTGTAACCTTTCAGAGGCATTTGCCTTTTGAAAAATGTCCAGTTTATCCAAAAGCCGTTTTACCTGTACAGAGTAAGACGGGAGCTGACTCCTGCCTAGGGTCCGAACGTGCATCCCGTGTCAGTGGCCTGGCTTCCTGACCATCCTTGACATATTGAAACTCAGTTCCTGGAAATGGATTGTTATTGGGGGTGGGAAAGATACAATATGGGCCCCATTTAATTCTTTGCATATCTTCAAGATTTGAAACCTCTCCCAAGCCGCTCTTCAGGTGTGGTATATGTCCAGGGGATATGCTGTAATGGCAGTCTAGGGCGTGCTTTGCCAGTGCTCATACCACATACATGTGTGCCCTAATATGTGGCCTGCTTTCCCACTACTGTTAACACATGCACATGTAACCTGCAGTGAGGCTTGCCTTCCCAATGTGACTGACAAATGCACATGTGCCCTACTGTAAGACCTGCTTTGCCAATGCTGTAAAGACATTTACACGTGGCCCACTGTGAGGCCTGCTTTGCCAATGCTGTAAATACATTTACACGTGGCCCACTGTGAGGCCTGCTTTGCCAATGCTGTAAATACATTTACACGTGGCCCACTGTGAGGCCTGCTTTGCCAATGTTATAAAGACATTTACACATGGCCTACTGTGAGGCCTGCTTTGCCAATGTTGTAAAGACATTTACACATGGCCTACTGTGAGGCCTGCTTTGCCAATGCTGTAAATACATTTACACGTGGCCCACTGTGAGGCCTGCTTTTCCAATGCTAACACATGTGCATGTGGCCTACTGTGAGGCCTGCTTTGCCAATGCTGTAAAGACATTTACACGTGGCCTACTGTGAGGCCTGCTTTGCCAATGCTGTAAATACATTTACACGTGGCCCACTGTGAGGCCTGCTTTTCCAATGCTAACACATGTGCATGCGGCCTACTGTGAGGCCTGCTTTGCCAATGCTGTAAAGACATTTACACATGGCCTACTGTGAGGCCTGCTTTGCCAATGCTGTAAAGACATTTACACGTGGCCCACTGTGAGGCCTGCTTTGCCAATGCTGTAAAGACATTTACACGTGGCCCACTGTGAGGCCTGCTTTGCCAATGCTGTAAAGACATTTACACGTGGCCTACTGTGAGGCCTGCTTTGCCAATGCTGTAAATACATTTACACGTGGCCCACTGTGAGACCTTTTTTGCCAATGCTGTAAATACATATAAACATGGCCTACTGTGAGGCCTGCTTTTCCAATGCTGTAAAAACATTTACACGTGGCCTACTGTGAGGCCTGCTTTGCCAATGCTGTAAAGACATTTACACGTGGCCTACTGTGAGGCCTGCTTTGCCAATGCTGTAAATACATTTACACGTGGCCCACTGTGAGGCCTGCTTTTCCAATGCTAACACATGTGCATGTGGCCTACTGTGAGGCCTGCTTTGCCAATGCTGTAAAGACATTTACACATGGCCTACTGTGAGGCCTGCTTTGCCAATGTTGTAAAGACATTTACACGTGGCCCACTGTGAGGCCTGCTTTGCCAATGCTGTAAAGACATTTACACGTGGCCCACTGTGAGGCCTGCTTTGCCAATGCTGTAAATACATTTACACGTGGCCCACTGTGAGACCTGCTTTGCCAATGCTGTAAAGACATTTACACGTGGCCTACTGTGAGGCCTGCTTTGCCAATGCTGTAAAGACATTTACACGTGGCCTACTGTGAGGCCTGCTTTGCCAATGCTGTAAAGACATTTACACGTGGCCTACTGTGAGGCCTGCTTTGCCAATGCTGTAAATACATTTACACGTGGCCCACTGTGAGACCTTTTTTGCCAATGCTGTAAATACATATACACATGGCCTACTGTGAGACCTTTTTTGCCAATGCTGTAAATACATATAAACATGGCCTACTGTGAGGCCTGCTTTTCCAATGCTGTAAAAACATTTACACATGGCCTACTGTGAGGCCTGCTTTGCCAATGTTGTAAAGACATATACACATGGCCTACTGTGAGGCCTGCTTTGCCAATGCTGTAAATACATTTACACGTGGCCCACTGTGAGGCCTGCTTTGCCAATGTTATAAAGACATTTACACATGGCCTACTGTGAGGCCTGCTTTGCCAATGCTGTAAATACATTTACACGTGGCCCACTGTGAGGCCTGCTTTTCCAATGCTAACACATGTGCATGTGGCCTACTGTGAGGCCTGCTTTGCCAATGCTGTAAAGACATTTACACGTGGCCTACTCTGAGGCCTGCTTTGCCAATGCTGTAAATACATTTACACGTGGCCCACTGTGAGGCCTGCTTTTCCAATGCTAACACATGTGCATGTGGCCTACTGTGAGGCCTGCTTTGCCAATGCTGTAAAGACATTTACACATGGCCTACTGTGAGGCCTGCTTTGCCAATGTTGTAAAGACATTTACACGTGGCCCACTGTGAGGCCTGCTTTGCCAATGCTGTAAAGACATTTACACGTGGCCCACTGTGAGGCCTGCTTTGCCAATGCTGTAAAGACATTTACACGTGGCCTACTGTGAGGCCTGCTTTGCCAATGCTGTAAATACATTTACACGTGGCCCACTGTGAGACCTTTTTTGCCAATGCTGTAAATACATATAAACATGGCCTACTGTGAGGCCTGCTTTTCCAATGCTGTAAAAACATTTACACGTGGCCTACTGTGAGGCCTGCTTTGCCAATGCTGTAAAGACATTTACACGTGGCCTACTGTGAGGCCTGCTTTGCCAATGCTGTAAATACATTTACACGTGGCCCACTGTGAGGCCTGCTTTTCCAATGCTAAGACATGTGCATGTGGCCTACTGTGAGGCCTGCTTTGCCAATGCTGTAAAGACATTTACACATGGCCTACTGTGAGGCCTGCTTTGCCAATGTTGTAAAGACATTTACACGTGGCCCACTGTGAGGCCTGCTTTGCCAATGCTGTAAAGACATTTACACGTGGCCCACTGTGAGGCCTGCTTTGCCAATGCTGTAAAGACATTTACACGTGGCCTACTGTGAGGCCTGCTTTGCCAATGCTGTAAATACATTTACACGTGGCCCACTGTGAGACCTTTTTTGCCAATGCTGTAAATACATATAAACATGGCCTACTGTGAGGCCTGCTTTTCCAATGCTGTAAAAACATTTACACGTGGCCTACTGTGAGGCCTGCTTTGCCAATGCTGTAAAGACATTTACACGTGGCCTACTGTGAGGCCTGCTTTGCCAATGCTGTAAATACATTTACACGTGGCCCACTGTGAGGCCTGCTTTTCCAATGCTAAGACATGTGCATGTGGCCTACTGTGAGGCCTGCTTTGCCAATGCTGTAAAGACATTTACACATGGCCTACTGTGAGGCCTGCTTTGCCAATGTTGTAAAGACATTTACACGTGGCCCACTGTGAGGCCTGCTTTGCCAATGCTGTAAAGACATTTACACGTGGCCCACTGTGAGGCCTGCTTTGCCAATGCTGTAAAGACATTTACACGTGGCCTACTGTGAGGCCTGCTTTGCCAATGCTGTAAATACATTTACACGTGGCCCACTGTGAGACCTTTTTTGCCAATGCTGTAAATACATATAAACATGGCCTACTGTGAGGCCTGCTTTTCCAATGCTGTAAAAACATTTACACGTGGCCTACTGTGAGGCCTGCTTTGCCAATGCTGTAAAGACATTTACACGTGGCCTACTGTGAGGCCTGCTTTGCCAATGCTGTAAATACATTTACACGTGGCCCACTGTGAGGCCTGCTTTTCCAATGCTAACACATGTGCATGTGGCCTACTGTGAGGCCTGCTTTGCCAATGCTGTAAAGACATTTACACATGGCCTACTGTGAGGCCTGCTTTGCCAATGTTGTAAAGACATTTACACGTGGCCCACTGTGAGGCCTGCTTTGCCAATGCTGTAAAGACATTTACACGTGGCCCACTGTGAGGCCTGCTTTGCCAATGCTGTAAAGACATTTACACGTGGCCCACTGTGAGGCCTGCTTTGCCAATGCTGTAAAGACATTTACACGTGGCCTACTGTGAGGCCTGCTTTGCCAATGCTGTAAAGACATTTACACGTGGCCTACTGTGAGGCCTGCTTTGCCAATGCTGTAAATACATTTACACGTGGCCCACTGTGAGACCCTTTTTGCCAATGCTGTAAATACATATACACATGGCCTACTGTGAGACCTTTTTTGCCAATGCTGTAAATACATATAAACATGGCCTACTGTGAGGCCTGCTTTTCCAATGCTGTAAAAACATTTACACATGGCCTACTGTGAGCCCTGCTTTGTCAATGCTGTTAACACATGCACATGTGGCCTACTGTGAGGCTTGTGTTGCTAATACTGTTAACATACACATGTGCCCTACTGTGACGTCTGCCTTGCCAATGACTGTTGGCAAATGCACATGTGACCTACTGTGAGGCCTGCTTTGCCATTGCTATGCAAAGAGAGTTATCTGACATTCTCCCTAAGACATCATTCTAACTTGTGTAAAGGCTGTAAATGCAAGCACACAATTATGTCCCCCCCTCTTTCTGCAGAAAGGCAGACTTCTGCTCCTTCCTCTCTTTTATAATGTAAATAGCAGTGAATGGGTGAGGCGGTACCTTCCACCCCCAGTGGGGAGCAGCTCACACCTTGTGCACTGCCTGAGATCGTTATCTAACAAAAGCCAGAGAGACTACAATCTTGACATTTCAGTGTTTTTCATTGGTTAATCCTATCCTCTTTCCTGTCGAAAACATCATTCTATCACTGTCAGCATACTTCTCTTCACCTTACCTTCCAAAAGCCGCCACCCCCTCAAAAAGATCCCCCCGCAGTGTTGCAGCATCACTGATACTGAAGTCCTGGTTCCACCTAAAAACCTGCTGAGAAGCAAATGTGCTGGGATTCTGGCTGTATTGTAAAAGATGTTGCCAATGTTAATATTGTCGAAGAACCTACTTCCATGTTACTGACCACCAAACAACCACAACTTGCTAACCCTAAACCTACTCCCCTTACTAAGGAACCGCATTTTGTGGGTGTACATACAGTAGCAATTCATGCTCCTGAAGACAAATCCAATATAAAAAAGTAAATCTAAGAAAATAGTGAAACCCCGTCTCCTGGCTCCTCTTGTTAATTCCTCCCCTATGATTTTAACTCCAACACTAGAGAACTGGTTAGTAATGAGAAAAAAGAAACCTAAGAAAATCAAAGTAAATAAAGTAGGTGGTATCTCTAACACAGTCCTGAAAGACATTGGCCTCATTACGAGGCTGGCGGTAGCCGTGCCTTTAGCCGCCGGTATTGTTTTTTTTCCGGCGCCCAGAAAAAGGCAATTACTGGGTCATTACGGCCTTGCCAGACCCGGTAATTGGCCTTTTCTGGGCGCCGGTAAAAATTATTCCCCATTCCCATTTGAGCCCTATAGGGCTCAATGTGAATGGGGAGGGTAGTAGCAACGGTACCGTTATTAACAGTACCGTTGCTACCATCAAGTTCTGCTGGCGGGTGCCGGTACGGCCACCCGGTAAAACCTGGTGGCTGCAAGCGCACCTGCGAGCAGAACTCATAGTATGGTGGTACGGTATCAACGGTGCCAGTAGTGATACCAGCGCCGTTGTTGCCTTACCACCATACTCGTAATGAAGCCCATTAAAACCTTATTTCATGAACAGAGAACAGAGAAATTTAAAGATCAGACAACTAAGAGTAGCGTTGAAGTGGCTATAATAGGTAACAAAAATGATAAATTAACAAATAAATCAGTGTAATTTCATGGCATGCCAAGGTTGGATGATAATGAACCTACCTATAAGAAAGACCCAATGAATTTTGTTAGGGCACTACAATTTCAAGCTATCAAAAGGACAGGCATTTTAGAGGCCCTTAATAGACGCTGTATTGTTGAGCTTTGTGCATCCATTGTTCTTTTGCGGATGGTGACATCTAGAGACCTCAAGATAGTAGATCAATTAGTTACCCTCACGTTGGTAACGACAAATGTGTGGTGTGCTGATAATGCTACTCTGGAGTTTATACTTAGTCATCATTACCTGTTTGATAAGTTAGGCTATACTTGCAAAGAAACATCTATGCGTAAGGTTAAGAATCAGAGGCTTCCAATTGCCATGAAGCCCAAGGAAAATAATGGATCTCTTGTAAGAGAGACTCGGTTAATTGGTACTGACACGCACCTTCCCATAACTTGTAGCCAGGAGAAAATTGAAAAACAGCCATCTAGTAATATATCTGGGATCCTAATTAAACCTGATATTAAGCAGGCATCTGAGCCGAGAAGGGATCTTAATGTTGAAGGCTATTGGCATTGGTTACCGATGGCCTTCAAATCTCATTCTGAACAACATTCCTGAATAATTAGATGTGATACTATCTTGGAATATGCGTGGTAATTTGCATTATGAAGGTGATGATGGGCTGCTTGCTAACCTGCATTGTTTTTGTATGACTGCACTACAGGAAAAAAAAGATAAGGTGAATGAAATATGGCATGGCATCACCGCTTGTGCGCAGATAAATATTCATCAAGGCATGTGGATTGCAATAAACGGTGCTAAGAGGAGATGTCTACCCATTATTAGTGTTGGAGAAAGTGATTGGATCATACACTTAAAAAATACTATTGGCTCTCAGGTAGTAGAAGGCGAAAGGTACGATGTCGTCCAGCCTCAATGGTATGGTAACTATATGGTGGCCACCCTAACAAAAATGGTAGAACAGTTACATATCTCTAGGGCCACCGGCCCAGATGGGACTTGCAATGCTCTTCTGCGGACAGCACATGTAGAATGGTCAAAAGCTCTGTTCATCTTGTTTCGGTGGTTAGGCAAATTTGGAATTATCCCTGAGTCCTGGCAGGAAAACATTATTCTCCTGATATACAAAAAGGGGGAATGGAAAAACCCTAAAAACTATAGAATGCTCACTATGTTGGATATACCTGCCAAAATATTTGCCAAAGTACTGCTCGATTAACTCAATGAGTGGATCACCGACAATCAGATTCTCCCTATTAATCAAGCAGGCTTTCAAGCTAAATCATCCACAATTCACAATATTATAAATCTAGTGTCTGCTGTGGAATATTCATGGGAAGTTCGGAAACTCCTGGTATATGTTGTTTTTATTTACTTCACAGCAGCATTTGATACTATTGTCAGGGAAAAATTATGGAGTAAACTAAGAAAATGGGGGATCCCGCCGGGCATACTCTTTATGACCCAGTTGCTATATTCTGACACATCTGTCAGAATTCGTCTTGATGGAGAAGGTAAAGTATCTGAAGCAATCCCCACAGTACGTGGAGTCAAACACAGCTGCACGTTGGCATCATCGCTATTTAATCTATATTTGGCAGATTGTTTGAATGAAATTGGGATATTATCCGTTGATGCTATTAAGATTGTCAATCTACAGCTATGCTGGCTAGGGTATGCTGACGATTTAGTATTGTTGGATTACACAGCCACTGGGCTCCAAAATAGGCTAAATGGTTTGGTGCAATTAGTAGAAAAAAACAGTCTGGAAATAAACATTTTTAAAACTATGGTGATGGCTTTCTTAGGTAAAGTAAAGCATTCGCGTTCTAACAACTATAAGTGGTTTGTTAATAATAAACCAATCGAGCTTGTTGAATGCTATAAATACCTAGGGGTGATTTTGGACCATAAACTAACATGGAAACAACACTGGCTTGAAACTTATTGGAGGACAAGGAGGTTTTTCGGTCAATACCATTCTGTTTTTATATTCTAGTAAAATTGTATCATGCCTTCTCTATGCAGCAGAGATATGGGGGAAAAAGTTTTGTAATTAAATTAGTAAATTGGAAGGAAATATTTTAAGATGGCTTTTTAGATTACTTACTATTGTAACTTGTTAATTCATTTTATTAGAAGATGATTTTAGGTATGCCAGCGACATCTTAGAATACGAATCTGCCATGTTGTCTGTGAGGCTGAATACTTTGACAATTAACACATTTGTGGTCGAACTGATGAAAATATTTAAGAAGAGAGAAAATGTCGATATTTAAAATCGATTGATTCATTATATTTGACATATGCTAGATGGGCAAAAGATAATGTTTCAATTAGGAAGTATCAATCTCCCGCTAAAATCAAATGTCTATTGCAATCATCCATTTATAGCCATGCTAAAGAACGAGGTATAACATATCTAGCCACTAAATCATTTAGTAGACAATTCTTAGAACATTGGTCCATAGAGACAACGAAACCTAAATATCAATATGCATTTCCCCATCATTCTATGGTTAGATTCTACTTCTTGCTCAAATTTAATAAATGCGATATGATGGAGATACTAGGTGCTAAAATTGGCAAGGACAGAAAGTGGAGATTATGCAGATTATGTGGCACTGTAAACATAGAGACTGCCAAGCACCTTTTGTGTTATTGTGAAAGCCTTAACCAGCTGCGTGATAAATATCTGAAAAGATATAAGAACTCATATCTCTCAGATAACATAGAAATGATATGGCAATGGATGATGGAAGGGAATGATATTAACCTGATATTTTATATGATGTTATTTTATGAGTTGATTTTAATCATTTTAAAAGAGCTGTCTGCTGGTATTTTTGTATTTTAATTGATTTGATTAGAATTGTTTTTAGTCATTGAAGTAAGTATGTATTTGTGTTGTGTTGTATATGTAAAGCCAGTGATGGCTATGAACATATTAAATAAATAAATAAATAAATAAATAAATAAATGCATAAATAAAGCTGGGATTCTGGCCCCTGCCCTTACCACCTGACAAATGCCTTTTTGCTCTGCCCAAGGCAGGCCCTGGCCTCGACGGGGAGTATTCCCAGCAGGCGACTAAGCACAGCACCTGAGTATGTTAGACTGAGGTTTGAGGCATCCCTCAGCCTGCAACCAGCAAGAAAGACAGAATGGGTGACTGCAGTATCACATTTCAAGTAGCCCTTTCTCTGATCCAAAGGGTCTTGCTTCCCATACACCTTTCCATGTAGTTTATGATAACTGAGTGGAGTCTCCATATTGCACCGCCCCCCATCTGCCAACACACAGATGCCTATTTTGTTGCACATGGGATACAATGTAGCAATTTGAGAAAGAGAGAGTGGGAGAGGGATTGACAGCAGCAATGAGAGCTAGTGAAAGGATGGTATCTGTCCGTAAGAGGCCAGTGCTGGGAGGGCAGAGGTGCAGGTTGTATTGCCTTGTAAGGCCTACTCCTCAATTCTCCTGACTAACTGACTCTCCTCTAAGATCTGGTAGTGCCTTACAATAGGCAGACATACCCCTTCCCCACCACAGATGGCTGCCACAGGCCTAGCCATTAGCACATTACAATTAAACTCATCATGACTAATCTCTACTCCTTAGCCTCATCACAATCTCCCACATCAACACCTAACCAGACGCAAGGTGCTGTAGTCCATCAGATGGTGCGTTCTTCCCTAGGGATAACATACTCCCAAGTTTCTCCGCCAAAACTATACAAAGCAGATTGGTACAGGTTTCGCATCTGCTTCTCCAACTGTTCCACTAATGACTCCCCTCCACTTTTTCTTACAGACCCAAGTGCAGCGAGGCCATCAATAGTGGAAGAAGGTCCCAGTAGAAGACCACTTACAATACAACACAATACACAAAGAACAACCCACTAGCGGTGCTCTGGACCCGTGCTGTATCCTGTAGTGGGTGAATAATACAGGCAAGATGATGTTCGAATCCCTAAAGTTCCCTTTACATTTGATTTTCAATGATCTATAGTTCTTGTACCCTGTTATGGTGTGAACAGAGCCCAGAGGGATGAAAAAGAGATTACCCTGTCCCAAAATGCCAGAAAAGGCAAAGATGGAAGTCGAAGCCTACGTGGGGGGTGGGGGGAGTGGGGGTAAAGTATATTAACCTCTATAAATAGCATGCCGTGGACGATAAGCATATGCCTATCGTAAAGGTGTGACATGTGTGTGAGACATTCTATATTTTCCATTTAAGGCCTACTGAAAAGCATGTGCTTGGCAGCCTAGTAGAATGAAGTGTGGAGATGTCTTTTTGCTAACCTTGTCATTCCTAGAATAGACGTTCCCCTGGAGTTGTCTTTGATGTGGTTTCCAAAGGTGCTGATGCCTGTGGGCGGGCTGGAATCCTGTTTATACTTTAAAAAGGTACATGTTATAGTTAGCTCCAGTCCATGTATTTTCTTGGCTGGCTCCTTCCAGCCAAATGGACCCAGTTCAGAAGAGCCAATATATGTTTATGGCAACCTCTTGAGGCCGCACAAGCAGTGCTTCTCTCTTGATGATTATGCATGATTTGGCTCTGTTGTTATGTGAGTTAAGTCTCTTTGTGTCTTTTCAGGAAGTGCCCTGGAGAGGATCTAGCCTTCAAAGCTCCAGAGTAGCCGCCCGCAGCCTGACAGACATTGAACAATACAATAAAAGGCCAGATGTATGTTTGTCTTTGTATGTAGGGAGCTGTTGCCTTAGGATATATAGAGACAATGCCAGTTCGCAAAGCTCCGGCCTGTTGTCACCGCTAGAGGGAGCAGTTGTCTTAAGATATATAATGGTCCTACTGTGTTCATGTAAACCTGCACTTTGGCCCGTGCACAGCATTCTAGACTAGTGCTCTAACAATGGACGTTTTTTGGCTTGTTATGCAACTTATCAGCTTCTGTATATTTCTGGACCTTGTCATTTAGATCATAAAGTATTTGATGCATGAAATGGTCAGGCAAAATAGAAACACCACTCTAAAGGAGGATAGCTTAGAGGCAACATGCTTGTCTTGGAAACAAGACAACATTGAGCAGCATGGGTTCTGATACACGGGCTCACGCTATGGACTCCGGCATGAAGTACGATACAAAAGCCCAATATATATATATATATATATATATATATATATATATATATATATATATATATATATATATATATATATATATATTTAATGATTACAAGTTCACTGTGTAAAAGGGTTAGGTAACCTGTCACCCTACAGATGTTTTGGCCTACAACCCACATTAACCACAGCCAGTATAGTCAATGGTAGGGGAACCATGTGAGTCGGAGGCCAAAACATCTGCAGGGTGATGGGTTGGCTACCCCCGTTGTAGAGGCATCATGCCAATAAAACATCCTAAAGCTGTAGGGCATCCTGCTCTCCTATGAAATCCCTCTCTGGCAGTCTTTGCTCTTCCAAGCATTCCAGTGCTGATGGTCCTGCCCGCTGCAGGGCTCACCAGTAGTACTTTGCACAATGTGCTGTGATGAGCTATGAATGAGTGCCCCCTAATGTATCCTGCATAGAGCAGCAGTGCTACTTTATCTGTCTCGCTGTGATCTATTACAATGACACTGATCATGTATGCCGTCCATACTACAAACTGACTAGTCTCTTGGTGTTAACTGTACCCAACTATATGACACTCATTTTATGACCTTAGAGCGATAACAGTCTGAATGTACCTGGTAGGAAATTTGTGATTTGCAGCAGGAGCCGAAAATGATGAGATATCTAAGTGACGTCATGATACTGTCTAGATTACTCTGCTTCCAGGTCCCCTGTCCTCACATATAGCCATACCCAAAATACATGTCAGTTGGGTTCACAGACGGATCTGATTTTTATGTCTCCCAAACACAGGGTTTTTGAACGCAAGGTCTCCTGAATTAATGAATGAATTTGGGATTTGCAAATCGCAAACTTAGACCCAAGGGTATCTTGGCGCTGGAATGTTGCATGGACTTTGTTTTATGGTGTGGTCAGTTGTGGAGCTGGGGCAGAAGCTTGTGGGGCGGTTGCTTGTTTCAGACCTGATGCGCCCCCATACCTCCTGTAAAGTAGTTGAATGGTATTCACTGGTGCCCCATTAGGGGCCCTTCTCCAAAGCCTGCCTCGGCCACTGCGTGAGGTATTAAAAACAGGGCTAGTTTAAGACATGTCCTGTCCTTCTGCAGCTGTGCCAGAAGGACTGCAACATTTTAAATCCAAGAGGTGGCCGAACCAGAGGCGGATTTAACACTCGGATGAGGGACAAAGGCCCACTGGGCTCCCGTGGTTTGCTTTTCTCACCTCCAAGTCAAACAGTGCACAGGGGCTGCACAGAGCCTAGCACCAGAGACATCTTAATGGGAGGACAAAAGGGCCACTTTCCCCGAGCCCCCCACCTTGGACGGGGGTCCCACAAGGCTGCCTACTCTAAATAAATCAGTGCACATTGCTTACCCGACTTAAATAGCACATTTCAGGATATTTAAAGGCTTGCTGCTAAGGCCCCAATCCTATTGCCTGGCTGTTGGTGACAAGAACATTCTGCTCTGATCCATTAATCATGTAATCATTGTATCCAATACATTGGTGGACGGAACCAAGCGACATGTATCATTGTGTTGCCCCCTGGAAAGATGGTTGCAGCCAAAACAAGTAAATAAATCACTGGAAATTGCTGCGTCAAGTTTGCCACCTATGGGGATCATAGATCTGCAGGAAGAACCTAGTGATCTATGGCCAGGACAGAGCATTGAGCTAGTAGAAAGCCACACATGAGCAAAATGCCACTGAATATTCCGATATGATCATGCAAAGGTGATATGATGACCAACGTGGAGAACATGTGGCTGCCAAGCAAGTCAAGAGACTCGCCCCCCATCCACTAGGTCTTTCTTGAACAGGAGTTTTCTAATGAACTTATTTCATCGCAAACCAGTACTCCGAACTATTAATAGAAAGGACTCTCCCTGGTATCCAAAGTTCCACTAATTGGGTAATTGTGGAATTCACTACACCTGTTATAGCAACTTTCCTAAACTTGCATCAGAGCACCTTAGGCACGATGGGGTTTCAACATACAGTTGGCTGGAAACAGAGTGAGCCTCTGCAAGAGGTGGATTATAACTCGGGTGTAGGGAAACCTACCACAAGTAGACAAAGGAGGGGTACAGAAATGAAGAACACTAATGCATCCTGGTCAATGGACCCGTTCAATATGTTGATATTAGTCAAGCGCGAAGGTCTGGGAACTTAGCAAACATTAGGTGGATATCCTGGAACACATAAGGCTATATTTCTTTCCTGACTAACCCAATTGGCCTAAAAGTATAACCTTCGTGTGATGTGTTTTTATTACAAGAGACCTGGCGAATTGATGAATTTTTTATAGATGGGTTTAACACAGTCTGCTGTCCAGCGACACAGAATACGTGTGGATGCCCTATAGGGGGCTTAGCCATAGGGGCAAAAGTATTGCTACGTTTGGAAATCTTGAGAACCGATTAGTCTCGCCATGTATATTGCCTGTTGTTTTATATGACAAGATGCATCTGCAGACACCTCTCCTATTTATAAATGTATACAAATCTCCCAGTATGGCCCATAGTAGCACAATAATCAAGAAAGTGCTTAATATATTACATTGTTGGCACGAGTGCTATCCTCGGGCAGAGTGATTGTAGCGGGGAACTTCAATGAACACATATACAGAAAGGAGGGTACCATTCAGCCTAACCCACTTGGGAGACCTATCGAGAGACCTTTGGGAAATAAGTGGGCTGGGTGTCTTTAAATACATAATTTAGCATGTCTCAATTTAAAAGAGAAAACTAAATGGACTATTGAGAATACATGGACTAATGGGAAGTTCGCTACCTGCATC
The DNA here is from genome assembly GCF_040938575.1 of Ambystoma mexicanum. Lineage (NCBI taxonomy): Eukaryota > Metazoa > Chordata > Amphibia > Caudata > Ambystomatidae > Ambystoma > Ambystoma mexicanum. The sequence goes on along the minus strand of NC_090923.1, from coordinate 1,146,325,090 downwards.
GATTATGTTTTTGCTAGCCAGGAAGTGTGGTTCCACTGCAGCCCTATAGTATTCTTACAGATCAATCTCAGTGACCACCTGGCACTGTCATGGAATTATAATTTAGACAGGAAGTGCAAGACAATACCTCGAAAATATAGTGTGGGGGTTGCAGTTAATACCAAAGGGAATCGTATTTGCTGGACGGACAGGAATATAGCGAAACTTAATTCCTATTTCTGTTTATGACGAGATTGAATGAATGTGATGGGGATATGAATAATGCACTGCCATGTCTTCTCAACAATTTAAAGCTTTATGGCACCACCAAGGAGATTAATAGGCTAGCGCGTAGCCTGTTTGACATGGTAATATTTTTCAGAAAAGAGTGAACTGTGGAAAAATCAAGCAACGGCAAAGAAGCGGGCCGATCTTACAAACTTGATGTGTATCGCCTACCTACCAATATTGGCCACCAGATATAAAAATTGGGTTAGGCAGCATTGGAGGTCCCTCTGCAGTGCAAATTGGAAAATGATGTTTAATCTTCTCCACACCAATGACACTTTAGGTCTTTCTTGGCAGGTAATCAAGGAGCCCTGGAGCTCCATCCCATAGCAGAAACAGAACGGGCATCATATCTGGGAGCCCTATACTATGAGCCTTTGCGGGAGTGTTCACCATTGGTTGGAGGTTCAGGCGAAAGGCAAACAGTACAAGGTTTTGAAGCTGCTGATATTGAAGTGATAATTAAAAGGCTAAAAAGCATCTAGGGCACCTGGCGCAGATGCTGTGCCCAATATAGTATAAAAAGCTAATCCATCCTGTTGGGCGTTGATCTTGGCCAAATGGTTTGGCAGGATCTTGGCACGAGGTGAGATTCCAGATAGCTGGAGGGAGTCTATTTTAGTACCGATGTATACAAACGGTGGTGAAACTGAGCCTACTAATTATAGACTCCTGGTGATGCTGGACACGAGTGCCAAGATCGTTGCCACACTGTTATTGAAAAAGCTTACTAGATGGGCAGAAGACACAGGGCATAGCACAGTACACAATAATTGTGCGCTGCAATGTTTAATTTCTGATGCCAAACAGCATAAAAGAACTCTCTATGTGTGCTGTGTCGACTACTCGAAGACGTTTGACATAGTCTCACGCCACAAACTCTGGAATAAACGTATGCAGTGGGACTGGATCCTGAATTACTTCATTTTTTTAAAGCCTTGTATAGTGACACGGTGGTATCCTTACGGATGTCACAAGATGGGGAAGTAATGAGCTAGGTTCAGATCAATATCGGATTAAAGCAGGGATGCGTTTTGACACCCATGCTTTATAATATGTATACTTCGGACATTGGTCAGTGATTATGTTGATCATGTGCAATAGCCAAAGATCAAATGCTTATTGATAATGTGAGTGCTCCAATAGTTCAGAATGTAGCTCAATGTATTAAGCACTAAGCACTCATTGCATAGGTCTGTGTTCATATGCAAAATTACAGTAACAAATCGCAGCAAGGTCAACTCAGCATTTCCTATGTCTGAATATGATAACATCTGTGTATATGTAGTTTGTTTCGTAGCACAACAGGTGCTATTATTAACAATGTACCTTCACCACATATTGGTTGCTGTAGAAACAAACAAGACATCAATATGGTGAAGGTCTAGACATTGGTTTCTTCAGATAGGGTTTTGTAAAACCTAGGCAGCCACCCTAAATGGTGAACATAAAGTGTTAGTTCGAGAGGTGATAAGCTATCCATATTCAAAACTGTGGAACCAAAATGTTCATGCTTGTATCCTGGATATGCCAGCAGACATTACAGTGATCCTGGACAAAACATCTTGTATCACTGACATTACTGTGGTGTCCTCTGTGAAAATGTTTGCCTTCTCAAATGCTGTTGGCATTGTTTAGCCCATTACCTGATCATTCTTTTATGTGGGCTGCTTGTGTGGGAGGGATTCTAGATAGAAGAGAGAGGACCGGATATTGCATGCTGCTGGCAAGCATATTTTAAAGTTTTGCTCATTTGACATACAGACGGTTGGCCTTTTTTAAGATCTGTTCATTTATGAATGACAGTTTCACAAGCCTGTGTTTCGGGTGAATTTAAAGCTTTAAAACAAAAAAGAGAAACCCAGAAAAAGTATTTTAAGCTCATATCAATAACATCCCTTGCTGATGGAGACAATGAAGCTACAATCATTCCCATTTTGCATAATACAATAATGTTTGTTTTTGAAAATGGTCATGTTGGCTTATACAATTTGTCTACTTTCCATGTTAGTTCTATACAATGTGATTAGTTTAGTTCAATGTAAGGGCTAGAAAAGAAAGTGGTGAAGTGCAGAAATTGCACAGCGGGTGAAAATCCCAGCTTCATATCTTAACCAATGTGTGATCCTAGGCATCCCATTCAATCTTTTATTGCCTGACGTATCAAAACTGTCAGTCTCTAAAGCTTTCAAAATGGTCTGCCTTTAGAGTGATTTCGTTCTCATGGTTTCACTTGCTGTAGTGCTGCTTCTGCTATAAAAAATAGTAGGCATTGATACACTGCACACCAAATCCACTTGTTTCTATGTAATAGCAATTCTGCTTGAAAACCATGTCCGTTGCATAATGTCAATCTGTCTGGGTAAGGACAACTTTATGGTAGCTTCTAATGTCCATCCACTATCTATTATATGGTGTGTGGAGTTTATTCCTTGCATCCAGTTGGTCTCCTGTTTCCATGCTTGAGCACTTTTGCATCCTGCGAGGCAGCAAATCTGAGTCGTCTGCCTATTCTGGGTTATGTGCACCTTTTTCATATGATCTGTCCCGCATTTATAGTATGGCGTGTATACCTTCCTCATGGCAGCTATTGATGATGAAAAGTGCCCTGTACTTATATTAGATCATAAGTACCCTCATGATGGACTGCTAATGTTGGCCTTGAAATGCCACTGATTTATCATTCTGATTACAGCAAGCATGAAGAGGGTAAGAGGACTGAAAGGGTACCCTTGCCTATTTTGATCGCTGCGAGGCAGCATGTCAACCTATGTGTTGTGATTGCGGTGTTGGCGTCATGACAAGGTGCTCTGGACCCCTTCATTTCTTGGGTTTGGGAAGGGGGAGCCCCAAAGGTGTCTGTGCCCTGGACCCCAAAAGTGCTTGAAATGGCCCTGCCCTGCACTCAGATGTTATCCTTTTAACAGGCTCGGCAAGCACAACATTTACAAAAGGAGGTGATTAGTGAGATTAACAGGTCACATACAATGCATGGAACACATGTCCCTTAAGTTCATTAATGTCGCACTTATCATAGCCATTAGCTCCTCCCACCCTAAGCTCTGCCTACCCAGGGCCCTCTGCCCATTTTATTTATGGGGCCCTTTGCCTTTTGCCACTGGGGCCCACCAAATAGAACATATTACATACCAACACACTTTGCAAGCAGCGGGTGCAGCTTGTATCCTTGGGGGCAGTCGCAGCGGTAGCTGCCCACAGTGTTGTGACAAATCTGTCCCTCCTGGCAGCGGTGACTCCCCAGCTGGCACTCATCAATGTCTGAGGTGGAGAAACAAGAAACGCGATGAGGAGACAAGAGGCAAATAGCAGTCTTACATCATAACCTGGGCATTTTTCCATTCTTGTACCAACACGCTTGCTCATTCCATTCGCCCCTTTGATACCCCACCAAGGAAAACAGTTGCAGAATGAGACATTCTTTCTTTGTTGGCATAAAAAGGCCGCAGATTTAATTTCACAACATTCTTTATAACTACCAAAACTCTAAACACTGCAAACAAACTTTGTGAAAATAGTTCTGAAGGTGCGGCGACCAGCTGACTGCTCCGTGTCCAAACCTTGCTTCCCCCTTTCCTAACCAAGTCCACTGTAGGCCAAAGCTCCCCGACCATTCTTGTCTGAGCCCCCCCTGTCCTTACAGGTGTTCCTGGGCTGGGGGAGTGCCGTTTTGTCAGAGGAAGCTGAGCCCTCATCGATACCTCCAGCGCCCCTGCTGCTTAGGCCCCCAAGAGGTGCAGGTCGCAAGAAGAGCGAAAACCCTCCCCGCTTTTCCACAGCTCATTCGTAGTCTGTATCTTGTCACTGATCGCCAAAACACTGCCTCGCTGTTCTGCAACAGTAAAGGCCAGGCTTTGCCATTCCGCCGTCCTCTAAGCAGGGAGGGTGGGAGGAAAACAAAATGAAAATCTCCTCCTCCTTCCGTGCGCAGCGTCCCTGCTGTGGAAGCGAAGTTCCTGGAGATGAAAACCAGGCAGCTTATAAGCCGCCTGGCCCACCCCTTTTCATTATCCTGTTCTGTGGGCCTTTTGGCCCTTTTGGCGGGCTTCCCGCCCCTCTGGGTTCCCGGGCTTCCTGCACCCCCCCTTACCCAGGGGGGAGGGTGAAGAGGACACTGCCCCGTTATTCAAGCACCTCCTTCATTTCGTTGTGTCGACACCTCCAAATCTTTCAGGTGGACACCGCATTCCATCCCAGTGCCCCCTGCTCCACTGCCACACTGCTCAGCTTCATGTACTAAAACTCTGTACGGCTCCGCAGCCCACAACACCTCTTGCCATTATGCTCGGAATTGCAGGATAAGAGCTATGCAATGCTTTGCATACAAACATTTCCCAGACCCTAGTTTTCTGATGACGGACAAGTTCAGATCTTATTTAATGCAAATCCTTTCCCCAAAGGGATGAAGTCTCTGTTCCCTGCTTATCACACAAAAATCCCATCCTCTTATGGTCAGTCCCATTTATCTCATATTGTATAGGGTTGAAACGATCATCCGCACCCAGTGGTGCAGACTGCAGTGTGTGTCCCCTTTCTGTTGATTGCATAGAGAGGACGCAGCACCCCTTTTCTGTATTCATTGCATGGGAGTGTCCTGTGCTTCCTTGCAAACCCTACCTGTGGTGTAGAGTACAGTTCATTGCTTCCTCTTTCATCGGCACCTGTTGTGCGTGTAGAACTTGCTACCCCCGCCCCAACACCACTGTGAAAAGTACAGCCTGGCATGTACACTCTAAATTGTGTAGGCCACAGTGTGTGGAACCATACCCTTCCCCACCTGCATGTGTATCGAAGAGTGCCTGGTGTTTAGACTCCATTTTGAGTTCTCTTACTCCTACCACGTGTTGAATGGTATGCTCTCTGCAGTATCCTTCACCTCCTACGGCCTCTCTCTCTCTCTCTCTCTCTCTCTCTCTGTCAATGTCATGGTGAGGCCCGCAAACTTCCAAATTTTCAGCATTGCAGGACCTCTCGCATTTTTCAACTGGAAATTACACTCACGTGAAGTTTGAACCCTCCAATTGCGTCCTTTGAGAGCTGGCGACCTTCTCAGTCGAGTGCAATCAGACGCGTTTGCACCCTCTACCTCTTATGCAAGGAGGCCTCTGGGATTGCCTCATTCACCACCTCTGTTATATAGAAAGCGGGCTAAGAGCCCTCTGTTTTGTAGAGTACAGTTGGTGGTCCCTAGCTCCGCCCCCTTCGTTTGGTAGAGTGCGTGCTGGGGATGCTTACTCCCCCCCCTGCTGTGTAAAGTGCACCTGTTGCCCTCTATTGAGCGTGCTCCGTAAACCGCAACCCTGGCCTTCCTCTCCCTGCCTGAATTCTGGGTATCCTGTTATGCATACGAAATGATCCACCTGTGTGTAAGAAATTAATATGCAGTTTATACTGTGATTTTGCTTTGATCGGTGCAATCAGGGACCCCCTGGAGATTGACTTAACAAGGAATCGAGTCCAAGGGTCGGGGCAAAGGGGGGCAGGTATCTCAAAGAAAACAATCATATCCCAGCCCAGAAATATGGGCCACGGAGCTCATGCTCCCAAGGAAGGGCACAGCAGAGTAGAAACCCGAGCAGTGCAGATAGCGAGAAGGATGGTTATAATGCAGTGGATGTGGTATCCCTAATGAGCCAGCAGCGTGCACATGTCCCGGGGGAATTAGGGTGCTGAAGCTGGCTGCAGCAGAACTGCTGGTCTTGGGGAGATGGTAGCGAGGCTGTTAGGATAAGCAGTAGATTGCGGGAGACTTCAGGCACAACAGACATTGCTTTGACATTGCCACAACGAATGGAAGAGATCCCAGAGGGGTCCCAAAGTCAATCTCTGCACAAGAGTAAACTACGGTGGTAGTTTCAACCTTAAATTGTTGCCTGGATGGCTGCTAAAAAGAAGACAAATGACCAATGAGATTTAGAAGCCGCGAGTCTCTGGGCCCTGAGGGAAACGTCCCTGGATATGCCAGAATGCAGGGGAAGCGAGCCGTGGCACCCGTCTGGCGGAAGAGAAGGGGAGCCATGTTAGAAGAAGAGAAAGGGTCAGAGGAAGGGCTGGGGGCGGCACACGTAAGGCAGCTTTGACCGGTCTCTACAGAGGTAAAGAAAGATAATCGCTGTCTAAGTCCAAGGGTTGGGCATCCTGAGGATTTTATGGTGGTGGAATGCTGCACGGGACTCGTTCCTTCTGTGTTCCCCTCCATGCTATGCACTTTGTGCTTTGTGAGGCTTTTCTCTTCCTCTCTTGTGTACAGTGCCTTAGACATGCACAATAAATAAATAAATAAATAAATACATTCGCTTTTGTGGGTGAAATAGAGGGGGGAGGAGTTGCTGAATATGCAGGGTTCTATCGGGAGACTTGTTTATTCTGCTCTCCAACCAACCCATCTTCTACCCTAACTTGTTGTCTGCTTCTGCCTGAAGCCTACAAGATGGGCTGAGCGCATTGCAAGTTCGGATGAACCTTGAATTCCATGTGAGCACGTAGTCTCCCACTGATAGCGGCATTCACGACACTCACTGCGTTTCCCACACAGCACTGGCAGCGCTCATAATAAGAGTGGCTGATCTTCATGATAGGTAGATCCAGGTGCAGGCAGAACAACAGTGATTTGAGGCTTCACTTACTCCAGGTCTGAACTTCAACCAGGTGGCCACCAAATGCATCCACAGGTGGCAGGCTTTTGCTGTGGGATGAGCCGGGAGCTTACGGATGGCGGCTATTCCAACAGACGAGGGGCGGTGTTGCCTGACCGATGAGTAGAAACTCAGCTTTAGAGAATTTAAGACGCAGATGATTGCTGTGCACCGACTTCTGCCAGCTGAGCAAGAATTGACAACATCTCATAACCTGGCTAGTAGCTCTGAAGCCTTGGCAGCTCAGATCACACTACCAGGTGGATCCCATGCCATTTCGGATGTAATGTTTTCAGAAAACTCCGGGGAAGTGGGCATTTTATATCTCAGTGGTGCAAAATCCACAAGCTGACTGGTCAATGCGGCTACTTTTGCCTCCCTTGGATCGATCGCTTGCATTGAGCATGCTTGAAACCAAGGGACCAAGGTCAGGCCAGGTTCAGAAAGGACGTGGTCGACATGTCGCATGGAGGGTTTGAGAGTTTTAACTTCAACCATAATTGTTGAGGAGGATGAAGAATCAGACGGATGAAAGCTGACTGGTCAATGCGGCTACTTTTGCCTCCCTTGGATCGATCGCTTGCATTGAGCATGCTTGAAACCAAAGGACCAAGGTCAGGCCAGGTTCAGAAAGGACGTGGTCGACATGTCGCATGGAGGGTTTGAGAGTTTTAACTTCAACCATAATTGTTGAGGAGGATGAAGAATCAGACGGATGAGAGCTGGCTGTCAGTTGTAGCCATGTTGAGTTCACTGCGCTATGCTTACAGTATCTTGTAGTGAATTTTAACTTAATTGGAAGGGCAGGTCCAGCCGAGGAGAAGATTTGCTGCGGTTGATGAAGACTAAAGTTTCTTGCATAGGTGTTGCACTGCCTTCTGATCAGTTCCTTTAAGGCTGGGGATAGTCCAGACAGGGGTGGCTAGTTGGAGGTTGTAGCTAGGTCATCCTGCGCATTGTGGTTCTATTACTCAATGCCTGGAAGGGGGCTGCCGTCTCTCTGTACTCACATCATTTGTACGGCTTGCTATCAAATGGCATTGATCCCAAACAGACAAGTGAGAAACTGATGTCATAACATCAAGGGAGAAACTGACTTGTCCACTGACATCATGGTTAGTGGTAACTTTTTGGATGTCCACTGTAGTCAGCATGACATGCTTTGTGAAACTGTCTCCTGAACTTGAGACTCTCTGCCTTTGGTTCAGGAATTTAGCGGCTGCCGGGCAGAACACCTCTCATATGCTTTTGAAAAGGGATATTATATACACTGGATCTCCCCTCTATTACTCTTTCTGCCACGCTGGTCTTTTTAGGCACCCCCATAGGACAGTTGGTCCAGCACTTTGAATTTGAGAAGTAGATAGTTCCATTGGGCCGGTAGACAAAGTCAAGTAAGGGGTTAATCCTGTTTTTGCAAAATCTTCCATTTTCAAAAATGTCCTTTTTCTACCTTCTGCCTATTTCTGTGGTGAGGAGGTTTTTACCTCATGTGGAATTCAGTAAATACGTCCTGCTGTAAACACCACATGATTATGAGATCAAAATTGACTTCACATTACTGCAATTTTTACTTCCTCCAAAAATCTCAAGGAGAAAAATGCTTTGAACCACCAGAATGGTAGAAAGGCTGTTCTCCTTCAAGCAAAGAGGCTGACTCCGGTGTGTATTTTCATTAATACCACAGCTATGATGAGTCACACTACTGTATCATATGCATCCATATCCTCCAAACAGGGAAGACATGCATTTTTGATTTTGGCATATGGGGTTGAGCTTCAGTGCCACCTAGTGCCCAAAATAATTCTACAGAGAAGAAACAAATGTGTATGTATTCATAAGCAGAATATGTGTTTGACATTGCAAGTGGCAATGCTAGAGGTATGCATTGCTGCATCACAAATGGCTATTTATAGTCCCCAATATTTCGTCTGGCAGCATCTTCCAGGAGTGATCTGAGTGAACCAAAGAAAAGTGCAGGACTAGTCTCCAGTCAGTAAAGCCACAGTTCTAGTCCTCATCACAGTCGTAATACTCCTATTAGTCCACGTTTTAGTCCTCATCACAGGGCAAGTCCTGGTCCTCATCATGGTCCCATTCCTAGTCCTCATAGTCCTAATCCTATTCACAGTCCTAGCCTAGTCACAGTCACCGTCCTGGTCAGCATCACAGTCCTAGTCCTCATGAAAGTCGGAGTCCTGTGACACATCCCCATTCTAGTCCTGGACACAGTGCTAGTTCTGGTCAGTCCTAGTCCTTGTGACAGTCCTAGTGCTTGTCCTCATCACAATCCCACCCTAGTACTAGTCCTAGTTACAGTTCTAGTGCTCATCATTCCTGATCCTCATCAGAGCCCTATTCCTCATCATATACACAGTGCCAGTCCTCGCCAATCCTAGTCCTTGTCCCAGTTCTAGTCCTCATCATAATCTTAGTCTTCATTCTTCTCACACTCCTGGTCACAGTCCTCCTTCCCATCCTCACATCCAACATCACAGCCCTAGTCCTCATCCTAGTCCTGATTCAAGTCCTTCTCACAGGCCTAGTTCTAGTCCTTGTCACAATCCTAATCCTTGTCACAGTCCTAGCCAGTGTCCTCATCACAGCCATAGTCCTTAATTTAATAGTTAGTATTCACTTTTGCTTTATAATATGTCATTTATGATACTTTTATATAGGATTAATCAATTACTACTATTTCTAGAACAAGATTTGAAAATATTCTTAATTAACTACGTGTATTTTCATTTTACAGTGACATTACGAATCTGAGACCACTGAAATGGGTAAAATGCACATTTGCATGATTTAATACATCAAGGCGCCGATCCTAGAGTTTTGAATAGGATACTTTAAACATTGGTCATCTACGCTAGTCCAACAGGAACATATTTTTGTTCTACATTTCATTCCCAAATTCCTAGTTGAAGTATGAGTTCCCTTATACTTAATTGCAGCCAGTGTCCTTACAATGGTTCTAGTACTCATCACAGTTTTACTCCTTGTCACAGCACATCTCCTCATCACAGCTCTAATGCTCATCATAGCCCACCCAATTGCTCGTCCTCGTCACAGTACTAGTCCTAATCTTAGTCCTCATCTTAGTCCTAGTCCTTTTCACAGTCCTGGTCCTTGAAATGTCCCAAATAACACTCCTAGTCCTTGTCATATTCTAAATCTTCATCCCAGTACTTTCATAGTCACAGTCCTAGGTCTAGTTCTCATCACATTGCTATTCCTAATGCTTGTTACAGGCCACTTCCTCATCATGCTCCACATCGCAGTCCTTGTCACAGTCCTAATTTTTGCCCTTGTCCTAGGCATAGTCCTCACCTCAGTCCTAGTCCTTGTCACTGCACTAGTTCTTGTCACCATCCCAGTGTTCATCACAATCCTGGCCTCATCACAGTCCTAGTCACAGTCAGAGGTATAGACAGGGTAGGGCCTGAGTAGGCAAGGCACACTCAAAAACATGTAAATGACCACTCCGCATGCAGAGTGTGAATTTACAGGTGTCACCCTGCAGCCAGAGCAGCAGTGCCACTCTCCAGTTCCTGCACTCTGTGCATGTCAGGGACCAGGAAGTCCTTCCTGCTTTGCTTCCTGGTTCCTTTCTGTGTGGAGCGCAGCAGCCAGAGGCCTCTGAAGCAGCCAAGGAAGCAGGGTTGTCTCAAGGCAGGATGGAAAAACAGGTAAGTAAGTATGTGTGTGTGTGTGTGTTTATCTCTGTGTGTGCCTGAGTGTCTGTGTGTGAGGAGTGACTGTGTTTGAGTGTCTGTGTGTCTTTGTGGGTGAGTGTCTGTGTGTGAGTGTTTGTCTGTCTGTGAATGCACAGCTCGGGGACTGGGAGAGGCATTGGATCATGAACATTCTTTGACAGGGGCAAAGCCAACTTGAGTGTTATAATGTGAGGGAGGGTTTAGGTTGGGGAAGGGTACTACAATGGAGCTGTCTGGGTACTACTATGGCATGGAATTCTGTATTTGCATTAAGGGCAAAAACAACATGATGAGTGTTCTTACATGGACAAAGGGAGGGCATGTTACCTTAGTGTGGCATGACATTTTTGTTTACTGGTATTAAGGTTAAAGGCAACATGATAAGTTTTCTTACATGGGGTAAGGTGGGGGCATTTGTGCATCCTGCAAGGCAATCTTTTCTTACTTTGCCATGAAATTGTTTACTGGCAATAAAGAGTAAATACAACATAGTGATAATTCTTATCTGGGGGGAATTTTTGTAGCCAGCAAAGGCATTTTTTCTTACTGTTTATACAAGTGTTCCTGCTTATTTAACTATACAAAAAATTCAGATATTTCTTTACACATCAACACAGTTTATTAATTCATGGGACATCAGAAACCCCAATGTGTCTGTTTCCAGTTACATAAACTTTTGCGTAACAAAGAATGTCATCTACCAAGAATATTCTGCTCGTGAAGGGTAACAATAAATAATATTTATATAATTCCTTTTACATTTTAATAACATGCTACCAAGTTTGACGTAAACTATGGCAGTTCGAAACTCAGCCAAGAGGGACATGTTCACAGAGAACAGTCCATAGCGATGTGTTCATTACCTCCTTAATTGAGGTGAGTTCAATATGGCGACATAATCTGCTGCTCCCATATCCAATGTTAATAGGGCAGCTAGAGTCATATATATATATTTATAAAAGACAAATGTAAGGCATAAAGAGACCAATGAAATTTCTCTTTTGAATTTAGGTAATGAATGTACGAGTGAGCAAAAAGCTGTGTAAGATGTCCCAATTTATTTTCCGGATGTATATTTAGAATATCTCTTGAAGGGTCTTGAGGAAGGCATATAAGGTTGCACGCCGAAACATCATCTGGACGTAGACCATTGGCGCTACAGTTTTTAAACATATTTGGCACCCAAAAGGGGCTATATAGGAGTCACCTGAATAAGGGCTTATATGGGAGTCACTTGAATAATCTGTGAAATATTTGTCTTTTTTTCTTTTTCATGTTTATGTATTGCGATTGAGGGAATTAGTTTAGTTAAAAAACACTGGCACTTTAGAGGTTTGCACCTCATTGGGGAGCACTATTTGCACCATGTCTCCTGTTTACTTATATTTGTATGTCTTGTATGACTACTTGAATTACTTTTTTGTGCTTTTTTAATTGTGTTTTCTGATGTCCCATGAATTAATAAACTGTTTTGATATGTAAAGCAATATCTGATTATTTTTGTACTGTTAAATAAGTGGGAACACTTGTTGTATGAACTATTTTTGCTTCAGTTCCAGTCTGTTGAGCCTAGCGATAGTATTTGATGTTTTCTTACTGTGACATGGCTTTTCTTTACTGGCATTAAGGCAAAGTCAACAGGAGTATGTTCTTAAATAGGGATACTGGGATATATTGGCAGAACCACCATGAACATGTTTGTCATGGTATCATTACTGGCATTATGGGCATAACAAACATGAGTATTTTCTTCTGTGGGAATGCTGGCAAATATAGACTATCCAGAATGGATATGTGTGGGCCCAATCTGTATGAAGATGCCTTTTACACTTGCAGAGTATTGGCATATAGTGGGCAAAGGCATTATGAAAAAATGCTACTGCGCATTGTTGGCGCCTTGGCATCTAATGGACTTTCTTCATATCTTACCCTACGTCACAGTCCTAGTCCTCGTCATCATCCTAGTCACAGTTGTAATCCTTGTTACAGTCCTAGTCACAATCCTAGCCCTCACCACAGCCCTAGGCCCGGAGCACATCATAGTCTTAGTCCTCATCGCAGGAACTCATTCTTGTTACAGACTTATTCACATAACATTCATACTGCCTGTCCTCATCATATTCCTAATCATCTACACAGTCCTAGTCCTCATCAGAGTCACAGCCAGTCACTGTCAATCGCAGTCATAGTCACAGTCAGTCTCACTCAGAGTGAGTCTCTCACAACCTCTCTCTCACATCCCCCCTGTCCATCTTTCTCTCTCTCTTAGTATGTCTCTCTCCAGCTCCCTCGCTCTCTTTCTCTCACTTTCAAACTCCCTCTCTCTCCCTCTCACCCTCTGTTTCCCTTCTTCCTCCTCTATTCATCTGTATCATTTCATGTGGCCTTTCATCCTCCCCTTCATGTAGTCCTCTTGTCTCTGTCTCACTAGGTGTCTCTTCTATTTTACCTGCTCTCTTTTTCTCTCTCATTCTCTGATGCTGCTAGTCAGGCTGGAAATGGGATTAGAGAAGGCAAAGGAAGAATTAAAGGTTGCAAGAAGAGTTTGTGAAAGGGCGGATCGCTACATGCATAACATGCGGTGTAATCTGCAAGATGTGTTCTCAGATAGGCTGAAACATCCACCCCTTCAGCCTGCATATGCCTCTGCGTGTGGTATTTCTGCATTTCTCAACTGGGGTTCTAATCTTTTTGGAGGGTTTGCGGTATATATGGAATTTAAGCTCTGTTTTTAAGCATGACACCTGCAGTCAATCACTGAGTAGATCAGCTGCTTCAGGTGTGTCCTTGAGTAAAATGGTTAGGCATGACTTCTTCTCAAATGTTGCTCCGGCAGAGGTGGGTGTATGGCCGATATCCTAGTGGATCTCCCTTGCATCTATTATAACTAGTATGTTCACATGAATGCTAATGGATTATTAGTTCTGCTGCACATCGTTTATAGCCCTGTCGAATTTGGGCTTGACAGTATGGTTTTTTTTTTATTTTTTTTTATTAAAGCCAACAAAAACAGTACAAACAAAACAGAGCATTTGTTATCAAAAACCGTTGTACAATCCACATCAATGCACTGCTCCCCCCGCCCCCCCGTCTGAGCTCCACCGGCTCCTCATTCCGTATCTGCATCCTGTGGTAGGTGATCCGTCCCCCTGGAGTCATTTGGGTCCGGGATCGACCCAAACAGTTCCGCTATTAGTGATTTCCAGGCCATCAGGGACTCTGTCCCCTCTAGATCCCCGATCCTGCTCGCATCCTGCCAAACCATTGTTTCTGCCTCTGCCCATTTCTGCAGGTCCTTCCACCACACCTCCACCCGTGGACTGTGACATGTCTTCCAAGCCATGGCTATTCTTCTCTTTGCCAACACATATGCTAAATCTTTCAGCTTGCTCACATGTTTTAACTTCTTAGATCTCGGAAACACTCCCAACAGACAGGCCCATACCGTGTCTACAACAATCGTGACATCCTTCTGGGCTAGTTTACATTCCACCTCCCTCCAAAAGCGCACAATGACCGGATATGACCAGAACATGTGTACCATGTCCGCATTCTCTTCGTCACATTTAGGGCATGCCTGTCGGCCCGCACCCGCAAACCTTGATATTTTCCATGGCGTCATATAAGCTCTGTGCATGACATATAGTTGTATCTGCTGCAACCTGGCATTTCTAGACACTTTCTTATGGTACCCTTGCACCCGTTCCCACACCTCGTCTTCCATCAGGGTCCCCACTTCCGTCTCCCAATCCAATCTCAGTTGGACGACCTCTTTCCCCACTCTGAGCATCAACATCTCATATAATCTAGATATCTCGTGCCCCCCCTCCGCTATGTCGTATATCATATCTACTACTACATCTGGCTCGCCCTCTAGCACAGTTTCCGGCCACAGTGTCTTCACTTCTTTCACTATTCTATAATATGCAATGTACTGACCTGGATGTAACCCAGACATATCCCGCAACTCCTCAAAGGCAACTATTGAGCCCTCCTGCCAAATGTCTCCCATGGTTACAAGCCCCACCGGCTCCCAATGGTTTCTGATTATTTTCCGTAACTGAGCATCTGCCCCCATCAGCGTGACCAATGGTATCTGCGGAGAGCATGGAGCCGCGTTTTCCAGCATCCTACACGCTCGGCGCCACATTTTCCAACCCAGCAACATCATCTTGGGACGCCCCCTCAGGTCTGCCCTGGGTACCCACATCATTTCCTTTAAGTAGAAGGGTGCACAATCCTGCCCAAGCAATCTGAATTCGGAGGTTTCCTCGTCCGAAAGCCATTTAGCGACATACTGCAGTTGACTGGCCACATAATATACCTCGTAGTTGGGCAATTTTATCCCCCCTTTTTTCGTGGAAGTTCTGTAACTTCCATAACGCCACTCTATTTCGCGTGCCATGCCATAAGAAATCTCTGCACATACTATTCAGTTTGGCAAAAAACTTATTCGGGATCAAATGTGGGATATTCGCGAAATAATATAAGAGCCTAGGCAGAACCACCATCTTAAGCATCGCTTCCCTCCCCATCATAGCCAAGGGTAACTTCACCCAAAAACGCATGCAGTTTCCGATTTTAGCCAGGGCTGTCTCAGTGTTATGTCTATGCTCTTCCTCTACCGTGTGGTAAATGTCTATCCCCAAGTATCGGAACGTATCCACTGCCCATGGCACCTGCAGCACAGGCAACTTTTCCCGGGGTATACCCGCATATCTGCCCAACGGGAACATGCTAGACTTCTGGGGGTTCACTGCTATACCAGAAAGACCTGCATATCTATCCATTACCTCCAGGATGTATTGGAGATTCTCTTCCGGGTACCTTAGATACAGTAACATGTCATCCGCATAGAGAGAAATCAAATGCTTTTCCCCTTTCACCTCGATGCCTATCATATCATACTGTTGTCTAAGATATATCGCTAGAGGTTCCAGGGCCAGTATGTAAAGCATTGGGGACCATGGACACCCCTGTCTGGTGCCCCGGGGGCTTGACAGTATGTTTAAACATTATTGATGATGCCATGCTGGACAATACAGAGATCAAAAGCATTTTATTGGGCTCCGCAGAAGGCGGGGAAAGCCCCAGGCTTCATGCCTCAGTTGCTGATGTGAAATGTTTAAAGTATTTAATCAGCCAGTGAGTGCTAACAGCTCGTGGAGTAACAGTCATGTAAGACCTGCCCTTCAGCTTACATGCTCCATATTCTGGTTTGGTCTATTATGGTGCCAACAGAAATTCATGCCTCTAAACGAAAAATGCAATGAACAGATGCAAATGGCCTTTGCTTCTTAATAAATTCAGGTAACACAACAGGGAATTTTTATAAAAAGAGCATTGTGTATTTTGGTATCTTTGCTCGTTTCTTATGAGTTTACTGCTGTAGTTGGTTCTATGTCATATCATCGACAGTCATTTTTACGACGGGTGTTTTTACAAAAGCATCTTGCCGAAAAAAAGTCATCGAAAATGTTTATTTTTATTTTTGGGGGTGTTTCCCCCCAGGCCCTCCACCTATTTTTAACTGTTCCTGGCGCCCCCAACCCCTTATCTGCCCTTTCCCACCCCCCCAAAAATGTCAATGAGTTTTTTCAGCAAAGTGTTTTCGTGAAAACACTCGCTGAAAAAAACGACTGTCGATGAAACGACGTTGTACCGCTGTAGTTGCAGTTCACCCATATGCATTGATCCGCAGATCTCCGCATGTGGTAAAGGTAAATACTGCATGTGGAGATCCAAGGCGAAACACCACCCGAGTCTGAAGGAGAGCTTTGCCCAATGACAACATTTACTATAGGCGAGCCAAGACACTTTTTTGATAGAGTTACTTTCCTGCCCCATGTAATTTCTGGGTCTTCATGGTGGAATATTAGGCTCTGCAAGGCCCTGCAAGGATTTAAAGCCTATCCAGATGCTGCAGGTGCCGCATCACACCACACGTGTGTGTACTACCTGTCCTTCCTGCTCCACTCCAATGCAAATGTTGAGTGGCAGATCAGGCCTAAACAGCACATAGATTTAGATGGATGACCCTGCATGCAGCATGCAAATGCACTTCTATCATTTAGGCACATAACAGCGCATGGAAATAGCTCCATTAACCCAGATCTGTGCCTCTGCATGCTGCAAGAAAATGGGCTTTTATTATCGAATTCTATAACAACCCAAGACTCCATCCTCCAGGAGAATTTTCCAAACATGTATTATGACTACGCATGCTGAATTGAAATGTATTCACATCAAATCAAAATAATCTTTACTTCCAAGATTTATAATACCTTCCGAAAAGAAAATTACAAATTTTACATAACAAAACAGAACTAAAATATCTTCTCATTTAGGAAATCCGTTTAACGACAAACAGGGCTCATCAAACGCAATAATAACAGCCATTAAATAAAGGATTAGAGCGCAATCCATTTCATGCAACTATGCAATGCACTTTCAGTGAAATACTACAGGGCGAGCACAGCATGTCTATGGGGAAAAGAGAAAGGGTACTTACCATAAAGCAGCGCAGATCTGTCTAATCCCAGTGTTCTTTTAAATCGAAATGAAGGGCCTAATTCACAGAGTGTTTTCCAATGGGGATTTGCCATTATCAAACGCTTCTGTGAATTAGGCCCTAAATATGTTCTACTAATTAGTATGAATGCGGACAAAGAAAAGAAAGTACTTCAGATCCTCTTTGGCTACTCCAGCAAAGAAGCAACTTTCAGAAACAGAGCGACAGCTTGTATAGTTGGTCAGTCCTCAAACTCTTCTTAAGGCTGCCCTGATCAACACTAGGCCACTCGCGGCTCACGCACTAGACATGGCTGACCTCATCATAACTCATGACCTGGACCTCATAGCCGTCACTGAAACCTGGCTCCACGTTGCCTCAGGACCTCTTCTATCCCTAGCTATCCCTGATGGCTACACCATTATTAGAAGTGACCGTAACACTGATCAATCCAAAGGAGGTGGCGTAGCCATTATACACAAAACCTCCATCAATCTCTGCCTCACCACTGCCTGCCAAATCACTTCAGCCGAACTACTCACTGCCAAGCTAGCTATCACCCCCAACCAGACGATCACACTCCACATCATATACAGACCTCCCGGTCCTTTATCTACATTTGCTGAGGACCTATCCCACATCCTTGCTAACAACTCTAAGACCAAGTCTTAAATCCTTGTATTAAGTTATTATAACCTTGGCTACCAAGACCCCAATGATGCCTTTGCCCATGATATCAACAACCTGCTACTTAACTCAGGCTTCACACAACAGGTCACTTTGCCAACCCAGTGTAAGGGTAGGATTCTCGACTGGATAGCTGACCTAAACTGTGATACTATTATCGAATCCAATCAACCATGCGCCTGGACAGACCACCACCTAATCACATTCAGTATCCCAACTAGAATCATCCACACTACTCCAGATATTGCACCTGCCACCACCACAAGAAATAAGCGCAACATAATCTGTGCTAAATTACTCCCACTCATCCTCCCTGCTCTCAATGATCTCTCATCCTCTTGCTCTGATCCTACAGTCTTGGTAGACATGTACAACCAGACGATGCTGAAAGCCCTCGATATTATTGCTCCTGCCAAACTCAGAAAACCCAAACCCCGGGCCCACCTCAACTCTTGGTTCACGCCACAGTTGAGAACCCTACGCAAGGAAAAAAGGACCCTCGAAGCTCGCTGGAAAAGTAATCCAACTGAAGCTAACAAAGCATGTACTGCCTTAGCTACTCTAAATTACAAAGAAGCCATGCTTCAGGCAAAAAAAGAGATGTACAACAAACGCATTGAAACAGCCCAATCTAACACCAAGGAGCTATTCAGAATTTTAAAGGAACTGGAATCCCCCAGCAACTCCACCAGACACCTGTCCTAAAGACAGTACCTGGTGTGCGAACATTCAAAAGGCCCTCCTTGGAAAAACCGTCACTCTCCAAACAAAAATCAAAGAAAAGAAAATCAGTTTGCAGGACAGCCTGCACCACAAAACTCTGCAGGTTAATATTAACACCAACCCTGAATCCTTAAAACCATTCAGCTTCGCACCCATATCCATCATCGAAGTTGAACACATTATCAATAACCTTAAACCTTCCAATTGTCAGGGGGACCCATGCCCTGCCACCATTATCAAAGAGGCCTTGCATAACCTAGCGCCCTTTATCACCACACTCATAAACTCCTCATTTAGCTCGGGGATTGTCCCGGACAACCTCAAGGATGCTTGGGTTATCCCTCTCCTCACTTTGGATGCTAACATACCCACCAATTACAGACCGATAGCCATGGTCCCTTTCCTTCTACAAATTCTGGATCGTGCTGCTTACTTGCAGATCCAAGATTATTTGGAAACTAATAAACTCCTGGGACTGAGGCAATCTGGTTTCCGTCCTCGATACAGTACAGAAACTGCTCTCTTAGACCTTAAAACCCAGATTGAAGACCTAAAAGACAAGGGTGAACTTGCCCTCCTACTTCTCTTAGATCTCTCAGCGGCTTTTAGTAAATCACCAAATCTTATGCCGCCACCTCAAAACCGCTGCCCATTTCTTGGACAAAGCCACAGCCTGGATCACTTCCTTCCTTGCTAATAGATCCATGAGTGTCTTCTCCCCCACCGCCACTGCTGATCCCTCACCTGTCACTTGTGGAGTCCCTCAAGGATCATACGTGTCTCTGACACTCTATAATGTGTTTACAAAACCCCTTTTCGACATTTTGGATTATCTGGATGTCACTTATACTAACTATGCCGATGACACCCAGATACTCATCCCTATCACAGGTGACCACAAAGCCGACTCGCTAGCCATCAACGCCATTTACCAAGTCATCCAGGTCTGGATGGCCCAGCACGAACTGTGCTTGAATGATGAAAAGACCGAGATTCTCATTCTTGGCTCCCGTCAAAGACTCAGTAAACTAGATGCATCATTTAAATCTTTCACCATTGATGGTAACACCATCAAAGTGGCTAAAGATACAAAATCGCTTGGAATCTACATCGATTCCACTCTCTCACTAGCTAGGCAAAATAATGCAGTTTCATCGGCTGCCTCTTACACATGCAAGCTTATCACAGCATGCCGCCCCTTCCTATCTCCAGCCAACTGCACTACACTAGTTAGGACCTTGGTCCTATCTAAAATTGATTACTGCAATGCACTCTACCTGGGCACCAACCAATGTAACATTAAAAAGCTACAAATCATCCAAAATAATGCCATCAGAGCGGCTCTTAACCTACCCAGGAACCTCCACATCTCTGACACTAGACGGAGTCTTCGCTGGCTCTCAGTCTCCCAAAGAGTCTCTCTTAAAGCACTTGCGCTCACACACAAAAGTCTCGCCAACCAAGCACCCAATAGATTTACACTGCACACCGCCGTGTGACCACTCAGAAGTGCCCAAACTAACTGCCTTGCTATCCCGGGCTTCAACCTCCAGAGATCTGGTGGTTGTAGCTTCCCAGTCCTAGCTTCGAAACTATGGAACACACTACCTAATCCTCTTAGAGCTGAATCTACCTTCCCAGCTTTCAAGCGCAAAGTCAAAACCTGGTTGTCTGCCCAAGACCTGCCTTGACCGTGCTTCCTTGGCCCCTGAGTCATTTATAACCTATACTGTAAATTTGTAAATATACTGTATTTCCTGTACAACTTGCATATTCTCTCCTAATGCACTGTCTGTACTGTACACTTCACTGTACTGTTCTATGCCTGTAACTAAGTGACGCGCCCGGGTGCCCTGGGGCCTGGTGCGATTTATAAATAAAATAAATACAAATACAAACGAAACTGTAAACGGAGCAGCCCCTTGGCGCGGATTAACAATGCACCTCGGGGAATGTTCCCAAGAGAACCCCGAATTAAGTGGATAATCATGTCAGACTGGACATTTTCCTTGCTCTCTATTGTTGCTCATTTCGTTCTATTGGTGGATACACATCTACCCCAGAGCTGTGTATACATGGCAGTAGCAGCAGAAAGATAGTGAAAAGGCAGTGACAGTCCCAGAGTAAAGAATTCCTGTTGGGTGTGGCTCAGTCAGCTTCACAGCTGCAGTGCATGCCAACATCGGCGCACAAAACATCTTGAATAATCGCACAATTGCACAATCGATACTTCATTTCGACCAATAATAGCTCATAAAAGTGACACTAAAAGACAATAAAATTTAAAAATAAAATATGTATCGTTGATAAATTTCAGAAGTACACAATGGATAAACACTAAAACACATTTAAAACATAAAATATCCTATTGCGCACAAGGTAGTCATAGATCAGTCCCGGCTGCAGGTAAAGTCTTGAGCCGCTTCCACCATGTCAGCACCAAAAGATGCCCCCATGCCATACAGCACGTCCAAGCCCCCAGCCAAACAAAATTACACCACCATTGTGGCCTTATTGACATTAAGAAGCCGTGTACGCTGGACAAAGCAACACAAAATGCACAATGCTTTTGACTTCACTGGGGCAAAATGGACAGGTGGGCGAGTGAGACGCGTTCCAAATGAGTAGCCAGAGGCAAAATGCCAATGTGCGTCTTCATATACAAAGCCCTCATTTGTTTAGACAGCAACCCCTGCTGTCCCTGTGGTCTCACTTGCTACCCCTAAAATAAATGTAAACAAAACCTAGTTTTTTTCTTTTCTTTAAATGGAAGCTCCTGGGATGGGGCTGGGGCCAGCGCATTTGGCTCTTTGTTTCTGGAGTGGCTGGATTTCTTGTTCGGGCCTCTTAAAAAAGGCGGTTCCACAAGTGTAACAATTTGAGCAGTGACCTTAAATAAGAATGAATAGGAATAACAAATAATGTGTCTTTCTGAAATTCTGTACAATAATTGCTAGACTCATTACTGTTTTATTTCAGGCAAACTTCAGGGGGTGAGTCCCTGATTTAGTCTGTTCTTAAACATCTCAATTTTATTTTGTATTTTTTATTAGGTGTCTTTGACCTTTACACTAAAACATAGGAACATATTTCATATTTACACAATAAAATAAGGCTTTTAAAAATAGATTAATAATAGGACACATAGTAAAGAATCCCATAAAAGACACAGAATACATCATACATGTCCACTTCAAATTAGTTAAATACATTAAAACATAAAACAAGAGACCACAGTTCATCACTGTTAGAATACGATAATGTGAAAGTGTTTACCAAGTTTTCAATCACATTCCCCAGGATATAGCCATTCCTCAGGTAAATTCTATTATGTCTGAGTGCCACTACTGACAGCAACCTCCCCACTTAGGTTATCTAATCTTTTTTTCACCAACAACCAAACATGCTATGCGGCTGCCATCATTAACGTTGAGGTTGCACCATACAGGGAACTCCAAAACTGATCAGATGTGTAGTTAATTATTTCATGATATCCTTTGCAAATATTGTACATCGTGTCAGCAAATGTCGTGATGTTTCTACTGTTTGATGACAGAGGCAGCATAGGCGTTTACCCCTAGCAACACCCAACCAAGACCCTGTATTTGCATATACCTTCAGTATCTCTAGTTGTATACTCATTATGAAACACACTAAAGAAAGCACATGCAATTTGATTAGATATTCCCGTGGGGTATTTATATTCATGCCCTGAGTAGAGTACTGGGTGTATTTTTGCGTATTTGCTAAATAATTAATTGATTCAGTACGGCCAAAACCCTTTGATTTCCTTTCAAAGTCAGAAGCGAATACTTCCCCTATTGTCCCTGGTAATCCTTTCATGCCAATGTTATTACAATGTTTCACTACCAGTCTCTGCACAGCTCTACATCTAGTACTGCTGTTAATGTTAATGTTAAAGGACACTTGTACTGCGCACTATCACCACCGGAGTGGTTCCCTGGCGCTCTGGCGACTCTGAAAGAGGGGAAAGGGAGGGTGAGTTAGCGGGAGGAAGCTGGATAAGTGCAAGAGAGCAGTGATGTGCTGTTGGCAGCCTCAGCCCGGTGGGTCTGTTGGCTGGGCCTGGGGTGTTTGCGGCCAGTAGTCGTTGAGTACTGCTGTGCAAGTCTATGTGTGTTTTTGTTTTGTTGTTGCAATGTAGTGAAGTTTGTGTGGTTTGTTGTGCTGTAGGTTTGTGGTTGTGTTTGGTTTGGAGTTTGAGAGGTGTAAGCAGAGGAGGAAATTGTTAGTGTATTGGTTAGTTGGCATTTCTGTCTCGAAGTGAGGCGCTGGGTTTGCGTAATCGCTCTAGGTGGTGTGTGGGGGCATACATCTCTGGCTATGTTGGTACATAGATCCCAGCAAGCTTTTCCTTCTTTTGGCAGTTAAAGTATATGTTGGCCCATAGTTTCCAAACTGACAACTTCCTTAAAGTTTGATGTTAGACGTAGCTCCAAACGAATACCTTCTACTGGGACTGCTGATGGTAAACCCAGCATAGAACTGAGTAGTTTCCCCTCGACCCATTTCAGCCAATGCAACTCCTCCTCTGCTAAGGTCTCCAAGGCATACAGACCCATATCTCAGAGGCTGGTTATGTGCAGTTTTTAAGGCATCAACAAAATCCGAAACATACACATTATACAAAAGTGGTGCAAGTACACAGTCCTGCTTCAAGCCTATTTTAGTGAGGAGTACCTCTGTGAGTGTCCCTTCCTGTGCCATCCTTACCCTAACTACCGTCTCACTATGCAGCTTCTCTATGTAGTACTGCAATCATGTACCCAAACCCCTGTCCCTCAGTTTGGACCATACCCCCCCTTTATCAACCAAATCGAAGGCTGAGCTATAATCCACAAAACACATATAAAGTCTTGTTGCATGGTTTCCATGAGTGTCAGAAATGAGGTTAGGAAGTACCCAGATAGAATAGGTTGTGCAGTAGCCGTTCCTAAATCCTGTTTGTGTGGTATCTAATATTGGTTTGTATCAGTGCAGGTGACAAGCAACTCCAATAGGATTCAAGAGAATATCTTCGAGCTGCTATCTAGCATTGCAAGAAGTCTATAGTTGTTAGGGTCTGAGCGTGCCCCCTTCTTGTGTACGTGTAAGAGTATTGACTCCAACCATGTGGAAGCAAGACACCCAGTCTTGCAAACATGTAGAAACAGGTCCCTCAAAAGTACAGCCCAATTTTGTGGATCACTTTTAAGTATTTCAGTGAGCATGCCATCTGGCCCAATCTCCCTAGAAGATTCTAAATTGATAATTATTGATGATAAATTGGTCTGGCATACATGGGTCCACACCAGGGAACCTGTCTTGGGTACATCGGGCCGACAGATCTGAGAGGAGTCTTTAACCCAGTACATGTTCTTAATGTGGGCTGGCTGCCTAGTTACTCTCGATTATACTGCTAACTGCAAAAACTTGTTTTTGCGGATCTAAAGGTACGTAATAGGATCCAGAACTTCTTAGTGCCCTGTGTCCTAAGCAGTTTTAATAGGAATCGCCAATCTGCTGATTGCTCGCTGCATTTATGATGTTGCGGCCAATTTTTGTATTTACATCTGGTTGAGGCTTTTGATTTCTTTTTCTGTTCAAAAGACATTTGGTCGCTTCTGCTAATTACGCTTATGACACTTTTCATATGTTTCTTTCTCTTATCTATCTCTATAAAACACTGTTCCAGTCCTTTCCACTTGTTTTCCTCTACAGGTTCGTTTTTGAACAGTTATACAGTACCTGTTTAGGAGGTTTTTCAGTTCCCAATCATAATGCTTGAGAAGGTCGGGGTTGGTCTTAATAGCGCATCTAAGACTAGAGTTAAGGTTATTGACGTTATAAATGTACAACCAAAGTCTATTTCCCTGCTGGTTAACTGAGGGATATTCTCTCAAACACGATCTTAACTGTTGTGATTGGTAGCTGACATTGTATGCTTAAAGCACCATAGTCGCTTATGTCTATAGGGCTCACGTGAAATTTTGGTGAGTGCTTCAACATGACAGTATTTACAAAAATAAAATCTATACAGCTGCTGTACACACCATTTGACCAGGTCTGATAAAGTTCTCCACTGCCCAATGTGCCCATATGTAGGTCAACTTCCAATTAGGCTACCCACCAGGCCTGCCCCTTAAACTGTGCTGTCTGGCGTGTGCCTTCCTTCAAATCAGGGTTATCCAGTTTTGTACAATTCACATTAAAATCGCCTGACAGTTGTAGAGGAGGTCGCAAATAAAGCCTGCACTCCAGTCGCCCATTTTGAAGTACCGGGAACGTTCAAACCAAAATATGTGACGTACGACAAGCAAATAAATCAGCAGGGAGCCGCAGTAGGGCTCTGCCCAGTACCTATCAGAAGAGCAATGCCTATTGAAGTACCAATACCCAGAAAACCATGGACAGTAAGGTATACATTAAGAAAACCCTACCAGCAAATAAGACGAAATGAAGATTGCCTAAGTACCTTCCCGGAAGAAACCAAAAAGGTCTTAATGGAAGACGAATGGTGACTTTAGGAGGACCCGAACAGACTCACAGATAGAAGAAATGACGACCCGAGAATGACACAAAGAGACAAAACGCCATGAGAAAAGAGATTGTGAAGCTGAAGTGAAAGAATGCTATCAAAAACGTAAGAGAGTTAAGCTGTAAGCAAAATGAATACAGTCAATCAGTTTACACCTGTACATATGCTTGAAACCGCAAGAAAGCTAAGAAAACGGTAGGGCTTGCTAAGAATAGTGCGGCAAGCGCCATTTTACATACATCTACCTCAAACGAAGCACAGTATTATAAGTACAATTCCACTTTGCAAACGAAGCAGAATCAATCCAGGTTAATAAAGGCCGAATGATCAGAGATTCATATTCTAGTAAAACGAGAAGAGACGGCTGAATCGAAACTCGGCAAATGCGACTCGTGCCAAGAGAGCCAAGGTCATACCAATAGAAGGAACGAACAGTAGCTAAATCTAATTGAAGCTTAAGAGCAGAATATCCTGCCTCCGAAAGGTCGAGGTAAGGAAGCGTAGGCAGGTGGCTGAGCTGAATAAGAATCAAATACACAAATTAAGAGAAACGAGACAAATTCATGGTGTGGGAATCACGTGACCAGCCGAGCGAGAAGGAGCACAGGTTCACACCTACGCTTGGCATCCGCCCAGGCAGAAGATATCAGAACGTTTCCAGACAGAAGATGCAGTTTCGAGGCCAACCACATTGAAATAATTGACACATAGTTGCTGAAGTGATGATTGATTGTAACTATAATTGGAGAAAGGCCGGGTACCAAGGGGCACCCCACACCTGGCCGAGCATTCTGCGTGCTGCTAAGCGGAGTGGAAGAATATGCATGGGGTTGGTGCCAACCCAATCACGATGGACCAAATAATCTAGGTCCTATAGTTAGTAGAACCAATAGGACGTCATACTTTTAGTGACGTCTACAGTAGTCATTTTTGAAGGAAGGGCTTAGACATCCATCTGACAGTGTTTATCCAATCCCCTCACTCCGTTATCATATACAGATATAGAACCTATATTAAAGTTACCTTTTCCTAACCAATAGAATTACATGTTAACTTTTGAGTGTTACACGTCTGATTATGACGAGTTTTGAGTAGAAAATGTTACAACTTGTATGAAGTTCGTTGGAGTTGAAGCGAGACAGACCATCGCATCACTGCTGATTTCCATGACTCCCCGTTTTTTGTACGGACTCCCTTTGCCAAATCATTGAGATGTCCTTATTGATTGGTGTCGGAGTAATAAATATGCACCCCCATCCATCTCAAGGGTGCAGCTATCTCATCTTAAAGTACTTCGGAGTAAACCTCGGCTCTATGGGCCGGCTGGGGGTCTCCGGAGTACACAGTATCACAACCGGACGTGGGTGCAGTCTACACCATTGCCTAAGCGTCTCTGTGACAGCAAGCCTAAGAGACACTGTAAGGTCATCACCAGGTGGGTCATAGAGTGTGTCTAACTGCAGTGGACCAAAACCAAAAGGCGACTTTGGTAGGATTCCACAGATCATATTGTTGTGGTCCGGAAAGTCACCCAGTACAGGTAATCCATATGCTGTCCTTGCTCCTATACAGAGCCCACCCGTAGGGCGTCCCTTGGCTGCGGCCACTGCTGTCTTAAAGAACACACTATACCCGTCCAGACCCAAGGGGAGAGTCAGTCAAGTTTCCTGCAGGAGAAATTCATTTGAACCTGTTATTAGTTGGAGACCACTTTTGTTTCTAAGAAAGGAGTTGAACCCCATGGTGTTCCAGGAAAGCACCTTAAATGATGCTGGCTCCACAGGTAAGCTTCAAGAGGTCTCAACTACCAGAGTCCATCAACCCTCCATCCTTTGCATATCAGACCTGTATCCAGCTCCCACAGACTGACCATGTACATTTCTTGTAGACCCCATTCCCCAATACTGGTAATCTCTAACCAATGGACAAAAAGCAGTTAGATCAAATCTCAAATCTTTAAGATCTTGTGCATGTTTACATATTGTCACGTCTCCCAGCACACACTCTGGTATACATACTACGGATACACCAATCAGACCGCACCTACCTGATACAGCGACCACCACCCACCAGGGCACTTGTGATTCACAAGCTCATGTACACAAGCAGCAGCAACGTCCCGTCAGACAGGGGAGATCCATTGTTGGCATTCCGGGAGTTTTCCGACCCTCCCTCCGCTGGCAGCTACCATGGAAACTCCTGCATGGTTGACGCTGCCGCCTGGGTGCATGGAGAGTTCCGCGTCACGTGATGAGGCATCCACAATAGCCTCGTTCAACATCACGAATCACGTGACACGCTTCCGCACGCTCCCCGTGACCCGCATCATGTGACTGCATCGCGCAGTTAAAAGCATCAGGAAACACGGAAACAGTGCTTCACAGCTGCTTCTCGTAAGGACTGTTTGGCATCTTGGATATTCTTGGATTACTCGGTACTACGACCACGGAACGTTACACAGATTGTTTTTCTCTTGTCTCGATGCATCTGTCAACTGCCGGAACATTGCTTTGAACTTCGTTGTTTCTACTGGATTACGACCTCATACTTGTTAACTGGACTGCACTTGGATTATCCTCGGTAGTGAACTTTCGGCTCTTAGATTCTACTGGTTTTTTATCTCGTTTCTGTTAACTGGACTGCTAAAGGATTACCTCGAGTTCATCTCATCTTGGCCCAGGTGTTTTCCCACTACCCAAAGCCTCGCTGGAATCCTGCTCCACTGACTCTGCTGTTGACCCCTCATGTTGATCTTTCCCATTAAGGCCCTTGTCATCATTACACTTAGGTAAGCCTTGCTACGACTCGTCCTTGTACTGCATTATTGTCCAATTGCATCATTTGACTAATCACTCATTGCCTTACAGTGGTCAGGGGTCCTTCCGGCGTTCCTGGTTCCAGATTGATGGCTCACTACACCTGTGGCCTCAAAGATTGCACAGGTAGTGATTGGTATTTCGACCTGTGCGGTACTTGGGGACGGAGGTATCTTTAATCTGCACGACCATCAAGAACAGAATACATATACATTCCACAATAATCGGCGAGGAGAGTGATACAATTACCCAGTTTGCATAGCTAGACAAGCGAGGCAGTTCAAGCGTAGCAATGTCACTCGTTGGAATTTTGCGTAAGGCTGGTATGATGTGGAATAGTTCCAACAGCCAACTTCTGTTAAGATAAGGACTACTAGACGTCGGAGACAATTGCATCATTTTAATATATCTGGTATTGGGGTATCTTGTTGTATCTGATTGTTGATTACTCTGGTTCATAGGTCTTTGTAGGTCCTTCACCAGAGAGTGCCAGGTTTCAGGCGTATTACCAGATGTTTCAGGGGGTTGAATTCCACTGTGGTCATCAAATGGTAAGTGCCCAGAAGGATTTCTGGGGGTTGTTCACCTCCTGCTTTGTTTGTAAGTGTGCGATTTCAGTCTAGTTGCAGGTGAACTGAGATCCGCAGCTACGTCCCTGTTTTTTCTGATGGAGCTGCTGCTGGGCGCTATCCATTTGTTCATGGGGCCCTGCAGCATAACCCTCCTTACATCACTATTGCCAATCTTGTTTGTTACCATGATGTGGCCTGCCAACTTGGTTAAAATCTTAGTTGTAGGGGGTTTGGACAAACCTTTCTTATAGCAAACTCTCTTGGATTTAGCTATCAGCGATTTGCTCTTAAATATTCTCTTCGGTGTTAAACGCTTCAAAAGATTAGGTGAGGGCAGAGTATTTAGCATTGAATGTTCTGCTCACATTGCCAAAGTAGCCTTCCTCGGACTCTACCGTCACTCTGACCGTATCCACCCTTGTTTCCTCTTTCTCAGTGAGTTGTGTGAGGTCTAGATGAATTAGCACAGAATATGGAGGAAGCGGTGGTCGAGCAGGGGTCGTGAACTCTAAACCTGTGGTAGGAGCTGCAGAGGTTTGCTGTGTCTTTAAGCCTGCTCCTAAACTAGATACACTAGTGGTCTTTCCCATGAGTTTTCTGGGGCATTTTCCCTTTAACCTCCAGTACCTTTCCCATGGCTTCTTTTAATCCTCTGTAATTCCCAGCTATATTAGAGCATAGGTGAAACAGAGCATCAATTTTTGACTCTAAATTCCAAGCAAACACTCCTTCAAAGGAGTCGATTTTGCCCAATAATCAGAAATATATGCAGGGCTGTCAGAGTCAGTGTCTTTATCACTGGAGGTACATTCCGAAGATGTAACTAGCGTTTCCAAGTCTGGTGCATAAGATAGAGCAGAGCCTATTACATTATCATGATTATCCTTCCCAATGCCCAAAGAGTTCATGAGAAGATGTATACAATGGTTCAAGAGTGAGCCGTTATTATCGATGGCAAAGGAGTGAAAGATTCATTGGGCCTCATTACGACCCTGGCGGCCGCGGTATGAACGGTGCCAGTAAGGTACCGGCAACGTTCATACCGGGGCACCACATTACGAGTTTGCTTGCGGGTGGCGGTATGCATGTCTGGTCTGGCCAGACGTGCATACCGGCACCCGCGAGCAGACCAGGATGCTAACAACGGACCGGTCATTAACGGGTCCGTTGTTAGCATACTCCCCATTCCCATTGAGCCCTATAGGGGCTCAAATGGGAATGGGGACCTACCGGGTCCGGGTCCCGAAAATGGGAATTACCGAGCCAGGAAAAGTCGGAATGGCTCGGTAATTCCTTTTTTTCGGGGTCCGAACCCAGACACGGGTTTGGAGGTAGCCATGCCGGTAATGACGGCATGGCTATCTCCAAACTCGTAATGAGGCCCATTATATTGTTATGTATATCACCAGTAACCCCTTCAGTTTCAATCTGTACTAGAGCACTCTGCACCATTGTTTGCTCGGGACACACTGGATCCATGTATGTTGTGATGTTTTTGTTGTATGGTGTCTGGCATGCCCAATTGGTCCTTTTTCCTTCTTTAGGGCATGGGGGGCCAGCCGGGTCTAATTTTCCATGGGTCAAATTGCACAAACATTTAAATTTGCGCTGAGTGTTACTGCGCAGCCCGTAAGAGTTTTGCTTTCGTTTAGGCATTTCAACAAGTTATACAAATTAAGGGTATACCTTCAGTACAGGTATTAACTCCCCGTCGGAATTGGGAAGCCCCAAAATACACTGTGGGTATGGGGGAGATATGTTAAGGAAAAGAATTACCTTAGCCCACGTTTTCCCAAGTACCATAAGCCAACGTCTTCTGTTATAATGTTAGATTTAATGTATTTATTTAATGTAGTTACTTGGATGTTCTATTTATGCTGGAGTGTTGTTATGTCATCAGGTACCTCCAATGCTCTAGTGTTCTACATCTCTGTGATGTAGGTGTTTACTTTTCTTTGAGTTCCATGTTTGTCAGTTAGTCTCCTCCTGTTTGAGTTGATGCTCTATCCACACTGCTGGAGGTCTTTCACGTATATTTATCTTAATAAAATAGTTCAGACAACTCTCATGCATCTGAGCGTGACTACTTAACATTGGCGACATGGATTCCTCTAAAGAAAGACCTCCGGTGCCCGCCTCTGATGAAGCACTGCAACATCAGGAGTCAGCCGCTCCGTTCAACTGTACGTTGTAGCGGCCACCGTGCAATTAAGATTGCAAACAAGTAAGTGCCTACTGCTCGCGTTCGTCCCCACCCTGCCTTTCCTGCGGAAAAGTGATCTGGAAAACACGCAAACCCAAGCCCTCTCACCTGATTGAGAAACTGTTGCTCATCCGGCGACTCGCTCTGTCATTATCCGTGTCTATCATACGCAGCATATCGACGGGGCTGCTCTGCCCCTCGCTGCCTCAAGATTATCGTATAATATGATGCAGAGGAGCAGCTCAGCGTGTGTAGACCTCTGGCGCCTTTGAAGGGGAAGCGGCAAGGATTGAGAAGGAGGAAAAAGGTGAGGGGTGAAGATTTGGAAGGTGCAGTGCAGGAGGTGAACATACGAAATGCATTGAGGAACAGGGTGAAGGGCAAGGCACAAGGCGCAGAAGCTATAATTAGCTGCCAGCATCACAAAGACACAGGAAAAGAAGCAGACAGTGCTAGAGGCAACAGGAGGAAACAAGAAGCTGCCAGCATCACATATGAAGCAGAGGGAAAGAGGCAGAAAGTTCTAGAGGCAAGAGCAAACAAACATCACAGAAAAAAAGAAAGAAACCTATTCTACTCAAGTGAAGAAGGTATTCACAACAGAAGGACAAAGAAAAAGAACGACAAATCAGCAAGCTGAGATCATTGCACCATGACTATGTCTGATGTTAGTGGTCCACCCATGTTCATGGCAACACCAGGCCCAGTGGAAGAAAGGATTTGTGCACTACTTGAAGACGGCTGGTGGGAATTCCTTTTCTAATGACAGAAAGCTTGCTCTGTTGATGCACCATTTAGGTTATGAAGGACAGAGGATTTTTGAGACTCTTCCACAGATTGAAAACGACGGTGAAGGGAATGCCATGTTTGATCTGGATTGTGCTTTTGCTAAGATGGACTTGCATTTTAACCCGAATACTAGCACTATACTGGAAAGGTATAACTTTCGCATGAGAGTGCAGGAACCAGGAGAGTCGGTAGAAGAGTATCTTACTGCTCTCCGCCAATTAGCGTCATCTTGCAAGTTCCAAGGGTCATATGATGAACACTTGCGGGACCAGTTTATGACACACTGTAGTTCCGACCGAATACGTGAAGAATTATGGCTCAAGAATGAGCCTACTTTGGATGAGGTTTTGAGCATTGCCCGCAGAGTTGAACACTCATTGGCTTGCATAGCGAAGTTAGCAAAGAAAGACACCAACGAAGTAAAGTCAGAAGTACTGAGTGTTAATGAACAAAAAAACAAGAAAAAGAATAAGGACAAGGAGAAACAAGCATATCGTGGAGGAAACGAGATGAAAAGCTACAAGCAGAAGGGCAAAGAGAAAGAAGAAAAAGAGCACCGGCTATGTTATCGTTGGGCCAGTAATTCACATTTTGCTGCTTCAGTCGTGTGTCCGGGTAGAAGGGCCACGTGTTCAAAGTGCAAGAGGAAAGGACATTTTGCCATTTGCTGCAAAAATTACATGTACAGTCAGAAGAGGGTATTGTATGTCACTGGGGAGGATAGACGGAAGTCACCAGATGGGGAAATTGATTTTCCTGTGGAAAACGTCACTGTTAACACAATAAATTTTGTGGGTGCTGAGAATGATGAGGATGATGAGTGTGAACACCCCTACGCGAGTGTTAAGGTAAATGGAAGGGACGTATGGATGATGGCGGTGTTTGAAAGGGATGTGAGGGGTGACGTGCAGAGACTCTTGAAGCCGGACATCAGACCTGGAGGGTACAATCAGGATGCAATTGATTTGTTGGGGTATACAATGGGTCAGTTTGATTTCAAAGTGTCAAGGAAAAATGTATGTAACGAAAAAGGGCCTTACTTTGTTGGGGTGGAGGGAACGGAAAAAGTTGAAAATCAAGTTGGACCCAAATGAACATGAGCAGGTCTTACAGGTTGATGGGACGGTCATGAGTAAGCATCCCATGGTATTTAAGGAGGGTATTGGCAAGATTAAAGGTGTACAGCATCAAATCATATTAAGGAAGGAAACTGTGCCTGTGGTAGCTAAACTAAGGCCTGTACCTTTGGCTGTGAGGGAAGGAGTCAAAGAGGAACTTGCCAAATTGTTGAAATTGGGTATTATTGAGAGAGCAGGAGGGCTGGACAGGACTTCTCTGCTAGTGGTTGTCACGAAGAGTTCAGGAGAACTTTGTGCGTGGACTTACGCCAACTGAACAAATGTGTAATGGTGGATCGCCATCCACTTCCGAATATGTCAGAGATGTTATCCAGAATAGGTCAAGGGAAAGTGTTTTCCAATTTGGACATGGCGTCCGCGTACCACCAGGTGGGACTAGAGGAGCGGTGTCGCAAGTTGACAGCGTTTGTTACTCATGAGGGCTTATTTCAGTTTAAGCACATGCCATTTGGTCTTGTGTCCGCCTCTGCGGTTTTTCAAAAGGTCATGGATAAACTAGTTTGTGGGATCAAAGGTGTATAGTGTTTTCAGGATGATGTTCTAGTGTGTGGTGAAACAGAAGAGGAACATGATAGCATTCTAGGTAGAGTGTTAGGAATGTTTGAGAAGAGTGGCGTAGTGTTAAGGTAGGAAAAGTGTAAATTTGGTGTACCTAAAGTTGAATATTTAGGTCATGAAATATAGGGCAGTGGAGTAAGACCGAAAGAGAGTGTGGTGAGTGCCATCAGAGAGATTAAAAGCCCTGAAGACAAAGCGCAGTTAAGGTTGTTTCTAGGGATAATCGAGTTTTATCAAAAATGTGCATGCAATTATGCCAGTGAGGTGATTGAATTGAGAAAACTATTAAAGAAGGGAAGTGATTTTGTGTGGTCTGTTAAGTGTGAAGAGGAATTTGTTAAATTGAAGAAGGAAATTGATTTGGCACAACCTCTAGGGCATTTTGATACCAGATGCCAGAGCAAAATCACTGTGGATGCATCAGAAATGGGCATTGGAGCAGTGTTATCGCAAGTGGATGATAAAAGTGAGGAGTTGATCATAGCTCATGCGTCTCAGAGTTTCAGGGGTGCTGAGTTACGTTACTCTGTGTTGGAAAAGGAAGCATTGGCATGTTATTGGGCTATGGAGAAATTTAGAAATTTCATTTGGGGGACGTGTTTTGTCTTATGTACAGATCATAAACCTTTAAAAGAAATTTTGGAAAATAAAGGTTTGGATAAAGTGTCCAGAAGGGTCGCTGGATGGATTACCCGTATGCAATGCCATAGTTTTGTCGTCAAGGTTATTCCTGGCAAGGAGAATGTACGAGCGGATACTTTGTTGAGACTGAAAAGAAGTGACAAATCTGAGGTAGGGGTTGAGAACATGGAAATGGAAATGGTGTTTGTTAACACTGATGGTATTGTGTCCAAAGAAGAGTGGTTATATGAAGCTGGTAAAGATGATAGTTTAATGATAGTTAAGATGTACGTGGAATCTGGGGTATGGCCCAGGAAGGTTGACATTGAGCAGGGTGTGGTACCATTTTGGAAGGTCAGAAGCGAATTAAGTGTGATGGATGGTGTCCTATTCAGATGGGAGCGTGCTGTTGTGCCCAGAGTGTTACGAAATAGAGTGATTGATTTAGCACATGCGGGACATATAGGTGTCACCAAGACAAAGAGTGTGTTGCGAAACCAATATTGGTGGACTGGTTTTGATAGAGACACAGAGAGGCAGTTGTTGGAATGTTCTATGTGCAACAAAATAGGAAAGGGAGAAGTAGCAAAACAACAGTCATTGGTAAAAGTTGATGTGCCGGGAGGAGTGTGGAGAGATTTGGCGATGGATATATTAGGTCCTGTCGATCTAGGTTATGGGAGAGGAAAATATGTGATTGTGATTGCTGATCTTTTCTCGCGCTGGTGCGAATTTAGTATTATAAGAGAAATTTCCAGTGAGGTTATGGTAAAAGAGTTACAGGAAGTGTTTGCGAGAGAGGGTATTCCGGAAAGTATTCTGACAGACAATGGTCCTCAGTTTACTGGTGGGTGTTTTGGCACATATATTAAGGAATGTGGGATCAAGCACAAGAGGACAGCGTTATATCATCCTGAAACAAATGGATGTGTGGGAAGGATGAACAGATACATCATGGAGAGTATTCGAATGGCAACAGAAACTGGGTGCTGATTCAAGGCAAATTATTTAGTCTGCGCATGGCGCCACACTCGACCACGGGGATAACCCCATTTGAATTGCTGATCGGACGTAAGCCCAATACTGCAGTCAGCCCTCAGTGATTGGGAAGGAGTAGAGAAAGTGATTATGTGGTGGAGGGTGTGAGGAAAGATTTGAAGAGAAAGAAGGAGGAATGGTTGGCAAGTGAATATGCAAGGAGAGGCAAGAAGACATTAAGGATTGAGTGTGGAGACATGGTGAGGATAAAATAGGGAGTAATAAAGAAGAAAGGAGAAGCATTATATTCTGATCCTGTGAGGGTCGTGGTTGTGTTGCGATCCCTGTGGTAGGAGCACAGGTGTGGAACATGAACCACGTGTCGCTGTCGTGCAAAGAGGGTGATGGCGTGTGGCAGAATAAAGAGGGAGATATGTTATAATGTTAGATTTAATGTATTTATTTAATGTAGTTACTTGGATGTTCTAATTATGCTGAAGTGTTGTTATGTCATCAGGTAGCTCCAATGTTCTAGTGTTCTACATCTGTGTGATGTAGGTGTTTACTTTTCTTTAAATTCCATGTGTGTCAGTCAGTGTCCTCCGGTTTGAGTTGATGCTCTATCCACACTGCTGGAGGTCTTTCACGTATATTTATCTTAATAAAATAGTTCAGACAACTCTCATGTATCTGAGCGTGACTACTTACCACGTTCAACATGCTAGTGTCCTAGAGGCAAGTACTTGATCCCTGATTTGCAACACTGCAGGTAGATGTTTAAATTGACTTGGTACGGTGCAGAGCTCAAGTCTCAGAGCCCACAGTCACTCTTCACGGTTTGGTCTCTCTCAATGGTTCGTGGACTGCAGGCAAATTGATCCCTCAGCCTTTGTTCTGTCATGGACCATGTGCTTCCCTGCTGCAACTGGATATTTTTATTTCAAGTTGTTCACGTGCAGAGTTCAAAGGCTCAAAGCCCACAGTCACTCTGCACTGTTCGGTTTCTCAGAATAATTCATAAGCAGCAGGCAAATTAGTCACTCGTCCTTAGTTCTGCACCGATCAAGCCATGCGTATGGTTAACATGAACAGAGCTCAAAAGCTCAGAGGCCCACGGTCACTCTTCATAGCAGGGGAAAAAACGCCGGAAAGTGTGTGGATTTTCCATAACTAGGCCAGAGCAGATTGCATGCAATTCCGCAGTTCCACTGTAACACTGCAACACTCTCACACTCCCGCTACGCTTGCGTACTGGTAGATGTTTTGACTGCAGAAATCCCTCCTCCAGAAGTAAACAGTGTGAAAAGACTTGGTCGAAGTCACGATAGGTGTAGAAAATGTAGCACACTGCACCGCACTGCAACACTCTCAAACTCCCGCTACGCTTGCGTACTGGGAGATGTTTTGACTGCAGAAATCCCTCCTCCAGAAGTAAACAGTGTGAAAAGACTTGGTCGAAGTCACGATAGGTGTAGAAAATGTAGCGCACTGGACCGCACTGCAACACTCTCACACTTCACAATGCAGACAAAAACTTCCGAAAAACATTTAGAGTAGAAAAAGCATCCTTTTCGGACTATGTATTTTGTTTTTCGCAAGTTGCAGAATAGCATGTTTTTTTTTCTGCCATTGTCTCTGTTACGATCATCACAAGACATTCCATCTCGGTGTCCTCGGTCACTTGACAAAATCCTTGTGCCTAAAAGCTTGTGTACAGTGGCCCTTGATTTCATTGTTCCACAATTAATGCTTTGTTGTATTGTGTCTGTCTTTCCTATCTCCATGGCATGCTGTTCAGCATGTTTTCCTGCATGTAGGAGGTAACAGGTGCCCAGAGTATGGGATGCCGTGCGAGTGCGCTGCTTTCCCTGTGCTACTCTAAATTCTTTAATACACAGTCATGAACCCTCCCAATGGTATGTATTTGACCAACCTCTGAAGCCTGAAAATTAGATCCACGCAGGCTTAACATTTGGCCAACCTTGCACCAGACCTGCAGGTGAACTGGCCTGCTGTTACAGAGTGTAATTTGCTTTCTGACTTTGAGAACAATCAGACATGTAGTTGTTCATTTTATAATAGCCGGTAAGATAGCCATAGCCGGTAAGATAGCTCAGTGGGTTGAGCGCTCGCTGCTGCAATGTGTGTGCAGGTTGCAGATTTGAATCCCGCAAAGGCCAACTCAGCCTTTCACCGTTCTGAGATTGATAAATGTGTAGCAAAACATTTTGGGTGATAGTGTGTGTATATTTGTGGATCTATGTGATCACTGCGCTGCCCGCAACTGCAACGCCGAAAATGCTGACCGCAGTTACGGCGCAGCGCAGTCATATGGATCACTGTGCCCGCTTCCCCTGGCCTGCATTACCCCTCCCAACCCCCCACCCCACTTACCTTTAGGGCAGCACACTTCTGCGTGTGCCGCCCGCACTATCCCTGCGGTGTCAGCTCTTCCCACTAACGTGGGTTGGAGCTGACGCCGCAGGGTGCTTTTTGTTTTTTTCTTTTTTTTTACGTGTCCCCCGCTTTCCGAAATGGTAAGCGGGGGACACCCCCACAACCCCCATTACTGCACCCAGGAAGAGCGGGGGACACCCCTGCAACCCCCGCTCTGCTTGGGCGCAATAAATGTCACCCTCATTTTGTGCGTATCCAAAGTCTCAGTGACTGTGGGGGTGCACAAATGAGGGCGACATTTTTGTATGATACCTATATTTGTTATATATAAAGCGCTTAACCATAAGTGCTATATGATAACACATCATTATCATTTGGCCTTGGCCATCTGCTTGCATTCACAGTAATTTGGTTATATGGGTCTATAAACACTGATATTAAGGTCATCAGAGGTCAAGGGACGTGTGATGTCACTTCCGCTATCCCTGGCATTTTGGTGAAATGGCGTCCCTGCCTAAGGGCCTTCTTAAATAGTGCTTTGAAATTCCCTGGGATGGAATCAGGTTGCAGCCAGTAGCCTTCCACTCTCACCGCGCTCAGCTCCCTACGTATAACTCCGAACCAGGGCAACCTAGGAGCTCCCGGGGAGGTTAATACAGCACTGAGCGCTCTTCTGTAGTGGACCAGGTTGCTAGTAGACCACAGCCCAGCCCAAAGGAACCCCGGCATCATCTGAGAAATGAAGCCGAGGCTCTGCAAGCCCACTTCCCACAATAACGGGACATTTGACGCATTCACGGGGAGCCCAAGGACCGATTTAAAACATGTCTGCTCCACAGTCTGAAGACGCGATGAATTGCAGATGCCCCACAATTCAGCCCCGTGGAGGGCTGCCTACCTTGCCTGGCTCTTGTATATTTGCAAAATGACACTGACCGGACCCGCCCCATGGGCCTGTATGAATCTAGATATAGCTGCACAATTCCTGATCAACATTAGGCCTGCCCGCTTCACCTGTTCAGTCCGTGTATAATTGGCCATCAAACGAGCCCCCAGGTAATAAAGGCTCACAACCTGCTCAATGGGGACGCCACTCAAAGCCACTTTCAGACTAGAATGTTTCTTAGCCCATAATTTCCCAAACACCATGCACTGAGTTTTCTGCAAATTAATTTCAAGTCCATTGTCCACAAAAAAGTCCTCAAAAACTACCAATGGCTTGCGTAACCCTGATGGGTCAAAGGTTTTCTCTCATTTAATTCATTTGGTGAGTACAAATCTACACCAGAGTTCTCTATTTCAGTAGCAGCAGAAAGATAGTGAAAAAGCAGTGACAGTCCTAGATTAAAGAATTGGGTGTAGCTCAGTCAGCTGCAGTGCATGCCAACATCCGCGCACAATACATCTTGAATAATCGCAAAATGTATTCTGACAGCTTTAATCTATTGCTATGATATTGATAGTCGCATCTCGACCCACTTTGTATGCTCCACTTTGACTCATACACAGTTCTCATGCCAGCAATAACTAATTCACAACGTTTGTGAAGTAGACAGTACTCCCTATACAAAGCTTAACAAATGCAAATATTACAGTCTTAGTTGTCAATGTACAGTTTATCCTGCACAACGCTCCTGGACTTTGCCATAGCATCCTACTTGACTAACCTAATCACCGCTCTATGCTATCGTGCTCCCAAATTCTCCAACACACTTCAAGCCATGCTCTCTCCTCCTTCTGTGACTATCTCCTGTGACCTCTCTACCAACGGCTTTGCCACCTAATTCTCTTCAAAGATAGCCAGAATCTGCAACACTCTCCATACCTACTTTCCCTCGCTCTTACCACTTCAACGTACCCTCTCCGCCCATCCCCACCCCTCCTCTTACCGCTCCTTCCCCAGACTACTCTTGTCGAACTGGCTCCTATCCTTAAAACTGATACTACCTCTTGGGCTCCAGCTGACCCGTTTGCCCCTTAGATGGTCAAGGAATTGGCACCCCTCAACTGCTCCCATCTCTCCTCCCTATTTAACCTCTGCCTCCATCAGATTATTTCCCACCTGCTTCAAGACAGCAACTGTCCTTCCGGTCCTAAATAACCATTGGCAGACCCTAACAATCTAGACAATGACCATTCTGCCTACCCTGCCTCACAACTCGAAAATCCTTGAACAACTTGTATTCAACAGGATCTTATCTTATGTGGACTTCAATAAACTCTGTGACCCTCTCCAATTCGGGTTTTGTAGCCATCATTCCATTGAATTGGCCCTAAGCCTGTCTCGAACTTTCTCACCTCCGCACATGACGTAAAGCCACCCTCTACATTCATCCATCTAGACCTCTCAACTGCCTCCGTCATGTTCGACCATTCTTCGCTCCTTCTGACCAAGCCATAAGGAGACCACTCAGGAATGGGTTACCTCCAATATCTCACAACAATCCTACTCTATCTCATGGAATGCTAGCAACTGTGATCCGATCCCTCTCCTGGTAGGAGTCCCTGAAGGCTCTATCCTTAGTTGACTGTTATTAACCCTTCCACTTCCTCCTTCGGGAAACTCAACTCCTCCTGAGATTCCCATACTATTTGCTAATGACATGCAAATCTTTTTCTCCGTCCATACATTTACTCTGCAACTCCCTGCCTGTGTATGGGACTTCCAACCTGCTTCCCGCCCCATGCTAAACTCCTCCAAGGCTGAAGTAGACTATCTCCCCGCCTCCAATGCCCCACCTCTCTACTCATCACAAATCTCGTGCCCACCTAAATTGCTCTCCCCTCTGAGGGGTCCCTTTTGTCAGTAGTTGTAGCCTACAGCACTTGAGCAGTTTTACCTCCACAGCAGCTAGAAGTCAACTGTTGAATACTAGGAGCATGTGCCCCCTCTTCGCCTACTCATCTGCTAAGAACCCGTACCCAACCCTGGCAATCAATCTGCTGAACAACGGCGCCTGCCTCCTTCTAGACCTCCCCCTGTTCTTCTTTTTCCAGTTTGACAAAGTTTAAACTTTTCCACCTGCACCCCTCAGTATCTCCCTTAATCCTACCCCAACTCCCTACACTGCCTCAGTGATGGATGGCTTTCCATGAATCACTGATCCCTCTTCAAGTTCCTTTTACTTGTGTTCAACGCTGTGCAGGCCTTACACCCCCTACCTTGGTGACATGATCTCCAGGTATGCTCCCTCATGCACCCCCTGCTCTAGCACTGTGAATACTATCTCTGTCCCCCCACAACCCTGTGCCCCTTCTGACTTCCGATCCCTCTCCCTCATTGCCCCCTCTACTGGAAATTCCTTCTTCCGCGCACAAAAATCTTAACTACAATGCATTCTGTCATGTCCCCGTTAAAGCTCAACCACCTCAGCCTGAAGGGGCACCCTCTACCTAAAACCACATCAACCCTCCCCCTGACCTCCCATCATGATCCTACCCGCCAGCCACCCAACACTGATGCATGCAGCCATTCAAAGACTCTGCTTGCATCATGACTACTGTTTTAGGACCCAGAAACTGCCTCTGCTTCCTGTTGCCTGTTTTCCAGCTACAAAGTTGAACCAAACTCAGGGGCGTCTAGGGAGCTGGCTAAAGGTTCAATGACCCCCCCCCTCCCAGGCTGG
Organism: Ambystoma mexicanum; assembly: GCF_040938575.1. Taxonomy (NCBI): domain Eukaryota; kingdom Metazoa; phylum Chordata; class Amphibia; order Caudata; family Ambystomatidae; genus Ambystoma; species Ambystoma mexicanum. The sequence continues at coordinate 1,146,284,293 of NC_090923.1, read as the reverse complement.
CTAGGCTGTTGCTAGTTGGGCCAGGGCTACAATATTTTAAAAAATAAAGAAAAAATAAAGCATCCTTCAGAACCTAACCTGCCTTGAAGTAACTGAGTGCTGTAAGGCCACCTCGGCTTCTCTGTAGATGTAATGAGGCACTCATGTTAATGTCAACAATGTTGCAAATGTGCTAGGTTGCCCCCCCAAATCTTGGCTCCCTCAGTGAGTGAGTGAGAGGGAGAAGACCCTAGGTGGCAGGCGCATGTTCATGCCGCTTGCAGGCGATGTACATATTTCAATGACAGACTCTGTGACCCTTGACGGGAATGACGTCACTGCTCTGCCCCATACACCAATGATCTATCTTTGACGCTCCTCATCGGCGTGTGATTCCTTGTTGCCAAGCAAGTAAGTGTCCATGTCTCATTAGAGTTTGTCTTTGATTTCCCCTTGTAAGAATGATTCCCCTATGTTGAGGTGCATTTCTTGTACACGGGTGAGTGCATAATGAAAACAGTTTAATACCACCCTGATTAGCCCCAGGGATGCTACTATAAGGTGACTATAGTAATGGCTGTTGGATTGCTTATGGTTCAGACTTTTGGGATCGGCAAACACCCTGCAGAAAGATATACAGTTCAGGTATTACTTCAATGATTCCATGTGCTACAGATTATACTTAAATAATCAAAGGTTTTATTCTTAATCACAAATCTTTTTTAGACATGATTGCGTAGTGTCTGAAAGAAAGAGCCAAGGCCTGTGCCTACCATGTGATGCAAGCATTTTTAAATATTTCTCTTTCTAAGTAAAACAAAGTTTTTCCTTTTTTTTCCTTTGTTACATAACTACTTTGTTGGCAAAACAGGTTTCACTCTGTGGGGGGATCTGATAACCACCCACTCGAATGTGCTTCTTCAGGACCCAAACTCTTACTTAGTTACAATTATTCATTTTTTCTTTTACACTGCATCACCTCAGCATTGTGGAATTGTAGTCGAACGTTTGCCAACTTGAGGCATGGGGAGTCACAAATGTCATAGCATGTTTTATTTGGATTTTTGAGTAATAGTTTAGGCGTGTGAATTTCTTTATATACGTGCTGATTCAGCAGTTTCTCCAATTTGTATTATTTTCCGAGTTAGCCTTTCTCTTGGAAGAAATTGCTGAGGTATACTAGCTATGTGTTTTTTGCATTGTTCGGCTCAAAAATATGTCTTCATTAGAAAGTGAACTTTCAAAATGATTGTATCAAGTATATGCACAGCCTTTGGCTCTTTATTTCTGACAATGGGCAACCATATTTAGAAAGTACTCGTAATTAAGGATACATGTTTGACTTAAATTAAATCTGAAGTGCATGTACGAATTTTGTTGTATTTGAAGTTATCTCATTTAACAACATCAGGTGCGTCTTCTTGCAGCTGCACACAATCAACACACAACTTAACAAAGCTATAGTATTAACGTGGCAGAGGTATCGCGCTGCTTCACTTGTTACTTATTGGTAGACTACAGAGTGAGTCTGTGGCATATTCCATGTTCCATTCCAGCACTGGGTTTCATCCAGAAGTGGCATTCTGGGAAATGCACAATTTACAAGAGATGAAGAGCTGGACGAGGGACCTCCATTGCTTTCACCTGCTTCAGGCTGCTTTGATGAATTTGGAGATTTCGTCCCTTTTTCACAGGGGTGAGACGCCTCCTTTGAGGCTAGGGAGGGGAGCCCGCTAAGCAAACCCCCACCACCTAGGTGCTTGGGGAAGCGGGACCTCGCTGGGAGTGACTCCCCCCAGGGGACAAGGACTCCCATTCCCATGTGGAACTCTCTGTAAAGAAAACAATATCTGCATACATGGGAATTCCGGAAGAAGATGTTTCATTTCATCATGGGACTCAAAACAATCTTGAAAGTATCTACGAACATTTGGCTTAAGGCAGTGCTGGTTGCTATGAGGACGTAAACGTTGATCATACCCACCACGCCCCTTCTTGGTATCGGGACAAGAATAAGAGTGTAATCAGCCTTGAATGGAGGAAGAAGAAAACGTGGAGGCAAATCTCTGACGTGTGTAATCAGTGGAGGCAGAGCTGTGCTTCACAGCTGAGTTGGCTGTGGCACAGGCCTTGAGTGGAGAAGGAGCGAGACGCCACCGAGCAGACAATGAGCCATGCAACCGCAGCGAGACCAGGACTGAGCCAACCCAGTCCCAGTTGGAGGCATGACTACGCAGAGGACGTGGTGGGCTGGAGCCCAAGAAACAACGCTGAATCCAGACAGCGAGGGAGGAATGAGTCTGCTGCTCACTGCAACGAAATCTATGATCGAAAAGGCGAGACGAGTGAAGTGCAACACTCTGGAGAACACTAGAGAGCGACACTATGAATGTATCGAAGACGCATTACTGGAGCAAGCCCACATGTCAGAGAAGGTACATGGGTTGCATGCAGTGGATGAAGGCAGAGAAGCCAGAGAGAGCAAGGGGAATCAGGAAGAATTGGCCTTGCCTTAGATTAAGGGGCCACAAAGGCCATAAGGAAGAGAAAGAATACCTTAAGCATAAGGATTGTGAGAGGGCAAGAGACCAAAGTATAATAACAAGCCCAATGACGTACAGAGTATCTGATATGGGGTTACCAAAACCCCTTGGGAATAAGTAAGATTGTGAAACTGAGAGAGCCACCAGCACCAGGAGAGCACAAGAAGATACATATAGAACAAATTAAAGAAGAACCCTGGGACGACCAAAGTCTGAATAAAGGGAAGAGAGGCCCAGCCAAGTGGTGGAAAGGGATTAAGAAGATATCCCTCCATCTACACCAATTCAGATCTTCAATATTTTTAGAAACTTGAGACTTTGCGTTTGTATTATGGTGAGCCTTTTCATGAACTTTTTGGCAAGGACAGAAAAGGGTACAGAAGAAGAGATACCCAGCAGACCCAGGAAAGGTCACATTACATAACTCTGAATGCAAGGATCTTCTGCTTAGTTCATGTTAGGGTTTCTTCAGTGGTAGGGCCAGATACAAGATAGGTTTGGAGAGAGGACTTTGTTTATTATTTTGACTATTGATGAGCACCTTAGGATAGTTTTGTAGGAAGGGAATCCCCTTGTATCAATAGGGATAGAAAGGTGCTTTTCCTTTTTATTTAAATAAATACGTTTTTAAAATCATGTCTTCTGGTCTAAGTCCTTCATCTGGTTCACCACACTGCCCAGCGCTAGAGACAGCTTGATTGGACTCAGCTGCCGAGGCCTGAAGAAGTAAACATGGTTGCGCTCAGCTGCCTCTGTGTACGGCTTACTCCATGCTGTGTGGGTGTGAGCCAGAAGGACGCTAGTAAGCTTCCTTTCACCAGTAGCAATTGTTCTGTTAACTGCCTTCGCTGTGCTCCTGTGACCAGTGTTTTTGAACCTTTCCTTGAAATCCTGCTTTTGCTATGGAACCTTGCTTGTTGTGGCTCTTGTGTGCAGTGTCCTGCCCAGTGTGGTGTTACAGCCTACCAAGTATTCGCTGTCGGTATTTGTGCTGCTTTACTGCAGTCTAAAAACAACAGGTTTTCCTTTTAGCTTTCATCAATCACAGAATCTTCTTGTTCTGCAAGTGCTGTTTCTTCTTTTTCTCCCTGTAATCCCAGTTTCTTGCTGTACTGTCGTTTCCCTCCTGTTTTCTAATTGTCTAAATTGTTGGAGTTGCTGCAAACATATGTAGTAAGCTTTCCTATTTGTTTCTGTCTCGCTTTACTCCTAGAGGTTATTGCATAGTTGTATGTAACTGCTCTTCATTGCACAGTTTCCTGATCATTTCACATATTTGCTGAATTGTCAGTGACTTACTCTTTTGTCTGTGACAAGACCTTTGTGTTTCCTGATATTCCTGGAACACTAGAATTCTGAGTGCATATTGCAGCTTTCTTGTCTTGCTTCCCTGCTAGTCCCTGATATCTGTTCTGATTCTTGGCCAGTGATTTTCTCACTCTGCTGGCATTCCTGTGTGCCATTTCAGTTTGTGCTTGCATAGCAACTGTCTTCAATGTTTGCCTAGAGTTTTTACATGTTTCTTGTGCTTGCATAGCAACTGTCTTCAATGTTTGTCTAGAGTATTTACATTTTTCTTCTTTCTCCCCTTATCCTTTACCGGATTATTTCTATCCACTGTGTTTTCTACCTTCATTGCAAATTAGTCCACATTTGTGCCTCAGCTCCGTATCTGTATACAGTGTGACCCTTGTGTTAGTTCTCAACTATAACCAGGTAAGGGAAAGACTTCTGTTGCATCCGCTTAGTCCACTGGAGTATTAACTATCCCAGTGTATGGCTTCCTGCTCTACCTCTACACTGAGCACAACCGTCTTTGCAGCACAGCCAATTCATGACTCTGTTGTATAACAGTTGTTAAGAGCTGAGATTAATCCCAAGGGCTTTCCCGAATATCCCAGGTGATCCCTTATAATATTCCAATACATCCCATATTCTGTTCAATCATTGTTACTGAGTATATTTACTTACTGTTTCTTTCTCTATGTGTCTGTTTGCCTACACTGAGTTCTTGTCCCTACACTTCCTGTGACTGCCTGTCTCAACATAGACCAGCCTGGTATTTACCATGTTCCTCCTATCTGCTAAGTAATATCTCACACATTTTTTTTTGCCTTTATCAATTCAATGATTTTGCAAAGTTTTTGAGGATGATCTTCAGTTATTCCTTTCTTTCTTTTTTTTTCTTTTCTTTAGTTTCTTTAGTTTCTATGTTGAGTCCGTTGGCTTTAACGTTATATCTGTCTAGTAGACCGAACTCTCTGTGAGTTGGTCCGTCGCTTGTTTAGAGCATTCATCCAAGGCGGCCCATAGAATTTTTGCCATTGCTAGGGACCATGAAGTCTTTGAACCACTCATTAGACGGCTCCACCACACTTCTTCTTCAAACAGGCAGGTTGGTTTGATTAAGGGTCCAAGGAACGCTCTTCTCCATTTAATGGTTTTTGTGCAGTTTAGCAGAAGATCTTTCACTGACTCCCTTTCTGATGCTATTTTGAACAGGCGGCAGTGGTTTGTAGTTGAAAGCCCCCTGACGGCCCGGATTTCATTAGTTGGCAGTAAGTTCAGCCTTGCCCTTAGGGAAGTAAGACGCAGGGCTCTGTCCGGAAACCTTTTCACGATTTCAGTCGTGAAATGCAGTCTTTTAGGGTGGAGAGGTAAGTGTGACAATAGTTTGTTTTTTTGGCTAGTGCTTGAGTTTCGATCCAGTCCACCTGGTCCATTTTCCTTTTAACTTTAGTTGGATTCTGGATCAGGGTCTCTTCAGTACATGCAATGTTAGCCAGATGACTCGCTCTCTGTTTGGCAGCTCATGCTGTTAATGCTTTGCAGCTGTCCTGCTTCATTTCCATTTTTATCAGGTTATAGAGTGGAGGGGATTCTGTCATGAGCACTTTCCTGAAAAGAGCCATTTCTCCTGCCTCTTTTACTGCTTTCAGGGAGAGTAGGCCCAATTCTCTTCAGATGGATGCGATAGATGTCGAGTTTGGAAATTGGAGAACTTTCCGCCAAAAGTACCCCTCCAATTTTTGCCCGGTAACAGTGAGAACCGACCGTATTTCCTATCTATTACACAAGCCTGTGTTGTTAGCTTCCGTGTTTTTTCCCCACAGGTGATTTTGCATTGTTACTTCGGTTTTGGGGCTGTCTACCATCACGCCCAGGTATTTAAAGTTTTTAATTTCCTCGAGGGGTGCTTTTTCAATGTGCCAGCTCAGGTTTTTTTCGCCTTCTTTCCAGGTGGTTTTTCCATGATCAGTATTTTCGTCTTCTCCTTATTTATCTCCAGATTGTTTTCTGATATGTATGTGGCAAGATTATCCAGTTGTCTTTGGAGGCCAATTTCAGTCTGGTCAAAGAGGATAATGTCGTCAGCGTATAAAAGACGAGCCAGTGCTGTTTGGCCAATTTTGGGTGGAAAAGATCTAATTCGGTTGGCACTCTCTTTGTAATCACCCAGAAATTAGATAAACAGGGCTGGGTCAAGGGGACATCCCTGCTTTACTCCTCGGTATGTTGGTATTTCCTCAGAAACTAGGCCTTTGTGGTTCAGTTTTACTCTCATCGAGGTTTCCGGTATGAAGGGCTTTGATAGGCTCAAGTATTGTGTTCGGACAGTTCCAGAGGACCAGTTTTGACCATAGCATCTCTCTGTCAATTTGGTCAAATGCCTAGGTGAGGTCAATGAACACGAGAAAAACCTTTCCTGATCCTTCCATGAGTTTGTTCTTTATGATACTAAGGATCATGATTTTTTTTTTTAAACTTTCTTTATTGATTTTCAACAGATTAACAGACCACAAACTTATCATGTATTGCATATGTATTACACGTCCATAACTTCCCCATTACCACCCTCCACACCTCCCCCACCCTCAGGACCCCGGTCAACTCCACCGTTCAAAATTAAGCCAGTTTAGAGGTCAGGGCTGGCCGATCCATCTGAGGGGTCGTCCACCGCTCTGGGGTGGAGTAATGGCACGGTCAGCGACACCCAGCGGTGTAATTCCTCACTGGAGTCCAGCCTCTGTTCATGGATAGCGGTTTCCCATGCTCCGGTCTCGGCAGCTATCCACTTTGTGAGGTCGTTCCACCATTGCGCTTCGATCGGGCCTCTGGGGCTCTTCCAACCCATGGCTATGCGTCTTTTCGCCGTGATATAAATTAAGTCTCTGAGTCTGTTTAGGGGCTCGTTTTTGTGGTCACGGCTGTATCTGCCCAGGATGCAGGCCACAGGGTCATGCACCTCCAGTTCAATATCTGCTTTTGCCACCCTTTCCCGTACCTGTGTCCAAAAAGAGCGTATCGCTGGGCAACCCCAGAACATGTGAGTCATTCCCGCCCTCGGCTCATTGCATTTAGGGCATAGCTGGATTGCGGCGCCCCTGAAACTCGATATAGTTTCCGGAGTTAGGTAAGCCCTGTTGGTGATGTATAGTTGTATAAGTTGTAAGCGGGCGTTTCTGGAGATTTTCTTGTGGTAGAGGGTTACTCCTTCCCATTCTTTGTCGTCAAATTCCAGGCCCAGTTCGTGTTCCCACTTTCCTCTGCTCCTGAGCTCATTCCCGGTCGTGCCTAACATTAAGGCTTCATAGAGCCGCGAGGTCTTGTGGCCTCCCTCGGCGGTGTTCAATATTGTCTCTATAATCCCGTCATCCGTTGCAAGAATGGCCGCCACAGGCCATCTGTCTTTCATAGCCTGGATCACTGCTCTGTGGAGCAGGAATTGTCCTGCAGGTAGCTCCGTGGTCTCGCTGAGGTCAGAGAATGTTAGGATTTCATGATCCTGAACCAGGTCCCCAAGGGTGGCCACTCCGCAGGGTTCCCATTGTGCTCGCGTTTCCAGTTGGCCCCATGGGCGATGGGTCATGAGTGCTGCTATGGGGATCTGTGGGGAGTATGGATCCGGGAACCCCAATGTTCTGCAAGCCCTTCTCCAGAGCCGGGTTCCGAGCTTCGCTAGGTATGGGTACTGCCTTAGGGTGTCCTCCTTGACCCAGAGTAGGTCTCTGAGTAGGAGGCCTGTCAGAGCTGGTTGGAGAAGTCTGGTATCTGTAGTGATCTCATCGGCCATCCATCGCATCACGTGTCTTAGCTGGCTTGCAAGGTAGTACAGTTCGAAGTTGGGGACTTTCAGACCTCCCCTTTCGTAGGGTCTTTGAAGTGTCTCCAGCGCTACCCTGTGCCTGCCCCCCTGCCAAAGGAACTGCCTACATAATTTATTAATGTCTCTAAAGAAGGAGGGGGGGATGTCGAAGGGAACATTGGTGAAATTGTGTAATAGGCGTGGAAGTGCTACCATCTTGAGGAGACCCGCTCTCCCGGCCATGGAAAGCGGAAGCTTCCCCCAGAAGTCCATGGATTTTGCTAGGGCATCCTTAGCTCTGATCGTGTTGAGGATGTGTTCCGTGTGAGGATTACGGTGTACGGTGATTCCCAGGTATTTAAAAGAGGTCAACTGCCATTGAAGATCTAAGGGGGGCAGGGATCTGAAGTCTTCCCTGTATAGTGCAGCTAGCGGGTAGAGGCAGGACTTGTCTTTGTTAATCCGAATTCCCGTGTGATTTTGGAAGCATTCTAGGGTTTCGAGAATGTAGGGCAAGAGGTGTTCAGGATTGTGTAAGTATAACAAGGTATCGTCAGCGTACATGGAGACCAGGTGGGTTATCCCGTCAATCTCAATGCCCCCATCACCGTATTCCTGTCTGAGGTATGCGGCCAGAGGTTCGTTGGCGATGATATATAGCATCGGGGATAGTTGACATCCCTGGCGGGTGCCCCTGTGGAGGGACCACGAATCAGAGTATGTCATGTTGGTCCGCACCCTGGCAGATGGGTTGGTGTAAATCAATTTGGTCCATTTCAAGAAAACTGGTCCTATTCCCATTTTTACCATGGTGGCATATAGCCACTTCCATCGCACTGAATCGAAGGCTTTGGTGGCGTCTAATGACGCAACCGCGTATTTCTGGGGCCTCAGTTCCGTACTGTATATAACGTGGTGCAATCTCCGCAGGTTCTCGGTTATGGAGCGCCCGGGCACGTAGCCCGTTTGGTCCTGGTGGATTAAGTGTGGTATTACCCTACGCAATCTGTTCGCTAGGAGGGAGGTAAGGATTTTGCTGTCAACGTTTAACATGGAAAGGGGCCTGTAGGAGCCGCAGTCCGTACCCTCCTTGCCAGGCTTGAGGAGGGGGATGATAACGGCTTCCCTCATGGTGTCAGGGAGGGTGCCGCGCTCATAAGCTTCATTATACACCTGGGTCAGCAGGGGGGCCAGAGCCTCCTCGTAAGTTTTGTAAAACTCACCAGGGAGGCCATCGGTACCAGGGGCTTTCCCAGAAGGGAGGGATCTAATGATTACCTTTACTTCGTCGGGAGTGATGGGCTCGTCTAGTGTTTCAGCCATCTGTGAGTCCAATTTAGGCAGCTCAATGATGTCCAAGATATCCTCAATACTGGCATCGACCACGGGCGGGGTCTCGGAGTACAGGTTATGATAGAAATCTGAAAAGACTGAGTTGATTTCTTTTTGGGTATGTGCCGTGGTGCCATCTGGCTTAAGAATTTGGCAAATGGGAGTTCGGGGGGTTTCTCTTTTATACAGCCAGGCTAGGAGTTTCCCGGGTTTGTCTCCCAGGGCGTGGGTTCTTTCAATGTGTTTAGCGTAACTCAATTTACCCAGGGATTCCCAGTGTGTTAAACAGGTTTGCTTTAGGTCGTTATTTTTTGTATGAGTTCTGGGGTTAAACCAGCCCTGCTTTCCAATTCGCCCAGCTCCCGCTCCGAGCGTTCTAGAGAGGATGTGATAGATCTGCGGGCTCCACCTATGGACGCAATCATTTCACCTCTCATGACCACCTTGTATGCCTCCCATGCAGTGCCTATGTATCTGACGCTATTCAAATTTCGTTCCCAGTAACCTTTGGTGCAGTCACTTATGTGTTCCCGGAAAGTCGCGTCGTGGAGGGCTTCGGCTCTAAGCCTCCAGGTAGGGACCGGGGGTCTAGGCGGGAATACTTCCCAGGTGGCCAGCAGCGGGGAATGGTCTTACAAACAAGTAATCCAGCCTCGTATGGACAGCATGGGGAGGGGAGTAAAAGGAAAAAACTCGCTGATCAGGGTGCAGTTCTCTCCACAGGTCTCGGAGTAACAGCTGGCTAGTCAGTTGGACAGAATCTTGGCCGGGGTGGACGGGCGGGTATGTTTATCATCCGATCTATCTTTTAGAGGGTCTAGAGTGCAATTGTGATCACCTCCCCAGATCATGACGCTGTCCCTGTAGGGGCTGAGCCTTGGGTATAGGGAATGGAAGAAAGCTGTAGCGTCATGGTTGGGTGCGTAGGTGCTAATTAGGCATACCTCTCTGCCTTCGATGGTGCCGCACGCCAGTGCCATCCTACCCTCATCATCCGTTTTTGTGCTTATTAGTCTGAAGGGGATGGTCGGGTCAACCCATATCAGGACTCCTTTCGCATAAGAGGAGTAGGAGGATCCTATCAAGGTCCCACGCCAAGTTTTGGCCAATGCCTTTAGTTTATCAGCAGATAGGTGTGTTTCTTGAAGCATGGCAATCCCGGCCTTGCATCTTTTCAAGTATGCGTGGATGCGACGTTGTTTCACATAGCTATTCATGCCTCTGACGTTCCACGTGATGATTTTTATTGTATCAGCCATGGGTAATTGGGGGTATAGCGTCTATTTGGGGGTACAGGTGGGGGCCATGTTAGTGGCAAGAGGCGTGTAGAGGATATCAGTGGTCTTGGTGCTTTTAGATAGAGGTGCTTAACTATGGAGCCACTTCCTCCCATCCCCCTACTCGGTAGCTTGGGGGTCGCCAGGCCTAGGGGCTGTGTGGTCTGCGGGCTGTGTGTGGTGGACGTCAGTGGTCTAGGTGTTTCCTTTTTCTGGCACCTAACATTCGTGCCAACTCCCGTTTTCCCTCCCCCCCGTAACCTTAAACAACCCAAACTAATAACAGGTCTCCCTCGTTGTGACTGTCCCGTTTCCGCTCCGTTAGACCGTGCATTGGTCGCCTGGTGCCCTACGGGCGGGTATGAGTATACCCAAAAAAAGGAAGATTCCGGGGGTGGAAGAGTGTTCGACTCCGGTGCCTCGCAGCAAAAAATCTATTCAGCTGTGTCAAGCTGGCACTTGCGTGGAGGGGCCCATGGGGGTCCTCGGGCCCGAACGCCGCCATCGTGGTGTGGCTCAGCGCGGTCGTCGTCCCTTTACCTCTATGTCAGGGATCTGTTCCCTATCCATCCAGTCTCGGGCCTCAGATGGAGTGTCGAATAGGTGGGCTTTGTTGTTGCGTATTACTTTCAATCTGGAGGGATAAAGGAGCATGTAGCGCAGTCCGGCGGCCTTCAATCTGGCTTTGGTATGAATGAATTGAGCCCTCTTCAATTGGACCTGGAAGGTGTAGTCGGGGTAGATGGATATTTTGGCCGAGTCTCTGAGGATCTGGCCGCCTGACCGTGAGTAGGCCAGGATGGTCTCACGGTCTCTGTAATTAAGAACCTTCGCTATTATTGGTCTGGGTGGGGTGCCAGGGGGGGGGTCTTTTAGTGAGGGATCGATGGGCCCTCTCAATCGTGAAGCCTTGGGACAGTTTCTCAGCGCCAATCTCCTGTAGTATTAGGTTCTCCACGAAGTTCGTGGGGTCGGATCCCTCAGTGCCCTCCGGCAGGCCCAGGAGGCGGATGTTGTTCCGGCGTGCCCGCCCTTCTGCCTCCTCGGCCCTTTCCTCCAAGTTCTTCACTCTTTGCTGCAGTTCGTCAACATCTTTGAGGAACACCACTTTGGTTTCAGTGTTTTCGCGCACCTGAGCCTCAAGTGTATCAGTCCTGTCGGCTAAGGAGCGGACGTCCTGGCGTAGGAGGCCCAGGTCTATGGCTACCGCGTCGATTTTGTGCTCCATAGTGGTCTGGAACAATTTAATGGCTTCAAGGATTTGGGCATTGCTAGGTTCAGTGGCCGTACCCGGAGGGTCAGGCTGTGCATCTATGATTGTGCCGTTAGAGGTTTCGGAAGCCATGGGTCCCCCAGCCGTGAAGGTATCAATGGTGGTTTGGCGCTGTTTGGACCTGGGCCCTTTGGTGGACATGGCGGAAGGCTTGCCGGATCTTTGTCTTCTCTAGCGTGGGCCCGGGGCGGTCGGAGCTGATCGGGGTGTTACGCCCGGTGGGTATGGTGGGCAAAGGGGGTGGGGGAATGCAGGCACGGCACTTTCCGGTGATCCTGCTAATGATGGGCTTCCCCCCCCGCTCACCTCGTGGGCCCAGCGACGCCCGGGCCCTCCGCTCTTCTTTCCGGCCGCCACTCCAGGGGCTCCGCTCTCGGCAGGCTGCGTGTAGTGCCCAGGCCGCACCGCCCTCAGCCCGCGTGCTGAGTCGCGTGTGTCCTCCGTCGGCTTCCCCCACCGATCGGTCAGGTCGGAGGGACCCAGGAGCAGTCCCAGATCTCCGGTCCCCCGCGCAGGTTGGTGAGGAGGAGCTGGGCGGGGGGGGCCACTCGAGACACCGTCAGCAGCTCTGGAGGCAATGTTCGTGGCCGAAGGGCATCTCCTCTCGGCTGGGCATCCAGTCGCGTATGTCTCCCGTTGGCTCCCAGCGCGGGTCTGGCAGGATCATAGGCACCGTATCCGATCGGCTCAGCTGGCGCGGCGCCGCGGTCCGGGTGCCGCGTATCTCAGCGTGAGGGAGCCGCCATTTTGGCTCGGGTCAGCAGCGATTTTCCGTGCGGCCGCTCGGTCTCCGTAGGGCGCCTACGAGCTCGGAAAAACAGCCAGCGGGTGCAGGAAGGTAGCAGCGTTCGATGAGGAGGAGTGCAGGCTTCAGGGGTTCACACTTTAAGTAAGAAAACAGCTTATATTGGTCACATCGAACGGAGCGCACCCAGAGCACGTCCTCTTCACATGGCAGTTAGCCACGCCCCCATACTAAGGATCATGATGTTCACTGTTGTTCCACAGTTCTTCATGAATCCCGCTTGGAAGGGGTCGTTACACTGGGCGGTTTTTGCCCATGTTTGAAAGCTCCTTTGAAGAAAAGAGCCGTAGATCTTTCCAATTGTTTCTAGGAGCGCGATTGCGTGATAGTTGCCAGGCACCGCCCTGTCTCCTTTCTTGTAGATTGGTACGACCACGGAGGTAGTCCAAGAGCAGGGGATTGATCTAGAAAGGCTGCAGTTTTTGAAAACTTGGCTAATGAAAGTAGCCCATTCTGTCGGATGGTTTTTAAAGTTGATGTTAGTAATTCCGTCAGGACCAGGGGTTCTTGAAGGTTTTAGTCTTTTTATGGCTGTCTCGATGTCGTCTGTGTCTGAGAAGTCTTCCCAGTTGGAGGCTCGGGAACTTCTTCAGAGACGATAAACTTCTGTGTAGGAAGCTGCAAAGTGGAGGAAAAGTGAGATTTCCAGATGTCCTCTGCGACAGTGTTTGATGCTGTGAGAGTCGTAGGATTGTCAATCTTCCTTATCAGTTGCCAGAATGCTCCAGAGTTTTTGTCTCCCAGCTTTCTCAACATTTCTTCGGCGTCTTGTTGGTAAAGGGAGTATCTGTGGAATCTTAGCCAGGACTTGTAGCTCTTTTGTTCTTCTAGGTAGGTTGTTTTAGCAGTGTTTGTATTTGAGTTAGTCGCTTGCCTCTTCAGTTTCCTCAAGTTTCGCCATTTCTGCACCAACTCCTTTTTATACTCGGATAGCGGTTGTGAGATTTCCCTTGCTTTTTTCTGTAGAATTAAGTAGTATGGGAGTAGGAGAGGTTGGTAGTCTGAGGAAGGTATAGAGTCTCCTGCTTCCCTGTACTGCTGCATGGTGTAGTTTTCTGTAAGTTCTTTGATCCTTTCAGTCGTTAGTCTGAGGCGATTTCCTTGGGCTGTTCGCTCCGTTACTTCTGACGAGTACTCCCTCGGGCTGGACTCCGAGGGCCACCCAATTTTCAAGATGTTGTTGTCACTGGCGACGGTCCGTATGACCTCAAAAGATGTGATCCGAGTGAGCAGTCCTTCCGATGTAAAGATATAGTCAATGGTCCTTTTTTGTGCGCCTCTTCCCCAAGTAGGAATAGGGCAGACTGCGGGGAGAGCCTCCTCAATGTTATGGAGGTTTCTGGAGTTCATGAGTGATTTCCATTTCTGCCCGCGAGACTCTGCCTGGATTTTAGGGCGCATGCGGTTGGTATTTGGGACGCTTCTCGGGCACTTGGCATTTTGGTCGCCACTTATTAGGATTAATGTCTCTTCCTGCGCCGCAATAATTCCGTCAAACTTTGATTCAATGATTTTTAGGAATTTCTCGTCTGTGATAGACTGTGGATTCCAGTACGTTGTTATTATCGCTAGCCAGGCGATCACCATTTTTTGGGTGGCGGAGGCAGACGGTCTCTCCCACTTCACAAGTACAGCTAAGTGGCTCTGGGTTGCAGCTAGGCGTTTCTTAATTGTCAGGTCGGATCCCAAACGGACTGCCACCAGGATGCCGGACGAAGGACAGCCCAGTCGCCCCTTGCTGACTGGTGAAACCATTACAGAGAAACCGTAGATTCCTGGAGTCTCGAGGAGCCACGTCTCTTGTAGCTTTATGATGTCATAGCCCACTAGGTTGACTTCTCCAGGTCTTGTTAAGTGGCTGAATCCTCTAGTATTCCAAGACATCATTTTAAGGTCTGCCCTGGCTTGCATCTTCGTTCTATAGCTGTACGTTGGTACTGTTGGTTGGATCTTTTCTCTCATAGGTAAATTCATTGATGTTAATTGCTATTTCTTCCCTAATGGCGTCAGGGATTTAAGGAGCCATGCTAGAAGTTGTTTAATTGGGGAAAATGTTGACAAAGTCTTCTGGGGTGGAGGAAGAGACCGAGAACCTGGCACTTCTTTTTCCTTATCGTTCAGATTTTTGATTGTCGTTGTAGGTTCTCCATTTGGTTCTGGGCTTAGATCTCTACATCCTTTTTGCCAACTTGAAGAGTTTTGAGTATCTTTCCTGTTTGTATGTTTGACCTCTGGGCCAGGGGATGGGGAAACAGGTGTGCGATGGCTCGGTTTTTGGAGTTGCAACGGGCTCCACTGCACAGCCGCTGTGTAGGCCCTTGACTTGGGCTTCTCGTCCAACGGATGACTGACTAGAGGAGTAGTCGATTGTTTCTCTGTTGATGTTGTCCACTCTGTGATGGTGTAGCCACGCTTGAGTAGATCACCTTCACCTTCTCTTGACCTCCGCCTTAGCGCATTCACTCTAACGTGGAAGAAGGCCTTTGCCTTGTGGCCTTTGTGGCATGACTCGACTAGCGTTAGGTCATCAGTCGTCAGGTGCTTAAAATCTCTGGCGTGTTTCAGGATTTTCAGGACTGTTCCCCTGTTCATGGTTATTGCTTCAGAGTTTTGCGGGATCTGTTCTAACTTAAAGATGGTAGAGGGAATCCGACAGCGCTGAGATGTATGCTTTTGGGAGATATACTTTTGCCTGTAAGGACTACTCTGCTTTTTCGCTCGGGTTTCTCTTCGGGGACTGTCCGGACTTCTTCTATTTCTAGGCTTTACTTTGTCGCGGGTACGTAAATCTGTGCTTTTGTGGAGCCTTTTGGGAGGTGTTGGATGATTTCTCAAAAATTTCGGACCACTCGGGTTTCTAGAGTTGTTTACTTGATTCTCTTCAGTGCGAGACCCGCTCAATCTGCTACGTTTTTTTGACACTTGGGAGACTATACAATTGAATATCTCACACCTTTCTCCTCTCCTCCATTGCTTACTGTGATATATGACCTACTGCCCTATGCTCAAACGAAAGAGTCCCGTCACCTGTTAGCACCTTACATCCTTCTCTTTTGTATAGTTACAGTACACATAACCAGCCCTCTTGACTTCTGCCTGTGTTATGTCTGTTCTGTCCCTGGTCTATATACCATCTATACCTTATCACTGATTGGCCAAATGATCGCTACCCATACCACTATTGTATAGCTCCTGTTTCAGGACTGCTTGGCTCTCTGTATGTTTCTTTTGTAAAGAGTTTCAGTTCCGAACACCTGGAACCCTCAATAGATAAATATAAACACAAAAAGATATCATATATTGTGATTACACATACTGCATGAAAAGGTATTTCTTGTTATTCGCGGATCCCACAACTACAATCAATGTCTTTTGGCGAGATAGTCATGCCTGAACTCACTTTGGTCCATACCCCTTAAAGCGCATCGCACCCACAATAGCTGGCAGAGTCCCATTAGCCAAATTCAGTCCCCATGCCAGTAATAAGTAGTTCACTGACGTTTTCAAATACACAATACACCCCACCAACACATAGCGGCTGTTAAAAACAATGCTACAGTACTAGTCATCTCTACCATAGCCATTGTTATTTCCTGCACATAAGGTAGCGTTTATCGTGTCATATCTACCAAATTCACAACCATTACAGCAGTCCGAGGACTAGCAATGGCAGCTAAGTGCTTGTGACGTAAAATAATATGATTTTGGAGGTCCTAGATCGGAGCCGATTCAGTGACATATTTGGATTATGTCATGGTTTGTCTGACATTTCACTAACTCTTTACCAGTTCAACTAGTTTCTGGATTTGGCCTGTAGATATGTTGTGACCAAGATAGAAGGGTAGAGTAGGGATGGCAACAGGTGAAGAAGAGCGAGGGGGGATGGAAAGGAAAGATGGTGGGGGAAGACGGAGAGAGGAAAGAGATGTAATGGCAAAAGGACAAAGAATGGAACATAAGGAAGGAGAAGGGAAAGGATGATTTGTGAAGCAATACACAGCTGAAACAGGGGAAATGATGTAATGAGTTTGGAGGGGTGAGTGAGGAGAGAGGGGAGGGGTGAGAATTGTGCAAAGTTGGCAGAAAAATGTAGAGAGGAAATGCGTAAGAATGAGAAATGGTTGAGGAGATGGGTATCCATGGAAAAGGTGGGTAAGGGGAGAGGAAAGAAAGAATAGAGGGGTACAAAGAGAAAGATATCATATGATATGTCATGTATAACACTCCTGTACACAAGTGTTTCTAGGGGCGATGGGGGAAGCAGAGAGGTGAAGGGGCAGTAGAGGGGAAAAAGTGGCAAGGGTGGGAAGGAAGAACGGAAACGAGGAAAGATAAAGCAGGGTGTGAGAAAGTTTCCCTGTAGACACACACACACACGGACGCCAATGCTCCAGACGCAGGATCCATGGGGGATATGGTAGGCACAGAAAGGATGGAGAGGCTGCGGGGGGGAGAATAACAATGGCATTGTAGTAGGGGGCTGATAAGCAATTGAGGAAGAGGAGGAGCAATAGTTAAGAGGACAAATGTGCCCAGTATCGAGCTCTGAGTATGCAACATTGCGCTAACACCAGTGAAAGGCTAAGCTGTGGCTAGCGACTCCGGTGTGTGGTACGCATCCTCCTCCCTGAAAACGAGGAAAAGCTGCTTTTTAAAGTGTAAAACACAGAGTGGTGCCTCTGTGGAATCCTGATAAAGGGGTGTTTTTGTGCATATTTCTTTGAAGTCTTCTTTTATTACTGGGCTGGGGCAGGCACATGTGTGAAATGGAGAATGCTAATGGCCCCTTTCCCTGACAAGTCAAAGCTCATTGGCAAGGGGCCACTGACATACCAAAGCCCCCCATTCTCTGTATACTCCACAGTAAATGCCTGCCCCACATAAGCCTCATTTTATTCTAAGTTGACATGAAAACAGTGAGGTAATAATGCATACACACTGGCATATTTTATTCAAAAGATGCTTGCGTCAAACAGTTCTGTGAGTGAAGACAAGTCGGGCACTACACACAGATGTCGGGTTGTCCTGTGCAGGTTAGAACATTTCATGCAGCAGGGTGTTGCAATTGCTTTCTGGAAAATTGGAGACGTGTACAACTTTAGACTGAGAGTGCGGGGTAGCAGGATCATTCACATGTTGGGTATGCGTTATTTCCAACTGAAGGGAGTCCGTAGCGTTAATAATCCGAAATGTAGGTTTTATGAAATACAGGCACTATTGCTGGGGGAGTGTTTGGTCTGTCACGTGTGTCTCACTCCTTTATCCGCCATGGAATACATTTCAGTGACCTTGACAGTCCGTGCTGAGGATTCGAACCAGGGGTCTGCTGGTTATTTATTTATTTTATTTATTTATTGGCATTTGTAAAGAGCACGTACAGCCCAGGGGCATCGTGGCGCTTGTTACAAGAGTTTGTAAAGAATTTTCATTGGTGTGGTTACATCTGACCAGAAGGTCTCTTGGTTACAGGAAACAGTTAGTCAACATTTTTCTTTGAGCATACAAAAACACAGAAAACACAGCATTTTATGTTGGTTAAGTGAAGAGATGTGTTTTGAGTGCTTTGCAGAATGCAAGATAGTATTGAATCATTCTGAGGCTAGGCGGGAGGGCATTCCACTGTGAGGCAGCTATCGTAGGGAAGCTGGATCCTCCTGCGCAGATTTTTTTGGTTTTGGGCATCTGGATAAGGTTGGAGTAACCGTCCCTAAGGGGTCTTGCGGCCGTGTGTTTGACAATCCTCTGTATCATGGAGGCATTTGTGTGCCGGTGAAAGAGTTTTGAACGGGATTCTCTGTTTGACTGGGAGCCAATAGACTTGTCTCCTGATTTCTGAGATGTGTTCTTTCCTTGAAGTCCCAGTGGCTGCCCTGAGGGCGTTGTTTAAGCCAGTGTCACCATACTGTACTATTCCAAAACTGCAAATGGGTTGTATTTCATTCAATAAGCTACTTGAAACGGGCTCTTTGTCAAGCAGTCTATTGAACGAAACAAAAGACATGCAGCACTTATGAAGTAGCAGAGTGTGATGCACTCTGTTCGAATCGCCAGCACCAGACAATTTTTAAAAAGGCAATGATTGTCACTTTTTTTTGTATTGTCTTTCAATGGCCGGAGACTGCATGTTTACAAATTACAAACCTGCAGAATTGCACCACCACGCAGTTCCCTCCTGCAGCTTGTTACCGCTGCCTTTGTGTCTACCATCTCCCCCTCTCTCCTCTCACACACAGGCAAGTGCAGCGTCCGCAACATAAAGCCAACTTTCGGTGGACAGCTCGTCCAGGAAGTCACTCCTGCAGACACTCGGAGGCAGCAGGTTGCCGTCTTGGGGGAGGTTGGTAGGATAGAGAAGTTTTAAAAAGAAAAAAAGTCTTCTGTCTATTCTTTTTCTTTAGGCTCAGTTGTGATCTGTCAACCTATCAATGGGCCTCATTACACGGATGGCAGTGAACCATGGCGCTATTAGCGCCATGGTTCATGCCGGTAAAATACCGGCATCGCCTTGGTGGAAAGGGGAATTACTGCCGTATTCCAAGGTTGGCGGGGCGGTAATTCCCCCTTCCACCATTGCCCTTCCCCATTCCCATTTTTGCCCCATAGGGCTCTATGGGAATGGGGAAGGCGCTAATTACGTACCGCAAATTGCGGTACCGTAATTATCTGCACTGGTCCCTTTGCAGGTTGGTTTTTAACGCCTGCAAAAAGCAGGCGTTAAATTCCCCAATCCGCAAAGGGACCTCGTAGTAAGGCGGTAAGGATTTACCGGTACCGGTAAAATACCGGTACCGGTAAACCCTTACCGCCATCCGTGTAATGAGGCCCAATGACTTTTTCTGGTGGGTTCCAAAATGGCCTTTTTGAGACTGTTGTTTAACGAGCTCATTATTTGCTTACTCTACACTGTTAAACATTTTCCAGGCAAAAGGAAAACAGGAAATAGTTAACAGAATGTATCCAGTGCTTGGATTCTGATCAGTTATAACTGCGAATGAATTTTGCACCACAGCCTGCCCTTTAAAGTATTGTTGAGAACTCAAGGACATTGCGGGAGAAGGGGTTAATATAAATGACTATAATAAGTTAATGTGCCAAAT
The DNA here is from genome assembly GCF_040938575.1 of Ambystoma mexicanum. Classification (NCBI taxonomy): domain Eukaryota; kingdom Metazoa; phylum Chordata; class Amphibia; order Caudata; family Ambystomatidae; genus Ambystoma; species Ambystoma mexicanum. The sequence goes on along the minus strand of NC_090923.1, from coordinate 1,146,264,901 downwards.
CTGCATTTCGCAGATGGTGGATTTCTTATGTTGCATTCACTATACTTGATGTATCAAGCATTCTATTGAATGAAACAACAAAAGGCTAACACTTAAGAAAAAGCACAGTGCAAAGGGACACTGGCTTGTCGGTAGTAGCGCTCGGGTTCAAATCCCAGCAGGGGACAGTAAAACAAAGTCTTTCTTTCGTGTTGGGGACAACACAGGCCACGCCTGATATTTAAGCCACATCCTCTAGTTACTCCCCCCCCCTCAATGTCTCACCCCACTTAAAGCACTGGGTAGTGGGTACACATACAAGTCTAATAGGACTGAGGATAAGTCAGTTGCGCGCCAGGGGTGCCTGGCTGATCCTGTCCATCCTTCCAAGGTTGGTAAAGATTGCCCTAGAAGTGGAGAGGTACCCTTGAAAGCCATTAGGTATGGGGAAGAGTCAGGCGCATGCCGGGTGTGCCTCTCTCTGCTTTTCATCCAAATGAAGGTGATAAAATGGCTCCCACATACCTAAAATATGCAGCTTTCGGGAAACCCCCTGACCTCTGAGAGGCCAGCAGGGCAATGGTTTTTCACATGTCAGGCTTTCCTGACTCAACATGTTATCCTTCTGAGTGTTGTAAAACAAAAGCCTCTTAGATGGATAGCATAACATGGGGAGACTTCATGTAAGGCTGGAAGGGCCACAGCAGCGTCCACTGAACCCTTCATTATTTTGAGAGTGAGAAATTGAGCATTATTAATATGAAATGTAAACGGGCGGTTTGTTGAGAGACACACTAGGAGAAAGGCTGATAGTGCAGTGGCGGTCGGTCATATCCCCCTTGTGGCTAACTCAACCCTTCATCCTTCTCAGGGTGATAACGTGTGTACCACTGAGGTGAGTAGTGATGTATTAAACAGAGATTCCATGATGGCTTGGAGCCTGATAGAATCAGGGCTTAGCCAGTTAAATGTGAGGTGGGCCCGTCTGTCTCAGCCTTTCATGCTCTGGAGGGCAATCAAAGGGAATGAGTAAATGGGTTTGAATTTTCGATTTTTAAATAGGGATAACATGTTTTAAGGTCTGAAGCTCAGGGGTCCGAAGCTAGGTCCAAAGCTAGCATTAAGCTAAGGGGCTTGTTGTGGTCAACCCACACAAGAAAGCAAACGGCCGAGGTAGAGCATTCCCCCAACTGTGAAGCCTCAAGCTGGAACAAACTTCCTCTGAACCTGAGACTTGAGCCCAATCATCTCACATTCAGAAAGACCGTGAAAACATTTCTCTTCAAATGAAGACAGTCGCTCCTAGCTAATTAGTCAGTCCCCTTTTTGTCTTGGCTTGCCAAGTGTCCTGTCTTCTCTGTCATTGTCCACTGTCACACGTTCTCATCTTCTTGGGCGCCCCGATGCCTGCAGGCTTTCGGCGCTTGACAAATAAATAAATAAATATTGTTGCAAATCTATCGGAAGCAAGTTGTGCTGTGGCTGAGACAGTGTCGGGTGTGCCTTAGTCAGCCCTTTATCATTTTTAACACCCCCACCGGGTGTACTGTCCCAACTATTACTAATGTTTACTTGATGGCTTGTTAAATTCTCTCTACCAATGTATTGCTCTATGACCCTTATAATGGTCCTTTGCTCCCAAGTTAGGTTTACGCTATACAAATTTTATTACAATACTTTTCCAGGAAGATAAAATTAGTAACCTTTATATTCTTAATTTTAAAATATGTTAACACCCTAGCAGTAAATGTACATCTAAAGGTAAATTGTCATTCATACTTCACCGGTTCCCCCCTTAGAGGTCTCCAAGTGCCAGGGATTGGAGATAAGGTGTCGAATTGTGCCTCGTCCTGGGGTATGCAGACCAGAGTCTGAGAAGTAAAGGAGTGGGCAGGGTGATGAGTAAGGGCAAAGTAGTAGGGGGCAGAGGCAACTGGCATGAGCATACTGAGGAGGCAGTAGGATATGCAAGAAGAAGGCATACTCCTTAATGAATTCATTTACAACGCGCTTAACACCGGAGATCAGTCTCTAAGCACAGGGGCGGGATTCGAACCTGTGTTGCTCTGTGGTGTCCTGCTTCCAAGACAGACACGTTGCCCCTATCCTGCCAGCCCTCCTTGTTTTAGTTTGGGTGCACGCGGTCTCGAATGTGCTGGCGCGAGCAATGCGCTATGCTGAGGTAGAAGCCAATGCAAGGCCGCATGTTGAGATAGGCGCATTTGCTGGGTGGAAGTGAGTTGGCAGTCAATGAAGAGTACTTGTAGTAGGTGTATGGATGAGTGAAGGGCTTGCACAGTGCTGGAGCATTTCCTAGAAGCAAGGAGGCATGTTGAAACTGGAGGCAGACATGCAAAATAGGGACTTGGATTGAGCTGATTCTAAAAGCAATTGCAATATTGGAATTTAATCGCTCCACTGCTGGCCTTCCAATGGCAAAGCACTTTGTGTCTATGGGGACGCTTTCCATGCATATTCCTCGATTAACATTGGAGTGTTTTACTCAAATTGGTATTCTTTATTATTTTGGCACCCTCCTTTCTCCTCCCCTCTTGTAAATGTCTGGTTGTACCAGAAATGTTGTCAGGTCTAGTACGGTAGTCGCCTGTCTGTTCCCATTTCCTTCCTATCTGTGTCTTGGCTCTTGAAATGTCACCAGGCCGAGTACGATAGTTAATTTCACATTCTTGTTGTCCATGGCCATGTAGGAATGTCATTGTATTATCCCTTGTTCCCTCACTTCCCCTGAAGCACTTTGAAACACATTGTGTATTGGCGCTATATAAATAAACTATCATATCATATGATGTACACAAGACCCCTATGATGTAAGAAATATGCTATATGATATACAGATAAACACTCTGAAATCCTCCGGAAGAAGCTGTCATGGTGCTATTAAAAGCATGTTGAGGTTCTCTTGTGATTTATGAATAACACATTTGAAAGCTCAACAAAGCAACATTGCTATATATGTCACAATTGCAAGAAACCAATAACACACATGGTTGAATGCTAAATAAAATGGATCTCCGCCTCCTTTGAAAAATCAAGGGATATGCATTAAAAGCAACCTTATATACACACAGATATTTCCCCTTTTGTTTGCGATTGAGTACATTTACCGCCCCCCACCCAGTTACAGCTCGAGTGGAGAAGTCCAGGGAATTGCACGCCTTAGGCTGTCAAAGAAGTCTTGGTGAAGGGTTGACTGTGGAGAAAGGCACATTCAGGAGAGGCAAGGGAAGACTAGAAATGGAAAAAGGTAGAGGGTTGGGGCGGCCCAAGAATCCGTGTGGCAAAGCTGCTTGGCCACCATTGCAAATTGACATGGTTCTGTGGGTGTGGTTGCAATAAGCTGGGCTTTTGGAAGAGAGTGTGAATAGTCAATGGGCCTCATTACGAGTATCGAGGTAGCCATGCCGCTAAAAGAGGCATGGCTACCTCGGTACCGGGTTCCAGGTCCGGGTCCTGCAAAAGGGGACTTACCGGTCCATTCCGACCTTGGAGGGCCCGGTAAATCCCTTTCACGGGACCCAGGCCCAGTACATCCCTATTCCCACTTGAGCCCCCATAGGGTTCAATTGGAATGGGGAGGATGCTAACAACGGGCCCGTTAATGACAGGCCCGTTGTTAGCATCCTGGACTGCTAGCGGGACCCGCTAAGGATGCCTGGTCTGACCAGGCGTTCCATAGCGGGTCCCGCAGCAGTCCTCGTAATAGGGCAGCCCGTAATGAACGGTTCCAGTCCCGTACCGGCACCATTCATTACGTGGCCACCTGCCTTATAATGAGGCCCAATGTCTGTCGCACTGTGACGAGAAGAGTACAACACTTTTTAAAGGCATATTGGGTCAGGGTAGAGTTAGCCCTAGACCGGCGCGCCGTGCCTAGTATTGAGTAGAATAGAGGAGATTGATGTCAAACGGGCAAGATTTCACTCTTTAAGGTGTGCGGTGTAATGAATTGAACTTGGTGCTAGAAATCATTAAATAGTCAATGCCTTATCCAGCAGATGGAAGAAGAGTGGCACTGCTGAGATGGGAAAGGACTCAGAATGCAACTCAGTCCTGTAAATGATGGTCTCCGTTGCTTTATTGCTTCATCAGGGTTTGATGAAGAACACTTCACTAATTGCATGTCCAGACTCTGTTGGACATTGAAGGAGCTCCATCCCTAGGGGATGCATGCATTAATGAGGAGAGCAATCTAGAAGAAGCAGGTGAGGATATAGGGTCTAGTACCTAATCTGATGACTATAAAGCTAAAAGACATGAACTGTAAAACAGGCCTTCCTGCGTGATCAAAATATGTGATCATGGGCAAATCACTATTCTTGTTGTACCTATGTTTCATAATTTTGGTTTGCACTTTGCAGTGCAAAAGATATACATTAACAGTCACTGAAAGACACAATAGGGGATCAGAAATGAAGGGTCAGTGTAGTATCAAGGAAAAGCAAGTGGAGAGAGTGCAAGAGAGGAAACCACAGGAAAAGAATTGCCTCTTGTTTAAATTTAAAAATCTCCTCCTTGGTGTGTACTGTGTAGTCTTTGAGCACTACTTTCCCCTCACTGTTGTGTGCAATGTAGTGTGTGTGGGATGTATTTGATATTTCCTTATTTTGGAGCCGATCACAAAAAAGACCGATTTATTTCGGTCAAATTTATGTGGCCTTCAATTGCGGATTTATCACACTTCTGTGGGTGATTTCACCGCACCCAATCCCATGGGAATTCTATCTCCTGCCTACCCCCACTCCCACCTCTCATGCGCCGGTGGGATTTCTCAGAAAATTGGGGGCTTTCACCCTCCCCCAAATTCCCCTCCGAAGCCTCCCTTCCCCACCCAAAGCATTCCCCTCAACCTCCACCACAGGCACACTGACACAGACACGCAAACACGCTTACATTTACCTGCGCCTCCGCCACCTCCCCCCCCTCCATACATCAAATTTCTCCTCCTCCACCACACAGATACACAGACAGACATTCACTCACTTTCACACACAAACACTTACCTGACATGCTCGTGACTTTCCTCCTCTGGCACGGCCACTCCTCTCAGCCTCTGCGCACACTGGGGTGTGACAGTCGATTTAGAAAGAACATTCGGAGCGGTCTCCAAGCGATCTTTCTAAATAGATCTTTTTTGTGATCATCTTAAAAAAAAACACATTTTCACTTGGGACTGTCTGTGGGCCCTAGTTTCCACTCCTTGATTTGTACTGTGTAGTTTGTAGGCACTACTTTCTCCTCCCTGCTGTGTAGTCTATGGGCCCTAGTTTTTCCTCCCTGTTGAGTACTATGTCGTCTGTGGGGCCTTGTTTCTCCTCCTTGGTGTGTGTTGTGTAGTCTGAGGGCTCTAGTTTCTCCTCCTTGGTGAGTACTGTGACGTTTGTGGGGCCTAGTTTCTCCTCCATGATGTGTGCTGAAAAGACTGTGGGCCCTTATTTCTCCACCTTGGTGTGTACTGTATAGTCTGTGAGCCCTACCTTCTCCTCCCTGCTGTGTGCTGTGTAATCGGTGGGCTCTTGTTTCTCCTCCTTGGTGAGTACTGTGACGTCTGTGGGCCCTAGTTTCCCCTCTTTGATTTGTACTGTGTAGTTTGTAGGCACTACTTTCTCCTCCCTGCTGTGTAGTCTATGGGCCCTAGTTTTTCCTCCCTGTTGAGTACTCTGTCGCCTGTGGGGCCTTGTTTCTCCTCCGTGGTGTGTGTTGTGTAGTCTGTGGGCTCTAGTTTCTCCTCCCTGCTTTGTGCTGTGTGGCCCGTGGGCCCTAATTTCTCCTTCCTGTTGTGTGCTCTGTAGTCTGTGGGCCATTGTTTATCCTCCTTGATGTGTGCGGTGTAGCCTGTGGACCCTAGTTTCTCCTCACTGCTGTATGCTGTCTAGTTTGTGGGACCTAGTTTCCCCTCCCTGCTGTGTGCCGAGAAGTCTGAGGGCCCCTGTACCTCCTCCTTGGTGTGTACTGTGTAGTCTGTGTGCCCTAGTTTCTTCTCCCTGCTGTGTGCTGTGTAATCTGTGGGCCCTTGTATCTCCTCCTTGGTATGTGCTGTGTAGTCTGTGGGCCCTAATATTTACTCCCTGCTGTGTACTGTGTAGTGTGTGTGCCCTAGTGTCTCCTCCTTGGTGTGTACTGTGAAGTCTGTTGGGCCTAGTTTCACCTCCCTGCTGTGTGCTGAGAAGACTGCGGGCCCTTATTTCTTCACCTTGGAGTGTACTGTATAGTCTGTGGGCCCTACCTTCTTCTTCCTGCTGTGTACTGTGTAGTTTGTGGGCCCTTGTTTTTCCTCCTTGGTGTGTTGTGTGTAGTCCGCCTGCCCTAATTTCGCATCACAGCTGGCTGGTACGTAGTCTGTGGGCCCTTGTTTCCCCTCCCTGCTGTGTAGTGCCTAGGCCCTAGTTTCTCCTCTTTGGCGTATACTGTGTATTTTGTGGGCCCTAGTTTCAACTTCCTGTTGAGTGTTGTGTGGTCGGTAGGCCCTATGTGGGCAAGGTTGACCTGAACAGAAAATGGTCATGGGCAACATAAAGTTATCCACATCGACTATTAAAATTCCTGCTACAGTAACACCCAGGAAAGCATCTTTGGGATAATGTGTGTCAAATTAGACATCTTAAAGCAGATTGTGCCAGTAAATTGGGTCAAAACTTGCAGGTGCACAGTGGACTGAGTCGTCAAAGCGGTCCCATAAACCCTAGCAAGCATAGTTAATGATGATGGATCATGGGAGACATACTACCAAATATCTATAGACCACAGGTTGCAGTCTCTGGCCTATAAGGCAGTCCCAGTGTGTCTCTTGGGTGCTGCTTCTCTCCGGCCAGTTGTGCACAGTGCAGCGCATGGCACCTCCCAAATGCATCCTGCCCCACTCCCTACACTTTGAACACACATGCTCCATGGTTACCTTCGCACCGTGTCCCATCTTCGCTGGCGTGGTATCCGCCCCCGCAGCGGATGGTCTGCCTGAGGCAGGTGGAGGACTCCCTGCTTTTGATGCACCGGGGTCCGGAGGAGCAGGGTTGGGCGGAGAACTCATCTAAGTCTGGAGAGAAAAATGGAGGGTATAATTAAATGAAATAGCAGTAAATAAGAGGCCGAAATGGACAAATTCATGGTCTCTTCACATGTGACTCAGAAGTCGAAAACAAGGGCTATTCATTAAGCCTCGGATAACATAGTGATGTGCTTATACTCCCCTGAAAGGCCCATAACAGAGAGCAGGCTACAAGGTCAACTACAGATGGGAAACTTTGCCTCATGGCCTGACTAAAGGGAGATGATGGACTAATTGAGAAAGTGGGGAGTAATCTGACATGATTCAAGCACCTGGGTTTTGTTTCGATTACGTACTGCTTGCCAAGCCGAAAGTCCAAAGTTGTATGAGAATGCCAACTAATCAGTAGGTCTATGGGGCAACCTGCTATACAATGTTGCATAGACCAATCCACTGCCATTTTGTTCGCTATAATTAGTATTATACGTTTTTAGAGGTAGTTTGAAGCATGCCTCACAGATAAGAGACAGCCAATGATGTACTACCCTCTATGTATTCTATAAGTAGACATGTTCCCCCAATCAATCGCTACCCATTCATATGTTTTATAGTTTGTCACGTAGGATGATGTCATAGATGGTACATATTGGGGTATAAGACCTCTGTGTAATCAAGTTCGTGTGTGAGTGTGCAAGCATCAGGCCGATGTCTGCCAGTTGACCCTGCTTTATTAAATTGAGAACAAAGTAGTACTTTGCCATATTCTTTGAGTCTGTCTGGTTATTTGGTCTGAGATATTTATTGGTAATTCCACCTAGCACAAGAGACGCTTCAAGGTGCTGGAGCACATGTTGGTAGCAGTGCGGATGGTTCCGGTCTAATCGACTAAGCCCAGATCCAGATCTTTGGACTTTTGGCTGCTCCCCCCATTAGCTAGAAGACCGCAGAGCTTCCTGTGGCGATCGGCAAGCAACAAAACATGTGTAAAAAGATACGGTTGGCAGGTCCCCCTTTGACAAAATTCCTGTCTGCGCCCCGCAGGTGCCCCGTAGATGGAAGGCAAACTGGTCGGTTGAGGGAGAGTCAATGCCGAGGGGCTCGAGCTGATCCACGGATTTAAGTCGAACATTGCCACAAAAATAGGGGGAGGGACTCTGTGTAAATAATATATATATATATAAAAGTTACAGGATTTTTGGGGATTATAAAGAAGAGAAGTAGATACCTCGATTCCCAGTTCCAAGGGGACTGTAGGGTATGCACTAAAAAGATTCCAAATTGGGCTGTTAAGGATTCTTGTGGCAAGGCCAACAAGAAGAGTACATATCAAGCTCCAAGATAGCGCAAACATGAGATAAGATACATTTACTAAAGATAATAAAGGAAGGTGTATGCACAGAAATTAAAGAAGTGCACATGTGTATGGGGTTATAATATGTTAGTATAAAGCTTTTGTTGTGTTTAAACTAGCAGATATAAAATGATAGTAAAAGATTAAGGTGTTTATTAAGATTTTTGAATTGAGAGATTGACGTCAACCAGGAGGGTAAAAATCAAAGCAAAATAATAAAAAATTAATGAAGACATTCTTAAAATATCAATGATAAAACAAGATTAAAAAATGTATATAAAGTGTAATCAAAGGAACAAAACAAAAAGAACATCGTTGTGTAGTGTCTTAAAAAGCACAAAAGAATATTTTGATTTTCAGATAATTAAGCTGCAATTGATGGTGCCTGCTCAAATTGAGCAGTGTGGCATATTTGATAACATAAAGAGAAGAATACAAAATAGAATACTTATAGACAGTTGAAATCGACTCCTCACCATGGTGGACACTCCTCTTCTACACGTTTGTAGTACATTACCAAGATACACTGGAATGACTCATGCTGTAGCCTCAGGAGGGTTTGTTATCAAAAACAGTATTGCAACATATGACAACGTATTTGCAGGCTACATATAAGGGAAAGAAGTTAGAGAAAAGGCTGGTTGTTTTAGAGCTATGGAAGATGTACCAGAGTGAGAAAGAACATCGAGCGGAGAAGCAGTGGATGCTTAATAAGCATAAAGGGGAGGATAAAACACCTTTGGCTCCCTTTTCCTCTCCTGAAAAAAACACAGAGGAGAAGGGAGTTTATCCTTTAAAGGAATTGAAAGCAGTGGCGGGGTAGGTTAATCCGACATACGAGGCGCACGCTTATAACAATGAGGCCAATGTGGAAGAGAGTAAAAACAGAGAAAGCAAATATATCTTGGCATGCGATGAAAGTAAAGAGCGTGATGAGAGGAAGGATAGGCAAAATAGATAGATGGAGATAGAGGAAGAAGCAAGGAAGCAGAAAGAAATAAAGGACAAAGCTAAGGGAATAACAATAGTACAGAACAAATGGATGGGAGGACAGATATTACTCGAGCTGGATGATAAGGGCATTGATGGGGTTTGGGAAAGAGAAGAGATAGAAGAGTGGGAAAAGAAAGAAAAGGAAGACGAGAGAGCATATAAAGAAGAGAAAGGAAGACAATGTAAGCAAAGGGAAGAACAAAGAAGGTACGAGACAAGGAAAGAAAAGTAGAGACTAAAATAGAAGAGACGAGAGGCGGTAGAAGCACAAAGAATAAAAAAATATAGGTTGCAAAGAAGACGAGAGGAAGATCAATTAAGAGAGATGAGGAGAAAGGAAGAAGAAATTAACATCATGAGGGGACTAAAAGATGACGATATAGACTATCTATATCATAGAAGCATAGTGCCGATTGGAGCACAAGAATGACTTGAGGAAGAGAGAGGATCACAAAAGCCCCGCAGGGAGCTGCAAGGAATACCAAGAACACCAACATGGGCTGAAGAGAAAGAAGACATAGGGAAAAGAATTGGAGATTTATATAGTCAAATGAAGGATATGTTTTATGTTAAAGTTTATAGTAATCTTGTCATCCATTTTGAACAGGTTGAATCAGATACTATTTTGGAACACCCTTTACAGTGCTGAATCAGTGATCATGACGTTTGCAGCTTTTTTTATTTGGAAAGAGTTTTTAAAATTGCTTTGAAATTATTTTATATTTTATGTGGAGTTTAAATATTTTTAGGGATCCAATTGAGTACACACATTTTAAATGACACTTGCAACCATTGTTTTATTAGGATTTCAACTTTAACCCATAAAATTAAGTATTGTAAAGTTATATTATTTGTATGTTTATTTTCCGCACGTGCTTAAGGCTTGTTAAATAGCCAAATGCACTATAAAGAATACAAAATAAAATAAATGAAGGATAAAGAAGGGCATAAAACCCAAAAGAACATAGAAGGATCTTGTTTGAGGGAAACTGGAGGTAGGTCAGATGACGTCATAACAGCTGAGCATAGAACGCTGTCTTTAAGTAGACTCGATCTTAATGAAGCGGAAATAGATAACAGTCATACAAGCTGGAGCATAATAATGTCAGATGAAGAAAGGGAAGAAAATGAAAGAGCGCAAAGGGAGGGCGCATGCAGATTTTCAAAAGAATCGAATGTAGAAAAAGGGATGAAATGGTCAGAACACCAGAATCAGCACTATATACTGATCGGCCACAAGCACATCGCGCAGTGCAAGGGGATGTATCCCCACCTTATGTAAGTAGATTAAGGGCAATACCAGAACAGAGACAAAAGGGCGAGACTAGCCCCGCCTGGAAGACAAGAAGTGTAGGTAGCTGTGATTGTGGACCAGGATTTTCACAATTCCCATTATTAGAGAAAGGGGGAGGATGGCCACAATATATACCATGGTCCTAAATGGATAAAGACAATTTAAGATGTAAATTACTGAGTTTAACTTCTGGTGCAGGAAAATGGAATCATGAGTTAGAGAGCATGACATCAGGAATGATGTTAGCTATAGGTGACATAAAAGGCTTGCTAGCAGCCATTATAGGGGAGAGAGCTGACGACATTTGGAAGTGAGCAGGATATGCAGGTGTGACTGCATAAAACACAACACACAATAGAGCGCCATTTAATAAATGCAGAGCAAATGCATGCCCGGCGCTCAAAGAACAATACTCTGATACATCCAATATGGGTGTGATTATGACTATGAAAATAGTGGAGGATAAAGATCCTGTTGCTTATATTCAAGATATTCAATAGCTGTGTGAACCATGGGATAAAATGGTAGCATTATTTTACCACATTTTGTGTCAGGGACTTGCCAAGCCAGTGCAAAAGCAAATGAAGAAACAGGTGGGAATGGAAGCAAAGTCATGGCCAGAAATACAATTGGCGATCGTGCATCACTGCTGATTGATGCAGCAGAAGAATAAGAAGAAAGCAGAGCGTAGAAAGCAGGAGGAAGCAAAGTTAGTCCAGAAAATGTTGTCAAAAATAGCTTCCAAGGGAGCGGTATTGACGAGTAATGAAGGTGGATTAACGCAGGAGATGCAATCAGTGCGGCAAAACAACGTAGTCTATCCCACGGATCAGAGTGGGTAACATTTTTGGCCAAGGGGAAGAGGAAATGGGCTTAGAGGAGGACGAGGTGGATTTCAAAACCCTCAGGGCTGAGAAGGATTTAATGGCAGACAGCCGCAACAATGCTGTAATTGCAGAAGAATAAGACACATAGGGCCTCATAACGAGCTTGGCTGTAACCCTTAAATCCGGCAGTAGCGCTGTTACCGCCGGATTTAAGGGTACGGCAAATCAGGGCGTCAGCAAAATTTCCCCATTGAGCCCAATGGGGAATGGGGCATTCCCGAATGGGCTCAATGGGGAATACCAAATCCGCCAAACCCGTGATCCAGCACTAATAGCGCCGGTGGGTTTGGCGGTAGGGCAGATAGCACCAGCACTATTAGCGCCGGCGTTACCACCCAACTCTTGATGAGGCCCATAGCCTGAACATGTAGCAGCAGAGGAGGCATGCAGCAGAATTGGCAAGCTCCAAGAGGGAGGATGGGCTATGCTCTGTAATATAATGCAGAACCAAAGGAATATTATGCCCAAGATCACATGCCGGTTCAGACATATGCGGTGCAACCACAGCAAATGCAGCAAGCGCCTGCAGCAAGCGCCATTACAAATGCAATCGCCACAAGGGTAATCAGAGCAAGTGCCCATGCAGGCACAACATGTACAAACTTAGAAAGCACAGACACAGCAGCCTATGGTGCCACAATGGAATGGAATATGACTACAGGAGCCCAGGAAGCACCTACACCCAAATTAGGGAGTGTATCTGTGGTAGGAGGAAATCCTTTCACAGGTACAGGGATGAATTTAAATCCACAATAGGACAGCCCACAGAGCGACCTGATGTGTTCAGTACTATCAGTGACACCAGACCCCCAAGAGGAACTAAGGGTCAAGGTAATGATAGGAGGCAAGACATTTTCTTTTCTTGTGGACACTGGAGCAACTTGTTCCTGTGTCGGTGCGGGGAAATATCCAATGTCAGGTTTTGCAATGAATGCACAGGGATTCTCTGGGGTGATGAGTTTAGTTCCTTTTACAGATAAATTACCAATCTGTATACGAGAACACAACATGTCTATGCCATTATTACAGTCTTGGCAAACACCAGTTAACACATTAGGGCGTGACTTAATGATGAAACTTAACATGAAAATACCTTTTACTGATGGAGGAATTGTGTGTTCCACTCCAGGGTTACATTATATGAATGTGAGAGAATTCTTATTAGCCTTTACAGGCCAGAAAGCATTAGGAGGGGTACCTTTGGACCCAGAAGTATTTTTGTATGAAGTGACTGTTGTATTATCGTGGTTACACAGATTGATAGGTAAACTATACCTGATATGTTTTTGTTTAGACCAGAAATCAGTATGGATGATGAAGAAGGGCAGATTATCCCCTTGGAGTTAGAAGCAGCAATGGTGAGAGAGGAAAGGGTGGTTCTTCATCGGACAGATGATGAGGTAAGAGGATGGAGAACAGCGATAGCCCTCAGTGAAGCATATAGGCTGACAGATTTGACAGACAAGGAGTTGTTCAAAGATGAGTACTCAGATGATGAATTAGTATTTTTCATGAGTCTTACTTATTAGATAGAAGTAGAGAATAGAGAAATACCGCAGGGAATGTGTTGGTAAAAAAGAAACCATTATTTTTCCAGGAAGATTTAGAGAAAGTGCCAAAGATTGTATGGACCACAAGTCTATATGACTTGGGTCTATTAAGCAGTTAAAATATAACCAGGAGCACATTTGCCACATGCAAAGCAATACCCCATGTACAGAGAGGCGGCTGAAGGTCTATCCAAACCCATTTCCGCTTTGATGAAGCAAGAAATATTGGTAACATCTGAATCTCCATGTAACATGGCTGTGTACCCAGTGAGAAATTCGAAGGGGGGTTGTGGAGATGTATACAGGACCTTTGCCTTCTAAACAATACAGTCGAAGCTGAGTTTACTTTAGTTCCAAATCCTGTGACAATATTGTGCAACATCTCATCAAATATTTTACAATAATAGATTTAAAGAATGTGCTCTTTTCAATTCCCCTCCATGAAGACTCACAGGATTTGACTTCCTTTTCGTATAGAAATATCTGCCTGAAACATACTCGCTTGCCCCAGGGGTACTGTGAGTCCCCTTCAATCTTTAAAAGAGTCCTCCAGATGGACTTAGCCAATATTCAGCTCGAAAGTGCAATTGTTCAATATGTGGAAGACATTTTGGTGTGTAGTGAGACAGAGGAAAGAAGTAGGGAAGATTCAATTAAGCTTATGACTATCCTTTCAGAGAGAGGATATAAAGTGATCAAAGAGAAACTACAATACTGTCAGAAAGAGGTCTTGTATATAGGACAGTTGATTTGTCATAAAGGGAGGAAAGTGACGCCTGAAAGAGCAGAAGCAATTTTGAAGACCTCAGGACCCAAAACAGTGATAGAAATGCAACAATGTTAAGGCCTGTCTAATTATTGCAGGGCCTGGATTTTCGATTACAGTACATATATTCGACTGCTTTAAAAAGGGCTTAAAGAAGCACAGGTGGGCAAGAGTAAAATAATATGGACAGATGAAATGACTAAAGGATTTGAAGAATTTAAGAGGGTGATTAGTACAGTCCCTGTGTTGGGAATGCCAGATTATCATGAATAATTTTATTTATTTACCCATTCAAATGGAGAAGTCATGAAAGCAGTCCTTACACAGAAAACGACATTAGGACATGGACACAAAGCATTAGCCTATTACAGTGAGATTTTAGATCCAGTTATGAAAGGGCATTATCCTTGTGAGCAGTCTTTAGCTGCTTCTGCATTCGCGAATGAAAAAGCTTCAAGTATAACAATGGGGTAATTAGTAACATTATTTGTTGAGCATGCATTATTTGCGATTTTAGAGAAACCCAAAAGTACATTGACCACACAAAGGCCATCAGGATACAAGTTAATTACATTGAATCCTGTGATTAAAATTGTCAGATGTAAGACAGTGAATCCAGCAACGTTCATAGCTGAACCAGTAGGGGAGGATGAATATGTACATGATTGCACAACGTATACTGAAAACTATAATGAAATTCCCCATGCTACAGAAAATGACCTTGGCGGGGGGTTGTTTTTATTGATGGCTCTTCAAAAATTGATCAAACAATCGCCGAAAGGCATACTGGATCAGCGGTAGTAAAGGTGAACTGAGAGGGTGGATTTGAAGTAGTGACAAGCGTGAGATTGCCTTTCCATTGCTCAGCGGATGCTGCAGAATTAATGGTGCTTATCGCTGCACTTCAAAGATTTGAAATGAGGAAATGACGGTGTGACGTCAACCGTACATACAGGTCTGTCATGCTGGAAAAGGATGTGCTTCCTCCGCGCAGACGGTACTCCAGTTCAACATGCGGCCCTATTTGATACACTTATTGAAGCACTAGCACTTCCATTGACTCTAGCAGTCGTAAAATGTGCAGCACATTCTAAAAGGACAGATTGAATTTCATATGGCAACGAAGCCACAGATTGAGAAGACAAAAAGGCAGCCTATTTCCAAACCATTTCTAATTTAGGAATAGAAAGTGTTAAACAAATCACAGGACGATACATTTTGGTAAAGGAGGGCTTTAACATGCTGTCTATTGTCCAGTTAATTGAGATACAAGGGCGAGCCCCACAAGAACAGAAGGATTTATGGAAGAAACAGGTGTGTTCTTTATCCCCCACTGAGGTAATTTGGAGATATGATACCACTGGAAAGCCAGTTATGCCTTTTGCATTATTGAAGGTAGTGCTGGAATAGCTCCACTAGCCCATGCATGTAACTCGAGAGAGTCTAGCTGCTGCAATAGCAGAAGAGTGGTTTTGGCAAAATCCGTTAGCGCATGTGGCACAGTTTATTGTAAATTGCATCATGTGCCAGAAATGTACTGCAGCACACACTTTGATAACAGTGATATGAGCAATTTCTAGACCCAATGGCCCATTTCAGCACCTACATATAGATTATGTAGGTGCTGACATGCAACAGTTACAGATATATGTTGGTCGTGGTATGTCCTTTTTCTAGATGGATCAAGGCAGGTCCATGCACACACTCTGATGCCACGTGCGCTGCCAAGTTTCTTGTGCATGAAGTGTTCCCAAGATGGGGTGTGTATGAGGTTTTACGGTCTGACAATGGACTGCATTTTGTAAATGAACTACTCAAACAAATGGTTCTTCTATTAGGTATTAAGCAAAGGCTTTCCTCTGTGTATCACCAACAGGTGAATGGCTTCTGTGAGAGATTAAAAGGATTGTTGAAGGAAAGGATTGCAAAAATAAAAATAACTTTGAAGAAGGGATGGATACATTGCCTACCCCTTGCCTTATATGCCACCATCTAACTCCTCATGAGTTGGTGACTGGATGCCGCATGAGAACCCTCCTTGCTCCTCCAACTAGGTTAAAAACTGGTCTTATGTGACGAGATGCATGATTACCTAACAACAATGACTGCAAGTATTTCTTTTGTGTCTCAACAGTTCAGGAATCGAAGGGAGGGGTCAAAGAGAAGTGACAAAGATGATCAACCCATTGAAGCAGAGGATTTGTTTAAACAACCAGTTTTGTACCCAGAGCACCAGGTGCGGGTACAAACATTTGTACGCACTTGGAGTACTCCCCGCTTCGAAGATCCATATGAGGTGAAAGAAGTCACACCCACATTAGCCAAGTTAAAAGGACAAAGAGCCTGGCTTCATTTGCACAACATCAAGCCACATAAAGGTGAAACCCCAACCCCTCCTGCAACTACTGCTGTGAAACAAGAGGAAAGGTTCTGCGTATGCAGACTTGTTCTACGGCCAAGAGTAAAGACAAGGAAAATGAAGAACACAGGAGCAACTTAGACTAAAGACAATTATCTTTTTTTATGTTTGACAAGGAGTAAACAGACGTGTGGTTATCCTGGAACTTTTTTAGATAGGCTAAAGGAACAATGCATTGAACTACCATAGCTGAAAGAAGAAAAGCACACTTCATCTTTATTTTACTTACTCAATAATATTACACACATTCTTGGATGCTGTTTTTACCTACATATTACAGTCTTATCCAGCGCTAAAAAGAGGATACATCATCATCATAACATTTCCTGGAAATCCTAAGAACAATCATATTATTTTTAGAATAAATAATGCAATCACCTTGCAGTTCTAGATATAAAGGTGTGATTGATAGAGACTTACAGAGCTGCATATGAAAAGTCTGAGCAACGATGAGGAGGTTACAGAATATAAGAGGCTCATTGCCGTCAGGAAAACCATTGAGTTTCCATGGAATAATAATTGTGGCATCATTCTGCATTATGATTTGTGTTTTCCTCCTGATTATTATGACATTTAGACATATTCTATGAAACAATACAGATATGGTGGGTGACAACAAAACATTTACTATTGCCCCTGATGAAATCACAAACACATTTTTTTATAATCTTACTAGGCATTGATTTCAATTTAAAAGAGATGTTGGGGAACATAATGAAGATATACATATGTATCTTGATAATTCAGCTCATTTAAATAATAGCCTACGGTATCAGCACATGAAGAAGGTGGGAAGAAGACCATCAGATGAAAGCTGCTATATGTGTTCCCATATATCTTATGCTTTGGGCACCTCTAAAATATTCATAGCAACAGAAGAATCAGTGAAAAAGGCACATTGTCAAACACACCTTTTATGTACAAGACATAAAGTCAAGAGAAAAGCCAGAAACAATGCATTAAATAATAAAATATGAACAGCCTGGAAAAAATGGAGCCGGAATCAAGATTGAAGAAAATAAGATGTTACAATGCAAGGATAAGAATGGGAAGGAAATACGAGAATGCTGTGAAAGAGGCCAACTACAAATTAAAGGAACAGTGCTTACTACTGAAGGATGGGCTGATGGATTGGTTGTGTGTAAAGCAATGGCAGAAACCGAACAATGAGAAGTAGTTATGGCAAATGCAGAAAAGGAATGCAAAAACCAATGGCCGAAGATTGCAAGATTGTTGACATGGGTCGACGATAAAGGGGGACCATTGCAGATACTACCCCTGAAGAATGCGTCTTTATGCTTTAGAAATAATGGAACAGTGAAAGTTGGAGCAAAAATCGCAAGTGTGGCCAAGTTTTTGATGTACCAGGCATGAAGGGAGGAACAGCAGTCCTGATGCACCATTACTGGGCCTATGGATCAAGAGCATATATAAAGTTGCCACGAAAATCGGGAGGAGTTTGTTCATTGGTACTGATAAGCATACCAGCCTTAGTAGTACCACAAAGTGACCTGCAGATTACAGACTTCCCACGCACCTGAGGAAGAAAAGATTGTTTAATCGAAGAAGACAGAGGAGAGATCATTTCTTCTCAAGAAAATCAATAGAAGCCTATTATGACATTCCAGATGAGCATAGGTTGTTCAGCAGAACAGCACAGATTGTTTACAGCTATATTCCTTCCAGGAATTCAGACTGCAGTAAATGCTAAGTGGTTACAGATAACCAGATGGGAGCTGTTGCAAATTATCCATACGACAATCAAAGGATTTAATGCGATCATAGAAGAGTTGAGGGCAATCAGGCTCATTGCCCTCCACAACAGGCATGTCCTGGACTTAATTACAGCAATGGAAGGAGGCTGGTGCGTCAAGATAGGGCCTTTTGCTGTACATTTATTCCTACCCATGATGAAGAGAATGGGACTTTGACAGAAGCAATAATGATGTTGTCAACCTTGCATTCAAAAATGGTGGATGAAGTAGCCAAGCCCGAGGAGGATGGCTGTTTTTGGTCTCTGTTATCATGGATTGTTGGCAAATGCTTTCAAATTACTTGGAGCAGTACTAATGTCAGTATTGTTAGGATTCTGTCTCATAAGGATCATCTTGGGACAATGCCAGAAGACAGCCAAGAAAGCTATCGGGATGAAGATCATGATTGATATAGACACTGGAACTCGTGAGCAAATGCAAATGAGGAAAGAACTTGTGAGAATATAAAGAAAAGTACCCTTGCACCGCCAGGAACAAAGTTCTACTATCCTAAGGAGCATACAAAATATGTAGGACGATGGATATTATGTCCACCATCAGGAGATTGCTGCCACATGACCTGGAGAGTGGATGGACACATAAACATTGCAGGTCACCTGATGGGGGTGGCAAATATATGGGTCCCAAAGAAACAACAGTATGAAGAGATGATTAAGGAGAATGAAGAGAAGAATGTGGTTGAGGACTCGACCAGAGGGGGGGATGTAGAGGAGCAGTTGGACGCATTTTTCATATCTCCCACCCCCTTGCCGCCATCATACTGGAACATCAGGAGAAGAGCCCTATATCGTACTCCATGTGTTATGCCTACCCTGCATTGAGTGTATGAGAGATGATATGCACTCAGACAACCATTTTGAATGTACCCTCGTACTGAAGGAGTGGAAGGATGTTGTATGAAAGGATGTCAGGATGCACCATTGTATATCATGTAATGCTGAGTGATATATGAAGTGGGAAGAGTAATGCCACAAAGAAGCTATACGACAGCACACTGAAATGATATGAAAATGCTGAAGAACAATGTAACTGAAGTGATAAGAAAAACATGCACAAAATGATAAAGTAATCACGAATGCAAAAGAAGACAAAGTAACTTGCTGACCAATAAGTGTAAATAAGCAGTAACGCAAGAAGATGTCATGATTCCTGCCCCTCATGTCCCCAGCCCTCCAAGATGTCAGGCTGAAGCCAGGCCACGATCACCAACATGGCCCTCAAGGGCCTCTCCATCCCTCAAAAGACCCACTTGGAGTCAGACTTGGCGCTTGTGGCACCAGACTCACTCACTCCCATAGGATAACATTGGGGATTGGACTTGTAGTGCATTGATCGGGACAAGATGGATGCCCCTCACATATATCGGTTCCCAGAACTGCATGTGCGGTCTAGTCTTTTGGGTGTGGTTCAGCCCAGAGGCACCTGGGATACCCAGAGACTATTTAAGCCGCACCCAGGCTGAGAAACATGGTTTGCGTTTTCTACACCTGCAGCGTGACACTCACTGTGTTCGGATCGGTCTCCAGTAGGCCTGCATCTTTCTTCTGCGCTCAGCTCCTGCAAGAACAAGAACATCGTTAGGAACAGCCTTACCTTGTGGCGCTTCTGCCCATCAGTCATTGCTCCTTCTGTTCTGCGGGCATCTTCGGCGGTGTCATTCCCATCCCGGCACGCCGCTTCCTAAGGAAAAGGGAAAAGAGCAGATAAAAGGCATAAGTAAGCATTCTGCAAATCTTCGCTTATTTTTAAATACTGTACAAGCTTCAAACGCTTACCTGAATCCCAGCCACCCTGGGGGAACTCTGTCTCTGGAACTTCTCATCCATCTGCAAGAGGGAAAAGACACTCCAGGTTAGCGTGGAAACATCTAGAGGCGCTGCATACCGCACTTACCCACCACATTTGTTCTTCATAACCGGCATCCATGCTGAAAACGTTGCGGCACCTAAAAGACACAGAAAAAGAACTCAGTTCAATGCAAATGCGAAAGGGATGCATCACGCATCACACTCTCACTCACCTTCAGCGCTACTCATCTCAGCAGCATGCCGCCATCCCCGGACGCCGGCCATCATCTAAGGAAGGAAAGGAACGAAGTTAGAGAACTGTTCAAAAGACTCATTATACTTACCTGTCGGACTCTTCCCAGTGAAGTAACTAGGCAGCAACGAGCCCGCATCAATCAATGTACCCCTGCGCTGAAGGCAGGACGGAGTGCACACTATCCAAGAAAACAAGGTGAGCTGTGGATCAAAGGGAAGGGTTGGACCCCGGGGAAGAAGGGGTTCAAGCACACAGAGATAATAGGGAGTTAAACTCTACCAATCCTGTATTTCAGGCCCAGTCTCCAGCCGAATAGCCTCCAGGGAAGGGTTTGAGGTCGTAAGAGGTCAGAACAGGCTGAGTGACGTCCCCGTGGATACCAGGTGAGCGTTACAGAAGATTGCTATAGAGGAATATATAACATAGTTACGATGGCCATAATTGGAAAAAAAGATTCAATTCAGCTACCTCAGAAACAGATCAGGGTTGCAGATTCAGGAGACGCTGGAAGAACATCTTAGTGTGCAAAACAAAGAGGAGTCTATGTTGACTTGGGATAAAGGATGCCATTTTTAAGGAATAGCTCCAAAGCACGAAGGGAGGCAGACAGATAAGCTATGGATAAGACATATTTTCTTACAATAAAGAAGAAGAAAGCATCTGCAATAACCAAGAATAGGACATTTAAAAGTGTATAAAGTCTATGCAAGGTAGAGCGAGCAGGTCCCTAGAGGCCAAGAAGAGCCATGACACTCAGTATAATTAAATCAAATAGCAGTAAGTAAGTGGCCGAAATTGTCAAGTTCATGGTCTTTTCCCATGTGACTCAGAAGTCGAAATCAAGGGCTATTCACTAAGCCTCAGATGAAGATAGTGTTGTACTTACACTCCCTTGATTGTCCCAGAACAGAGAGCAGGATACAAGGTTAACTACAAACAGGAAACTTTGGCTCATGGCCGGACTGATGAGACATGATGGACTAATTGGGAAAGTGGGGAGTAATCTGGGTTTCATTTCGCTTACGTGCTGCTAGCCGAGCCGAAAGTCCAAGGCTGGGTGAGAATGCCACCCACTCAGTGGGTCTATGGGGGAACCTGCTATACAATGTTGCATAGACCAATCACTACCATTTTGTTCCCTATAATGATAATCTAGAGGTAGTTTGTGGCATGCCTCACAAATAAGAGACAGCCAATGGTGTACTAACCCCTATGTATTCTATAACTAGACATGTTCCTCTAACCAATCCTTCCCGCTAATAGGCTTTATAGTTTGCTACGTAGGATGACATCATAGATGACACATATTGGGGTATAAGACCTCTGTGTAATCAAGTTTGTGTGTGAGTGTGCAAGCATCAGTTAGATGTCTGCCAGTTGAGCCTGCTTTATTAAATTGAGAATAAAGTAGTACTTTGCCATATTCTTTGAGTCTGTCTGGTTATTTGGTCAGTGATCTTTATTGGTAATTCCATCTAGCACAAGAGACGCTTCAAGATGCTAGAGTCCAGCAGGCACAAAAAGCAGAGGCTAAGCTTGTTCAAAAGAAATTGGCAAAGATTTGTCTAGAAGGGGGAGTAATTACAAATTCTATGGTGGGACAACAGGGACACAGTAATCCAGGTATGGACGGGTATGTCCCTGGTCCAAGGCCAATGAGAGGATTTCCGAAGGGCAGGCGAGGATTTCCACAGGGAAGTGGGTCATTTGGTGGGTTCGGAGGAATGGGTCCACAGTTTAATGGGCCAATGGGAAATAATTATAGAGGTTTTTTATGGGATTCATTGTTGGTCATGTGGAAGGTTGGGACATGTGCCACAAGATTGTCATGGCAGACCATGGTTTTTCAATATGGGAGCACAGCAGATGCAATCCCTGACCCTGCCATATACCTCAGGTTCTTTGCAATCGCAGCAGGCACGGTTCAACAGAACCCAGCAACTGGGACTGCACACACCTATGGAATCCCACCAACCACACGATGCCAGCACAGCATCGATGCAGACATGGGACAAGAATCCTTTACCCCAAGGAACTGTAACTCACTATACAGGAGCAAGTGTTTTTGGAGGGAATTCTTTTTTGCTCCCCGGTGCTAATATGTACCAGGAGTAGGACAGCCCACAGGGGTCTCTGATGTGTCCAGTCCTGTCTGTTGAGGAACCCCAGATAGGTGTGCAGGTAGGTGACCAAACATTATCATTCATGGTCAACCACGGGGGCTATGAAATATTTCATTAAGGAAGGTGAGTTCTTCTTGTCAGGCAAAACGATGGACACACAGGGATTTTCTGGGGCTATCCTGACACTTCCTTATACTGAAGATCTTCGTATTAAGATAGGTACTCAAAATGTATTAGGCCCTTTGTTGTATTGTACGGACACCCAGGCTAATCTTTTGGGAAGGGACATCTTGAGTAAACTGCAGATGTTGATTGTTTTCACAGAGGAAGGTATTGTATGCTTAATAATAATTGCTCTTTTATAACACGCTTAATATCAGAGATTGGTTTCTAAGCACGCAATAGGGATTCAAACCTGTATTGCGCTGGGTTGTCTTGCTTCCAAGAAAAAAATTTTGCCCCTGAGCTATCCCCCCTCACCAGAGTTGTATCCGGTAAGTGAAGCAGCATGTTTTCAGGTCTATTGTAGTGACAGTGTGTGTAGGGGTGTTACCGTACATACAGCATTGTTTCTCTATGGGGTGATGGTTTAGTTGAGTTGGATCCCGGGGATCAGAAATCAAACTTGGCGGGTACCAATTGATTTTTTATTTTGGCCTAATGTGCCACAGAGGGTAACTTCAGTCACCATTGTTACAATTGAATCTGTAGTGATCCAGAAGAACAGGGTGGTTCTCCCAGCCACAGACGAGGAAGGCAGAGAGTGGCGCACAGTTCAGTGCATCGATCCGACCTTGTCGCAGAGGGACATGTCCGATGAGCAATTGTTCGATTAGACTGAAGACCCAGGAGAGATGGTCTTTGAAATTGGGGTGCCTTGCCAAATAGCAATAGAGCAAAGGGAAGTACCACAGACCATGCTCATCATTAGAAGTACTTCAGCATTTTTGAAGCAGGATTTGGGAAAAGTCCCCGACCATTTGTGGGCTAACAATCCTCATGTTGTGGGGTTCCTAAAAAATGTAAACCCTGGTGCGATATTACCACAGGTTAAGCAGTACCTTATGTCTAGGGAGGTGGGTTGAGGGGATTTATGAGACAATGATGGCATTGTTGAAGCAAGGCATAATGCAACCTTCTGTGTCCCCATGCAATACAATACGGCTATCTATCTTGCGAAACAGGAGAAAACGGCAAGACTACCAACGAGCAACGTAAAACAATACAGCTTCTCCCTGGGGATCAGACCTACATCAGCACCTTTGTGCATTGTTGGAACGAGCAGCGTTTCCATGGGCCTCATCGAGTGATTTTCCGACTCTGACTGCTATGAAGGTGGAAGGCAACAAGTATCGGATACACCTTAGTGATACCCGCAGAGATACTGGCAGCCCTCCACTGGTACAGGAGCAGACACAAAAGTTAAGTACGCCCTAAGGATTCACTGTTCGTTTCAGTGCAAAGGGGGGTACAAACAGAGATCTTGAATTTAAAACATTTTGTTTAGGAAAGAGAAAGGTCTAAGATTGTAAATTGTGTGAAAATTAATGTTCTTATGGTTTTCTTGGTCCTTGTGTCAGCATGTTTGAAGATGACAACTAGTGTATATACAGAACATTTAAAATGGTTTAGTTTTATGAAGTCCGAGGAGAAAATGTCAAGAGGAAAAATAAATGTAGACAATGATCTTTTGGATAATGGGGACAATGAACTAGATCCCACATTAAATTCTCATGTTTTCGCAGCAGACAACATATAGTATAGCCATATGAGGAAAGTGCGAAGAGAGAGAACTGTAGGATATTGCTACATCTGCTCTCTCATCCCTCATGCTTCTGGCATTCCTAGGTTATTTATCCTGAGTGAAGAAGAGGTAGCGGATGCGTTATGTCTGGTGCGCCTGGCCCTGTGCAGGGTTCGCGGGCAGTTTAAAGGGCATTCAATTACGGCATCAATTATACCAATCGATGAAAATTGTTCAGTTGCCGAGTGAACAGAAACAAAAAAACATAAGGTGTGTTCAAAGAGCCTAATTGATGTTGGAAGGGGCTATTTTTTCTAAAAATCGATGGGAGCAAGGAGTGAAGAGTTGCAGTGCTGGAGGAATGAGGAGTTTCTCAGAAGAAGGGGTGGCACAAATAAATAAAGAATATGGGGCATATAAGATACAGACACTCACCCATTTTTCGTTGTGTTTTCAGGGTGATGGCATAGTGCCTGTTGGCACAAATGGGAACTGCAGCCACACACTTTGCATCCCAGCCTTGCAAGTTGTGTGCAGTTTCTCTACTCTTCATGTGCCTGTTCTTATAATCCCTGAAGAACACCTAATTTTGGCATGTCCAAAGCCAGAAGTTACATCTGTGCCCACTTTTTTCCCCGTTGCCCGTTGCAACCCTTTTACCCCCCTATATGGACAAACCAAAGACTATGCTTGATGGTGAAAATCAGGAACAATTGCAACAAAGGAGATGATCGAACTAATTTTCAGCAGCATCCATGAGAACATTCCTGATCGATAGCGGCTGTTAGCCACACCAAAACCTTCTGCGCTTCCCTTCTGGCACTTGGCACCCAAGCAGCGGTCAATGCCAAATGGCTCCAGGTGACCAGATATGAGTCAGCGTTTAGTGACATTAGGGAAGAATTGAGGGCACTCAGGCTTATGACTCTGCAAAACCAGTATATACTTGACCTCCTGTCAGCAATGGAGGGTGGAGTATGCCGGAAGATCGGGAGTACCTGTTGCACGCTTGCGCCTTCCAATGACACAGAAAATGGTACCCTCATCAGAACTATTTCTGCCTTGCACAGACTGAAAGTGGTCATGGAGACTGAGGCTGGGATCACCAATGAGTCGAGAATTGACTCACTGTTCTCTTGGGTACCTTCCTGGTTGACCCTCGGTATAAAGATCCTGTTGCTTATTTTTGTCTTTTTTCTTATTAATTTCTGTTCTTGCCAAATGTTGTTATGATGTGGCTCTGTGCAAGTGCCAACAGCTGCTGCCATGATGACTGTAACCCTGTCCAAGGCTAGGGCCACCATCACTCCATGCCATATAGGTACTCAAACTGAAGTTGTTTTGTGTCCTCCACCAAATCAGCATGCTTGTGTGGAGCAGCGGGTAGATTCCGGGAATGGTGCGGGACGAGTTTGGTTTGTTCAGCAGAGTAGTATGCTCATTTTGAGACCGGTGTGAGAGATGGTCGTGAAGTTATTCCCCAAGAATATGATTATGGTTTGTTAGTTAAAGTATTAACTAAAGGGTAGAATGTTGGGGTGGTCAGGAAGGGTCCCCATGATTACGGGTGGTTTATGCTGCGAGCGCCGTATTGCTAACTGGCAGTGGCGGTGAACTGGGTGCGATGTTGCAATTTCAAATGTATCAAAGTGTAGTTAATCATGGATGGAATGTTACTTTTAGTGTTACTGTTTGTCTAGAATTGAAACATATTAGCTTGTATGCACGCAGAAAGATAAAAGGTTAAATCCAACAAAATGTCAAAGCATACATGCACATTAATACAAATACATGGGAAATTCATGAATCTCAAAATAGTGGGCTTTTCACAAATGAATCAAAAACCACGGTAGTCAGGGCTGGTTTGCAAGGTGAACTTTGACTGTTAAGTTACTGATTCTTTGAGGTTACAGAAGCCAGGGGATGGGTGAATAAGTAACTTCACAACCTTTGCGGTCAGCACTGCTGCAGAAACTGGCCATGAGTTTTATGGTTTGATCAATATCACAGAAAGCAGAGGTAATTTCCTGAAGAATGGGAGCGTGACAAAAGGAGCTTCACTATTTGTTTTGGCTAGCAGTGAAATACGGGGTGATTCAATGCCCAGGATAACTAATAAGAAACCAAGAGTTGCAATTGTATTGTCAGATGTGCTATGTGAAATAACACAGCAGGTATTTAGATTAGAAATTCCCACTGAAACCAATGACCTGGGCAATGAGATAGCATCACTAACTCAAAGAGAAAGTATTTACCCAGCTTTCTGCATATTGCTGGGATTATTCATGCGAACCATGTGCAAATCAAGAGTTACGGTTTAAATGGCTTAGGCCAGTTATGGCTAGTAATGAAGTATGTTTGCATACAAATGTTTTACTAAATAATGACGTCATGAGCCACCACAACGAGTCCTAAGAACGGGTTTGTTCTACACATAGCTGAAGATGATAGTTAAGATAAAAATGGCCAGTGAAAATGTAGGATTGGAGAAAGATGGGATTTCTTTGAAGAGGGGTTTGTCCAATCGCATGTGGGGGTGGATCGTAATAAAGTATCTGGGAGTGTTTTAACTGTTGCAAAAATGTATAAAAGATGTCAACTGATGTGGTTTGTTTATACTTGGGATAGTCTGGTCATGCAACACCATCTAACTGCTCCCCAGCAAATTATACAATAAACTTGCTTTTTATACAAAGCCTACACTCGTTCTTCAAGTGGTGGGCCCGTTTGGGTTGAGGTGATTAAGGGGCCCGCCCCTACAGTCAACCATACCCAAGCACATTTTCAATTGCATTCAGCTTGCTTCCCGGTTCTAGATTTCCCCAAATGACAGACCACCTCAGGAAGCAAAGTTGCCCACTTCTTATTAAACACAAGCTAAAGTTTGAAGGATTTCGTTTTTATCCCTCAGAATACAGGAAGGACAGTGTGGTGTTCAAAGGACCAAGCAGTCACAGTGAATGGGTGCATGTCCTTTAGAATAAGCTATGCAAAAGTGCCTGCATTAAATGCGCTGACCGGTGCTGCAACCTGCATATTCGCTGCGGTCAATTAGCGGGTGTCAAAGAATTGATGAACAAAATTCCATAGAACACAATAAGATACTGGCCCTCATTACGACCCTGGCAGAAAGTAACTGACCTGACCGCCATAGCGTAAATAGCGTTTCCGCCATTGCACGATGGAGGAAAGTGCGGCTAATTCCGACCCATCGGCCACGAGCATTACGCCATGGCGGAAGTGCAAAGTCCGCGATGGCGGAAATGTCCCCAAAACGCCCCTCACCGCCGTCGTACGGCGCCCTAGGTGCAATTCCGCCACCCATCATAGCGGTCACCGTAATGAGCGGTAATCGCAAAATACGGTGACCGTAAATATACGGAAACAGAAGTAAAAACATGGGGCCGGAACGGGAAACAGCACGCCGTACACCTATAAAATCAGAATCCCAACACAACCATTAAAAATCCGACCCTGAGACACTCCCAACCCGTTAGCCACCCTAGTTAAAACAATCGAAATGGGAAAAGTTGCCAAAAAAGCGTGCGACCGCAAGCGGCAGGTCCACTTCTCCCATGAGGAACTCACCGTGCTCACAGAGACCCTCCAGGAGAATGCTGCCGTCGTCTTCTCGACGCAAATGACCAGGACGGCACTTGCGAACAAGAAGGCCATATGGGCCCTGGTGGCACAGCGGGTAAGTGCGGTGGGGACCGCACCCCGCAACCCACAGCAATGCAGAAAGCGATGGGACGACTTGCGGATACGCGTACGGAGCATACTATCAGCCAACCGTAACATTGCCACAGCTACCGGGGGAGGATCGGAATCACCCATCAAGTTGACCCCCTGGGAAGAAATCTGTGCCTCCACCATTGGAATGGAGAGTATAGAGGGAGTCGGAGGGATGGAGAAAGGAGTGCAGACATCCGAAGAATCAGGTAGGTGGGCCAAATAAAACAATGCTAAATCCACAATGTCCAATCATGTGAAGTACCATGTGTCCACATAGTGCAACAGAAACACATGTCCAGGAGAACGTCCACATACACTGGCCTGATAGCGCACTTTAAAAGTCACATTAAATACATAAATAATTAAAAATCCTAAAAATACTCTCTACACGTGCAGCATGCACACCCTAACTGCAGGCTGCAAAACAACTGCATCCTCAATCCACACAAAAATGAAACCACCTCCAAGGCCCTGACCCAAATCACCCTCAGATACCACCCCAATGCATGTGATACATTGCCATTCCAATTTCCACAGACCCATAAATAACGCTCGCCCTCCTTTACTCCACCACAGGGTCCGATTCAAACGACGAGCTCCAGGACACCCCTACCAGCACACCTGCAAAGAGGGCCAAGACCAACGGCCAAAGACCCTCCACCTCAGCTGCACGGATCAAGACACGGCAGCAGCACAAATCAAGTGGCAGCACACAGGAGGGGACTCCAACAGGCACCCCAGCAGCCAGCATGCCCACAACAGCAGCACCACAGGTCCCCCCAATGGATGCCACAGAAGGCACTGCTTCTGGTGGCAGCAGCACCATAGGTGACACTGCAATAATGGCAGCATGCTCCGACACAGAAAACAGTGCTGTCGATGTAGGACCCATCCATGACCTGTCTCAATCCCCCTGTTTGTTTCATCCCTTACACCATGAGGATACCACGCAGGGGCACCCACAAGACGACGACTGGCCATCCCCCACAAGCCCTGTGGCAAGGCAACATGAGGTCATCAGCCCCTCTGTGACACCACCGCAAATGGCCATGGCCCAGCAGAGGCAACAGTCCCTCAACCAGGTGATCGTGCAACAGCAGCAACTGGCCACGCTCCTCAAGGAGCATGCTGATGAATGTGGGGGTACTAAGGCAGTCATAGAAACATCTACTGAGACACTTAGGGCACAAATGGAGAGAAGTACAGAGACACTAAGGGTACAAATGGAGAGAAGCACCGAGAGCCTGAGGGTACAAATGGAGAGAAGCACCGAGAGCCTGAGGGGGGAACTGCATGCGACGTCCAAAGACATATGTGGTGAACTTGCCGCTGTGCGCCGTGTGCTCACTGAGCTCTCACAAACCCTTAGGGACATGCATGGACGTGAGCAGGCAGAGACATCATCCGTTGCAAGTTCCGTCCAGGGCAGCCCCCAACATACATTTGGGAGGAACCTGCGCTCCACAGGCAGGGGTGCCCCTGATACCCGGAGAGGGGGCTTGCAATAGCGTCTGCCCACTGACAATGAGCATCTTTGGACACTGGTGTTCGGGGGGGAGGTAGGAGGGTGGAGGGGGGGTGTTGGGTGTTGGGCTTTCTTGGGTGGCGGGTCGATGGGGTGTGTAATATAATTTCACATATGCTATAAACATTACATAATCACCCAATGAGATGTGTGGACATTGATCTTTGTGTACGAGGCCTTTATAGGCGTACATTCCACATTGTGCATGTTCCAGACACACACAGTTCCACAAGTCCCGTGTCCATGTATCAGCCACCAGGCGTGAGTGCTAGAAGCATGAATCTATGGACTATGGACTCCTTGAGGTGCTGCCACATCCCCACCCTCATCATGACCATCTTCAGGTGCTTGTAGTTCTGCGTCAGGGGGCATGGGCACATTTCTACGTACGCACATGTTGTGTAGCATGACACATGCCATGACCATCTTTGCAACCTTCTCATGGCGGTACAGGAGTGCCCCGCCAGACCTGCTGAGGCAGCGGAAACGAGCCTTCAGTAGGCCGAATGCCTGTTCAATGACTACACGGGTACGTGAGTGGGCATGGTTGTAGTCCTCCTCATGCTGGTTCTGTGGGTTCCGGAGCGGTGTAAGGAGCCATCTCTTCAGTGGATACCCGGCATCACCTGTATGTGGACAATAAAGGATGTTTGTGGAATGACATTGATACGTACGCATCCCCCCCCTACCTGCCAGGTCATTTCCGCATCACATACCCCACATTATCATGCATGAAATGAGACTCACCGAGTAGCCAGGATCTGTTCCCTGCGTGTCGCTCCATGTAGCGTGGTATTGTAGAGTTCCTCAAGACCATAGAATCATGGGTTGATCCAGGAAATCGGGCACAACAATGTGTAAAGATCCTGTTGGAGTCACACACCATCTGTACATTAAGAGAATGATATTGTTTCCGGTTGCGGTACTGGGCCTCCATGGCATGTGGGACAACCAATTCCACATGGGTGCAGTCGATGGCACCAATGCAACCCGGTATGCCGGCCAGTGCATGGAATCCAACTTTTGTGTTAGTAATGTCATGCTCCGAGCGTGGTACAGAGATGTAGTCGTCTGCGTGCTTCAGGAGGGCATCGAGTACTTGCGATAGTGTCCGTGAGAACAGTGGCTGTGAAATGCCATGCAACTGTCCGACTGTGTGCTGGTAGGTGCCTGTGGCCAGGAAGTGGAGTACAGACACCACCTTCAGTAGGGGTGGGATGGCGGTTGGGCTATCTATCATGCTGACAAGGTCAGCGTGTGTCATGTTCACAATGGCGGTTATGGTGTCCCCGTCCAAACGGTAGAGGGTGTGGATCTGCTCAGCAGTGAGGTTGAACGGATGAGCTCGGAGGCGTGGGATTGCGGGCTGCCTGCGTGGTGGTAGTGGCTGTGCTGGTGGCCCTTGCTGGCCCTGCCTTGCCCTCCTCCTCCTGCGTCTCCTCTGTGCGGCCGGTTGTTGTAGTAGTTGGTGTTCGTCTTCTTCTTGAAGTTGGAGTACTTGCAGTGCTATCAGGTCCCCCAGGGCCAACATCGCTAGTCCTGCCGGTAGCATTTTGGAGTGGGTGTGGTTGTGGGAGGGGGTTGGGTGTGCAATTTATGTGTTTTCAGGCTGTATAGCCTCCACCTGTGGTGATTCATTCCACCTGTGCCAGCTGCAATCCCCTTTGGGCGAGCACTGTACCGAGGTTCACCGACGGGCGGGGCGTCCCATTTGTGAGTGAAGCCAGTTGCCATTTTCACACACTGCCGCACTACATGGATGAATTTGTGATTTCAAGCGGTCACAGATGCCTTATCGACGTGATGTTGCAAATGAGGAATTCGAAGGACAGCGCTTTCGGTTTTCAGCTAGCGGCGAGGAGACGCCCACAGGTCTGACTGCAAATATAACGTTCTATTGTTTAATGTCCTTGGGACAGGGGCCATGGCGAGAATGCAATGATTGATATGAATAGTATGGGATGCGCAATAGCGTAGTGGACGATAAGGCAGGACGTTCCCAAATACATGTTACTTCACAACACTAGGATTCCGGGCTGGAGCACAGTGGATTTTGCAGACTGCATTGCGCACAGACTCAATGGAAGTTTCAAATGTGATGTGAGTAAATAATCAGGCGTTTTCATACCGGGATGAGGGAATGATGTATGGATGCATGGACAGATGATTTAATTGAGAGTTTGCCATGTACATGGCTTTTCGGGATCTATCCCCTTCCCCTGCGCTATGTGATGCAGAGCTGCCATAGTGGGACCATCGTCTATCTGCCCTTGTTGAACCCTCCCTGTCTCGACGCGCCTTCAAACACTTGTGTCTATGCACGTTACGAATCCCATCTAATGGATTCTGTCTTAACAGACGCATGCACACAAACACTCGTTTGTAATAGTGTTTTCACCTTGATTTATATAGTTATGATTCGCAAGTGATTTTTGGGTGGAACTAATCCTTTTGAGTGGGCTAGCATGCATATGGCTGTGGATTTAGTGTGATAATTGAAGTGAGTAATACAAATGAAGTTCTGATGCCCATGCTATTCTTTTTCATTTCATTTGGGTGACAGGTATCTCCTCCCCTTTTGCCGCTGCCATCTGTATGCCACTCCTGCAGATGGCTTTTACTCCCGACACCTGCTGCTTCGAGTTAATCAGTGGAGCACCATTACGATCTTATGGGACGATCGCCAATGGGCCACATGCCCTTACGCAGTACTAGTGGCTAGGAGCTACATATCAGCCTTTCAGCTGGACTAGTGCCTACCTAATGGGACGGCCCTGCGGTTCTCGGCGCTTCCATGTTGCCTTTTTGAACGTGAATGTAGCCCCTGTGTACCATGAAGGAACAGGGCGTCACACAAAGAGAAGCTGGTCATTTATTGCGGATGCAGCCCACAGTAATGAAAAATATTTTGGAGTTTATGACCTAATAGCTGTATGGGCTTGGTGAATTTGATGTGCATTAAAATTTGATTCTGATTTCAACCGTGTAGCGTTATTCTTTGCAAGTAATGTAGCATATTCCTATTTGTGGAGCGGTGTATTGTGAGGAGATCTGCATTGGGTTCCGGCTTCTGAGTATAGTTGCGTGGTACTGTACTGGCCGCGTTTGCCTACGAAGCACAGTAAGGTCAGGGATGGGGCCTGCCATTATGACTGTTTTAATGATGTCATGCTCAGGGGCGGGGGATTAGCTTTTGTGTAACAGATGCCGGTCAGCCAGGTGGATTGGTGGAATGATGTGATTATCAGAAAATGGCTGGTCACAGGTGCCTGTGTTTGCGTGCGTTTCTTGGAGGGAGACTGAGGTCATGCCCATTGGAATAGCTTCTGTATTCGTGCCATCTGTGCCCTGCAGCTCCCATTGGCCCCTCTTGAGATGAGCCTGGCTGCTCAGTCACTCTGCGAACTTGTGTGGTACATGCTTATGCTGATGGTTGGTTTGTTTACTGGCATGAGTACAGGGCTGGTGCAGTCTCCCTCAGGATACTGCTTTGAATGTTGCCTTACACTGGTGTCAAGCGATGGGGGCCTGTTGTTGTTTTGTCTCATGTTTCAGTTCATATTGCTGTACTTGAACCTTCACGTGCCTGTGCTGCATCAGTACGGCAATGGTGCCATGCCAAATATGGATGGCCACTCACAAGGCACTTGGAGCCCCTACATTCATTTGTTCGTTGGCATGCATGGGTGACTTGTGCATTTCACTGGTTGCATTGTGTAACTTCATTGCACCTACGAGGTGTTGTGCAATGTGGGCAGGGAGTGGTGTACAGGCACTCAGTAGGGCCATTTACGGTTGGTTCGCGATGCCGTAATTCTCACCATGGCGGAATGGTACTTTCCGCCATGCTTGATGGCGTTAAGTGAATGTCCGCTAGGGTCAGCATTCGCGTACCGTTGCGCCATGGTGGTAATTACGGTTTTGCATGGCGCGCGTGCGCGTACTTGGTGCAGTTTGCGTTGGCGTTCACTACGGTGTCGCTGATGGCATCGTACTTTACGGTGACGGGTCATAATCGCACCGAGCGGTATTTGATGGCGGTGTTGCATTTCCGCCATCTTTTTTCGATTTCCGCCAGGGTCGTAATGAGGGCCACTGTGTAAAGCCCACCCTCTCACTCAACATAACCATAGTTCAGGTTAAGGAGTGTGCAAAGATGGGTCATCCATCACCTTGCCAACGGCCATCACACTGATCTAGTACCTGGATCCAATAGGGTCTTCTACAAGGGACATCGCTGACAGAGGCCCAGTATCAACTCCAAGGGCCTACTGTCACACCTGCAGAGTGATAAGTAGACTAAGAGGAATCACTCCTAGAGGTCCCACTGTAAGGTGTTGTCCATGGTTAGCGTCCCAAAACATGTTACCCACTATGACTTTTCGTCTAGGTGATGACCACTTTGATTTGCTCTGAGGTGTTCCATATTGTAACAAGCTCCTAGATATCTGCATTATAATTTTCCCCAAGCTCTCGCTGTGTGACACTCTATGTGTTTTTCTACTGTGATCCTGCTCCTTGTTGCTCCCCCACTTTGCTTTGCGTCTAGGTTTCCTCCAACGGTGAATTGCCCCTGGGTGCTTTCCCTGCTGTGCTATCCACCTGGGTGTTCTCAACTGTGCTTTTTCCTTCCAAGCGCTCCCCTACTACAGTGACTGCATGGCTATATCCTGTTCCCCATGTCCAGACTGTGTCCCTCAAAACCCGACACATGAAAGACTGTGTCAGGAAGCGCGACATGCAGTCGACTGGGATTTGAGGGACGGGGTCTGGAGACTGTGATTGGGCAGGCCTGGATGCCTTTTAAGGTAAGTGGTCGGGGCATGGGGAGTGTGGCAACGGGGTCGTGCAGTGGTAGGAGGGATGCATTGGTTGCCCTCATAAAGGACAAAGGGAAGGGATACGCAGACATAAGATTGATCCTGAGGGGCACAATCTTAATGGCTACGTTCTGCAGAGCCGGTCTTATGATTGCGACATTCGGACATAGATTATTATACCCATTGGGATAATATAGGTGCCATTTGGGGTCTCACTGCCTATTCCCCCACTAACCAGCTCAAGGTTTCCTTACTATGCACATCGACTAAGCCATCCACACATGACAGCTGTTATGTACATGCCACATCACTGTTTAATGCAGTGACGTGGTGGATTAATAAAGAGCCGGGGGTGGGAGTTTCCCAGCCATTCCCATGCCAACCATCAAAGCTGGCTAACGCGCCTTTTCTTTTATTGCGGCCCCTGCCGGGCCATTCACTGTGCACAAGGTCTCCCTCCTTCACAACACTAGCGAAGAAGGAGTGAAACGACCTGCTTTCCACCATTCACTTTCCTCTGATACATGCAAGTTAAGCTGAATGTCGCACATGCAGCAACCTGCAGAACAGCCACCCCCCAGACCTGAAACATGGTGAAGAGCACAAAGAACCCACATCAGTGCCTCCAGAGAGCACCAGGCACAGGAAGTGGGGACACCCACACTGCATTCACTGCAGGGGGCAGCTACTCTCCAGTTGAGGGGGACCACCCCAAATTGTACTATAGGTGGAGGACTGCATTGGAAAGGGCATGGCAGAGGGTACATCGCGGCCAGGTACCCTTCAAGAATGGCGGCGTAGCTCACCACACCCTCAACAGCAGCATAACTGCAGCTTTGGACACTTTTGACCCATACACAGACCCCTCATTGGTGGTACCCAGGTGAACCATCTGGCTGCAGATGTTTGAGATGGCGATGGACTGCAAGGACGTCACAACACCAAGGAAGATGAGATTGGACTTACTGTTGAATGTGGGAAAAGATGTTTTGCACATTTTCAACTCCCTAGCCTTAGCGGATGGCCCGGATGTATATAGGTCGTGAAGGATGCCCTCACAGAGCATTTTATGCCACAGCTAAATCCTGACTATGTGACATTCTACTTCTGCACTATGATCCAGACCGATGATGAAACCCTTGATGCATATCACACCAGGCTCAGACGGTTGGCTCTATCATGCGATTTTGGCTACGTCGACAAAGAGATCAGATGCCAAATATTAAACGGTATGCAATCAGAGAAATTGCGAAAGATAGTTTTGAGTGAGAAAGGCATCCCCTAGCATGGATACTAGAATATGGATGCCAGAGGGAACTATCACACGTCAGGGCAGCCCACATGGCCACCACCCTGCAGAAGCTACAACTCACCCCAGTGACCACAGTTGCACAGATCAAAAATCGCCCAATAACAAGGGAGGAGAACTGTGAATCTCACACAGCTCCAGGATGGCAACCAAGGACACCAGGGCCGAACAAATGTGAATGGTACGGAGGTCCACGCAATGGGAAACGAACTGCCCAGCCCAGGGGACCACATGCAGTGCATGCGGCCACCAACCCCATTATGTAAGAGTGTGCCAGTCATCGGGCCCACCCCCACGAAACTGGGCCCAAACTCCTAGGACATACACCAGGAAGAAGAAACAAGCAGACACTCACCTTGTCGTGACGGGGAACAACTCCTCCACCGGGGAACCCGGAGAATAGCATGAAGGAGTTGCAGCAGCAGTTGAAACAGGATGCATGAAGAGAAAAGGGAAGATTCACCTAATTTCGGCCCTAGAACAAGGGGACAAGTCACTGTAGAAGAAGAGGAGGCCCAGATTTCTCATATTGGTGCAAAGACAAGAAACAGTGATGACGGTTGACACAGGAGCCTCCGTAAACGTCATGCCAGTGGGGGATGTTCAAGCAGATGCGACCGCAGCCAGAACTGAAAAACACGGACCCTCTCTTATACGTGTATGGCTGCAAGAAACCACTACTGGTGATGGGATTGTTACAAACAGCGCTCAGAGGGGGCAAATAAGTCAGATCGAAAATCTACATCGTTAATGCGGGCATAGAGTGCCTACTCAGCTGGGAATCTGCAGAAGGCGTGGGCCAATAAAATTCATAGGTGATGTTACAGACTCTAATGACGTCCATGAACTACTAGCGAAACACCCCAACCTACTCCAGAAGATAGGATGCCTGAAAGGAAAGCTTATCAAGTTACACATCGATACAACAGTGCAACCCATAGCAGTGCAGCAAAGGTGGATGCCGTTCCACATGCGAAACCTGGTTGCTAAGGAGCTCCACAAGCTCAAGAAAGCAGGCTAAATAGAGACAGTATCAGGCCCCACCCGTTGGTCTCCCCATGGTCATTGTCAAGAAACCGAAGCAACCAGAAACGGTACGCATCTGCATTGACATGCGCCAACCAAACGCTGCTATAATTAGGGAACCCCGACCCTGGACAAAATTGTGATGGACCTGACCGGATCCAAGCTTTTCTTCAAATTAGACTTGAATGCCGGGTACCACAAGTTGAAGTTGTACTGAGACTCACAGTACATATCTACGTTCTCAACCCACCTTGGCCTAAGATGATACAAAATACTGAGTATTCCAGCAGGCAATCCATTCGGTCATCCAGGGTATTCCAGGGGTATTCAAATATCAGCAACGACATCCTGGTACATGCCAAAAACAGAGAAGAACACCTATGCCGATTGGAAGCGGTCCTCGACAGGCTAGAGAACACCAGTCTAAAAATCCACAAGGAAAAATGTGAATTCCTGAAAGAAGAGCTAACGTTTTTCGGATACGTTTTCAGGAGCACGTCGTGGACATCAAAGGAGCGACGCCACCCAATACGCCCACAGAGGTGTGCAGCTTCCTAGGCATAGCCACATATTGTGGCAGGTTCATACCTAACCTAGCAACCATATCAGAACCCCTGTGAGAACTGACCAAATCCAACACCAAATGGGACTGGAGCACTTTTTGTCAAGAGGCATTTGAGCAGATCAAAGACTCGCTGTCGGTGGACACAACTATGGCTTACTACAACGCCACCCTACAGACAGAACTCTATGTGGATGCAAGCCCTGTCGGGTTGGGAATGATCCTGGTACAACCATTCCCAACAGGAGAGGTAAAACCAATTACATACGCCTCACACGCCCTAACGCCCATGGAGCAATGATATTTGCACATAGAAAAAGGGGCCATTGCAGTCCTGTGGGGTTGCCGACATTTCCACCTCTGTCTCTATGGTCGGAAGTTCAAGGCATACACACATCACAAACCCCTAATACCAATATTCACGGGATCAGCCTCACATTCTGCAGCGAGGATTGGAAAATGGCTACTGCACCTCCAGCAGTATGATTTTGACCTATTGTACCAAGTAGGAGCAGACAACACTGCAGACTTTCTGTCTAGGCCCCCGAGGACGGCGACATCAGTGGAAGTCAGAGAGTCCAAAGAGACAGTATCGCAGACATCCTAGAAGCAACCAACGCAGAATCGTGCAGCGACATAGTGAAAAATGCAATACTCGCAGGCGAGTGGAAATCATTCCAACTTAACATCCACAATCTCACGACGGCCGCTAGAGATTTTCGGACAGGGGCATTCACAGTCCGCCAGGAGCTGTCTATCACAAGTGATGGGCTGATACTGAGAGGCACACGCCTACTCATTCCCACCAGCCTACATGACAGAATCATCACCCTAGCACACGAGGGACACCAAGGGATGGTCAAAACTAAGACCCGGATACGACACAGAGTGTGGTACTCTCAGATAGATGCAAAAGTCGAGAGCGTGATTTCGTCATGTCACCCATGCCAAGTGACCAGCGCAACACCGAAGCCGGAACTAATACGATCTGCTGCAATGGGCACAGCATATTGGGAGGCTATTAGTGTTGACTTCTGCTCAGTACAGGAGGGGACATACCTTTTAGTCGCCGTAGACGATTACTTACGCCACCCCGAGGTAGAGATCATACCATCAACAGTGGCAGAGGCAGTAATCCCGGTCCTGGAAAAGATATTCACAACACACGGGTTGCCAAGGTACATTAAGAGTGACAACAGTCCTTCTCTGTCCTTCTTGGCTGTTTGGGGGAAGAGTCATTGCAGCTTTACTTAAGCCTGAGCTGATTGTGTGGTTAGGGGAGGGGATAGGTGCAGCCAACAGTGCCAGAGGCACCAAAGTCTGCAGCCTCAGGCCAGGCCAGCCATTAGGGCTGCAGAAAAACAGCTGCAGCGGAAGTTGATAGTAGTACAGCTGGAGAACCGCCAGGGACCCGTCTACAGGAGGTAGAAGTGGGTGACCGCGAGGACAGAAAGTGGTGTTCACTATGCAGGTTCCCCACTGACAGCACAGCCCAAGTCTGCTGCCCCAGCAGTCATTGGGCAATACAGGCAGATGTGCCAGTATTTTAGTTGAGGCTGGGCCTCATTCAGCTCTTGCTGCCAACTCTGATAATAAGCTGCACATATACAAACAACACTTTCCAACTCGGCTGCAGTTGCCTACTCATGTCAGTAGATGCTAGCAGGTTAAGCCCAGGTAACATATGAAACTGCTCAGTTTATTGGGCCACCCGCTGTCCGTATAGCACATGGGTCTGCAATCTCTGGTCCTCCAGATGTTTGTGGCAACAACTACCATCAGCCCTACCCAGCATAGTCAATGGCGTAGATGTGCTCATTCAGATGCCCTTTGTGGATTGGAGTGCACCAAAAAGGTTTTTGAGAATCTGCCCCAGAGTGCATATTGAACTACACGTGCAGGACGTATGCACTATTCACAGATATCCCGCCCCCCACCACCCCATTTCATAGCAGACGTTTTACTGAGTGAAGGGGTGGTGGAGTAGAAGGGGACGGTAGGATGGTAGTACGGGGGCCTGGCCCCCCAATAAAAAATCCACAGTGAAATGTCCACCTAAAGGAAATGTCCTAGCTCCCCATGCGCGCATGCGCAAGTTGCACGACTTCATGCTGCACATACTTATCTTGCACTGTGCTTGTAGAATATGTGCTGAGGGAAAGGTGCATCTCAACACTTGCAGGGGGGATACAAAAAACGATTAGAGACAGGCACCTCTTTGTACCAATCGCACAATTGTGACTTAGTGGAAGAAATCACAGCTACCCTGACAAAGAGGCATCTTGGCAGGTTGTATGCCTAACTATACGGCTCTGGCATAGCTCTCAACCATTTGTGTCGCAAAAGCGGGTGAAAACACCCGATTTTATTTTTGGCGGGTGAGAGGCCCATTGAAACAAATGGGCGTGCAGGAGGCTTGGCGGGTGAGTCAGCTGTTTACAAGGCGGGTGACACCCGCCAAAAGCGTGTGAGTTGAGAGCTATGGGCTCTGGGCATTATATCGACGGATGGCAGTGTGACAATGCTGCCAGGCAGGCCCAGCGGGCAGGAGAGGGTTGACTTCAGACCCGTTGTCCATCTTCAACGTGCGGTCAGTCAGTCCAGCAAACAGGCCCCATGGCCAGCACCATCCATCCGTTTCAATTTAGTGTAACCTATCTCCTGCACGAGGACATAAATCACCGGACTTCCTGCTTGTCTATTTCCGGTTGAGGCATCATGTGTGGCGCTATTCTGTAAACGTAGCTGAGCTCCGTTTCTTCTGTCCTTGGCTTTGTTAGATAGGCCGCTCTGCAGCAGGATCATGTGCTGAGGGTCCTACTAGACGTGTGGAAAGCAGGTTCGTTTGGGTACGCTGCCTCCACTGTCCAAATACCCATGGGTGACAGCTTCTAATTTTTCCCTACTAGGGCAGCCATTTCCCCACACCGCGGTCTGGATTTCAGCAAGCAGGTGAGCAAAGTGAGGGAGCCCATCCCAACCCAGTTTGAAACAGTGCATTTTACAACACAATTTTTAGAAGGAATTGGAAAAAAGCCACAGGTTTTACAGTTAGCACTGCACATATAACATTTCAGCAACTGTCACTCAACGTATTGTGCTGTCTTTGCATCTTTCTACTTTAGGACTTTTTCTTTAGTATCGAATATGGAGCCCTGATATTGGTCAAAACGACTGCAGTACCATCACTTTCATGTACATTACCTTAATGACTGCAGTACCAAGCCCTGCAGTTCATGTACACAATTTACGGGGTAATTCATAGAATTCAGCGCACAAGTGGCGCACGCGGCTGGCACACAGTGTGCGCGTGCGGCAGTCTGCGCCAGCCGCGTGCGCCAAAATCCATTTCCGCGCACAGCGTATTCATGGATTTCAACATCCATAACTAGCCGTGGCGCAGAGTAGCGCAGCGACACTGCAGCAAAGCCAGTTACGCCCCAACCCCTCCCCGTGCGCCATGAACAGCGCACAAATCCCGTACATGGCGCACAGCCCAGTGGACCAGCATACAGCCCCCCAACCACGAAAAACGTCCGTAAAAATCCCAGCGCACCCCTCCGAATACACGTACCCCGCTGCATGGGAAGTGTTACATGCGATTGGCCCTGTGCGAGCGGGATACGTGTATTTCGGGGGCACGCAGGAAGTTTTACACATGATTGGACCTGTGCGAGTGGGGTACGTGTATTGCGGGGGTGCGTGGGAAGTTTTACACGCGATTTGGCCTGTGCGAGCAGGGTACGTGTATTGCGGGGGTGCGTGGGAAGTTTTACACGCGATTGGGCCTGTGCGAATGGGGTACGTGTATTTCGGGGGTGCGCGGGAAGTTTTACATGCGATTGGCCCTGTGCGAGCGGGGTACGTGTATTTCTGGGGTATGTGGAAGTTTTACACGCGATTGGCTCTGTGCGAGCGGGGTACGTGTATTTCGGGGGTGCGTGGGAAGTTTTACATGCGATTGACCCTGTGCGAGTGGGGTATGCATATTTTGGGTGTGCGCTGGAAGTTTTACATGCGATTGGCCCTGTGCGAGCGGGGTATGTGTATTTCTGGGGTGCGTGGGAAGTTTTACACGTGATTGGCCCTGTGCGAGCGGGGTACGTGTATTTCTGGGGTGCGCGGGAAGTTTTACACGCGATGGGCCCTGTGCGAGCGGGGTACGTGTATTTCTGGGGTGCGCGGGAAGTTTTACACGTTTTTGGCCCTGTGCGAGCGGGGTTCATGTATTACTGGGGTGCACAGGAAGTTTTACACACGATTGGGCCTGTGCAAGTGGGGTACGTGTATTTCGGGGGTGCCCCAATGAATTGCCAGTGTGTGTCCTCCCAGGTGTGCCCTCTCCCCCTCCCCAGGGCCTGCAGGCAGACCCCAACACAGGGGTACACACTGCACCCCTGGCCATGCCCCACAGGCAGCCCATCCACCCTGGCGAAGCCCATCAGCCAGCCCACATGTCACAGCATTGAGGGTCACCTGCCAGCAGGCCTCGACCCATGTCCCCCAGCACCCCCATCCACCCAGCATTGAGGGGCACCTGCCAGCAGGCCCCGACTCATGTCCCCCAGCACCCCCATCCACCCAGCATTGAGGGTCATCTGCCAGCAGGCCCGGACTCATGTTCCCCAGCACTCCCATCCACCCAGCATTGAGGGTCACCTGCCAGCAGGCCCCGGCTCATGTCCCCCAGCACCCCCATCCACCCAGCATTGAGGGGCACCTGCCAGCAGTCCCTGACTCATGTCCCCCAGCACCCCCATTCACCCAGCATTGAGGGGCACCTGCCAGCAGGCCCCGACTCATGTCTCCCAGCACCCCGGTCCACCCAGCATTGAGGGTCACCTGCCAGCAGGTCCCGACTCATGTCCCCCAGCACCCCCATCCACCCAGCATTGAGGGTCACCTGCCAGCAGGCCCCGACTCATATCCCCCAGCACCCCATCTACCCAGCATTGAGGGTCACCTGCCAGCAGGCCCCAACTCATGTCCCCCTGCACCCCCATCCACCCAGCATTGAGGGGCACCTGCCAGCAGGCCCTGATTCATGTCCCCTTGCAACACGAAAGGAAGTCTTGACATGCAATGATTTCACCAATCCACCCCACACCGACATGCCTATGTCAGGACACAAATCAAAAGTCAATCATGTACATCAACACATGTCCGTCACACACACACACACACACACACACTGTTTGCCATAGATTGTGTAAAACCACAATTTTACATGCATGAACCCAATCAGCGAATTCCACACATGGAATTAAAATATCAAAATGTATTATAAACAAAATCAATGTAATGAAATGAAAGGCAAAAAAAAATACAAACATGAAATGAAATGCATGGCCAAAAATATGAAAAATGAAATGTAAAAAGAATCCAAATAAATCCTGAAGAAAAATGGTCCAAATTCTCTGTCCACCAAAACAAATCCAAAGGAAACGTAAAAATCAAAATCCATTGCCCCATGGTGAAATCCAAAGAAAATGTGCACATAAATCCAAAGTCCAACTATGTACAAGGAATTTTGAAAGGGTCCATGAGCCCAACAAAAGAACTGAAACCTAGCTAAGAAACTACCTAAGAAATTACTATATACAAAAGTGTGGGGCATAGTCCAATCACCCCAAAATAAATGAAAACGAAAATGAAACCTAACACTAAAAACTATTTACAATGGTGGCAGGCTAGTCCGACAGCTCACTTTCCGATGTCCCGGGCCAGGGCATTGTCGAACTCCTGCTCAATGTCCTGGAGGCGGTCCTCTTCCATGGCCCGAGGGTTCGCAAGGACGATGCCATGTTGGACTCCAACTCCCTGCGAATAGCCTCGAGGCACTCGGCCCGCCTCAGTGCCCTCCGCATGGAGTTCTCCGCCCTGACCATTGTGAGCCGTGCCTCTTCCGCCCGCCGCCGCTCTGCATCTATATGCTGGCTCAATCGCAGCCACACGGAAGACACACCCATTCCAGGGTCCTCCTGCCCTCTGGCCGATGCCTGCCCCTCTGATGTCGATGGCCCCGAGCCATCATTGCTCCCACCTAGAGCCTGCTGCTGCTGCTGCTATCCATGTGCCCTGTCCGATGATGCCTGCACATCCTCCATCCATCTGCTGGTCTCCAGTTGTTGAGGTGTCCACCCCTGCTGGACCGCCGACTCCCGACTGTGGCAGGGATGGGAGCTCCACCAAGCTGGCTGTGTTGGTCGGGCCAGGTCCACATGGGGCTCTTGTGGAATCTGGGCCGGAAGACGGCAGGGAGAACGACTGGCGTATAGTCTCCACAGAGGAGGAGAAGTCCGCCAGAGTGCACGACACATGTAGGAACCCACCGACAGGGCCCCTC
This sequence comes from Ambystoma mexicanum, assembly GCF_040938575.1. Classification (NCBI taxonomy): domain Eukaryota; kingdom Metazoa; phylum Chordata; class Amphibia; order Caudata; family Ambystomatidae; genus Ambystoma; species Ambystoma mexicanum. The sequence continues at coordinate 1,146,221,651 of NC_090923.1, read as the reverse complement.
CCAACAGTGCCACGTTGTGACGCTGCTCTTCGTGATGGCGTGCGTGCTCCCCCCAGGAAGCACGCATGTCATCATGAATGACACGCGTGCGCAACGCAACGCCAATCAGGACGGAACCCATACGGTCATGGGACTCCTCGTTCGCAGGTAGTGGAGAGGCAGATGACGTGGGCCTCCCCCCTACCTGCGGACGGGCCTGGAACGGGGCATCCCTGCTGGTGCATGGTGGTGCAGTCACAGGGTCAGGGACAGCGACATGCACAGGCCCCTCCGCGGTGACCTGTGCTGCCCCCTGACCCTGGCCCTGGACTACACCACTTGCACCAGTGGTACTACCCCCACCAGGCCCCATGTGCGTCTCAGTAGCGGGCTCCTCCTCCTCTGTGGAGACCACCAACCTGGATGTCTCTGCACCGTCATCTGCCATTGCAAGCCCCTGTGAGGGCTCACCCGGCCCTTCCGCTACAGCCGTAGTGGCAGATGCGGCACCAGTCCCCTCGCTCCCGGATGATGGCAATTCCTGGGAGAGTGGCTGGGCCTTGCGTTGCAGCCCGGTGGCGGCATCCCCGCCGCTTAGCTCTACAGCGCCGTCTCCTCCCTCTTCTTCACTGGACACTGCGTAGAGGGAGACATAGAACACAAGCATCAGGGTACTGTACAATAGTCCCCTAGACAGGAAGCAATAATACATGAGTGGCACTATCAAACGTCACTTCCATCCTGTCCCTCCACAACACATGGGTCAATGCACACAACACACATGCAGAAACAGGCACGGTGCATGCAATCAACATCAGCATCCATGTACAAGGGCATCTGTTAACCAAAATGTTGCCTTCTAACTCACATGCATCATGGCTCATACTGACCCCATGCACACACGTCACCGGAGGCTCATGCATCCATGGTGTTTCAAAGTCACACACACGCTTCTCAGACACACAGACATGCACACCATACATGTACATGAGAGCAGCATCCATCTCTCACCCACCACCCATGTCCAAGAACAGGGACTGGCATGCATTCATGTGTGCATTCTGCATGCAGCTCCCCATGTCTCATTGGAACACATGCACCATCCATGTGGTTCACGGATTACTGGCCTCACATGCACTACCATGATGTCCCAGCTCACACACATCCATACATGGCCTATGTTACACATACATGCAAGTAGCTGACTACCAGCACACTGCAACATGCCCTGTTTCACACAGCAATTCATGGCCACTTACTGCTCAACTCCAGACGGGCCTGCATCCTGAGGATCTGGCGGTGAAGCACTGGGCGAATGCGCTCCAGGACCCTCATCTGCTGGTTGGTAAGCTGGCCCCGGCGCCCAGCTGCATCCTCTGCCTCTAAGAGGCGCCGGGCCTTCCTGAGGGTCCTGGACTTGTAATCCTTCCAGCGCTTCTGGACGTGTCTCAGGTCTCAGGGTGCCAAACCCTTCGCGTTGATGGCACCCACGATGTCCATCCAGATCCTCCTCCGTCCTTCCTTGTCGGCGCGCGATGGTGTGAAGAGGGCATCATAATGCCCCAGGACATGCTCCACCAGGACACCAACTTCCTTCTCACTGAAGCTGGTGGCCCTCTCTGGCTGGGGGTCGCCAGTGGTCTTGGATGGTGTTTGCCACGACATGGCGACCCCCGAGCAGCCCTGGGTGGGCAACTGGGTCCTGGGGCTGGGCTGTGGAGTGATGGTATCCCAGTCGGGAGTCTTCTGTTCCAGCAGGGGTGGACACAGCAACTGGACCCCTGCAGATGGCTGACGTGCAGGCACCAAATAGCAGGGCACGTGGGCAGCAGGCAGGCAGCAGCAGATGACAGGTGGGAACGTGCTCGGGGCTCTGGGGGGCAGGAATATGGCCTTCTGGGCAGGAGCGTGGTCTTCCATGTGTTTTCGCGTGGCCAACTTGATACGGAGTGATTTGGCACGTGAAAAAATTGCACGTCAGCGTGAAATCCAAGGAAAGGCCCTTAGCGCGTAAGCGCGTCTGTGACGTTACATACATGGCCGTTTCCCCCAGCACGGGTTAAAGGTGAGCGGGCCAGCAGTTTGCTGTACATGCCTTTCGTGGAGACCGACGTGTGTGTTGCTACTTCGTGGTGTTTCGCGCGCCATCACAACTTCACAGCGGATCAAGGACGTATCTCTTCTTTTGGCGGGGGTTTTGGCTATGTGTGTTTTTCATCATCGCGCTATTCTAACGGTGAGTCGCGCACGCTATTCTTCCCACACCGGGTGCCCCTGTGTATCGCGTACCCGTTTTCGAGGTCATAGTAGCCTGCGTGTACCACGCATACGCATTTTTCATGTTACTGGGTGCCACCGCATACTGCGGGAGGTTAATTCCACGCACATAGGATGCAGGGGGTGCGTGCACGGTTTTACTGCAGTTTTGGGGTGCCTGAGCGTTCCGTGACCCGTCACTACATCACCGGGGTCACATACAGCCTTGCAGGTGCAGGGGTGCTGTTAACATCTTGCATCCCACCCCCTTCACCCCAATTGCCCAGGACAATTGTGGTGTACACCTCCCATTGGCACTCGTCCATCTGTGCCGGCACTACTCCATCTGTGCCATGGTTGGGAGGCCACCAAAGGGGAGGGGCGCCTCAGCTGGGCGTCCTCCTCATGGCGGGTGTGGTCAGGGACGTGGCCTGGGTGACCAGGGAGTAGCCGGACTCCACGGTGTCCAGGGTGGGCGCAGAGGGGGAAAAGGCAGGTGTGCCACTTGTACACGATGTTGTGCCATGTGTCGGTGCAGTCATGCCACCACCCCCTGTGGTTCCAGGAGATGCAGCTTCTGCATCTGGCACTGGCGCCCGTGTGACCCGGCAGTCCGTTTCATCGACTGCCACAGGCCCAAGGGTAGTGGTAGCTGCAGGTGCAGCTGTGGACACCACCACCCAGGCTCAGGGTCTGCCAGCGCAGGCTGCGTTGGCACTTGAGGAGTCCTTGGAAGATTTCCAACAGGGCAGGAGGGTAACCGTAGGTGCACGCAGGGCTGCCCTGACCGAGACACGTGTCCCTGGGGCAGTAATGTCATCTGCTGCCCCGACCAGCCGGGTGTTGGCAGGGGCAGGTGCAGCCAACAACACCCCGGTTGTGAGTCTGCCAACCAGGACAGTCGCGGTCAATGACCCTGCCACAGCGGATGTTGCTGCGCAGGGTCCATTAGAGGGCACCCAGCTGCCACTGATGCATGTCAGGCCTTTGGTCGTCCCTCCACCTGCCACTCCCTTGGCTCAATCCACCGGTGCCACTGGCCATACTGATCAGGGCGGCATTTGCCAGCCAGGGTCTGCGCCACAATCCAAGAGGAGGAAGGTTGCACCTGCAGCACAGCCTGGGACCCCACACACATCCACGACCTCCTGCATGTAGAGGAAGAAGCCTTTCTGCAACCAGGAACTGGACTTCCTCGTAGACTACGTGCGGGACCACAGCCGTGACATGCTAGTGGGGCCTAATTGTCAGACTATGGCTGCCCACCGTGATACCGACTGGAAGCAAGTTGCGGAACATGTGAGTGCATTCGGCCATGAGGTGCGCACGGCGCAAGAGTGCAAAAAGCGTTGGAATGACCTCAAACGCAGCGCTGAGGCTAAGAGTGCCTTAAATTACAACTTGACTCTGGTGACTGGCAGTGGGCCTGCACCTGAGGAGGAATACCTCACTCCGCACGAGTCACTCGTTGCGGAGTTCATACCACCAGAATTGGTCGAAAGAGTGGGAGAGATGCCAGACCTTGATGCCCAGTCCAGTGAGTCTTGCTGCGTGTTTGTTGAGGACATGTGTGTTTTACTTGTGTGATGTGTTGTGCATGACTGCCACTAAATGTCATGTGCACAAGGTTCTGATGTGCAAGTAATGCAATGCTTCACTGATGCATGGCTGCTCTGCAGGATGGTGGACATGTGGAGTGGACGGGGACTGTCCGCATCACCACTATTGCACCCTACTCACGTGCTTGTCATCAGGATGCCCCTCCGGTCCATGTTCCAAATCACTGGCCCTTCTGCATGTAGCCTGGGGTGACCTTCCTCTCAGCCCTGGGACTATGTCATAGCATGACTGACGTGCATGTGTCCTCTGCCTGCATGCGGGTACCTCACGTAGGCATGCTTCTTTGCCCCTTCATCCCCCCTCTGCACCCCAATTTCACCTTTGCACTGGTCTGCTTCAATTTTGCCATTGAGTACTTGCCTGTTCATGCATCCTGTGTACATGCTAACGTCCACCAGCCAATATGCCAGACATATGCTGTGGGGTACATCCTTTGTACTTGATGCAGGGTGTCTCACTTGTACTGTGCAGAGGTCAGATGCCCCTCAGGGACATGAGTGCCCATTCATGCTCCATGTGGATTCCATGCATGCCCCTATGTGTCCTTGACTGGATGATCATTGTAGTACGTGTCCAGGGTGACCTACATTGCATGGCATTTCATCAGCCTTCCCATGGCCACTGTGGCTCAGTCCTGCGTCGCACACATGTCTAGGGTGTGACAGTCTGTGTGGGTCACAGGCCTCAGCCTGTTTCATGGACAATGACTCTGTCCAACTGGTGTAGTGTCTTCTTCACACGTGGGTGTACTCCTGAGGTTTCCTCATGTGTCCTGCTTACTGTCCCATCATCATCTGCTGTGTTGTCACTTGACTCACATGATGACTCTCCCCTGCTAAACCTGCTTAACTCCCCACTGAATTCTGCACTAAACCTGCATCTGGGCCACTCTCAGCGACCTCGGTCCAGGGCCCAGCCACTCTCCACCTGCACTGCCTCCTTGGCTCCCCATGCACTGTGGGACTGTCACTGTATCCCTACAGCCCCCTTCCCAGCACTTGCTCTGCACTTACCTCGCACTTGCCACTAGCTGGCCCTTTTTATTTATTATTATTTTGTTTTTTACGCTACTTACCTTGTACTGCACTTTCCCCCCCACCTCCTCCCCCTGCACTTTCTCCTTTTCCCCTTACCTCTGCACTTGCGCGATCTGAATGACACCTGGCCTAGTAGGATCGTTTGTCTGTCTTCCCCTTGTTTCCCTCCCTCCCTGCCTCGTCACGCCTTGAAACACTTGTGTATAGGCGCGTTACAAATACCATATCATATCATATCATATCATGCAATTGATGCTAGTAAACACTGTCTGTCAATACACAGGTCTATGGTCATCCTTTTGATGCCATGGAAGGCATCCCTGCATTTGTACTTGGGGGTGGGGTGGTTTGCTTGTAGCCATGCTACCCATTGCATGCACATTGCACGTGATGGCTGAAGTTGACCTTGCACTGCCTTCACATTTTCTGATACACATCATGAAGTACTTGTACATGTGGCTAGTGAGTAATGTACAAATGTGCTGCACTGCATCGACCCACTTCAGAGCGATATAACACCCTTCTACATGCCTAATCACAGGAGCAACGTCAAGTTGACCCAGCATGCATGGCAGGTTCTCTTTTGTGTGTGACATGTATGCTTCATGTGTTTGGTGTCTGTGTGATGTCTATGTGTGTGTGTGTGTTGTGTGCTTCTAACATGTGTAGTGACCTTTTTTCTCTCTACTTTTCAGATGATGACGCAATGGAGCCAGAGGATAGTGCTGTCATGCCAGGCACAGGGTTGTTATCACTACAGCAACCCGGCACAAGTGGGGGTAGTGGGGTGGTAGGCCACGAAAACCCACATGTGCTACAGTCCATCTTGTCTTTGGCTGGCAATGAGTCCAGCCCTGATGACCACTCTGACGTCCATGTCGAGTTGGATGTGCATCAGGTCCATATGTCAGGGGTGAATGATTCTGATGTGGGCACTCCTCTGTCCATGACACCTGCACTGAGGGGTCAGACAGTCTTGGAACCTCCGCCTGTGGTGGATCACCCTCCACACCAGTCACTGATGTGCTGGGGCCATCACGTTGACGGGGGCATGTAGTCGTGCAGCCGCGGGCGGTGCCAACACAATGATGACACCCGGTCCTTGGGTCCTGCAGGTGTTAAGGCCAGCAATGCGGTCGCCGCGCGCAACCACTGTATACTGAGTGGGAGCAAGACAATTCTGAACGCCAGGGGGCAGCAATGGAGAACATTGCTGTGAGCATGGAGCATGTGGCCCAATCCGTGCTCCCCCCTGTGCTAGGCAGGTGCTTCTCCAGCAGCAGGCAGCACGGTCCACGGCCCGCTCGCTCAGGCTGGGCATGGCGGCCTCAGACAGGGCACGCCAGGCTGAAATGTTGTCTCTGCATGAAGCAATTGCTGCTCACGCAGAGGCACACATGGAGGCCCTGAGGGAGATGTATGCTTCACTCAGATCCACTCTGGGTGTCCTTCTGATGTCCCAGAGGGAGCGGTCAGAGGAGAGGTTTGCGCAGCTTGAGCGTACCATCTCGGCTGAGCTACATGCTTGCCGGGAGGTGCATCAGTTGTCCAGCCAGGCCTTGCAGGAGGAACTTTGTGTTACACATGTTACCTTGCAAGAGGAAGCACGCGTATCACGTGAGGTTCTGCATGCAGACCTATGTGTCATCGCCGCACAGAACCAGGCTCACCCGTCTGGCAGACTTGCTGCCGATGAGGTGCAAGCTGCAGCTAGGCGTGGTCAGGCTCCTGTGACACGTCCTCCTTTCCAGGAAGAGCCAGACTCGGACGACGAGGTATCTCCCACATAGGTCGGGCTGTGCAGGGGTTGAGCCCATGGAGGCTTGTTTTCCTCAACATCATCGCATGTGGGTGTTGAGCAGCACCCTGTACCTCTCCCCTCCTGGGTGCCTCCCCCTCCCGGGTCGTATGTGGCCATTTTTGATTTTTCTTTTAGTTTAGTTAGTTAAGTTTCTATTTGATAGTTAGTTTAATTAGGTAATGTAGGTTTTTGATAGTTAGTGTAATTAGTTAATATAGTTTAAAATTGCTTGTCTGTTCTTCTGTCATGTGACGGTGTGGTGCTTTTTGGCTTTTGAAAGTATCCACTGCCTGTTCCAGCTGGTCCCTTCAAGCTTGTCTCTTGTATGTGTTTGCAGCTTGGGGTCCTGACTCACATATGCCACTCCTGATTCCCTTATCCATGGGCTTGCAAGGATGGTTTGGTGTAACAGCCTATTACACAAGGGCTTAGGACTGTCATATCTGTGGCATGTCTGCTGCTGTACTACTTATGTTGACACCCCTAGTGGGGATGATAGGGGTGATTTTGACCGCAGTTCTTCCTATGCTTGATGGGTGGTTTCATGATTCATGTGTGCATTAATTGCTATACATTGTGTAGTGTGTTTCTTATCTTTGCTGTACATGTGCTTCATGCAATTCATGCTGTAGACAGTGGCTGACACACTTTGGCTGGGAAAGTTGCACGGATGGAGTGATTTCAGATGTACGTCTCTGACATGGTCCACTCATGACATGCCTGAGGAGACACACACTGGGAAATTTCATGCATTAACCATGTGTTTTCTGCCCTTTCTGCAGGGGGATGAGCCTCCAGACCACCTTTCCCAGCAGACATGGCCCATTGGATGTCTGGAAGATGGCCACGTTCGGTGGTGCAGACATGCACATGTGTGCGCAGGCAGAGCCACAGGGATTGCACTCATACAGAAGCTGACGTGTTTCAAGGAACTCCAGGAAAGGTGAGCAGCACAAGGGGGCCACACCGCAGACAACTGTCCACCAGGACAGTTGCACATGCATGCTAAGTAGCACTGCTGACGGTGAGCATGGACAGATATTGGTGTTGAAGCGCACAGTACAGCTAAGATGCGTTGGTGGAGTAATGGGTAGTTGATGGGAAAGTTGTCAGGGGCACATGCAGGGGCAGTGGCACATATCCTCCGGTCCAACATGGTCCATTGAGGCAGTTGTATTAGCCATGTAGCGTTCCAAGACAGGGAAAGAAGCAGCTCACAGGGACAGACAGCGAGAGACAGACTCGTGGCCAGTGCATTTCATTTACAGGTTTGAATTGCCACATGCACTACCTACTTTATTTAGGTTATGCTGGAACACGACTTGTACTGAAGTCGTACCTTGCTAAATGCGTCTGGATGCTTACCCAGGGAACGTTGGATGTTGTGTGAATCTTGACACATTGGTCTTACATTTGCCACACACCCACCGGCGCATTACATACTGCATTGACTGTGTATGAACCATCACAGGGGGAATCTTATGTATGGGTACGAAGCACCACACCAGATAGTTTGTAGAGTATCTTGTTACTTTGGGGCATGCATGGTGGTGTGTGTGTGTGTTATGGGCACACACAGATTAGTGACTCTGGCTCTCTTTGCAGCTTTGAACTGCTCATGTTACCGGACCTGAGAGTGTGCAGGCAAGAGGCCAGCACTCACCCCAGAGATAGGTTTCTCTTTGACTTCCATTTGAGTAATTTGGTACTATGTGCATGATGTACACGTTTGGTCTGATTGTGTATGTGTTAATGTGATTATTATGTTTTTGTACATTCCCTACTTTCCCTTGTCAATCCTACTCCCCTCTCCTGCCCCTCATTCCGGTTATCCAGAATACCAATGCCTGTCCCGACTGCATATCCCTGACCCTCCTTCCCCACCAGGGTCTCAGAGGCCTGTGTGAGTTTGACCCTGCAGGCACCCAGACCAAGGTGGGGGTGGTTGGTTCGTGCCACTCCTGTGCCTGTACACGGGAGCTGTGACAGTACACATCAGTTTGCGGTGCATCATTCGATATTATGTACCACACATGGTACACATCCTATTGTGACATTGTTTTACTGTGCTACCTTGGTTGTTCCATCATTGTGCTAGTACTTGGGCTTTGTGACGTACTGCTACTTCATGTCATTTACTGGAGGCTCTTCTGGTTTGTTTTGCTGCCTGCAGGCTTTTTTCTTGGCTTATGTGTTGGCCTGCTTTGAGTTTTCTTTGATTTGTTGTTTTTGAAAGTCAAGGTGGCCTCTGAGGGTGCTGGACACTTTTTACACACAAGGTGGAAGATGGAGACAAAGGGGAAGGGTGATCCTGTGGTCAGGTGAACTTCAAGGATGAAGGCTACATACCCCATGTGAAGTTGTTCAGTGGGTCATGGTGATATGTGAGGGAGGGGATTTTGTTGTTGGACAGTTGCCTTGCCCCACAGTGTGATGGGCACCCTGACATTGTCATTGTGGTGTCCTATGTACATGATGTATTCTGCTGATCAATGGCTGTTCATGTGTTGTGTTTACCTTTCAGGTGTGAGGGTATAGTTGTGGTTTGACATGCTGGGGTGTACACATGGGCAATGTTCACATGTGATGAGGACACTGATGGTCACTTGATTGCACATCCATGTATTGAGTGCATGTCCCTACTGACACACACACTCGCACTATGATCCACAACATGTACAACCACCCTTCCATGTCCACATGTGCACACAGTTAACCTTCTGGGGACCACTGTGTCCCTGCAGCAGATGATCTATGACCATTTGTGGATCCTGTACATGCGTGATTTGTTTTTTTTATTTAGTTTGTCATTTTCATGTGATGCTCAGGGTGTGCATCACACACAATGACTGGTCAATATGCTGTGTGCTGAGCAGTGTGTTGCAGGAGATGGACACAGCACACGTATTATGCAGTGTTTATTTTGCCGTGCACAATGTGTATGTGAAAAGGCATTCATTGTTATGTACAAGCTACAACTGTTGTTATGCATTTGGGTATGACTTGCTTTGTGTGGGAGGTTGTTGGTCAGTCATTTCATCTGATTCCATGTCAGGCATCATTGTCTGACGCCACTTTGCATTTTACACTAGTCAATGTGTACATTATTGTTATTGTGTTGGTGTTTTGCTATTGCTTGCCATGTAATGTTGTGGTTTTGGTGGTTTTGTGTGACATACCAGTGATTGTCATGGCCTGTTTTGCAAGTCTGTGTGATACATACCTTGCATGTGTACCTTCTGGTCAGACAGGAGTGGTTAGGTTTGAGTAGCTAGGGATGCACAGAATGTGGCATTTCCATGGCAACATTCTCAGGGTGGTAAGGTTGTGACAGTTGACTGTCTCTTTGTCATCATCGATTGTCACCTGGTATGTGCCAGGCCTGTGTGCACTCCACAGGGGTGGGAGTTTAGGTGAAAAATGTGGCCACAAGCTGGGTCTGGGCTGCCTCGCCACTTGCCCTATCCCCTCCCATGGGCAGCGCCTGTGCCTGTGGTTGGAGATGTGGGGGCACCACCATGTCCACCGGTATGCCGTGCTGTGTTGCCACAGCGATCCTGCACACTACTGGGATGCGTTATGGCTGCCAACAGGAAGACGCCTGCCACTTTGCCCACAGCTTCATGGAACTCAGAGTATGGCTACTACAGCAGAACACAGGAATCCTGCATGAGGAGATCCTTCTGGAATCTAGAGCCATCAAAGCACCCTGCACCATGTTCCCTTCAAAGGTTGAAGTCTTGGGCACCCCCGATCTGAAGATGAAGTTTGTGTGCAGCCAGTGCTGGCAACATGGAAATGTAATTGAGCATATAGTATATTGAGCATATAGTAGCTGGCCGCCAGAGTTGTCAAGGGAGCGGAAGCGTGACTTGTGCACTCCGAATGTGCGCTCCACTATGGCCCTGGTTGCAATATGGGCAGCGTTATATCTTACCTGGGGTGGTGTGGTGGGGTTCCGCATTGGTGTCATCATGTGGTTGCTCAGAGGGTAGGCACTGCTCCCTGGAGAGGTGATAATGGTTGTGATTATTGGGGTTTGTGTATTTGTCTGTGTGTGACATGCATGCATGTGCACAGCATTTGTACTCACCTAGGAGCCATGTGTCACCATTCTGCCCAGCTTCCAGGGCCCGGCTCAGGGCGGACATTCTGCATATGAAACTGTCCTGGGTTGAGCCAGGGTAGTTTGCATAGACAGAGGTGATGATTCTCTTGGCATCGCATACCACCTGCACGTTGATGGAATGCCAGCGCTTGCGGTTTCGGTAGATGTGTTCAGTGGCCCTATGTGGACGTAGGGCCACATGGGTGCAATCTATGGCACCAAGCACTTTGGGGAAGTGTGCCACCCTGTAAAAGTCCTGGACAACGGCCTGCCTTTCTGCGGGTGTTCTGGGCGTGTATATGTGCCTGCGGACTGAGGGGCGTGCAGTCATGATTGCCAACACCTGGTGTAGGCAGCGTGACTTTGTGGCCTGTGAGACCCCCAACCCACTATGGCAGTAGTCTGCTGAAATGACCCAGTGGGCAAAAAATGCAGGACATTGAGTACCTTCTCCAAGGGGCTCAATGCTTGGGAGCAGAGGGTCGGTGATGTAAGGTCATCTTCCCACTCCCTGACCAGGTCTAGGATGATACGAGGTGGCAGCATATACCTGCCATAGACCTGGTCGTCAGGCATCCCAAAGAGGCTTGTCTGAGGGACAAAATGCGGGCCCTGGCTATTCTCCTCCTCCTGCGGTGTCCCACGATCAGTGCTGTGACAAATGGGGCATTCATCGTAGCGGTATGTACGTGTTTGTTGTTTGTGCACGCTTTTATACTGTGCGCGGGGACGCTTCCTGTGGCCGACGTGTTGACACCTGTGCGCGTCTTTTAGCATGCGCTTGTTTCCCGTATTCAAATCCATGAATACGAGTTGTTCGCGTGCGTGTGGGCGTTCCGTGTATTTCCCTGCAGTACTTCCCCAGTTACGCCTTCTTTTTCACGCGTTGTTCCCCAGTCCGTGCGTTACGCCCCGTGTCCTGCCCCCTTTTTGGTATGTGTGTGGATGTTGTGCACGTCGCGCACTGCGTTCGGGATGTTGCAATGACGTATGCGCCCGTGTATGTCACGCACGGGTTTGGCGCACATCCCGAGAAAAAACACGCGCAGAGACTTCCATGAATCGTGCGCGTGCACTTCCTTTTTCACGCTTGCGCCAGCTTGCGCCATTTTTTTCGGCGCACATTTGTTCCATGAATCGGCCCCTTAATGTCAACATGACTTACTGACTGCAGTACCATCACTACAGTTCATATACATGACTTAATGACTGTGGTACCAACACTGTAGTTCATGTACATGACCTAATGACAACATGATTTATTGACTGCAGTACCGTCACTGCAGATCATGTACATGGCTTAATGACTGCAATACCAGCACTGTAGTTCGTGTACATGACTTAATGACTGCAATACCAGCACTGCAGTTCATGTACATGACTTAATGACAACATGCCTTATTGAATGCAGTACCATCACTGCAGATCATGTACATGGCTTAATGACCGCACTACCAAGCACTGCAGTTCATGTACATGACTTAATGGCTGAAATACAATCACTGCAGTTCATGTACATGACTTCTTAACTGCAGTGCCATCACTGCAGTTCAGGTACATGACTTAATATTGACTGCAGTACCAGCACTGTAGTTCATGCACATGATTTAATGACTGCAGTACCATCACTGCAGTCCATTTACATTACTTAATGACTGCAGCACCAGCAGTGCAGTTCATGCACATGACTTAATGACAACATACGTTATTGACTGTAGTACTATCACTGCAGTTCATGTACATGGCTTAATTACAAAAAGACTTACTGGCTGCAGTACCATAACTGCAGTTCTTGTACATGACTTAATGACAACATGACTTAATAACTGCAGTACCAGCATTGCAGTTCATGTACGTGACTCAATAATACCAGCATGACAACATGGCTCAATGACTGCAGTACCGTCAATGAAATTCATGTACATAACTTAATGATTGCAGTACCAGAACTGCGGTTCATGCATATGACTTAATGACAACATAACTTATTGACCGCAGTATCATCACTGCAGTTCATGTACGTAACTTAATGACTACAGAGCCATCACTGCTGTTCGTGTACATGACATAATAACTGAAGTACCAAGCACTGCAGTTCATGTACATGACTTAATGACAACATGGCGTACTGACTGCAGTTCCAACACTGCAGTTCACGTGCATGACTTAACAACTGCAATACCAGCACTACAGTTCATGTACATGACTTAATGACAACATAACCTATTGACTACAGTACCATCACTGCAGTTCATGTACATGTTTTAATGACTGCAGTACCGAGCACTGCAGTTCATGTACATGACTTAATGACAACATGACTGACTGCAGTACCAGCACTGCAGTTCCTGTACATGACCTAATGACTGCAATAATAGCGCTGCAGTTCATGTACATGACCTAATGACAAGATGACTTATTGACTGAAGTATCATCACTGCAGTTCATGTACATGTTATGTTATCTTATTTGTCATTCATATAGCGCTCTATATATCATTGGTATGACCTCAAAGCGCTGATAGGTTGAACACCCTTGGGGACCGCAGTCCAGGTCAGTTGAGAGAGTAAGTGTCGTAGGGTGCGTCGGTGCACCAGTTATGTGTGCAGCTGATGTAATTGCCTGATGGTAGCTGCATCCTAGCATTAGGTGTGGTGGTGATGATATCAGTTCAATGTGTGCAGTCTGGTGGGTGGACACCCAGACTGGGTTCTGGATGCGTTAGGCCTGTAGGACGCTTATGTGTGCAGCTAGGCCGGTTTGTCATGGGATATAGCTGCGTTGTATTAGGGTGATGAGGTATTTATGGGGTAGTTTTCGTATGTGAGCAGCTAGGCCGAATTGATCGAGGGGTATAGCTGCACTCTAATTGTGTGATGGTGTAGAGTAGAGAGTAAGCATAGTGATATGATGTGATATGATGGTTCATCCACACAGCGCCTAATCACAATGCGCTTCGAAAGCGCTCAAAGACAAGGGAGGGAACGGGAGAGAGCACAAGGACACTCACACAGGCCATGAAGAAAACAAATGTGAAGACTGGCTACCGCACATAGGATAGAGGCACAGACAGGAGGACATGCCTGGGAGCGGAACACGAGGACCGTAGGCGCTGGGGTACACAGCAACATCGCAGGGGGACCGGGGTAGGGGCAAACAGCAACAGCATGCAGGGGCCAGAGGGTACAGAGAGACATCACGGGACCGGAGGGGCTGGGGTATAAAGCGACATCAAGGGCGGCGAGAGGGGCTGGGGCACACAGCGACAGCATGGGACACGAGAGGGGCACAGTAAACAGCGATATCTATGGGGACCAGGTGGGAAGCTGGGGGTGCATAGCGACATCGCGGGGAGCCAAGGGGCTGGGCACACATTGGCATAACAGTGGACCGGGGGGTTGGGGTCGCAGAGACGAGATGGGAAACCAGGGGGTCTGGCACACAATGAAACATGGGGACAAAGGGGTTGTGGGTACACAGTGACATTGGGGGGAAATGAGGGGCTGAGGGCAAACAGCCACATCACAGGGGACAAGAGGGGCAGGGGTACGCAGCAACAACACAGGGGTTCGGACAGGTTAGGGGTACACAGGGACATCACAGGGACTAGAGGGGCTGGGAATACAGAGACAGGGGGTCAGAGGGGTATGCAGCAGGGACCAGAGGGGGCAGGTTTACCCAGCAATAACACAGGAAAGTGGAGGGGGTAGGGCACACAGGGACATCATAGGGACTAGAGGGGGCTGGGTTTACAGTGACAGGACGGGGGGCCAGAGGGGTACACAGCAACATCACAGGGAGCAAGAGGGCAGGGGGTACACATCGACACACGGGGACACAAAAGGGGCACACAGTGACATGACAGGGACCAGAGGGGTGGGCACCCAGTGACTGCATGGAGGACCAGATGGTACACAATGGGGGTCATTACGAGGTTGGAGGTAACCATGGCGCTATTAGCGCCATGACTGCCTCCAAAACCTCACTGACTCCGCCCTGGTGAATGGAGCTATTACCGCCCCATTCCAAGGTTGGCGGGGGCGGTAATTCCCCATTCACCAGGGCCCTTCCCCATTCCCATTTGAGCCCCCATAGGGCTCAATGGGAATGGGGAAGGCAAATTGCGGTACCCTTATTAGCACCAAAGTCCCTTTGCGGGTCCCGTCCTTCAGGCGCTAAGGGAGGACCAGCAAAGGGAACTCGTAATAGGGCGGTAAGGGATTACCGGTACCGGTGCCCTTACTGGTACCGGTAATCCCTTACCGCCCGGGTCGTACTGAGGCCCAATGACAACACAGGGAGTCAGAGGGTCGGAGAGCCAGAGGGTCGGGTAAACAGTGACGGCACAGGGGACCAGAGGGGCACATAACAACATCACAGGGACTAGAGTGGTCTTGGCATAGAGCAACATCACGAGGGACCAGAGGGGTACACAATTATAACACCAGGAGCCAGAGGGCAGGGGGTACACAGTGACAACACAGGGGACCAAAGGGGCTGGGGGTCACAAAAGACACACAACGACATGACAGGGAGTAGAGGGGCTGATCATATAGCGATAACACAGGGGGCCAGAGGGGTATACAGCGATATCCCCGGACCCAGTGGGTAGGGGGTACACAGTGATTAGATGGGGAACTAGAAGGGGGAGGGGGGTACACAGCGAAAACATGGGGGACCAAATGGGTTTGGGGGGCACACAGTGTTACACAGTGGGCCGGAGGGGTGGGGTTTATAGTGATATGTGGAACTTGAGGAGATGGGGTACCCAGCGACAACACGTGAGGCAGAGGGAGGTGGTAGTACTTAGGGACATCACAGGGGTGGGAAGTGTATCTGAGGTGTGCAGGGAGTTGACGGAGCTAAGTTGAGGATCTAAATATGGTAAGGAGGCAGTAGGGATACTGGCAAGGATATGTGAATATTAGGAAGGAGAGGGAATTGCTTGGAGTTATGATCTAAGGAGATAATTATTCTGCATTTCAGGTATGCGGTTGCTTAATAGCTAAATCAATGAGCGTACTGATTGATGTCATTGTTGGGAGTTTCATTGAGCATTAGTCATCGAGTTGCTAAGGATTCAGTCGCATCAGAAGGTCGTGGTTGGTGTAATGGAAAGAGCCACGTTTTTAGAGTTTTGCTGAATGTCATATGGTCTTGGGTGTGTCGTATATGTGGGGTAAGCAAATTCCACAGAGTCAGGGCCAAGGTTGAGAAGGCCAATCCTCCGATCCTGACAGGGTTGGAGGTTGGGATCACTAAGAGCAGGGCAGTCCTTGATCTTAACGTGTGGGATGGGAGGTATGGTTTTATCTTTTCTTGCAGGTATAATGGGCCAGTCTTGTGCACTGCACAGTGAGTGATGCACAGGGTCTTGAAATTGGCCCTTCGTCCGACTGGGAGCCAGTGGAGCGTTCGGGAAGCTGGAGAGATGTGGTCTCTTGGACCCAGGGCGAGGAGCAGTTTAGCAGCAGCATTTTGCGCTCTTTGGAGTTTTTTAAGATAGTAGGCCAGGGTTTGCTAGGTATAGGGAGTTGGCATAGTCCAGTCTCAACATTACAATAGACATAACAGCAGCAAGTCTGCTCAAGAAGGAGAGGTAGGGAAAGATGAGTCTGAGAAGTTTGAGATGGTAGTGACAGCATTTTGACACATTGTTGGAGAGGGTTAGGCTAGAGTCCATAGTGCAACCTAGGATTTTTACTGTGTTGGCAGGGGTGAGGGGTTGGCCTGGGGATGGGGGTCATGGGAGTGGATCAGGTAGAAGGGCAGGGTTGCCGCACACCAGGATTTCGGTTTTAGTGGGGTTTAGGAGGAGGTGGTTTATTGTCATCCATCAGTCAATATCTCGAAGACAGGATTCGAGGTCGGGCTGGGGGTTAGTACCCAAATTGGGGATTCTTAGGATGATTTGGATATCGTCAGCATAGTTTTAGCAAGAGATGTTGTGCATGCGGATGATTCTGGGAAGGGTGGTCATATAGAAGCTGAACAGGAGAGCAGATAGGCATGCGCCTTACGGTACTCCAGTGTTAACCGAGCAAGTGGCAGAGACAAATGGGGAGAGGAGGGTTATTTGTTTTCTGTTGCTGAGGAACGTGGCGATCCACTTGAGAGCAGTGCCGCGGCTTCCAAGGGAGTGGAGGTGGTCAAGGAGGATTGAGTGGTTAACTGTATCAAAGGCTGCAGAGAGATCAAGGAGAATTAGTGCAGCGCATCCTTCAGAGTATTTCGGTTTTAGTGGGGTTTAGGAGGAGGTGGTTTATTGTCATCCATCAGTCAATATCTCGAAGACAGGCTTCGAGGTCGGGCTGGGGGTTAGTACCCAAATTGGGGATTCTTAGGATGATTTGGATATCGTCAGCATAGTTTTAGCAAGAGATGTTGTGCATGCGGATGATTCTGGGAAGGGTGGTCATATAGAAGCTGAACAGGAGAGCAGATAGGCATGCGCCTTACGGTACTCCAGTGTTAACCGAGCAAGTGGCAGAGACAAATGGGGAGAGGAGGGTTATTTGTTTTCTGTTGCTGAGGAATGTGGCGATCCACTTGAGAGCAGTGCCGCGGCTTCCAAGGGAGTGGAGGTGGTCAAGGAGGATTGAGTGGTTAACTGTATTAAAGGCTACAGAGAGATCAAGGAGAATTAGTGCAGCGCATCCTTCAGAGTCTGCAGTGGCCTTAAGATATTCCCAGATCGAGGTCAGAGTGGTTTCAGTTCCATGTCGAAGGTGGTGTCCATGGTCTGAAGTCTGATTGTGTGGGGTTGAGGAGGTTGTTGGCTTCTACAAAGGTGTTGAGCTGGAAGTATGCTGTTCGGTCGATGAGTTTTGCAAGGAATCTGGTGTTCGAGATGGGTCTGTAGTTTTGGGGTCAAGTGGGTGAAGGGATGGCTTTTTTAGAAGAGGTTTGACATGCACAGTTTTGAAGGCATCAGGGGAGATGCCAGAGGCGGGGGAGTCATTTAGGATGGCTGTTGCATGTTCTCCTGTGCAGATACATGAGAATATTTCTTTTAGAGCAGAAGCAGGGCAGGGGTCGAGGGTGGACCCAGACGATTTGCTGGCAGATAGTAGGTCAAGAAACGTATCTCTGGAGATGGGTTTGAAGGAGTCGAAGGTGGGGCAATCGGAGGTCGGGCGATGGGACAAGGGGTGGTTGTTGGTTTGGTCAGTTGTGGAAGGGGGAGACGAGGGACAGTTTGTTGTTAAGGGAGGGCGTCCTGTCAAGAGCAGTGGTGTAGAAGTGTAGGGAGAGGGAGTAGCAGAGTGATTGAGATGGGGAGGATTGGGTAGAGGTGCAAGTGGGTTTGACGAATTCTGATACGATTCTGTGGAGTTCTTTGCTGTGGTTGCTACAGTTTAGAATTTGTTTGTTGCAATAGGCTTTTTGGCCTTCCGGATTTCAGCTTTGTAGTTACGATGGTGCAAGGCGAGCATGGATCTGCTGAAATCAGTTTTAGATGCTCGCCATTTGCATTCCAGAGAGTTATTTTGTTTTTTTGGCGTTCCTCAGGTGGGATGTGAACCATTTGGGGAATGGTCCCTTGCGAAAGGAAGCAGGGCACGAGGGGGTAAGAGGAATTAGTGAGTCATTGAGCCAAGTGTCGAATGAGTAGTCGATGGTTAAGGCTCTGGCTGTGGGGGTTGTTGTAGGGGATCTAAGAAGTAGGGCTTTGGCAATGTCAGGAAGGATCTTCACTTTGTTCCAGCATTTGAGGTCTTGGGGGAGGTCAGGTGGGCAGTAGGGGGAGGGGCAGGGGTGATGATGGAGAAGGGGATGATAAAGTGGTCGGTGCAGATGAGTGGTTTGGGACGGGAAATATAAATCTGGTCATGGGAACTGAAAATTGCATCAAGGGTGTGCCCCATTGAGTGGGTTGGACCAGTCGCGTGAAGGGAGAGATTGAGCGCATCAAGACTGTCGACCAGTGGATGGGTCATGTAGATGTGGATGAATCTGAAAGTAGAAATCTTGGAGAGTTTTACAGTACTTTTGAATGCAGGTGCTTTGGAATCATAGGAGACCCGTTTTCTGAGTGTTCAACAGTACAGCTTCAGTGTTGTACTGAGTTGCTAGAGTTAGGTGTAGACAACTTATATGTGATTGGTGGATGGCTGTGGGACTGCTTACCAGTAGCCAATGAGAGAGTGCTGTAAAGGGTGAAGTGGAAAGGGAGGAAGGGCTGCTCCTGTGTTATGAGATCCACGGATCACACATGCTGCATCCAGGGCTTGTCAGCATGCTTGGCATGGAAATGGGAGTGTACTACGGGGATTATCGGGTGACTTAATGACTGCAATACCAGCACTGCAGTTCATGTGCATGACTTAATGACATGACTTATTAACTGCAGTACCAGCACTGCAGTTCATGTATATGACTTAATGACTGCAATACCAGCAGTGCAGTTCATGTACATGACTTAATGACAACATGACGTATTGACTGCACTACCAGCACTGCACTTCATGTACCTGACTTAATGACAACATGACTTATCAATTGCACTAGCAGCACTGTAGTTCATGTACATGACTTAATGACAGCATGACTTATTGACTGCACTACCAACACTGCAGTTCATGTACACAACTTAATGACAACATGACTAAATGACTGCAGTAACAGCACTGTAGTTCGTGTACATGACTTGAAATCCAATAGTGTTTCAACTCCATCCACGCTGACATTTTGCACAGTCTCACTCATGAGGTACAGTCAGAAACAGAGAACTGTAAACATCTCCATGGGGGGTAAAGTTAGTTCCCTGCCCTCATTGCTAAAGTGCTAAGAGAGCAGTTGCCCTTTTTGCCCCTGTGCCCCTGTACTCAGTGCCTATGGGTGCACTACTACAGAAAACATCTGGTGGAAGGCAGTAGATGCCCCCCAAAGCACATCAGCCACTTCTTGAGCCATTGGGTAAATCACTGTGCCAAAGCGGCTTCACCATTTATATGTGACTGAAATGTGTTTCTTCCCGGATGAACTGCCTTCTGAAGTGGCCCATGGGAAGAGCTAGAAGTAAGATCACCTGACTAAGCATTTGCTCGGTAAAACTCTATTCTAGAACTGCGCCCAATGTCTCAAACATTGGTGACATGACACCCCACTGAAGCAGAGGTGCTGCACCCCAAAATGCAGGAGTGTCAGAGCTTGCTGCAGATATCAGTCACAGGTAGAAAACCCAACAGGGCCACCTCATCTTGCCATCCGTCCAAGGTCGATACATGAAAAACCATTGAGTTGGGCAGAAATAATGCCGGCCATTATAGCACTTGGAAGTTGGCAGAATCTGTCATTGGTGCTACAAAAGAAGTGTTCTAATGTATTTCTTCTTGTTCATAAAAACATGCAGATGTTTCAGCAAAGTCTATTGGGAGACCACGAACCGGATCAAGGGCCATAAACATCAAAATGTTTGGTTATGGTATTAAAACACTACTGAAACCTGTGAGTTTGCCAGTTGCATATTACAGATGTATGGGACTGTGACGTAATTAAGGCAGAAGAGTCTGTGTTAGTATAACACTTCACGCTTTAATGTCCTTAGTTCTATACACTCCAGGGAAAACACTTGGTACAGATAAGACGCTAAGACACCGGAACACCAAGCTCCCCACACCACTTTCAAGCCACATCCATCTCTAACTGACAAACGGTCACCACGCCACCAACGTTCCACAAAAGACCAAACGGTGACCTCACAGAGATAAGCGCGCACACGCCTCTACGACAGACTGCTTTGCATTTGTTCCCAAATGTTTAAGTCCATGGCTCCGAGTATTTTTCATTTTCTATTTATTTGAAGAGCAGGGATGTCAATTTTGAGCAGCGATTACTTAAGCCTTACAATTACACATTTACTGGACACGGCATTCCCTGGGAGGGTGGCTGTACAATTGCACAGAGATGAGAACACGTGGTGAGCCAGTTTATTAGGGTGTGAACAAAGTGGGGCATAGACCAGGGGCAAAACAAAGGAAAACAAAGAGAATACAAGAAACAGGTGACTAAAAACGGTAACATTAACCTGGGAGGAGGGACAAATGCTTCAAACTAAAGAGGATTATTGCGCAGCTATACAAAATACATTATTATGCATCACTGGGCGGGTAGTGGGTCAGGGGGGGAGGATGGGGGAGCTCCCTCTTTGGCAGGTAAGTGAAGTTTAAACCAAGATTTGAAGAGTTCTATGTTGGGCTGGCTTAGATTTTGATGGGCAGGATTAGCAATGGAGTGGGCGAGTAGGGAGAATGAGTGGAAGCGAGAGGGGGGATGAGGGGGGGTCATGGGACAGTGAGGTTGCGTGCAGAGGAGGAGTGTGGGTAACAACATGCAAGATGGTAAGTAGGCAGTGATACAGTTTGCCAGGTGCTGAGGAGCAAGACCAGGGATCGTTTCGTAGTTTAGTGGAAGGAAGTTGAAAAAGGAGCTGTTGTTCTACAGGGAGACCCAGCCAACACGGCATCAGTAGGTAGAAGAGGGTGAGGATCTGGGTAGGTAGCAAGCCTTGAAAGAGGAAGCAAGAATGTCAGGTGGAATGTGTCAGAAGAGGAGAGGGTAGGGGTGGTGCTGGAAGATAGGTGAAAGTTGACTTACATTTTTGAAGTGTTTAGTATGAGGCAGTGAAGAGGGTGATGAATTGCATTGAGGCAGTTGGAAATCCGACTTGAGATGGCTTGAGGGGCAGGAGAAAATTATTTCAGGGTTTTCAGCAAATAGGTGAAAGAGAAACCAAAGAATGAGCTAACTCTTCCTAGGTCAGAGGTCCAGAGAGTGAAAAGCAGCAGTGCAAGGATGGATCCTTTGGGGGTGAAGACCAGAGAGGGGTGTGGTCAGAGATTTGCGAGTTTCAGGAGATTTTAAGGGAAAGACATTGCAGGTATTCGGGCAAGAGCAGATTTACAAAACCAAATGTCTCAGAGAGTGAGTAAGAGAGAAAAGTGGTCGACAGTATCAAAAGTGGCAGAAAGGTCCAAAGTTATTCTGGGCTATTTCTCCTCCCCTACCTCTTTCTCCAACTGCAGTGTCCCCCAGGGCTGCAACCTCTCTCCCTGGATCTTTAACACTTATCTTGCTCCACTGGCACACCTCATTTCCACCTTCTCTCTTAACTTCCAGTGATGCACATTCTTCAAACTTCCCTCTGACCCTCTCCTTCTCCCATCATTCCTGATTGCCTATCGGCCATCCGGTCCTGGTGCATCTCCAATGATCTTTGCCTCAATGCCAGCAAGACTGAGATCCTTCCTATTGGGACTCCTGCTCACTCTTTCTTTCCCTCACTCTGCCCATCCTCCATGAGCTTTCCCCCTTTTCCTTCATCTGAAGCCAGAAATCTTGGAGTTATCTTCGACTCCTCTCTTTCCATCCTCCCTCAGATTCAGGACCTTGCCAAGAAGGTCCACTTTCAACTCTACCCCCTAAAAAGTAATCTCCCTTTCCTCACTTTCTCTCAGAAGCACCATTTCTCTAGAGCTCTGGTTCTCTCTAGGCTAGACTACTGCAATAGCCTTTTCCTTAATCTACCCTCTTCTTCTCTACGACTCCTCCAGCTAATCCAGAATAGGGCAGCAAGACTTATCGTTGGCCTCAAACCCAGGGACGGCATCTCTCCAGCCCTAAAAACTCTCCACTTGCTCCCGGTTGCTGCAAGGATCATATTCAAATCCCTCTGCATCATCCATAAGGCTGTCTGGGGCCGGGGACCATGCTATCTACAACTTGATCTCACCAAATACTCTCCATCCAAATCTTTACATTCCTCCGGCACCAGCTCTCTGTGTGTCAAGTGCTTTGCTAAACAGAGTGCTGGTGGCCGATCTCTTTCCTCAGCAGGCTCCCTCCTATGGAACAGCCTCCTCCTTCCTCTTTGTCTTAAGCCAGATCTCCTCAAATACCGGAAGCTCCTCAAGACTTTCCTTTTCACCTCTTCCTTCCCTTCTACCCTCCTCTGCTAATGCCACAGTTGCTGAGATTGGTGACCAGGGTCCTTATGTGTCCTTCTGGGCCTTGGCCTCCTGCACCCAATCTCATTCAGCCTCCACCGCTCCCAGCACTTGCCTTGGCACCCATTGGCCTATTCCAACGCAGGCCTGCACTTACCTATTTATTGGCAGCTGACCACTCCCTAGCACTTCCTAACCTTGGCCCTTACAGCTCCTAACTCCCCAGCATTTCCCTCTTGACACACCTAGCACTTCCACCCACTCAGCACTTCCCCCCACTCCCTCATCCCTTTTCTCTCTGCACTAGCACGTTCTGAATGCTCACAAGACCTAGTAGGTCCGCCTCTATCCTTCATTGATTTAAATGACCTTCATTCCCATGTTCCCTCCCTGTTGCCCTGTGGGCCCTCTGAAACACAATTTACTTTTTGTATAAGTGCCTTACAAATGCACAATAAATAAATAAATAAATATAGGCAAGAATTTAGAATGTTGCGCTTCAGAGAGAAAGATATAGAAATTCATGAGGGCAGTCTCGGTACAATGATTATGTGACAAAATGACTAATATGCAGCAGTACATGGATGCGTAATGGATAAAACTCCTACTCACCCCCATGGGCGTAATTTTAGAGGGGGGCGGGGGTGTTTGTCCCCCCCAACTTTCATGGCACACGATTTTGTCCCCATTCATTTGAATGGGGCATTTTTTTTTCAGATGACATGTCCCCCCCAACATTTTCAGCAACGTTACTCCACTGCTCAGCCCCACACTTCTACTAAACCAGCAGTGATCCCAGCTATAAAGATTAAAGTGGAAAACCCTGACAGGTATGACCCCTTTGCCTCTTAGGGTAGCACAGGCTAAGGGCAGGCTACATTCTTCAGTAGGGGATTGAGCTGGTACAGAAGCAAACCAAATAGCAATAGTACTGTGGTACCAAAATAGAATATCCAACCAAGGTTCTATAAAAATAGCATGTTTCATTTTAAAAATGCATACAACAAATATAAACAATAATTACCGACCCATGTATGACAAAAGCGGCACTCCTGTTTCGATGACTGGATTTGCCTGGTAAATAGTTTCTGCAGCAAATGGCCACGTTCAAGGGATTGGGCCTCATTACGAACCAGGCGCTAATGGGTTAACGGTGCCGTAAAAAGCTGCAGCGCCGTTAACCTATTAGCGCTTAATTACGAGTTCCCTTTGCGGGACCCGACCATAACGGCTGGTGTAGACCAGCCGTTAAAGTAGGGGCCCGCAAAGGGACCTTGGTGCTAATTACGGTGCCTCAATTTGCAGCACTGTACTTAGCGCCTTCCCCATTCCCATTGAGCCATATGGGGCAAAAATGGGAATGGGGAAGGGCAATGGAGGAAGAGGGAATTACTGCCCCGCCAACCTTGTAATGGGGTGGTAATTCCCCCTTTCTCTTGGCGGAGTCGGTAACTTACCGGCATGGACCATGGTGCTAATAGCACCATGGTCTTCCGCCAGGGTCGTAATGAGGCCCATTGTCTGGAAAAGGTAGGGAGTGGGTCCTAATTGTCAATAGGACACTGTCCTGCATGCCAGAGGTACAGAACTGCACACAGTGCCTTGATTCTTGATTTCTAGCCTTTTCAGCATCAAATTGGGAGTCTGCATGCTTTCAGTATCGAGCTGTGGTCGAGTTGAGGAGTGACACTGATTGGATATGATGATGCAGTGTAGTACACCAGCAGTGCTGGCTTGCCGGCTGAAGATGCTGGAAAACAGCAGGTGGTGTTGTGCCAGTGGTGCTAGAATACTCACTGGCCTCACAAATGGAGAATCAGAGACTTGCCTTCGGCACTAAGCAGGCTTGACTGGCTCAACAAGGGATCATGGGTCTGCGGTGGTGTCAGCTTGGAGCTAGAAGAAACTGGTAACCAGAAGGTGGTGTCCATTTGGGGATACAAGAAAACTCAGTGGGTTTAGCATGCAAAGACAGCGGAAACCTTTGGCGTCAGCATTGAGCAGAACCCCGAGAAATATGAGGTGATGTGTGAGGCGGTTGTGCATGAAAATCGAAGATGACTATGGCAGTTCATTTGCAGCAGCTAGGACACCGTTGAAGGTGCCTAACCATGCATTGAGGCAGTTCAGAGATGCAGAGAGAACCAAACCAAGAGTTAGTTCCTTGGTTTTCTGGTTGCTGGGAGACACTGTCCAGGATCACGCTTGCAAGGTGAATTAAAGCTTGGAGGGTAGATGAAAGTATGTGGGGGTGATTGCGAAGGGAGGAGATTAGGTCTGTAGTAGGAAGATTTGGCAGATTCCAGCGCAGAGGTGAGGGCAGCAAAGGATTTTTTCATAGTCTCAGAGTAGGGACAGGGCCTGTGATTTGCACCAGCATCATAGGTCACAATGCACGTTTGTTTGAGGGTCTGGATTAGAGGAGATTCAGGGCTGAGGACAGAGACAGGAAGGTGTGAATGTGCATGCATGATAGTATTGGTTAAATGAAGCCATTAGTACATAGTAAAAGTCATCATAAAAACATGGTCAGTTGAAAAGGTATGACTGGGGGAGAGAATGGAAAGATGTCCTCATATCATCAAGGTAAAAGGCAAGAGAGTCCTACGTGAGTTTCCTTCTTGCCATTAAAGAGGGGAGGGGAGGTGAGGAGCAGAGGGGGCGGGACGGAGAGGTTAAAGTGACCAATGGAGTGATCAGGAGGTGAGGGTTCAATGGAGAGGTCAGAAGAGCAGAGTAAAGTGAACAGAAAGGCAAGGTCAAGAGATTTTCAACCAGAGTGGAAATGCTGGTCGTGGAGGGAGTAGATGGAGTGGATGGAGGAGGGAGTTAGGTTCAAGGCAGGGGAATGCAGACGGTTTTGAAAGGTTAATCTCCTCCAGAATGATGATGGGTTTGTCAGTGGCAAGTGGCTCAAGAAGAAGTGTTGTATTTTAATTGAATGTGCGCGTTATGATATCCCAATGTTCCATCGTTGAATGTCATCACACGCAGCTCGATGAAACCGTTAGTCAGCAACCTGTTACATGGCACTCAAGGCAGACCTCTGCTGGGATCCTTAATTATGATGATAACTTAATTAATATATACATTATATAAACTGGATCTTGTCGACCTTACAACATTTTATTGGTGACGAGTTGGCGAGCGTAGGACCTCAGCAAATTGTGTCTGGATCCAGGGCAGCAGTTGATGGTCAAGTTGGTGGTCCGGTGAGATGTTGTCGGAGGGTGCTGCTGTGTGCTGCGCCATGTGTTCCGGCGGTGTTACTAGCGCCCTCAGGTCCAAGGGTGAACATGGCCAGCCTGGAAGTTAACACAGGAAGGTCAACTCGCTGTGTGAAGCCTCTGAGGTGAAATCACAGAAGGTTAGCCACTGGGCCAATCGGGTGGGTAGAATATCTGCGCCACAAACCAGGACAGATCGATTGTGCACAAACATTGTTGGCGGGGAAAGAGGTGGGCGCTGGTACAGGATGTTGTGCAGCGGCAGCCATTGGTGGGTCAGAAATGTTTGGTTTCTGTGTGGATATTGCTGCCATTGATAAACCTTATGTGTGGCTATACTGAGGCCATTCATTAACCAGGAAGTTGCATGCAACAGAGATGGCCATAGGTAAAAGGTAGGCATTCATTGTTACAACCTATCTAGGAACATTCTACAGTGATACATTTACCAATCACTGTGTATGTGGAGAGCAAGGTTTCTTCACTATTGTCTATGGTGAGGGTTGGCAGTGGTATTTGTGAGCGTGGCCATGGAGATCTTCATCTCAAGTGGATGCTTGGTGGACCTACCCATGGACACTGAGACGCAGCAAGAGAAGTAGAAGAGGAGTCACAGGTAACCTATGCTGCACTAGAAGAAGAAGAGGAGTCACAGGTAACCTATGCTGCACTAGAAGAAGAAGAGGAGTCACATTTTAGGAGCGGATTGTGTTTGGGGCATTTTGGTGTGGAACAATGCAAAACCTAGATCCACCTCCAAATGTTTTGGCTACTCTAGGAGAACCACCAGTCCTGTGGGCGGACTGGAAGGATGTATTCAAATTTTAATGTGTAGCTTCTGATGAACAAACATTTTCAACACTGATCTGCTGTTTAGGGGTGGAGGCAGTTAGAAAAATGGCCTGATATCAAGGATGGTGATGTAGGTGGCGGTGAGGGTAGAAGTGATGGGGCGGTATGTATGGTAAAGCAATATAGATATTGGAGGCACAGTTTGGTAAACAGATAAATGTTGTGTTGGAAAGATACAAATCTTTCTCGAGAAACTAACAGAATGTGGGCTAATCTGTGAATACCTTTGTAGCTGACTTGACGGGACTATTAGCATCGTGGGAGTCAACAGGGAGGGATGATGAATATATTTGTGGCCAATTAATGATGTATACCTCAAACGCCATTTCAGGAAGCATTGTCTATTGCAAAAGGAATGTAATTAACAAGCACGTGCTTGAAGGAGGTGAATGCCAGAGGTGGCAAGGAAGGTGTGCACGTTTTGAAGGAAGTGGAGAGCGAGAAGGAGCCGGGAGGAGAGGAGGTGAACGCATGTGTGGTTAAGAGAAAGAATAGGATGGGGTGGTAGTAAGTGGTGGACAAGTGTCATCACAAGAGTCTTGCAGAAGCCAATGTACAAAATGCAGATTTGAAAAGCATGCCATGAATGTGAAAGAACTGAAGAGGGAGAACTAAATGTGGCCCTCATTGCACCTGTACCACCCTCATCTCGATGTCACAGAAATGAGGGGTGCACATAGTTCCTGGCCCCCTCCTCCCTATCATCGATGTATTGCAGATGTGAGAAGCTTTATTCACTCAGACAGCCATTTAGACCCTATCCTGATGACATCATTGAAGAGATACACCTGCAATCGATGGTGCAAGTCGACTGACTGTAACCACGGAGAAAGCTGATGATGTCACAAATAACACCACAATGTAGGTGCATTAGACATGAAGCACACAAGCATTCCTGCACGAAGTTATGCAAACATGTCACCTCATTTCACCAGTGCCAGGGGTAGTGGAAGTGACATCACATGACCCATGACCTCTGATGACATCACATTAAGTGATGTCATTTGACCCCAACCCAAAGTAACATCACGGGAAGCGATGGAACACAACCTTTCACCCTTTGATAAAACAGGAAGTTGCATCACATAGCATTGTTCCTGAGTACACTACGAAGAATATGGTTACAATACCACTGCAATGTGATATGCATTTCATACAAGAATGGATCACCATGTGTATCATTAATATCCGTGTGTATAAGCCCATATTACCAAATGACTCTAAATACAAGCAGATGTCCAAGGCCAAATGATAATGATCTGTTATTATATAGCACTTACACTTAAGCGCTTTATATAGAACAAATAAACATACAATATCACCCAACCTGTGTTGGTACGCATTTATGAACGTCAGAAGGATGAAAGGCTGAGTTGGCCTTACTGGGATTTGAACCTGCAACCTGCAGATCACACACACATCGCAGAAGCAAACGCTTAACCCCCAGAGCTATCTTACCGGCTATAGCTAGCTTACCAGCTACAGTAAAATGAGCAATTACATGTCAGAATGTTCTCAAATGTATAAAGCAAGTTGCTCTCTGTATTCAAAACCATTAAACTCGTAACTGAGATTTAACATCAGGCCAGTTCATCTGCAGGTCTGGTGCAAAGTTGGCCACATGTCACGTCTCCGTAGATCTACTTTTCAGGCTTCAGAGGTTGGCAAATTACTTACCATTGGGAGGGTTCATAACTGTGTATTAAAGAATTTAGAGTAGCGCAGGGAAAGCAGTGAACTCACATGGCATCCCATACTCTGGGCACTCGTTACCCCCTACATGCAAACAAACATCCTGAAGAGCATGCCATGGAGACAGGAAAGATAGACACATTACAACAAAGCATTAATTGTGGCACAATGAAATCAAGGGCCACTTTATGTGCTATGGTCAAATATGTCTACACTGTACACAAGCTTTTAGGGACAAGGATTTTGTCAAGTGAACGAGGACACCGGTATGGAATGTCTTGTGATGATCGTAACAGAGACAATGGCAGAAAAAAACATGCTATAACTGCAACTTGCGAAAAACAAAATACATATATTACTTATAATGGCGCAATCCCATAGGAAACCGCTCTGTGAATCAGGCCCATGGTCCGAAATGCATGCTTATTCTACTCTAAATGCTTTTGGGAGGTTTTTGTCTGCATTGTGAATTTGAGGTGTTTAGGAAAAGACTAAATCAGTGACTCACCCCCTGAGGTGTGCCTGAAATAAACCTTTAATGAGTCTAGCAATTATGGTATAGAATTCCAGAAAGACAAATTATTTGTTATTCCTATTCTTTCTTATTTAGGGTCACTGCTCAAAGTGTTACACTTGTTGGACCCCCTGTTTAAGAAGCCTGAACAAGAAAGCCATCCACTCCAGAAACATAGAGCCACGTGGCACTGGCCACATCCCAGGCGCTTCAATTTGTAGTAAAAAAAAAATCTTTTAAAAACTTTTTTTGGGGTTAGCAAGGGACACCACAGGGGTAGCAAGGGACACCACAGGGGTTGCAAGTGTGACCCCTGGTAACCACCAAATGACTTCCCTGAGACACTTAGGCCACATTACTCCTGACACGAAGAACATGCTTATGACTCACTTAGGACGGACACCTTCGCTATGCAGTAACCGCAAGTTGCAGATGAATACAAATGAACTGCTTGCTGACGATTAAACGCAATAAACCTGAACG
This sequence comes from Ambystoma mexicanum, assembly GCF_040938575.1. NCBI lineage: Eukaryota > Metazoa > Chordata > Amphibia > Caudata > Ambystomatidae > Ambystoma > Ambystoma mexicanum. The sequence continues at coordinate 1,146,192,134 of NC_090923.1, read as the reverse complement.
GCTATAAAAACAAAGATGGAAGTCATAGCCGCATTGAAATGAATGGGAAGACACTGGAAGGGACCGGGAACACAGAAGGAGACCTGACATGCTGACATGCTGACTTTGCTGAGACGCACAGACCAGGCTGTCAGTGCAGCTATTGTGCACAGCATTGCCAAGGACACTGAAAGAGGGAAAGTTTCAAATTAACAGAACAGATAGGCCATCTACACGAGTGAAAGCTGAAAATCCTCATTAATGCAAGCAGGCAAATTAATTTTGTGGTCCCTAAACACATGACCTGAAACCTGCAGGACAGAGCCTATTCATTGGAGCCAGACAGTGACCATCATTCCCATCCAACCGAGGGCAGTATGATACAAAGGTAATACAAGGATGAAAGCTTAGTGTGCTGTCTCAAGGCCTAGAGGATCATAGATGGTAACTTGTTAGGTAGATGCAGCACCTCTGTGTGCTCATGGGCTGGTATGCCTCCAAAGCGCCAAGGTTGAGAAGACCCTTGCTGACCAATCCCTATCCATCTTCCACACTAGCTCACACTTTGTTGCGAAGCCCAATCACAGCGCGTTAACCTGAGATGCCTGTAATTGCAACATTTAATAGGTGGTCACAAGAGGAGCAACCAGATATTGCCTAGCCAATAGAGATACTAACCCCCTATGAACTCTATTTATAGTTTACCACACTAAACAATCCTGTGTTCCCTTAGGTTTTTTGCAATGTGACTTGTATTTTGTGACGTTACGGGCCCTTAAAAGACTGACAAGGCTGGAAGCGACGAGAAAGTATTGGAGAATTGCTCATTGTCCATTAACTTGATCCATTTACCGAAAGCTTGCAATGAATAGAGAGTTTTGTCACATTGATGGACTCTTCCATTTTTGGAGTGGGAGATTTCCATGGCCCAGTTCCTCTCGTTTTTTTTGTAATTAGGGAGATTAACAAATCCCTCTCCTGGTTTCAGAGTGTACCGCCATGAGGGTGAAGTGTAGGAAGTGCGGGAAGATGTACCATTTTGCGAGGTTGTGTAAAACAAACGAAATATCCGAAAATGACAAAGGCATACAATGGAGAGAGTGGAATGGACAAATAAGATAGTTCACATTGTTGGTGAGGTAGGGGAGGATGAAGATGGTGAATATGTCCCCCCTGCAGTGAAAATAATTGTGGCAGGTTACCCAGTGAAAGCACTGGCTGATTCAGGTTCACCATATACTATTATACCATAGGAGAAATATAAGGAGATTTGGGCAGGCAAGAAACACGTTACATAACGGCGATATACGCCAGAGAGCATACAGTGGTGCTAGGATTGACATACTGGGCTTTGTGTGGATACAATTATATATGGCATGAAACACATCCAGGCAAAGGTATATGTGGCATCTTTCTTTGAGCCATGCACACTGAGGCATGACATTACAATAAAATGATCATCATTGATAAAATACACAAATATAATAAGAGTAAAAACTGTTAAAACCAAAAAGTAAAAATGGCCATTGTTGCTATACCGTTTGCTGTAACAGTGATATGCTTGCACTTCAATTCCCCATGCATTACAGCATTAATTCACAGTCTGCGGCCAGGAATAAACGCAGTGCAATTTTGACCCTGCTGACCTTATATAGTTCAAAAAGAGGTATCAAGTATTTCCTCCTGGTGTAAAAATGCACAGTGCTTTCTACTTTATTAAGACAAAAGGGGCAGAGAGCCGAAAAAACATGGGTTCCATTTGTGCTTTAAGCTGGTTAGGGGTAAAATACCAATACCAATACGAAACTTGATGTAAAGGGCATCGAGTAGTTTGGCCTGCATACTATCTAAGTAGCATTCAAAACCAGGGGCTACTTTCCTGGATAGCTAAGAGACCAAGCCAATAGAGCATACAAGTTTAGCTTGGGATTCTCTCACCCATCTATCCATATAGGCCTTCTTAAGTATTGGTTTAAAATTTCCTGAGATTGAATCAGGATGTCACCAATAACCCTGCAGCCCCATGGTGGACAGCTCCCTACGTATGGTCGTAAACCATGGCAGGCTTGAGCCACCCGGGTGGATTAACACCTCCCGGACAGCTCTTCTATAGTTGACCAGTTAACCTTCGGTCCACAGTCTAGCCCAAAGAAACACAGGCCACATCTGACATATAAAGCCAATACTCTGCAGGCCCAAGTCCCAGAGTATCGGGACATTTGGCGCGTTGACTGGCAACCCCAGGATTGATTTAGAAAATGTCTGCTCCACAACCTGGAGCATGCCGGGATTGCTCATACCCCAGAGTTCAGCCCCGTAGAGAGCGGCCTGCCTTACCGGACTCTTCTAAATGTGGAGAGTAACACTGACCGGCCCCTCCCCATGGGCCTGCATAAGTCTAGATACAGCCGCACAGCTCCTAGACAACTTTAACCCAGCCCACCTCACCTGATCACTCCACACACAATTGGACATCAGGCGGACCCCCAGGTAGTCATAACTCACAACCTGTTCAATAAGCCCGTCTTTCAGTCCCACCTTCAGCCGAGGGGATTTCTTGACCCAAGTTTTTCGTCACATTTATTGTTAGACCATTATCCCTGAAAAAGCACTTAGATATCGGAGGGTGCCTCTGTAGACGCTTTGGAGTCAATGAGAGGAGCACTGCATGTCGGAGAAGCACATGCAGTGCATGTCGGAGGAGCACGTTGGCAAACAATAGGATAGGAATTCTCTCTGATGCCAGTAAGGGTGCATCTGTCTTCTCAGCCATCAACAAATCAATGATCCTATTGATAAAGAGACACAACCCAGTCAGAGAAAGGACACATCCTTGTCTGACTCTGACTTCAATCTTGACTCTTGAAGAGACTCGGCCATCTGCAGAATACCTAATGACAGCCCCATTATTGTTATACAGTGACTGTATTGCTCTTAAAATACCCATGGACAAGCCCAGATTAATTAATGCCGCCCACAAACCTGCTCTGGGTACGCTTTTGAGCGCGGTCTTTAAATCTATAAAGGCAGCGTAAATGTTCATAGACTTTAGAACAACATACTTCTGCAGAAGGCGGAGGAGCTTGATGCCAGAAGAGTGGTTCACGGGGAACTTGCAAGCCATGATGCGAACAGAGAAGAAAGTACTGTATTGGAGGAGTGGCAAGGAAGTGACAATGTAAGCGCAGAGAATGGTTTGGACAGGTGCAGAGGTGGTAGAGGAAAAAGTAGCGATGGATCTACTGGCCGAGTGAGGAGATGGCCTATCAAATTTGATGATTACAGGGCATATAGATAATTCTGAGGTACATAGATAATTTTATTCATTTAGTGAAAAATATGGAACCAATGTTCTGTTACAATAAGTAAATGTAGTTATCATTTGTTAGGATTCCAATTAATGTAGGTATCATTTTCTACTGTTCCAATTTCCACTTAAGTTATATGAAATGATATTTTATTTATATTGTGCTCATACACAAGTGTTTCAGAGCGCGACAAGGCAAAGGGAGGGGAACAGGGGAGAACAAAACAACGATCTTACTAGGCCCAGTGACATTGAGAACGCGCAAGTGCATGGGGGAGGGAAAAAGGGGAACAATGCATGGAAGGGGGAGAAGTGGAAAGTGTGGGACAGAGGAGAGACAGATAAATAATAAATAAAATAAATAATAAAGGCGATAAAGGGTGTTAGTGCAGCCAGCAAGTGGCAAGTGCTGGGTTTAGCCGACAAGGGAATATCTGATAAGTGCAGGAGAAAAGCGGGGTGGGGGACTGTATGGTTACAGATACAGACCCCAGTGCAAGGGGTGGCCCGGAGCCAGTGCAGGATGGTGGCAGGGTGAGCAGGTACCTGGTCCCGGGGGACAGAGGGTGGTCAGGTGCACAGTGGTAAGAGAGAAAACAGATCAGCAGGGGAGAAGGGGGGCAAAGGCAGAAGCAAAGAGGAAGGTCTTGAGGTGCTTCCTGAACTCGAGATGCTTCTCCTCAAGTTTCAGAGTGGCAGGGAGTTTGTTCCAAAAGGAGGCCCTAGCCGAAGACAGAGATCTACCCCCAGCTCGTTTCTTTGAAAAACGACTGACCATGAGGGAGTTAGAGGTAGAGGAGCGAAGAGCTCAAGAGGGGGGGTATTTAGGAGGGATAGCTGAAGGTATTTTGGACCCAGGCCCCAGAAAGCCTTGTGGACAATGCAGAGGGTTTTAAATTTAATCCTTGCATCCACTGGGGGCAAATGAAGAGATTTCAGAGCTGGAGAGATACGATCCCAGGGCTTGAGGGCAAGGACAAGTCTTGCAGTCCTGTTCTGGATTAGTTGTAGAGAGCGGAGAGTGGAGGCAGGTAGATTTAGAAAGAGGCTGTTACAGTAGTCCAACCTAGAGAGAACCAGAGCTTGGGAGACAGTGAGCTTCTGGGGGAAGGAGAGGAAAGGCAGAGTACCTTTGAGGAGGTGCAGTAGGAAGTTTTACTTTTTAGAGACATCAGAGATGTGGGAGGAGAAGGAAAGTGTGGAGTCAAAGAGGTATTGTACAAAAAGAATGTATCTAAATGGTCGCATGAACAAAAAGTTCTAAAAATGCTACCACCAAAGGTTCGAACACCAAAAGTTCAAACCTTTGGTTGTAGCATTGCAGGTAAGTAAAAAAAAAAGAGACTGTGGGGGCTGCAGGGGTTTCCCCCGCAACACCCCGCTCACTATAATGTGTGGTATAGTGAGCAGGGTGTTGCGGGGAACACCCCAGCAGCACACCTGCAAAAAAACCCCCCAAAAAACAGGGGTGTGGGGGTGTCCCCCGTAACACCCCGCTCACTATACTGTGTGGTATAGTGAGCGGGGTGTTGCGGGGGACACAGCTGCAGCACACCCACAGGGAAAAAAAGAAAAAAACAGGGGCTGCGGGGTGGTCCCCCACAACACCCCGCTCACTAAACTTTACAGTATAGTGAGCAGTGGTTGCAGGGGAAACCCCTGCAGTCCCTGTAAAATAAAACATTTTTTAAAAAGGACCCTGCCTGATCACGAAAGAGAAAGGGTGCTGCAGGGACTCAGCGTGAAGAACAAGGTAAGTGGGGTTTGTTTCTGTTGGGGGTGTGGGTGTGTTGAGGGTGTGGGACGGGGGTGTGTCATGGGTGTGTTGTGGGTGTGGGTGTATGTACGTGTGTTCGCATGAGAAAGGTGCAAACTTTTGGTGGTTCGCACCTTTCTCATGCGAACTTTCCGGCCGTGGCAAAATCAGCTGCGGTCGGATCACGTAGATCCGTCAAAGATGACCCAGAGGTTCTTCGCCTCACAGGTAGGGGTAGGAGGAGGGCCAAGGGAGGTTGGCCAGAGAATGAGGGGAAAGGATGGTGAGTCATGTCTATATTTTTCATATTTTCCATTTATTTACTGTAGGCAATTGCATCTGCTTTCTATGAGGGGAGGCATATGCTGATTTTTAATGTAATGCGCTCATGATTATATCCAAATCTTCCATCATGGAATGTCATCTAGTGTAGTTTGAGGAAAACGTTATTAAGCTGTTAAATGGCATTCAAGGCAGACCTCTGCTGGGGTCCTTAATTATGCAGATAAATTAATAAATTGGTATATACACTATAGCAACTGGGTCTTGTCTAACTTACAACCACAAGGTATTAAACAGGGAAGTAGGAGTTAAGAGGACCAGGGGTAAATAGAGAGCCATAACAGTGAGAGGAGCAGGAGGAAGGAGTTGAATAGTGGTCTAATTAAAAGATGTCCAAGTGGAAAGGGGCAGTGGTGAGGGTCTTATTGATAAATAACCCTCTGCCACTACACTTCCCAACAGAACAGCTCTGGGAGAGTGGGAGAACGTAGCAAAGTCAGTGTGGGGAGCCGCTAGTGTAGCGGAGTCATGGGGGGATATCCAGGTTTCTTTGATGGCAAGAAGTCAAAGTTGAGGGTGATATGAATCAAAGTGGTCAGTGATGTAGGCAGACATGTTGCAGAGAGAGTGTGCATTTCAGAGTCCATGTGAAAGAGTGATGTAAGGTGTTAAGGCAGAACAGGTGTTGTGTGATAGGTGAGGGAGATTCATGAGTTTGGAGATCCTGGGAGAACAGGAGCGTCAGGTTTGAGGGATGTGGGTGCAGTGGGGGGAAAGGAGGATGATGTGGGGGGGAGTGAAGTAGAAGTTAGACCAAGTTATCAGTGAAGGCTATGAAACAAGGTTGGAGAAGAGTGCAGAGGGTAATGGAGCGAAGTCAAGGTGCATGATTGAGAGTAGAAGAAATAGACAAGTGAAGACAGTGAAGGAGGGGTGCTATCCAAGAGTGGGCAGAGGGTGGGTGCATGAGTGGAAAGGGAAAGTGGAAAGGTTGGCTGGGAAGGAATAGGTGTAAGTTCTGAGTTGGACTAGAATGGGACTATAGGTAAACAAATCATGGTTAACAGACCTAACATACGGATTTTCCTTGTATCTTTGGGGCTACAGTAGATATGCAGTGAATGGAGAGATACTGGGTTGGAAGGATCCCTATATGTGGAACAGGAGTCAGGAAAAGGACGGGCATTGTGAAGTGCTGGCATGAGCAGGATCTCTGAACCTGGCCCTTTCTGACCTTAAAAGGCAAAAACAGTGGTTGCCTTTTGCAGCTTTTGGCCCTTAGCTGCAGACACCCAGGCTGGACGCCCTGGGGAGACTCCATACCAAGGGAGCATGGTGTCAAAGTGCTCAAATTGGCTTCCAGATTTACAAGCAGGATGACAGCAGACTCCTGGACTTTGTGGGCCCATTGAGCTTCATTTTTGCGACAGGACCTTCAGGTGGTGCACAGGATCTTCTGTGAATGTCACATGTGGCAAGAAAATAATGACATTAAAATGAAAATCCATTCACATTATTTGGTCGCATGACCCTTTTGGAGCCAATCAGAGTGCTCTAGATGGCTTCAAGACTTCGAGGCATTATGTAGGCAGGATCCTGGGTTTCCAAATATTTTTTAAGAACATGATTTTGCATGTGCTATTCCCAAAACACCTGAACAGATTTGGTTTCTATATTTTTCATCAGTTCTTTTGATAAAAATATATCTTTATTTTATCTACCACATCACATGTTTCTTCTCTGTGTGCGGCTTCAGCAGAGGATACTTTAATTGATCACTTGTAACATCAATTTAAAAAGCCAAATTGAGAAAAAATGAAAAAATAACTTTGGTTTGCTAAAATTCAGGAAGTTACCATATTATACATATGTAAACAGCTCCAATTTAACTACAATATTTACTTACTTGTTTTGATATCTACCTTTTCAATAGTGTAGTTACTGACTAAATGTATCTTGTTTGAATGAGATTTGTAAGTGCTTTTTATAATTTATTTCCTTTGTTTGGAGAAGAAATATTGATAGCTATTTTTTATAGTGTCAAATGTCTTTTCTGTATATTAACAGAAAACTGGATAGGGTTTACATTGAAAAAGAAGAAGATTTTTGCTGGGCAAGCATCTAGCAATATATAAAATAATGGCAGTAAAGATATTTCACCAGTATTAATATATTTCCTTTAACACATGCAAATGAGGACAGGAGCATTTCTCTTTCTGGTTCTCCATGGTCACATCACATTTATTCTTGTATGTGCTGCTACACCATTTTGGTATACATGGTGCTATTTATATTGTAACCTCCTTCTGATATGTATGTCACGATACATGTAATATGTGCAGGGTGATCAAGCACTGATTGCTGAAAGTTTAAATTAGTTGCCATATTTAAAGGGATTTGTTTTTTGCATTTAGAGCAAATGTTAGTTATCTGAAATATGTTTTATTGTGTCTCTCGTACATTGTGTTTACCCAATTTGTTATAGTATTTAAAATTTTTGCAGATCATGATACTATTTGTCACTAAATTCCAAATTCGTGCCAATATATGTTTCATAATGCTTATAACATCCTGATTCAATCATTGCTCAGCAAATCATGGTGCTATTTGCCTCCAAATTTCACTAATATAAGTGCAATAGTGCACATAACACAAACAACCACAGCATGAATGTTGTGATGCATGTAGATCTAAAGTTATGGCTCCATATTTATTTAAAGTAATTGCTGGAAATAAGTTATTTCTATCTTACTAATGGTTGATTTTAAATATCTTCATCATGTTTGCTGTCATATACCATTTAATTTAATGGTCTTTTACAAATAATTAAATAGTTTTAGAACACTCATTTTATTTTATTTGATTGTGTTAGATAATGCAGAATATTAGAAAAAGATGCATGAGTAGTGCCAACTGACCTTTTTTTAAAAACAATTTCTAGTGTATCAATGCTTCCAAATTGCCAATTGTAGTAAAATAGAGTGGGGACAGACAATGTTTTATATAAATATTTCCTTTCAATTGTCTTTTTTTTACAATCCAACATAGTTATTAAGAAAATAAGTAACATTTAGTAGATTCGATATTTTCATTTGACAAGAAAACATATAACTAATTATCCTAGTTGAGTCCTAGATTACAAGTGTCCATTTTGTAGATCCATTTCACTTCCTCCTAACGTAATAAAGGTTCTCTATTTCCAGCACTAAATAGAAATTGTACATGTTCAGTCCCAACACATTTTATGTCCATTATGTTTCCTTGTTCATGCTTTTCTTTCCAGCGTTCTGCCATCAAATAGTTGGTGTTGTTGCTTTTGGTGGCCCTACTGTGTTCTTGGATTTTTATTTTTATTTTTTGATTATGCCACTATAAGTAAGTTGACCGATGCATCTGATCATGTAAACAACATATTTCTTATTACAAGTGATATGCTCACAAATGTCATATGTACTATGACATTTGTGAGCCATTTCCCATCTTGGCATCAGGTGAGCGTGTGCATGCGACCCCCCCTGGGCCCCTTTAGATGCATCATGGCTGCCTTTAAAAACTCGGGACCCTCACGGGCTCCCCAGCCGTGGATGTGCTTCCTCCCCCATTGTCCCGCTTCCCACTCCCTCCTCCTGGCCTGATTGGCCATGTACCTCAAATGTAGTTGTGCCTCCTGAAGTTGCTGCACGTCTGCTCCCTGTGCCATTTCCCATCTTGGCATCAGGTGAGCGTGTGCATGCGACCCCCCTGGGCCCCTTTAGATGCATCATGGCTGCCTTTAAAAACTCTGGACCCTCGCGGGCTCCCCAGCCGTGGATGTGCTTCCTCCCCCATTGTCCCGCCTCCCACTCCCTCCTCGTGGCCTGATTGCCCATGTCCCTCGACTGTAGTTGTGCCTCCTGAAGTCGCTGCACGTCGGCTCCCTGTGCCATTTCCCATCTTGGCATCAGGTGAGCTTGTGCATGCGACCCCCCTGGGCCCCTTTAGATGCATCATGGCTGCCTTTAAAAACTCGGGACCCTTGCGGGCTCCCCAGCCGTGGATGTGCTTCCTCCCCCATTGTCCCGCATCCCACTCCCTCCTCCTGGCCTGATTGGCCATGTCCCTCGACTGTAGTTGTGCCTCCTGAAGTCGCTGCACGTCCGCTCCCTGTGCCATTTCCCATCTTGGCATCAGGTGAGCGTGTACATGCGACCCCCCCTGGGCCCCTTTAGATGCATTATGGCTGCCTTTAAAAACTCAGGACCCTCGCGGGCTCCACAGCCGTGGATGTGCTTCCTCCCCCATTGTCCCGCCTCCCACTCCCTCCTCCTGGCCTGATTGGCCATGTCTATCTTCATCCTGGACCAGACCTGGGCTGCCCTCTGCCCGGCAGCCCCTGCGGCTAAGGGCCCCAAGGCAAAGGGCGGCTCCAACAGAGGCGGCTCCAGATCGTGTCTGCAGGTGTCAGCAGGGGAAGTCATCAGACACCGACAAAACTTTAAGTGCTGGCATGGGTGGGGGGTAGAGCAATTACTCTACTCCAGACAGCTCCTGCCACTCTAACTTACCTTTCAATGGCCTAGACTGCTACAGACCTGCACCATGCATTACCAGAGAGATATGTGACCACCAGCCTAAACCTATTCATGGCTGGACAGCAAACACTGCCTGCAGTATAATGCTACCCAATACCATACCCCAAGAGAACCACAAAGATTAGCCTGCGCCAAATCTAGAGAGAAATGTGATTGTTAGCATATGCCACACTTAGATGGAATTTCAGAAATGTGATTGTTAGCATATGCCACACTTAGACGGAATTTCAGAAATGTGATTGTTAGCATATGCCATACTTATATGGAATTTCAGAAATGTGACTGTTAGCATATATGATTCTCAGCATGCACCACACTTGGAATTCTGAACCTAGCTTTCGTTGCATCTAGATAGAAATGTGACTGTTAGCATCCGTCACACTTAGATGGAATTCTCAAGTTTAGTATGCGTCGCATCTAGACAGAAATGTGATTGTTAGCATATGCCACACTTAGATGGAATTCCTCAAACTTAGTCTGCGCCAGATCTAGACAGAAATGTGATTGTTAGCATATGCCACACTTAGATGGAATTTCAGAATTGTGACTGTTAGCATATGCCACACTTAGATGGAATTTCAGAAATTTGACTGTTAGCATATGCCACACTTAGATGGAATTCCTCAAACTTAGTCTGCGCCAGATCTAGACGGAAGTGTGATTGTTAGCATATGCCACACTTAGATGGAATTTCAGAAATGTGACTGTCAGCATATGCCACACTTAGATGGAATTATTTCAGAAATGTGACTGTCAGCATATGCCACACTTAGATGGAATTATTTCAGAAATGTGACTGTTAGCATATGCCACACTTAGATGGAATTCTTAGATGGAATTTCAGAAATGTGACTGTAAGCATATGCCGCACTTAGATGGAATTTCAGAAATGTGACTGTCAGCATATGCCATACTTAGATGGAATTATTTCGGAAATGTGACTGTCAGCATATGCCACACTTAGATGGAATTATTTCAGAAATGTGACTGTCAGCATATGCCACACTTAGATGGAATTATTTCAGAAATGTGACTGTTAGCATATGCCACACTTAGATGGAATTCTTAGATGGAATTTCAGAAATGTGACTGTAAGCATATGCCGCACTTAGATGGAATTTCAGAAATGTGACTGTCAGCATATGCCATACTTAGATGGAATTATTTCAGAAATGTGACTGTTAGCATATATGATTCTCAGCATGCACCACACTTGGAATTCTGAACCTAGCTTGCGTCGCTTCTAGATAGAAATGTGACTGTAAGCATATGCCGCACTTAGATGGAATTTCAGAAATGTGACTGTTAGCATATGCCACACTTAGATGGAATTCTTAGATGGAATTTCAGAAATGTGACTGTTAGCATATGCCACACTTAGATGGAATTCTTAGATGGAATTTCAGAAATGTGACTGTAAGCATATGCCGCACTTAGATGGAATTTCAGAAATGTGACTGTCAGCATATATTATTCTCAGCATGCACCACACTTGGAATTCTGAACCTAGCTTGCGTCGCTTCTAGATAGAAATGTGACTGTTAGCATCTGTCACACTTAGATGGAATTCCCAAGTTTAGTATGCGTCGCATCTAGAAAGAAATGTGATTGTTAGCATATGCCACACTTAGATGGAATTCTCAAGTTTAGTATGCGTCGCATCTAGACAGAAATGTGATTGTTAGCATATGCCACACTTAGATGGAATTCCTCAAACTTAGTCTGCGCCAGATCTAGACGGAAGTGTGATTGTTAGCATATGCCACACTTAGATGGAATTTCAGAAATGTGGCTGTTAGCATATGCCACACTTAGATGGAATTCCTCAAACTTAGTCTGCACCAGATCTAGACGGAAGTGTGATTGTTAGCATATGCCACACTTAGATGGAATTTCAGAAATGTGACTGTTAGCATATATGATTCTCAGCATGCACCACACTTGGAATTCTGAACCTAGCTTGCATCGCACCTAGACAGAAATGTGAATGTTAGCATATGCCACACTTAGATGGAATTTCTCAAGTTTAGTCTATGCCAGATCTAGACAGAAATTTGATTGTTAGCATGTGCCACACCTAGATGGAATTCTCAAGCTTGGCCCGCGTTGCATCGGGATAGAAATGTGATTGTTAGCATATGCCACACTCATATGGAAATTCAGAAATATGACTGTTGGCATATATGATTCTGAGCATGCACCACACTTAGAATTCTGAACCTAGCTTGCATCGAATCTAGATAGAAATGTGACTGTCAGCATGTGCCACACCTAGATGGAATCCCACAATTGCAAGAACAGCAATGCCAACTAACCAACCAACTAACAATTTCATTGCTCTGCATACACCTCTCAAGCTATAACCAAACACAACCGCAAGCCTAAAACGGAGCAATCCGCACAAACTTCACAACAATGCAACAGCAAACAAACCACACATAGACCTGCACAACAGCACACGACGACTACGGACCACAAAACACCCCAAGCCCAGCCAACGGACACACCGGGCTGAGGCTGTCAACAGCACATCACTGCTCTCTTGCACTTTTCCAGCTTATCCCCACTAACCCACCCCCTCACCCCCTTTTCAGAGCTGCCAGAGGGCCAGGGGACCACTTTGGTGGTGAAAGTGCGCGGTACAAATGTCCTTTAACATTAACATTAACATTACAATTCAGTAAATGTGTGATTTTGGTTTTGTCCAATATGAGTTTGCAAATATTGCAATGTCTACATTCGAAGGCACCATTGGTTTTAATATGTAACCTATCTGTTTTCTGTCAGTATATTCTGGTCTGTTTTCATAAAGCTAGGAATCTTAAAATAGTTTTGATCATTGTTGCCTTCTCACATGTCTCTTTTGTCCATCCTTAATATATGGTCTGCTGTTAAGACATTCAAGTGTTTTTTAGGATTTTCATTACCAAGGCATTTTGTGAACTTTTTTGTCACAACCCTTATTATCTGTTCTGTTTCATATCTTTTTTAAAAAAAAAAATTCTAACCCCAACAAAAAAGATCTGGAATTCTAGTTTGCATCCTTAGCTGCTTGTTCAATGGTGTTTGTCTTCTATCCTCTTTCCTGGAATTGTGCCTTTATATTTGATTGTAATCTTCAATTCTTCAATGTTGCCACACTTTCTATTTCTAAGCAAACATTCTCCATAGGGTATATTATTTTTAGGGTGGCATGGATGATTGCTGTCAGCATGGAGAACTGAATTGCCATCTGTGGGCTCCTTGGAAATTATTGACCACATTTTATTGATATTGATGACAGTGTCCACGTCCAAGAAGGAGATTCTGGATTTGTTATAACCTATGATTAGTGTGATGTTATAACTGTTCTGATTCAGACATGTTGTGTTTTCAATTAGTGCTGATATTTTACCATTCCAAATTATGAGAATGCCATCAATATAACCACCCCAAAATATGATGTTGTTGTTTGATGTAAATGCTAGATATATCCATTCATGTTCTACTTCATAGTTACCCAAGAATACGTTGGGATGTGCCTTGTACTTGTTTGTATATCAGTTCATTGAAACAAAACACATCATTACTAACTGTAAATGTTAACCTATTTATTAACATTTCATTGTGTTGGTACAGTGAAATGTATCTTGATTGCAGAAAATATTTTGTACATTTTACATCTTTTTCATGATCAATACCCATGTTTAGCGAATGTACATTAAGAGTTACCAAAACATATGTTTCTTTCCATTGAACATTTTCCAATTGGTTTATTACATGATTTGTTTCTTTGAAATAAGAGGACACATTTTGGGCAAGAGGATTCAAGAATGTATCGGTGACTGAACCTTGTGTTTCGATGGAGAGATATACAAACATGTGCAAGGCACTGCCATGGGAGCCAAGTATACACCCCCTTGTATGCCAACCTAATCATGGAAACTATGAATTAGAACATGCATGGATACACCAAAATGTGCATCAAACAACAACATAATATTTTGGGGTTGCTATGTTGACGACATTCTCATAATATGGAATGGTGAAATACCAGCCCTCATTGAATATATACCATATCTGAATCAGAACAGTTATAACATCACACTAACTATGAATTATAACAAAGCCACAATCTCCTTCTTGGACTTGGAACTTTAGATCAATAACAATGCAATTCAGAGAACAATTTTCAAGAACCCCAGTTCTCCATGCTAACAGCAATCATCCAAACCATCCTATAAAAAATCTACATTATGGAGAATGTTTGCATATAAAAAGAAATTGTAGTGACTTTAAAGATTACAGTTAAAAAGCAGAAGAGCTAACGGCCAAATTACAACAAAGAGACTGTACAACAAATGCCTTTTAACAACCAGCTAAGAAGACAAACCAGAAATCTGGATCTTCTTTGTTGGGGCCAAAATTTTAAAAAGATACAAATGAAAAAGAGCAGATAATAAGGTTCATGACCAAAGAAAGAATGTACTAACAGCAGACAAGGACCTGAAAACCAGGGGTGGACTGGGAACTAAAAGAGGCCCTGGAAATAATTACTGGGGACCAAAAGAGGCCCTGGAAATAATGTTCAAAGTGGCCTCATATGACACATTTTCAGCAAGCTCAATGATTTTCCTATGAGAAAATTTGGAAATACCACACAAAAGAGGCCCAGGGTGCAGAGGCCCACTGGGAAATCTCCAGAGTTCCTTATAGGCCAGTCCACCCCTGCTGAAAACACATATTAAGGATACACCCACTATGACATATCAGAAGGCAACAATGATCAAAAACATTATATATCCTAGCTTTATGAAAACAGAACAGAAAATACTGAAAGAAAACCAAACAGGCCCAACAAGGCTGAAACACGTGTATGGGGTTGCTGTTGGTACTCTTGTTCAGAGAGGAATTGCTATAGCATTTCGGTGCTGGACTGCCCATGTGGGTGGGACAAAGACTGATATGCAAATGGATATTTCCCATCTGTGAAAGGTACAGTGAGCAAAAAGCGTTTGCTGCAAACTCTCATCTCAGAACAGGTTATCATGCCATGTTCTTTCTGGAGAGGAGCGCCAGCTACCTTTTTTTGAAATACTTCAGCTGTATTAAACATGCTAATTGCCTTATACTCCAATACAGTTGTCAGAATCAGACTTTGTAAACAAGGGCTTCTTTCATTCACACTTGAAACTAATTGAGGGTTGAAACAAGGTGTGTTCTTGCTCCACTACTTTTTAATCTTTCTTTTTCAATTATCAGGAGGGATTTAATGAAATGTTGAGCTTTTCCTCCCAAGCTTGGTGAGGACATGATAAATTGGCTTCTATACGCGGACAATCTCGCCATCTTGGATTATACACCAATAGGGCTTCAGCATCAAGTAAGGACTTTCGGGCGATACATGGACAGGAACAAATTGACTGTATATATGAATGAAAAGTAACAAAAAAGTATGGAAGTTTTAAATGGTATTATAAGCAGAAGCAACTGGAAAGAGTTCCTTCTTTCATTTATTTAGGATTCCGTACATCAACGGGTTCAAATGAAGGAAACCTTTTCAACCTATTAAAGAGTAAGATGTTGTCCCTGGCAGCTCAAGGCTTGGTTATGAATTGTAAATTTGGTCATCTCCTCCCAAACTAGTATACAGCCTTGAAAATGAAGACGGGTCGCATTGAAGGTGTTTTTTGGAAGAGAATCCTTCATCTACCCCAGGGAAAACCAAATTGTGTGTTGAGATATGAGCTAGTTGGCGTGTCATTGGAAGCCATGATACAGTGGGAAAGGTTCAATCTTTTATTAAAAATTATCAAGGCCCGGAAAGACTCATCATGAGGTGTCTTGAAAAATCGTAGTGTTTTGGGATCAAACCATTCCTTTAATGAATGGCTCGATATCTGTCTAGTTATCCTGCAATCAATCAGAGCAACCAAAAAGATGATGATGGGGGATCCGGTGGAGGTAAAAAAAAAAGAATCTACTTGATTGGATAAATACGACAAACGAGACTAAGAAATATAAATTCTTTCTGCAAGTGGCTCAACAAGAGAAAGCATTAAATGTAATCCTTGACTATGAGATTAAATGTCCTGCCGCTCAGTGGAGATCAAACTATTTAAGATTATGATTAAACTTATTTCCCACATATGAAATTGTGGGTGCAAGACAAAAGATTCTATGCCACAAGAGAATTTGTCGCCATTGTGCAGCTCCATTGTCAGTGGAGATTTTACGTCACCTACTTTTACAATTTGAAGTTCTAAACAATACCGTTGTCATTTCTTTGGGTCGCTTGTGAGGGACTTTAGATTGATCACTATAGATGAGGATTGGGATAAAATAATCAATGTTCATCTGAATTCATGGAAATTTGCTGCTCTATGTTTTATACAGATTTGATTTCCTATTTGTTAATAGGAGACATTATTTTAAAATGTGATGCAGTAGTTCTATTTTGAATGATTGTTTGCTCTAAATTTAGAGATAGACAAGAAATTTGATTTAATCCCTTCTCGTTTTTAAATTTGGTACTCGTTCAGTGATGTTGGTGCTTCATGTTTGTATTGTGTTGTTTTTCTCTTTTTAAATATTTGTTTGTTAAACGTTCATGACTGAACTAATGTACATTAAATAAATAAATACATTTTAAATGGATCAACCAAATGTACACTTTATTAAGGATTTAACCAGGACAAGGGGTTATATGTTTTCTTTTTAAATGTTACTATATAATCTATTGGATGTTACTTCTTTTCTTGATAACTATGTTGGCTTTAAAAAAGGACAATTGAAAGGAAATCATTGATATTAAATATTGTCTGTGACCACTCTTTTCTGGTACAATATTTAATTTTAAAGTACATACTCTAGAAACGCTAAATACATCAATGGGCACTAGTCATGCTACTTTTTCTACTGCTTTGCATTATGTAGCAAAATCAAAGAAAATAATTTAGCATTCTAAAATGGTTTAATTATTTGCAACTTGAATGGTAAATAATGGCAAACATGGTAAGGATATTTAAAATCAAACATTAATTAAACAGAAATAACTTCTATCCAAGTAGTTTAAATAAATATTGAGCCATAAGTTTAGATCTACAATCCATCATTTGTACTATGGTTGCTTGTGTTATGTGCACTATGACACTTACATTAATGGGAATTTGAATTTGGGGTCAAACAACACCATGATTTGCTTATAAAGTTGCAAATATTGAATCAGGATGTTACATGCATCATGAAACCTTTATCAGTGAGAATTTGGTGACACATCACCATGATCTGCTAAAATGTTAAATACTTTAAAAATGTGTGTAAACATAATGTGCAAGAGACACAATTAAACATATTTCAGATAACTAACGTTTGTTCTAAATGCAAAAACCAGTCAATTTAATTATGCAGACTAAATTAACCTTTCAGCAAACAGTACATGATCACACTACACATATTGCATGCATCATGACATGCCTATCAGAAAGAGGTTACAACATAAATAGCACCTCGTGTTGGCAAAATGGGCTACCACACATTGGGGCATAAATGTGATGCACCAAGCAGAATAGAGAAGAGAAACACTCCTACTATTGTATTCATACAAAAAAGGTAAGCTATAACTATCGGCAGAATAACCTTATGAACCACCAGGATTTTCTATTTGATAGATGATTGAAAAGCAAAAATCATCTACTTTTTTCTATTTAAAGCCAATCCCGTTTTCTGCTAATATCTAGAAAAACATCTGATACCAAAGATAATAGCTATCAGAAAGTATTCACCAAAGGAAATATATTGCAAAAATCACTTTATAAATCTCACTCAAACAAGATACATTTAGACAAGAAATACAAGCAATTATGGCTGCAAAATTGGTGCTGCAGTTACATATGTATAGTATGGTAGTTTCATGAATTTTTGCAAACAAAAGTGATTCTTTTCTATTTTTCTCAATTTTGCTTTTTAAAATGATGTTGCAACGGATCAATTAAAATACCCCCAGCTAATGCTGCAGCAAGCAGATAAATAAATGTTGGGGTAGATAAACTAAAAGGCATGTTTTGATTAAATTAATTTATCAAAATAAAGAACCGATGAGAAATATACAAACCAAATCTCTTCAGTAGCTTTTGGAATAGTTCATGCAATCCTAACCTCTGGAATTGATTTGGGCAGCCCTCCAGACCATCGTTGTTCAGGCTGCCAAGCCATTACAGAAGGGGAAAGACCATATGCAAATCAGGCATGGTTCCACCCCAAAAGGGGAATTCCAGCCCGAACTGCTAGGTCACATCCCTTCTGCACAAGACCACAAGCATCACCAGACATGTTTTGGCCTCATTGGGCCTCATCAGTGAAGAGTAGCTTGGGTCTACTCATCATTTTTCATCATTTCAAATTAACTCTGCAGAAAAGCTGTCATGTGGTGCAAGCAGCATGAATTCCACACTGTGTTTTTGTCAACAGAATTCTAGTGCAGAGAACCTATTTTTTGCCTGTGAAATGATTGCAAAGGGTCCTGAGTGTTGCAAGCCCAGGGAGCTTTGTTTTTGAGGCAGGACCCTCAGATGGTGCCCATGATCCTTGAGGAATGCAGGTTGAGGCAGAAAATGACTTAAATAAAAATCCAGTCACATGATGTGATGACATGATCTTCTTAGAACTAATCAGAGGGCTTACAGTGGCTTCCAGACTTCCAGACAGGATGCAGGCAGGGTCCTGGGTGTTGTGGTGCCTCCAAGCTTCATTTTAGAAGCAGGGCCTCCAGATGGTGACCATGATCATCTGGGAATGCAGCAAGTGGCACAGGCTCCCTTCGAGCTGGGCACTTTGCCAGTGCATGCTTCTCTGCTAACTTCTTAACTAAGATTCACCCTCATTGTGTTGAATACTGTCTTCTGCCAACAGCATTTCTGTAGATTCTGTCCTATGAATTCTCTCCTGGCAGCATTTCTAAGCCCTGTTTGATGGGTGTTAATTGACCACCTCTCTCAATCTACTATTGGAATTCTCCTCTGTTAGGTTAGAACGTGGATCTGCAACCTGTGGCTCTAATGTTTTGGACTACGAGCCCCATGGTCCTTCACTATTGATTATACTGGCTAGGGTTAAGGGGAGTTGTAGTTCAAAATAGACACCTGTATTAGAGTGTTTCTTGTAATGCTCCTGTACTGACCTTAATGCATATTTATTGTAGCCCCTGTTTTCCTGCCCTGGTCCAGGGAAAGGTGTACACCTTCCTCAGCCCAGACGATCGAGAGTCTCCATGGGAACCACCTCCTCCACCTCCCAGGTCAGCTGGTTGGGGGTGAGGGGTGCTGCACCTGTAAAATCAAATTGCTGATAACAGGAGATGGGCTGATCCCTGAGTGCTTACCTTATTAAACCATACACAGACACCAAGATGGATTTTATAGGGATTCCAACGGGGACCCCTCTTTATTTATAAAAACACACTTATGCTTATGATCTTATTAAACATCTAATCTCTTATTCCTAATTCCCTTCCTAAAAGTCGCCGAGCATGAGCTCTAGCTAAATGGTGGAATCTGCTCCCTCAGCCCACCATTCCTGGCAGGGGTGACAGGGACACCCATAGGGTGGGACTGACGCAACAGACACACGGACTAATGCCTGGCATGACCCACTGAAGTCTAGAGCAGTGGTCTTCCAACGTTTTTGGCCTGGTCCCCCCTGCCCAAAGTTTGGGCGGGCTGCCCCCCCCCAAAATGCCAAATGGACAGTATGTACAAATCGCTATGAACTATTGCGCGCCGAGGATGGCCCGGTGGGAGGTCCCAGCTCCTTAGGCGGCCACAGTTAGGCCACAACTTCCATCAGCATCCTCACGTCAGGGTCTTTATTCCCTCTACAGTCTTTCACACTGGTCCCTTATATATACTAAACATATGACCTACTTACCTTTCAACCTCCATAACATGTCCCATAAAAAGCCCCTACCCACTACATAACATTTACCCTGTTTAACCCTTACTATACATATAAAATATATACACACAAATATACATACAACATATCAACATGATACATTATGTCACAATGTGGTGACTGCTGCAACAAGCTCCCACTTTCACAGTACATTAGTGGCTATCTTTCTGATGACTTCTTCAGCTGATGATATGGGGCCTGGCCCCCACAGCTGCGCTCTTCTGGGTGGTACCATCGTCCACATAGAGCCACACAAGATCACCAGCGCATGGCCTGCATTTCAAATGTCCTTGGGCAGCCCCCTGCCCGAGTGGGAGCTGTCCCACTTTCAACGCAGGCCCCACGGCCAGTCTTCAATCTTCAGGGTGTGCCCCATAGCCTGGGGGGTGTCACCTGCACTCACAGCCACACCTGCAGCCACTTCTGGACAACCCCGTTGCGGTAGTGGCCACCAACTTCACTGCTGCACCCTGCCATGTCATATTAAGTCCAGGCATGTCCCGTTGCATGCCGCGCTCATGGCCTGCTGGAGTTTTCACAGCCCATTCCCCTCTCCATTGCATCGGAGGGGCGCACGGGGTGGCCCACTCGGCTTCACCCTGGCTGTCTCAATACGGCAAAACGGGGAGTCTCTTCACTCAGGCTGCCATGACAAGGTAGCCCAGGAATTCTCTTCACTGCTCCACCCTCCAAGGTGAAACCGGCTTCTCTGCACTTCACATGCCAGGGTGCCCGGGAGGTTTTCTAAGCAGGGCCAACCTCATCGGCCATCAGAGGGGCCAAGACAAGGGCACTGTCAGGTTGCCTGTCCGGACCACCTTCCCCCAAACACACGGCCCAGACGAACAAGTTACTTCTTACCTGGTAACGTTCTTTCGACGGGAGGTTCCTCCGACGTATTCCTTATATTTGATAATACGTTTCCAGCTTGCTGGCCTTGGAAATTTTTCTGTAGAGGGCGCTGCGCGTCGATGTCCACCGAGTCGATGTCCCTCGACGGCCACCGTATCGGCGCCGACGTCATCATGCCCATAAATAGCCACGCGCTGCATCCGTTGCTCTGTTCCGTTTTGTAGCATAAGAAAAGTCATGCCTGAATTGGTTATTGACCTTGAAGGAGCGTAAGCTGCAACCACAAGGGAAGTATCACTGCGGGGATGGTTGGGAGGGGTGATAAGGAATACGTCGGAGGAACATCCCGTCGAAAGAACGTTACCAGGTAAGAAGTAACTTGTTCTTCGAAGGGATTGTGTCCTCCGACGTATTCCTTATCTTTGATAGACTCCCATAGCAGTGGCATGTAATTGGAGGTGGGAGTGAGAATGTTATGTATCCCTTTAGGAATGGACCGAATGTAATACGGCCTTGCCAAATCTGGTCTCTTGAGTAGTGGAGGAATCCAGATTGTAAAATTTTGTGAATGTATGTGCGGACGACCATGTGGCAGCCGCACATATGTCTCGGACCGGTACCCCTCTTTGGAGAGCCGAAGAGGCTGCGATACCCCTGGTTGAATGAGCCCTGAGATTTTGGGGTGGCTCTTTCCCTGCCAGTTTGTAACATTCCAGAATGGCCAAAATAATCCACCCGGAGATGGTTTGTGTTGTTATGGGTAGTCCCAACTTGTGACCTGAGTATCCTACAAACAGTTGGTCTGCTTGCCTGATCCTAGCCATTCTGCTGATGTAAAAACTGAGAGCTCGTCTAGGGTCCAGCCTATGTAGCCTTTCCTCCTCTTTCCCCGGATGGGGAGGAGGGTAGAACGAAGGTGAGGTAATTTTCTGAGTAATATGAAATTCAGAAACCACCTTTGGGAGGAAATTAGGCTTCACCTGTAGGACAACTTTGTCCTTGTGGAAGATTGTATGTGGGGGTTTACAGGAGAGAGCTTGTAGCTCGCTCACCCTCCTAGCAGATGTTAGTGCTACCAATAGGACAGTTTTAAGCGTGAGAAATCTCAGGGCACAAGAGTGAAGTGGTTCGAATGGAGTGCCCATTAGGAAGTTTAAGACTAAATTTAAGTCCCATAAGGGAACCTGGAATGGTTTTGGAGGATAAACATTAGTTAATCCCTTGAGAAATTGTACCACTAGAGGAAGTTTGAAATACGATGGTTCCTCCGCAGTGCGCTTGAAGATAGAAAGCGCTGCGAGATAGCCTTTTACAGTGCCAACTTGAAGGCCTAAGTTTACCAAGTAGAGTAGAAACGATAACACCGTTGGTGTACCACATGAAAAAATTCTCTTCCCTACACCAGCTGCAAAATTTGTTCCAACGGCAGCGGTATAAAGACTTTGTTGCTGGCCTTCTGGCCGAAAGCAACACCTCCATGACGTCATCAGGGAGATCCCAATCCTTGTACCTCACCCTTTCAGAAGCCAAGCGTGAAGGTTGAGGGTTCTGGTGTCTGGATGGAGAACCTGACCACCCTTCTGCGAGAGAAGATTCTCTTTGAGTGGAAGACCGATTGGAGGACAGATGGACATATCTAGAAGGTCCGGGTACCATGTTTTCCTGGCCCAGTCCGGGGCAATTAGGATCATGGTTTTCCGGAATCTTCTCAACCTTCTGATCATTTGAGGAATAACGGGGACTGGTGGGAACGCGTAAAGGAGTGGAAACTCCCAGTCCACTACGAACGCGTCTCCTAGAGCTCTTCTCGGGGGAAATTCCCTTGAACAGAACAGATCGCACTTCCTGTTGGTGCTTGTGGCGAACAGATCCACCTGAGGGGTTCCCCAAAGGGCAAAGATCTCTTGAAGGACTTCCTGAGCTAGCTCCCACTTGTGGGAGACTGTGCTCTGCCTGCTCAGAGCGTCCGCTGTCAAGTTCTTCTCTCCGGCTAGGTGGACTGCCGATAGAGAGATTCCTTCTTGGATTGCCCAAAACCAGAGCTGCATCGCCTCTCTGCACAGTGGCAGTGAACCTACGCCTCCTCTTTTGTTGAGGTAGTGCATGGCCACCGTGTTGTCCGTCATTATCAGGACATTTCTCCCCTGTACTGATGGCAGGAAAGCTTTCAGCGCTAGTCTGATCGCTCTCAGCTCCAATAGGTTGTGTAGTCTGGACTCCGATGGAGACCAACGACCGCTGATGGTCAAGTCGTTGGCATGGGCTCCCCACCCCATGAGTGAGGCGTCTGTGACTACTGTTATCTCCGGCCATGGTTGCCAAAACAGTTCTCCTTTCAAGATGTTCTCTGGATAGGCCCACCATTGAAGGTCACGGGCTACCTTGTCCGGAATCCGGAGGAGATCTGTCATTCTCAGTGCCCACTGAAGAGATCTCATTCTCAGACGAGCCTCTGGCACAAGGAAGATGCAGGATGCCATGAGGCCTAGCAACCTCAAAAAGTCGAAGGCTGGGAGACGTTGGGCATTTTGAAACTTGGTGACCATCTGTAGAATATCTTGAGCCCTCACCTCTGGTGGCGAGGCTTTTCCCAGGGAAGTGTCCAGGACCGCTCCAATGAACTGGAGTCTCTGTGATGGTATCATCTGTGACTTCTTTAAATTGAGGGAGAAGCCCAGTCTGTGAAGGAAGTGGCAGACATAATCTACCTGGGCCTGGGCCTGTTCCAAAGATACAGCCCTGATCAGCCAATCATCCAGGTATGGGTAGACGTGGATCCCTTCCCTCCTTAGACTCGCCGCCACTACGGACATCAGCTTGGTGAAGACCCTCGGGGCGGAGGTCAGCCCAAATGGCATAACTCGAAATTGATAATGAGAGTCGTCAATTGAGAACCTCAGGTATTTCCTGTGTTTGAGATGGATTGGCACATGGAAATAAGCATCCTGAAGTTCCAGAGATACCAGCCAGTCCTGGAGCTGGAGGGCCTGAAGGATCTGAGAGAGAGTTACCATCTTGAACTTGTCCTTCCTGAGGAACTTGTTCAATTCTCGTAAGTCCAGGATGGGTCTCAGTCCTCCGTCCTTCTTTGGTATGAGAAAGTAGGGGGAGTACCAGCCCTTGTTCCTGTCCGCTACAGGTACCGGTTCTATGGCACCTTTCTCTAGCAGGTCTATAATTTCCTGCAAGAGGAGCGGATCTGGAACTTTTAGAGAGCTGTTCCCTGGTGGATGACTCTGAGGAATGTGTAGAAAGGGTAGGCAGTAACCCTGGGCAACTGTCTCCAATGCCCAAGCATCTCACGTTATAGCCTGCCATTCCGTCAGATGGTGAGTTAACCTGCCCCCTACAGGTATATTGTGTGGGAAGGCCTCAGAGTGGTTTGGGGGCGGCTGATGCAGATGCCGAGGGTAAAGAGGCACCTGCCGCTGCTGCGGCCTTAGTACTTTTGACCCGTCCACCTCGGGTGGATCTTCTTTGGCCTCTTTGAGCCGGCTGTCCTCTGCCTTTCCTGAATGCGGAATAATAGCAAAAGGACTTTCCTCTCCCAGAGGTTCCTGAGGGGCGAAAAGGAGTTTGGCGGATAGCAGCTCCTAAAGATTTTGCTGCTGCTTTAGAAGTCTGCAACTTTTCCAGACTGTCATCAGCCTTTTTCCCGAATAGTGAAGAGCTGTCAAAGAGCATATTCAAAAGTCTGGCCTGTACATCTGGAGCAAAGCCAGACTTTTGCAACCACGCATGCCTGCGGATTGTTGTACTTGCCGCCATGGCCCTGCTGATACTGTCAGCGGAATCGATGCCAGTTTGAAGTGATTCGCACATGGCATCTTTGCCATCTTTAATAATGTTAAGGAAGGCTTCCTTTTCCTCTCCTTTGGGTATGCAGTCAGCCGCTGATGAAGCACACTCCCATAGTGTGTGACTGAACCTGGCGAGTGTACAGGTGGCGTTGATGGACTTCAACGCCATACTACAAGCAGAGAAGACTTTCTTCACCATAGAATCGTACCTCTTGTCATCTCTATCCTGTGGGACAGTAGGGTAAGCGGTCCTACTGCTAGATGAAGTTGCTGCTTGAACCACCAGGCTCTCTGGAGTCGGATGTTTTGATAAGTATTCAGGGTCAGCAGCCGCTACCCTATACTTGGCTGACAATCTTTTATTGACCGCAGGGATAACTTCAGGAGTTTCCCAATTAGATGTAATTTTCCTCTGTAAGGCTGCATGGAAGGGGACCACAGGGTCCTCCTGTGGACCTTTGTCTAATATGTCTGTTAGGTCATCCTGTTGAAAAACAGGTGAAGGCGCAGATCAACCCATAAATTCAATAATTCTTGCCATAAGGGTTCTATAGGGTGTTTCAGCATGTTCCCCTGGGTCTGGTTTAACAAATTCCACTTCTGGGGAAGTGTCCAGCCCACTTGCCTCATGTAGTGACTCCTGTAGGTCCTTCAGCCTTCTTTCCTCAGAGGTGAAATCCTCTGAAATAGGCAGTGTGGTCCTCTGTAACCCAAATGTTTCCTGGTCAGAATCTTCCCCCTCTTCATAAATTGGAGATAGTCCAGGGTACTCTGACCTCTGAAATGGTGTAAAACCCATCTCTAAGGCAGAAGGAGCCAAACTCGTCATTATTGGGCGAGAAAACGTCAATGTCGTTGACGCTGATGTGACAGGCTTCGAAGGCGCCGAGAACGGCGTCGAAAAAACTGGAAGGGGTCTCGAAGAACTCGAGAGGATCGGGATCCTACTCGAGGACATCGACGATGGTCTTGGCGTCGTGCCGGAGGCCCTTGGAATCACTGTTGGCTGTGGAGTGGCCTTAGTCTTCTCTTTCATCGACGTCGATGTCGGCGTCAACGATGGCGTCGAGTCGATCGACCGATGCATCGAGGAACCCTTCGACAACGGCGTCGATGGCGCTGATCCGTGCGTCGAAGGAATCTTCAACGATGGCGTTGAAGATGGTGCCTTCTTACCCGATGGCTCGTGGCGCTCTCGGGTGGAATGTTTCACCGGGTGCTGCGACTCGCGGCGTTTTGATTTTTTGGATTTTTCACCCGGGGTATCACCCTCAGCTGTCTTAAAGGGGGTCGAGGCCGCGTTCACGAAGACGCCTAACATTTTCTTTCTGAATTCCTCCCACTCAGCTTGAGAGCTGTGTTTTGTGGGACAGGAGACCTTTTCTCAGGACACAGAAGACGACGAGGAAGGGGATCTTCAACGTCTCTTTTTTGAGTGTCTTGATCTCAATGAATGGTGGGAGCTACTTCGAGATCTAGAATGGGAATGTTTTCGACGGCGAGGAGACGAATGCCTCGACTCAGCCGAAGAAACCTCGAGGAGGTTTTGACTGACTTACCTCTCTCGAGCTTCCCCTTGCGCTCCTTCAAGGCTTTCGCCGTCATGGACATGCACTCCTCACACTCCGAACAATGGTGCTCGGTTCCCAAGTACCACAAGCAGATCCTGTGTGGATCTGTTATCGACATTTTTTTTACCGCAGTCTCGACATTTCTTGAAGCCGGATCGCGGCGTCGTCGGTTCCGATGAAGATGCCATTGAGAACGAGAAGGTATTATTCGAGTAGGTATAGTAGTTATCCTGACTGAACTGAGCAACGACGTTCCGAGGCCCCACGAAGCGCGGAGAAACAAAACTGAACAACGGACACAGCGCATGGCTATTTATGGGCATGATGACGTCGGCGCCGATACGGTGGCCGTCGAGGGACATCGACTCGACGGACGTCGACGCGCAGCGCCCTCTACAGAAAAAATTTCCGAGGCCAGCAAGCTGGAAACGTATTATCAAAGATAAGGAATACGTCGGAGGACACAATCCCTTCGAATGGGCAGCTCTTCAGTTCAGCCAACACCTTGCACGCTGCTCCAATCTGGCTCCCGGGCAACAGAGGCGTAGACAGGGCAGGGCCTGAGCAGTCAAGGCCCACTTAAAGGGCCTGATCACGAGTTGGACAGTATCCCGCCTGGGATACTGCCCAACTTTATTAGCGTTAGCGTCCACTCGTCCGGCGATATTACCGCCGGATCACAGGTTGGGCGCTAACTGTAAGTCCCCATTGGGTCCATTGAACCCAAGGGGGAATTTTCAGAGCAATTGGCACGTGGTAATTCCACCGGCATTAATTGTGCCAAAAATTTGCTTTTTCCTGCATGTTTATCCCCAGCTCTGAGCTGGGGGTAAACACGTCAGACTCAAGATTGGACAGACCCTTAAATGTGCTGGTAACGCTGTTATCGCCGCATTTAAGGGCTACCTTGTGATCAGTCCCAAAATCTGTAAATGCCCGCTCAGCAGCCCAGAGTGTGCAATTTACAGATATCACTGTGCAGGCTGAGCAGGCTCATCGACGCCGGAGAGCCTCCCCTGTTGAGTACATGTGGGGAACCAAACAGCTCACTCTGCTTCCTGGTTCCTGTGTGCGTAGAGTATGGGAGCCAGAGGCCTATGGAGCAGCTGAAGAAGCAGCATCGTGCCGAGTCTGGAGGTAAACAGCTAAGGGGAAAACAATGTTTAGTTTGTGTGCGAGGATCGTATGTATGTATGTATGTGTGCATGCAAGCAAGGGTGTGTGTAAATGTTTGTGTCTGTGTGCGATCATCTGATTTTCCTGTGATCATGTGCAAGTTTGACAGAAAGTAATTGGCAATTACTACTATTCAGGAGGAGGAGCTCTTATTCTAGAATAAGGCTCAGGGGGTTTATTTCCACTGTCTGAGCAAACCACTAGTTAAAAGACACAATATTTCATCCATGCTCTGTAACCAAACCCCACCAGATTAGAGCAGAGGAACACACTATTTGTACTCATTTGCTCATTAATCAGTGATGGGGG
Organism: Ambystoma mexicanum; assembly: GCF_040938575.1. NCBI lineage: Eukaryota > Metazoa > Chordata > Amphibia > Caudata > Ambystomatidae > Ambystoma > Ambystoma mexicanum. The sequence continues at coordinate 1,146,164,601 of NC_090923.1, read as the reverse complement.
ATGGATGTTCAGTCAATGGGTGATCCTTACCCGAACCTTGTCGCGCATTAAAGTCACCCCCTATAAGTGTAGCACGGCTCCCTGTGTTCCCCACATCTCACCTATCCCAAGACAAAACTAAGGCTGTTCTAAATTTCTCCAACGTTCTTATTCCTTTTGCCCCTTCGAGTTCCAATTGATCTTGCTTACTGGCACCAGCAATTGTATAATATCAGTTAGTGCACATTTCTCTTCCATAATTAGCTTTAGTTTTATTGAAAAATAAATGACAAGACGCCTGGAAGTTCAATCTATAGTTATGGTCCTCACTGCGGGCATCAGCGTTGAGTACATAGAGGCAGAGAGGACGTGTATCTGTGTGCGCACGCATGCGCGGACACGCTCGTCTATGCGGTTCCGTGTGTGTGTGGGGTTGGGGCCCAGGAGTGGTTCTGGAGCATGAACATTTTTTGACACAAGCATGGCATGTTCTACTGGTGTTTTTGGGCAAAGCAAAGCCAACTTGAATGTTATTATGTGAAGGAAGAGTTGGGGCACGGGGTGGGTACTACCATGGGGCTGGGTACTACTGTTGCAAGGAATTCTTTACATAAATGTCAAAGCCAATATGAGGAGTGTGCTTACATGGGGGAGGGATGGCATGTCTCCTTAGTGTGACAGGGCATTTTTGTTACTGGTGTTAAGGTGAAAGACAACATAAGTGTTCTTACATGGGGCGGGGACAGCACTTGTGCAGCCTGCCAGGCAATGTTGTCTTAGTACGGCATGTTTTTTTTTACTTGTGTTAGGGAGCAAATACAACATGATGAGTGTTCTTAAATGGGGGGATTTTTGTAACCAGCAAGGACATTTCTTCTTGCTGTGGCATGGCTTTTCGTTACTGGAATGAAGGCAAAGCCAACAGGAGTATGTTTGTACATGGAGATACTGGCACATATTGGCAGAACCAGCATGAACATGTTTCATTATAGCATCATTACTGGCATTATGTGCAAAGCAAACGTGAGTATTTTCTAACCTGCGAACACTGGTATATATCGGTGCACCCGAATGGCCATGCGTGGATAACACCAGTGTGGATTGTTTTTACACCTGCGGAGTACTGGCATATAGAGGGCAAAGGCATTATGAAAATGTGTTGCAAAAGGCTGCTGTGCATTTTTCTGGTGACTTGCCATCTAATGGATTGTTTTCTTACTGTACAAAACTGATTGCAAACTATGTAGCATTTTACCTAATTTATCACAGAAAGTGGACAGCAAAATGCACCTTTTTAACCCATTATTTAAAATGTTTTCTTTGTGGAGAACTCCCCGAATCCTCATGATTGGTTTGTGCATTCGTCGTGGGGTGGAGCAAACACTCTTCCATCTGCGGGACCCCCTTAGGTTGAGCCCACGGCATTAGCTCAAGGTCCCACTTGTTACACAATCCTGCTAACTCCTCGGCCAGGTGGGCGGACACGCGCCATGGTCCCGTGGGAGCCCGGGTAGCTCCTGGCACGGTTCACACACCAGGTCGCCCCATACACAAGCCCCACCCCCAGGTTTTCTTTCTTCTTTCGTCTTCTGCCCTGGTTTTTTCTCATATTCTTCTTCATTTTCTCTTCCAACTGTCCTCGAACATTTATTTAATTTTCAACATCTCCTCGAACTTTTCTCCCCTGCCCAGCTGATTCTGCATCTTTGCTCTTTTTCCTTTTTCTTTTGAACATTCCATCCAGCCCCATGGTGGGCTGGGTGGATTAGTCCACTGCTCCAAAACACACAAACACACACACACACACGCGCGCACACACACACACACACACACAAAGACTAAATAAAAGAAATGACTTTATTCAACCCAGGTGTTTCCTCTTAGGCGACAAGCATGTAGGCCTTGCTACCTGAGCCACATTTGGGAATGGGCTACATTAAGACTCTAATAAAAATAATGTTGCCAAAACAAGTTCAGTGTTGTCTGCATTTCCTATGAATTGGCGTTTCTTTGCTTCCTGATCTTTGCTTGGCTTAAGTGGTAACTCTATGCTCTCAATTGTGCGGTGTCATATCTGTTAAAGAACCTCTATGCTGGGATTCTACCATTTGTTGTTTTAAATGCTTATGGCTTCTAAGCTGCTAAGCGCCTTGTGCGTGGCCCTCTGTTGTGCTGGAACGCGTAATCAGTCGTGGCGATCCCCAGTAACTGTGAGCTGAGCATCTTTATTGCTGTTTCCCATGGCCTTCATGTGGCTGCTTAACCAGCCTAGCTTGTAGTATTCAGATCTGCTCAGTCGTGGCGATCCCCAGTAACTGTGAGCTGAGCATCTTTATTGCTGTTTCCCATGGCCTTCATGTGGCTGCTTAACCAGCTTAGCTTGCAGTATTCCGATCGGAAATGGTCCATAATGTCGCCCTCATAATTGCAACGACCGAAATTCTGACTTTTATTTATTTTTTAGACCCCCCCTTACACCAATGTGGGGGTATATGATATAATATTAATATGGAGGGGCTGCAGGAGGTCTCCCCCGCATATGTTTGTGCTGTAAAGGAGGTTTAAAAAAATTAATTAAAAAAAGTCTGCATTTTCGGCAGTCGCAATTGTGGGGGTCACAGTCATCACATAGATCCCTCAGATCTGCTCAGTCTTGGCAATCCCAAGTATCTCTGAGGTGAGCATCGTTTTTTGCTGTTTCCCATTGCCTTCATGTGGCTGCTTAACCAGCCTAGCTTGTAGTATTCAGATCTGCTCAGTCGTGGCGATCCCCAGTAACTCTGAGCTGAGCATCTTTTTTGCTGTTTCCCATTGCCTTCATGTGGATGCTTGATCAGTTTAGCTTTTAGTATTCAGATCGGTTCCTTCTGGATGTTGCCCTGTAAAACCAAAACACACATCTGCATGGCTGCTGGAATGACAGTTCCAGCTTCATTGCGCAGACCTCATGAAAAGTCTTTCCAACTTGTTGTAAATCCTACCAGCTTGATATACATTCACCAGTAAAAAAGCACGTTTTTCAAAATGGTTAAGGTCACTGGCTATAAAAGGTCTAACAGAAAAAGGTTGGGGATGCTAACGTTAAGGCACCACGTGTGCTATTTGCGTAATCCAAGTCCAGCACCCTACACATTGAAAGTTAACTCACACTACAGCACTGCTTCACAAGACCCAATGTAAAGTAACTATAGCAAGGTGAGTGTTCTGAAGTCTCGAAATTCCAAGCAGACAATTGCGAGATATGACTTCCAAAAGATTGGGCTATTTGGACCTATGAAAACACTCATGCAAAAAAAAAACATGTTTTCAGCATTTTTTTCTACATGAAAGCTTTCGTGGCATTTCACCATATTTGGCCCGAGTGTTCAGATGTGGTGATATCAGTTGTTTGACACATTTAAGGGAACTTCTATGGAGCGTTTTCCTGTGTAAAGTGCTACGTAACCTCATTTGCAAGTCTTGCATATATGCCAGCTGCTTGCCAACGTATGGCGGCTATTGATTTGGAAAAATGATAAAGCCCAATTCACTGACAGACCTAATGAAATGTGACAGCGCCAGGCGCAATCAGTGATTTCAACATATTGGAAAATCTCTCACATTCCAGGAAAGGCTGAAAAGTGGAAGCTTTTTTTATTGGATGAGTATTTTAGAGAGAAAAGCGAGCAGCGTGAAAACGGGGAACCCTTTAAACAGAAAATAACACATACTTGCCAACCCTACAGATTTAGGCAGTAGGCTGCTGCTTTTTAAGGTGTCCTACCGCCTACAGATTTCAGTGACAGATCCTACTGCTTTTTACAGTGGCAAGTAATTTTGATTCTAAGGCAGGCTCCAGGACAGAGCATGGAACACATTAGTAAGTCTGTCTATACAGTGGGCTGGTAGGTGATTACTTTGATTGGGCTCAAACCAATCCACTGACCTGACAGCTACGTGACTCTGTCCTGCACTCTTGCCGGTACAACCCTTAGGTGAACCACCAGTGAAGGTAATTGGCAGGGTATAACACCATCACACAGCATCGGCCTATCAGACTGAGGAGGGTATCAGTCTCCATGTTGTTCAGTGTTCCACCTGCACTGCGGGAATATATATGCACTGCCTGGGCCGCTGCTACAGAGCAGTGGCAAACGTTGCCTACCAGCTCTGTGTGATTGCCTTCTGTGAAGTTAGGTAATTGAATTTGGTGTTAAGTTACCATTCAGAATTATACATTTTTAACATTTCAACATCTTTCCATGTTGTGCTGTTTGATGGATTGTGTTTGTTTGTTTGTTTATTTATTTATATGGCGCACCAGACCAGAAGGTATGAGGGCGCAAGCATTACAGGTATATTCTCAACTTAGTTACAATACTATACATTATTTACATTATTATACAAGGGTGCAGTGAGTAGAAGCAGTTACAAGGACACAGAGTAAAATTACAACAGAGTTGCAGGTTGAACAATTTTGTAGTAGTTGCAGGGTGTCATTATTGGTCTTTGTTCTTAAGTCACTGGATGTAGTTATGCCTAAATTGGTGGTAGGTTTGAGGTGTATTTTAGAATGCCTCAACAGTGCCAACAATTTATGTTTTGTTTGTTTTCCTGTGATGTCATTTTTCTGGGAATTATTATTTTTGAAACTTGAAAAATCCTTCATCTTTTTGGTCACAGAATGGTTGCAACTATGAGAACATGCTACCATTTCCATACTGGGGAATATGGACAATTGTCTGCCCTGGATGTGTTCTGTGAATGAAAGTTTACTCTTCCTTTCAAGACTTTAAATGTTACCATTATAAACCATAGTGGGGCGTGGATTGTAGCCATTGGAGTAGGCTGTGAGGGGGTTCAGCCATAAATCAATTTACAATGAAAGTCAGTGCATGCTTTTTAAAACCCCGGATGGCGGACTACCTCTGACTTGGAGCTGCTCAGAATTGCCTCAAGAAAGCAGCTGCTCTGTCTGGTGTACTTATTCCCATAACTAGATTCCGCTGAAAATGATCTGTTAAAGATGGCCACCTTGCAGCTTCCAAATGAGCGAGCTCACTGAAGTTCCCGGATATGTCTACACCTCACGAAATGTAAGTCTGCCATGTGCGGGCTGCGAAATTCCGTAGAGTGGCATATTTGCCAACATTCTGTGACCAAAAAGATGTAGGATTTTTCAACTTTCGAAAATAATACTTCGCATAACCACTAAATCAGAGGAAAATACAAAACATACATTGTTGGACCCACTGGAGCATACTAAAATACATAACCCATCAAACAGCACAGCATGGAAAGATGTTCACATGTTTAAAATGTATAATTCTGAATGGTAAATTAACACCGTATTCAAATGCCTAACTTCACAGAAGTTAATCGCACGGAGCTGGTAGGAAACGTTTGCAAATGCTCTGTAGCAGCAGCCTGGGCAATACATATTTATTCCTGCAGTGCAAGATGAATAACTGAACAACATGGAGACTGATCCTCCCCCCAGCCTGATATGCAGATGCTGTGTGATGGTGGTATGCTCTGCCACTTGCCTTCACTGGTGGGTCACCTAAGGCCTGTCCCGGCCGTCAGGTCAGTGGACGGTCTGAGCCCATCACGCAAAGTAATCACCCGCCCACTGCACAGACAGACTAATGTGTTGCATGCTTTGTCCTGCAGCCTGCCTTAGAGTCACATACATTACCTGACCCTGTAAAAAGCAGTAGGATCTGTCACCCAAATCTGTAGGCGGTAGGACTGCTCAAAAAGCAGTAGCCTACTGCCTAAATTAGTAGAGTTGGCAAGTATGCAGTGGGGAGACTGGCAAGAAGCAGGGAACTACAAGGCCTGCTAAAACAAAAAGAACTGCCCACCGTATTCTGGGTGCCGAGGAGGTGAGCGTGGCCCTAAAGCAAGAGGATTCTAGGAGGAAAATTCAAGCTTGGCTGGTGCAAGCAGGGGGTCTGCTCCACTGTCCAGTCGTAGCACTTGGTGGAGCACTGCACTTTTTTGTCGCAAGCCCAGGCTTTTGACATACGAGGCTTTGAACGAGGCCACTGCACCTCAGGAATCAGGCTCTGATTTGGCTCTTTCTGGCCAAATATAAGGTCTTTCAAACGGTGCTCGAAGTGGGCGGGAGAGGTTGGGGGCAGTGCTCTACTTCTTTGTATTACGTTTTACAGTTAATAAAAGTGTAGGAAGAAGTTGAAACTTGCACTGCACTGAACATTCCCTTAAACAGCAGCCGCGTGTGTTTGGAGGTTTGGATTGCGCGTGGGAGGGACGCTGCAATGGGGTTTGTGGGGAGCTGGGGCAAGCCATCTGGAAACATAGTCCCACAACTTCTTTTTGTACACTTCAACCTCTGCTTTCAACACGTGTAAATACACCAGGCACGTTTGTGTGGGTGTGAGCCCAACACAGTGGGGCTTTGCATGACATTTTTAACAGGGGTGCAAGCTCACTCTACTGTCGATGCAGATATTGTGCTGGCATGCATACAGCGCATAGAGATTACTTTTTCATTCCGCAAACATCACTTTGCCCTTGCAACATTGGCATGTTTGTCATGCGCATTCTGGAAGGCCTGTTGCATTTTGCTGCTCTGCTGTGTCCTGTGTGTCTCCCGGACCTTCCCCGGAGAATCCATACCTGGTGTTCTTGCGCGGTGGACTCTCTATGAGGGGCCGAATGGAGAAGTGTCAGAAATCTTCAAGCCAAGGTGACCTTTCTAACTGTTGGAGTAAGAGCCTGGCAGCCAAACACACCTGAGATTGAACTTGGTCCCTTTCACACCACCGCAAATGGCGGCTGAAACACCTGGAAAATAAGCCCTCATGGAATATGAACTTCTACAATACCTGGAAACCTCCCATGAAAATGTAACTAAGACTTTGTATGGCCATCTCCAACCACTTAAGTTAGAGGTCCCATCCTCAATTTCGGATATACACTCCTCAGAGCTACAGAAGATCGAAGAAATGGTACACCTTACTGAGCAGGCAGTTCAAGATCCAACGCGAGATCTTCTTACCGTGTTACGCGTGACATGGAAATTCAGTGTGAGTTCTGGAGACCAGGTCTTGCCAGGAAAAAAAGTGGTCATGAACGAATGACAGTACATATGTGTTCGTTTTTCTGTTACACTTTTCCAGAAAGTAGTGGTTTAATAGGCATTTTGGATAAAGAGCCATGTTTTGAGGCTTCTACGGAAAGAGCAGAGAGAAGGGTCTAATTTTAGCTCTGGGGGCATGGTATTCCAATATTTGGCTGCGATGACCGGGAAGCTTGAACCTCCTTCTTTTTGTCGTTTGAATCTCTGGGTGGCTAAGTGATCTGCGTGTGAGGACCGGGTAAGTCTTGTAAATTGGACTTTCGAGATTTGTTTTGTCAGGTATAACGGAGCAGTGTTAGATAGGCATTTATGTGTTAGGGATAGTATTTTAATTTGATTCGGTTCCGTACTGGTAGGCAGTGGATGTTTCTCCTGATTGACGAGATATGGTATTTTTTCGGGATATTGAGGGCCGCTCTGATTGCGTTGTTCTGTACTATCTGGAGTTTGTTAATGTTTTTGGCTGTGGTTCCTGCAAAGAGGGAATTGCAATAATCAATACTGGAAAGAATTAAAGCTCTGGCAAAAGTGATCTAGTTGTCCGTGGTTAGGAAATGTCTGCAAGAGGTAATGAGTTTAGCAGTATAGGCTGATTCCGAAGTGCTGGCGCTCACTTGTGTGGTTAGGGAAAGTGACGAATCCCGGTACACACCTAACGTTTTTACTTCTTTGGCTACAGTAATGTTACTTCTGTCAATGTAAAATGATTTGTAGGCTGGTGGTAAGTTCTTTAGTTTGGATAGGCTTCCAATAATGAAGAGGTCTGTTTTTTATGGTCATTCAGGCAAAGTATGTGTTGCACCATCCAAGCTTGGATAGTTAGGTAGATAGTGTTCAGGCACCTGGTGTCTAGGTCGTGATTTCAAATGATCGGCAACAATATTTGCGTGTCATCCGCATAATTGGTATAGGTGACACCCAATTTATCAACGCAATCGAAGAGAGCCTTTGTAAATATATTGTACAAGGCGGGGAATACACAGGAGCCTTGTGTGACTCCACAGGTGACAGGGGTGGGAGGGGCTGAGGCCGTGGGAGAGAAGACTCCCATGGTGCGATCGGAAAGGAATGATTCTATCCAATATATGGCATTCTTCAAAAAGTAGGCAGCCTGATCTAAATGATGGCACAGGATGTTGTGGTTTACTAAGTTGACTGCTGCCGACAGGTCCAGGAGGAGGATGGCTAAGTCGCCTCTGTCTCTGATTTGATTCATTTGGATTTTTAAGTCCAGTAGGGCCGTTTCAGTTCTGTGGCCAGGGCGGAAGCCTGATTGGTGGAGGACAAGAAGTTTAGGGTTTCAAGGTTGTTCTGTATTTGTACGTATGCTACTCTGTCAATTATTTTTAGTACTAAGGGTACTGTTGTGATAGGCCGGTAGCTAGTAGGCACATTGGGGCTTAGTGTAGGTTTCTTTAGCAGTGTGAGCACCCAGGCTTCTTTCAGATTTTCTGGTACTTCGTGGGAGACAAAGGAAATATTTATCAACGTTGTGATAAATGGGGCCAGGCTTTCGATGCAACCTTTAATGAATGTGTGCGGACAGGCATCCCCTTGACATCTCAAGGGCTTTAGTCCCTTTATGATTTTAATAGTTTCATGTGTGGTGATAGGGGTGAATTCCAACCTTGGGTATGATGTTGGTGGAGATGAGTCCGGGGCTGTAGGCTGGACCGACGGGGTGAGCTTGAGTTTTTTTACATTTGATCTTATTTTGTGAAAGGGTGATCTTGTCAGTCAGCACCTTTTGTATGTTCATACACCATTGCTGGTCTTTGGTCCAATTGTCTGAGGCCAGGGAAGGTGAATCCAGTTTGCATAGAATGGTGAAGAGTTCTCTCGGGCTTGAGGTGGCGTTCTCAATTCTGGTATTGTGGGCATTGCTTTTGGCTAGAATGGTGGCTTCTTTATATTCTGTGGCTAGTATATTGAATTGCTGTTTATTGTCAGGGGTAGGTATTTGTTTCCATAGTCTCTCAGCATTTCTTTTTTACTGCATAGGTCTTTAAAACTGGAGGAGTACCAGGTGTTGGTGTGTGCCATATAGTACACCTTTACCTCACTTACTTCAGTTTATCAGTTGTGGCAGATGGTGGAACGGAGACTACATTTGCGTTGCCTGCTAGAAAGTGTGCAAGCTTCTAATGCTGTGCAATGATTGGCCAAGCAGGTACGATTGTTGCAGGGGAGATTGTATGGGTCTGTGACAATCTCATAACTTCTCTAACAATTTTGTACAATATGTGTTTTGCTTTTGGTTCTCCCATATTTACTTATTTGGTGTATCTCATTTTGGGTTAGTGGGAGGATAGGGTGTGGGTGTTTAAACTCTTCTCTAATCCTCAATGTATTTGATCACAGGGAATAGTTTTCAGTGACTGGCCTTACCTGAGACTTGGTAGCGGTTGTTCATTGGAAGAGATAGGGGCGGTCCTCTCTAAAGGCCGCGAGCATCTAAATGGAAATAGAGCATCCGGGCGAAAAGAGAGGCCCGACCCAAGGAAAAACTCAAGTTTAAGGGAAAAAACTTTGAGTCGGACGATGTTGTGGTGAGCAGTCCTGAAGAGAGAGTGAAAGATGTCCTGGATGCCTGAGAAGGGCTGGCGGACCTCTGAGGAGCAGAAGATCCAGCGGGCACTTTAGCAAGCAGTAAGTAGGAGGAAGGGCAGGTCACGAATCAGCAATAGGAACCACTGAGCATCAGAGAAAAGGAGCGAACCCAAAGGACTTGGAAGCAAGAAGGGCAGAAGGTGAGAGCAAAAGGAAGGGGCAGCAGGCAAGAAAAAAGGAAAACAAGGGAAACTTAAACAGCATAGGGCAACAAGAAAGTTGCAACACGCAGGATAGCATCTTCCATCTTCTTTTGTTGTTAGGAACAGTGAGCTCCTCCTCATGACGTAATCGACGTGCTGTATGGAATGCAGTGGCCATATTGTGGATGGTGGAAACCTGAGCTAAGGACACCAACTATGGTTAGCACAAGCCTCCTCCAGCGATCCCACATGGACCAAGATCTGCTACGAATTCTGACAATAGTCATCAAGCAACTCTGAGTGGTACGATGGGAAATACAGGGAGTGTTTGGGATACTTACTCTTTATCCACGTATAGGATTCCCAATTCAGAGATCTGCAACCCTAGCATTTCCATTGTCAAGGCAACGACGGTCAACATTAAGGGGTTACATTTCCCTTTGAAGAGAATCAAAACTTGACATTACCTAACTATGTTACGACCTCACATATTTTGTATCCAACAGACCCCCTTACTTCAAAAGGATCAATCAAAGTTTAGACACAAATTGTATACCCTCCTATTCAAGTCCACTGCCCAAACCAAGACATGTATAGTTACAATTGCCTGTCATAGGAATGCTCCTTTCCCAAGCGCCGACCACTTAGGAGAACATAAGGGCCAAAATATAATGGCGAAGGTTCATTTGGGGAATTCCATAGCTACTGTGGTTCGTGTTTCCCCTGTAAACACTGGGCAGGAATATCCCTAGGGAAGTTTTAGACAAGATTGCTCCTTTTGTTAAAAGATAGGTTTGTCCAAAGGGTGATTTTAAGATGGTCTAGAAAGCCAACTTAGATAGAGCATGTAACTGGGCGTCACATTCTAATGCCCTTTCCAGGGACATAAAGCAGAGATGTGAGTATCTGGGATGGGTTGACATGTGGAGGGAAATGCAGAGAGAGGAAATGGAGTATACATTTTTCTAGTGTACATAGTTCATATTATTAAATAGATGGCATATTAATTAGCATTGCGTAATGCCACCTCCTTGCAAAAGTATCCCATTTCCATTTCGGATAACATCTCTACCTTGTTTAATAATAACCGCAGTGTGATTACTACAGAGCGAGGTAATTGGCTATTTACCGCCAATATGCTTAGTGGCTTTATCATTAAGAATGACTATCCTCAAAGATAGATGAGTTCTTCTCCATGAACCCAGCCTCAGACACCACTAGGTGAACACCTGGGATACGCTTAAGGCTATTCTCAGGAGGGAGATGCTGCATCTGTCTGCAGAGATGAAGAGGGTGAGAAGAATGGCAGAACAATTCCTTCTCAAAGGAATTAAAGTATATGGAGGCTGCATACAGGGCATCTCAAACCCGTTATTGCCCATTGAGTATATAGCAAAACCAGTTGGCCATTGACAGCTCTAAGAGCTTTAAGAGCTGTCAAGGGCCAATTGGATTTGCAATATAATAATACAGCAGAATGTTCACTGTTGTTATACACAAGACAAATGTATTATTAGGTCAAGTCTAAAAGGAGGAGCCGTTATTAGCAATTAAGGTGAAGTGGCACTGTGTATCAATATATCACGTGTATTGGGGACCACATCTCTCCCCTTTTCTGACCATGCTCTCTTGTCCTCTCACCTGGATCTCTTAGGTTTCCCGGCTAAGCCTGTGTCCGCACTGTCAGCCTCCTTCTCTGCCATTCGACCTATGAAGCGAGTGTCAGTTGCTACTTTTGCTACCACTTTCATTCCTCCTCCCACTGCAGCCACTGACTCTCACATTGACACAGCCGCCCTTGCAAACCTTCACCTCTCCATCTCCAACACCCTGGACATTCTTGCCCCTGTCATAAGGATTTGTATGAAGCCTGCCTCCAAGCACAACACGTGGTATGACTCAAAAATACAAGTGCAGAGCTGTTAAACGGATGTGGCAAGTTTCAGGCACATCCATTGACAGACTGGCTTGCCGTCTGCTACAAAAGCAATACAGACTCTCCATCTGCATGAAGAAGAGGGCCCATATCCAAGCCCGCATCTCTGGGGTCACCCACAATACAGATTAACTGTTCAAAATCTGCAAGGAACTCGCCAATCCCACTGCAGTTTCCAGTTCTCCTCTGCCATCACTGGCCCTCTGCACTACACTGGCCTCACACTTCACAACCAAAACTCCAGACATCCTGTCCTCACTCTCCTCTACTCTCCTCCCTCACCCACTCTCAGGCCTCCCTTGTCCCCCTTTCTCCTTGCCACCTACTCTCTTCCTACTCACCTATAGCACTGGATGAGGTCTCTAAACAAGTCCTCTCTATGAAAGTCTCCTCAAACAGGTGCTCCCCCGCTCCTCCAGAACAATCAAGGATAACACTGCCTCCCTTGCTCCAGCCCTGGTGTATGTCTACAATCACCCTTTTGCTGCGGGCTCCTTCCCACTACCCCTCAAGCACCCCCTTGTGCAACTTTCTTCAAAAAGCCTCCTGCTGACCGTTACTGCCCGGCTAACAAACTCCATTACCCCCTTCCTCAGAAAACTCTTGGAGAAGCTGCCCATCTCCCAGCTTATCCTCCACACTGAATCTGTTGGTTGTCTCCACAACAACCAGTCTGGGTTCAGAGCTGCCAGAGGGACAGAAACTGCACTCCTGAACACCCGTGATGACTTGCTCTCCAATCCTGATTCCAAGTCTCCATCCCTTCTCATCCTTCCTGACATTTCCTCTGAGTTTGATACAGTCAATCATGTCACCCTTATAAATCTGCTCTGTGATACCCTGGGCATCACAGGCCTGACTCTGGACTGGTTGTCCTCCTTCCTCTCTGACCGACCTTCTCGGGTTCAACAAGGCCATTTTCTCTCCTCCATCTCACTCTCCACCTGTGGTGTCCCTCAGGGCTCTATCCTCTCGCCTTGGCTTTTCAACATCTACCTAGCCCATTTGATCTTCACCTTCTCCACTAACTTCCAGTGTTCTGCAGATGACACACAGCTCTTCTTAAAGCTTCCCTCCTCTGCCTCCTACTCTTCCTCTCTCATTCCTGACTGGCTATCTGCTATTCAGGCATGGTGCACTGCTAACAATCTATGCCTTAATCCAGTAAGACAGACACCCTTCTCATTGGGACCCCTGCTGCCTCCTTCCCCCCCAGCCCACACTCTGGCCACCCTCCATGGGCCCCCTCCCCTCACCATCACCCTCCTGTGAGGCAAAAAACCTTGGGTCATCTTCGACTCCTCTATCTCCTTCTCTCCTCCCATCACAGATCTTGCCAAGAAGGCCCACTTTCAGCTTCACCTCTTCAGAGGCATTCTCTCTTTCCTCACCTTCCCCCAGAAACTCAATGTCTCCAGAGCTCTGGTCCTCTCCAGGCTAGACTACTGCAACAGCCTCTTCCTCAATCTGCCTAACTCCTCCCTTCGCCCCTTAAACTAATCCAGAATAGGAATTCAAGACTTATCCTTGACCTCAAGCCCAGGGACTGCATCTCGCCAGCCCTAAAACCTCACCACTGGCTCCCCGTTGCTGCGAGGGTCAAGTTCAAGACCCTCTGCATCATCCACAAGATTTTCTGGGGCCTGGGACCCGACTACATCCAACTTTTTCTCCCTAAATACCTTCATGCTAGAGCCCTTTGGTCTTCTATCTCCAACTCTCTGCAGATCAGACACTTTACAAAGCAGAAAGTGAGGGATAGATCTATCTCCTCCACAGGTGCCTCACTCTGGAATGCCCTCCCTGCCCCTTTCAGACTATGGCCAGATCACTTTAAGTTCTGGAAGCTTCTGAAGACCTTCCTTTTCTCTTCCTCCTTCACTCTCCCCCTGCCCTCCTAATGTCCCTGCTGCCGCTTGACTGACTGCCTGGTTCAGATTCTTACAGTGCACCAAGCCCTCCTCGGCAAGTCTACCCTTGCACTTGCACCTTACCTCGCACTTAGCGCTTAGACCTCCCTTACCCTGCACTCTCTGCATTCCCCTGGCTCTGTCCAACTTGCCTCCCTTGGCACTCACTTATCCTACTGGCCCTTCTGGCCTCACCTGCACTTTTCCCATCCCCTGAACCCTTTGTTACTATGCTTGCACGATCCAAATGTCAGAAGGCCTAGTAAGTCCATTTCATTCTTTTGTCCTCCTGTTCCTCCCCACCACTTGTCTTGTTGCGCCTTGAAACACATTGTGTATACGCGATTTGTAAATTACATCCCACGCTTATAGGAACTGTACACCAATGTTTTGAAGTTGATGAATGCCCAAGAGTCTTCATCCAAAGCTGGAAGAGTGGCACACCCGCTTTGGGGTAACCATTGAAGGCAAGGTGTATACAAAGCTGGGGGAGGCAGCTGGGTACTTGTTCACTAAAGCTGTTTCCATATCTGCACGGCAAAGACTTTTTAGAAGAAAAAGAAGTGGTCTAGAAGCCTGAAGCAGATCCTATGGTAGCTGCAAGACAGGCAAAGAGGCTGCCCTTTCTTATGGTATAGAAAGAGGAGTGCCTTGCCAACCTGTGGAGGTATAATATGTCTTGTAGAATTGCCTTTACTTGAAGTTGCTGTTGCAGCAGCAAATTAGAGAGCAGTAGAATTTGTAGTAGGAGTAACAGGACTGTGGCTGTCAGTAATTGACAGAACTGTTAAAGCTTACTGTGCCGTGATGCCCAGGGGCTGCTCTGTGCGCTATACAAATGTAAAAATAAAATAAATAAATAAAGCTATTACACAATACAAAACTACAATGCTAAAACTAATTTTATATTAATATTTCAGGATCGCAATAGTCAATTCAGAAATGAATGTTATGTCACAAAGAAAACATATAAGAGATGGAATTTCATTATCTTAATTGCTGCTATTAAACAATTTCTTGATTTCCTCCCATGTAAAATCACAGTATAATTTAGGAACAGACTGGTGCCAGAGTACATAAAAGCCCATGCTTGGTCAGTGTGTAGATTATCTATGTGAAATTGTATAAAACAATGGGCCTCATTACAACTGTGATGGTCTGGAAACAACGGTGCCGGTAAGACTAGCGGCACCGTTGTTTCCGGACCGGCAGAGTACAACTCTATGGGCAGGTGCCGTCCCGTCCGCCAGGGTCAGACTTTCTGGGCAGGACGGCACCTGCTCACATAGTTCTCACAGGAGCACTGGCATCGTTGTTAATGGTGCTGGAGCTCTCGTGTCCTCCTTCCCATGGAGCCCTATGGCATCTCCAATGTGCACAGTCTACAGTTACGCTCATCACGAGGGATATTGGTCAACGCATCCACTCTAGATAGGGTGGGGAGCAGACCCAAACGTAAAAGTAATATAAAACATCTGGTTTTCCCATCTCTAATCATCAGCAAACATTTAAAAGGAGCATTTATCGGAAAAAACTGGAATGCATTTCTCTTATAAACAGTTCTAGCTAAGAGCTGTCTAAAGTTGTTATCTCCATCCCATATCCCGGCTTTTTCTTTAATTTCTTTAATGGCTGTGCCAATGTTATCAAAGTAGCTTGCATCGCACCCAATCATATTAAAACAAAAACTCCTTTTAAAGCAATCTTGGGGCATCACTCATGCATAAAATGTTTAAAATTTCAAAACATTGTGTTAAATTATTCCCTTCTGCCCTGATTTTTACAGAAAGCACACCACTGTTCATTTTTTTTTAAAAGTATTAAGTGTGATTAAACACAGTTCACTGTGGATGGCTTCTGCAGGGGTACAATTAGGTAAACCCAGCGATCTTTGCCTTCCAACTGATCCAACCACAAAGTCTCCTTGTCTGTGAAGATCTCCATAACATGTAAAATACTTTCTACAATGCTTGCCTTATACACTTTCAATGGGCCCTCAACAGAGTGCTCCCCTTTATGTTTGATATAATGTTTTATGGCATTAAACTTTTTAAGAGTTTTAGTGGTAATAGCATTACCTAATTTATCACCATTTTCCATTTCAAAGAAATCGATACCCAGGTAGGTATTGCTATCTACGCTTTCAATCGGTTCCTTTCCAGTTTTCCAATTCATAATGTTTGTTTTCATATAGCTTACTGCCAATCCATTTCCAAGGGAGAAATTATGAAGGGCAGTCAGTGTTCGTTGTAAACCCACAGGGGTTTGATCAAGAATAAGAGTATCGTCAGCATATGAAAGTAAGGCTATTGGTTGGAGGTGTACACGAGGTGTACAATTAGGGCATTTCGCTAGTTTTTCTTGTAAATCTGCAACATAGAGATGATAAAGGTGGAATGCCAATGCACAGCCCTGTTTGAGTCCGTGGTTGGAAGGGATAGCATCACTGAAAAGAAAAATGATTCATTTGAATTCTCATTGTAGTGTTGGAATACATTTTCCTCACAAAGTGCAGTAAGGTAGGATTAAGACCCCAGTCTTTCAATTTATCTCAGTGGCAAGATATGATTACTGTGTCAAAGGCGGCTTTATAGTCTACAAATCATACATATAAAATTTGCTATTTGTCAAATGTTGCCTCTTTTGTCAAATACAAAAGTGTCCAAAGGTTGGATAGTGTGATAAAGCCTTTTCTAAAGTCTGGCTGTCGGTTTAAAAAATAATCCTGAGTTTAAATCCACTGGTTAATAGGTTCCATGATAATCTGTGCAAATAACTTAGAGCTGGCATCAACCATGGCCAGTAGCTGATAATTATGTGGATCTAACCTGTCTCCTTTCTTATGTATCAGGATGACAATTGATGAATTCCAGCTTTGTGGAACAAGTTCAGTGGATAATATATTACCAAGAAGAATTTGAAGGACAACTGCCCATAAATCTGGGTCTGCTTTTAAGATAGTATTGGGATTCCCGTCGACATCAGGGGCCTTAGAAGGCTTTAGTTTCACTATCAGTCTTTTAATGTCATCCTTGGTACACGCTTAATCTCTGCCTACGGCTTCCTTTTGAGTAAAGCAGCTGAGTGATAGATTTTCAATGCGTGTATTATAGAGGGTGTCTATATGCGCAATCCAAGTTGTTACATTAATAGGGTTACATTCTTTCTCACTATCAATGATTTCTGTCCAAAAATTATACCAGGACCAGAATCTGCGAGAATCAGGCTCTTGTAAAGTTCTAAAAACATTTTGCCATTGCGTAGTGAATATAGATGTTTTATGCTCTCTTACGCTATTTTTATATTTCGTTTTCAATTTAGTAAGCATATCCCTCTCCAACATCAGCTCCAACCCCAGCTGCTTAATTTGTTTTCTCTCTTTATTGTATACATTCTTTTTTGCCCTAATAACAGCATGAAAAGGCTGGTTCAGTCCCCTTTTCCTATTGAAACAGGACTTTTTTCCATTACATAACGTTTATGCATAAGCGTCCTTTACCGCAAATTCCAACAAAACTTTCATCAAGGTGTCTCGGTCTATCATTACTTATCAAGCCATTACTCAATTGTTGGTTAAAAATTCCTGTGTTCAAGTCATTCCAACAAATCCTGTTACCCGTCCTATTTACTTTAAATTCTCCTCTAATTCTATTAAATCTCTTTTGCAGGTATTGTAGGGAAGAAGTGCAGCTAACTGTCATGCCTGTGCCATGGGCACACACATTGGCAACCATCATGGACTATTTGTTATTCATTTATCTTCAGAATACATTTGGAACAACCTCTATTCACACTTTGGTACTTAATTCCCATTTGCGTGACTTTGGTGCCTTCTAACTCAACTAACTACATGTACCACAATGCACCTTGCTACAGCTATCAATTCCTGGCCATTCCCATTCGCCATCATTGGAACCACAATCCCCAGAAGCCCTAGGGATCTGTGCTGCTTCCACCATCTCAGGACTAGAGAGGGAGGAGGCAGATTGTATTCAGGTGTGCTGCTCCAGGTGCTGCCAATTAGCCTGCCTCAGTACAGGGCAGGGCGGTATTTAAGCAGCTGCCTGCAGGAGCTCAGTCTCTTGCATCAAGAGTCCTCCCAGCCCCTTTTTGCCTTTTGACTCGAATTTGTATGCTGTTCCTGCTGCTGCATTTTCCTGCTTTTGTTCCAGTGCGCCTTTTGGGCTCCCTGCCTCACAGCCCTGCTCCTCTGGGCTTCCTGCCTTGCAGCCTGCTACACCCTGCTGCCTACAGCCCTAGCCTTTTGGGCTCCCTGCCTCACAACCCTGCTCCTCTGGGCTTCCTGCCTTGCAGCCTGCTACACCCTGCTGCCTATAGCCCTAGCCTTTTGGGCTCCCTGCCTCACAGCCCTGCTCCTCTGGGCATCCTGCCTTGCAGCCTGTTACACTCTGCTGCCTACAGCCATAGCCTTCCGGGATCCCTGCCTCGCTGCTCTGCTCCTCTGAGTTCACTCCTTGCTGCTCTGCTCCACTGGGCTCCCTGCCTTGCAGCCTGCTACTATCTTCTGCTTTCAGCCCTGACCCTCTGGTCTCTCTGCCTCTACGCCCTGTTCCTTTGGGTTCGCTCCTTGCAGCCCTACTCCTCTGGCTCTCTGTCTTCCGCCTACTACAGCTCTCAGTCCTGCTCCTCTGGACTCTGTCTGCCGCCTACTACAGCTCTCAGTCCTGCTCCTCTGGGCTCTCTGTCTGCTGCCTACTACAGCTCTCAGTCCTGCTCCTCTGGACTCTCTGCCTTGCAGCCTACTACAGTCCTCTGCAATCCACTACAGTTTTTCTGTAACTTGTACAATTTGGTACTGCAGCCCTGCTTCCTTGTTTTCAGCCCCCCTCTTTCCTGGCTGCTGCTCCCTTGCTCTCTTCCTTGTTTGCAACCCCTTGTTCTTGATCCCTGTCCTTCTCTTCCTTGACTCCTCTGTCCTCCTCTTTAGTTCACCCATTTCTATTGTACTGATTCTTCCTTCATTCCCTTCTGCTTGATTTCTCTTAGACTTCCTTGTCTCTGGTTATTTCTGTTCTTGTCTCTCTTGTGTCTTATGTTGATCCTTTGTACAGAGCTTGACTGTTGGTTTCCGGCAGGCAACCTCTGCCCCTTCCCTTGTCGCGTTTTCTGTTTAACAGACATCCACATCTGTTGTTCCCAGCCATGAGCAAACAGAGTGGGCCTCTGTAATAGTAATCCGTGCAGAAGGCTGGAGTTTCCAAAGGTCCGTGGAACACTCTTTTTCCATATCTGCATACACCCCAAGAGGGAATCCAGTTTGTTTGTATCTTTGCATTTCCTGCCCCTTTCTGTTCACAACTACAGCTGTCTACTTTTCTTTCTTGATGAGTTTCCTGCTGTGTGTGTACTTATCTGTCACCTTACATCAGCACAGCCACCCAAACCCTACCTGGGGGCCCTGTGCCACTCTTGACAGAGTGCCATCCTTGACACTAACATGGCCACTAAGATTGTTTAGAATCAACCTGATTTCACTTGTTATTGTGAAAACCACCTCTGCCAGCAAAAGATAGTCTATCCAAGTTTTCACTTGACCATTGGTCCAAGTGTATGTGGATATAGCAAGATCTATTTGGCTCATGGACAATTGAAAAAGGCCTTGAATTTCCATAAATTCCCCCCAAGGACCAGCAGACATAAGAGTAGAAGAACTATTCAGGTTGATAGCTTGTACACCTAATTTGTTAACCATTATATCATCAATGTCCACAGAGCAGGGTCTTGGATAATTTAAATTTACCATTACCAATTAGCGCAGTTCATTACTCTGGGTGAGACAATCATGAGTTAAAGTTTCGATGGTTTCAATAATATCTGTTGCACTCCCTTGTCCTGGGGGGTTATAGATATTGATAAGCACTACCTGAATACTCTCTGAGTGTGTTTCTGTTGTAATAACCCCTGCTAATATGTAGTGGCTACAATTGATAGAATATTCTTTTAGCTTTAGGTAATTTCTTGCACCTATTAGTAGTCCACCAAATGGTCTCCAAGTTGAATTGCATCTTGCAGGTCTACAAATAATGTGGATGCCATCGATATTTATTTCTCTCATAAACCATGTCTCCTGTCAAGCAATTATATTTTCTTTCAATAGGTGTTTAAGATCCTCCTCCCTGGACATGAATGTTCCATGACAGTATTTGGATGTTTAACTGAGGGAGGAGTCAATCTACTTCCTCTAAGTCCCCCATCCATTGATTTTGATTTGCTACATTAAATGCACAGTGGCCAATGGCTCCCACTACTTTCAATATCTAAGTCAGTGAGGATAAAATCATTTCTTTTCCTATTATCCCATTTTAGTTGTTTTATTTGGTTTGGTGGGTTCCACATATTTGATGAACTCATATCCAAACTTTAAGAAATATGGTGCATGTAACATTATCAATTCCAGTATAATCGTGGAAGGAATGTGAAACCATGCCCAATTCACTTCAGTGATAGGGCCTCATTACACGGATGGCGGTAAAGGATTACCGGTACCGGTAAGGGTACCGGTAATCCCTTACCGCCTTACTACGAGGTCCCTTCGCAGGTCCCTACCTTAACGGCTGGTTTTATCAGCCGTTAAGGACGGGACCCGCAAAGGGACCTTGGAGGTAATTAGGGTACTGCAATTTGCTCTACCGTAATTACTGCCTTCCCCATTCCCATTGAGCCCTATGGGGGCAAAAATGGGAATGGGGAAGTGCCAAGGTGAATGGGGAATTACCGCCCCTCACACCTTGGAATGGGGTGGTAATTCCGCCATTCACCATGGCGGACTGAGTAAAATACCGGCGGCAACCATGGCGCTAATAGTGCCATGGTTACCGCCTTCCGTGTAATGAGGCCCATAGTTTTTGGAATTTCCACTGGTGAAAATTCACTGGTGGTAATCGCTCTTAAGCGATTAATAATTTCCAATGCATTAGAGCGATTGTACAAAAAAATGGGCTATTATTGGTGGCGTAAGTGTCCACAATTGTTATCCTTCCCACCTTATTTTTACTGATTGTTATCCATTCTAGAAAATCCACCGTGACACTGTGACAACAACTTTAAGGGTTCTAATCCATCGCCGATGTTTAAATACCCATAACCTTTGTCACTGCCAATCGCATTTGTTGCAAGAACTTTAACTCTATCTTCAGTTATAGATGTTTTACCCTGGTTCATGATGCACTTATCCAGAGGCTCAGAGGTAGCTATGCTTTCCCTGCCTTTAAGAGAAACTCTAGGCTGTCAAGCTGGTATTATTTCATACCCATGCTCTTCTCTGTGCAAATTATATTGTTGCTAGTTGACATCGCCAAAGAGTGAGATGAATTTGTCTGAGTATGTATCTTTGCTTGTTTTGTTTTAGTTTTCTTTTTTTGTTGTTTTTATATTTTTTAATACCTGATTTTGTTGATTTAGCCTTGCTTTCTAATATTGTCCTGGTTCCCCGAGGTTTGTGTTGTACTTGCTGCTATGATCAGCAAGTCTCGGGAAGAACCCACTATTACTTCTGCTACAGAGGTGTCTTTAGAACTAATAACAGATGAAGATGATCTCAGGTCTGTCAATATAGAATCAGTATTCTCTTGGGATTCTACATGAGGAGGTGAAAATAACACTATGTCAACCAGTTTCAACAAGCCCTCTTTTATTATCAGCTGATCTTTCACTAATTTAGTGCAAATAGTCTAGAGGGCTTTTAGAATACTCAGCTGCTCCAAATCTCTTGGCTCCTCCGAACTTTCTGTAGAGGAGTAAGAATCATTGTGGTTCGTACTGGGATGATCATATAACTCAGCTGCAATACGCACTAAGTCAGGGGACTTCGTTAAATTAGTAAAAGTACTTGGAACAGAGTTTACATTTGCCTCATTCTGTAAGCTTAAAACTAAATTTAGCAAAGAGTTATTATCGATGGGGGAAGATCTAATGTATTCACCTGTGAAGTACTTTCATAGGTAGAGAGCTCAGTGACAGTTTTAGAATGTATTTATTTTTCCTTGTGTTAACATAGGCACTCTGGTGCTTTGAACAAGGGCACCAAGCAAGTCTACAAACCCCACCTTATTTTTGTGTTTGTTGAGGTTTCTATTGTTAGATTTTTTGGTAATAGTAGATTCACGCTTTTTAGTGGAACCTGTTTTGCTCGCCCCACTACGTAACTGGTATCTTTTTGAACAAGAAGGCATTTTAAAATTACAATTTTAAGGTTGTCATACATCTAAAAGAAATTCAAAATGTGAAAGAGTAATTTACAATTAAGACTGTATCAATCAGCATTGAAAACAATTGGGATCAGATGGTTATCCCAATTATCAGCAATAAAAACAAGACATCAAATAGATTTTCAACATCTTTTCCGCCCAAACAGTGCCTTTTAAAATATATGCTTAAAAGAACTCTTAGCACCACTCAATTATAACAAGCGAATCTATAAGCAGTTTTAAAACGTTTTAAAACTTTCTTATAGTGCACGTTGTAAAACGCACTCTAGTCGCATTGATTCTCAATCAGGCTTTTAGCTTCAGGTAGTGCCGAGGAAAAATCCTGCTTTCACTCTCCAAAGGGCATTCTCAAACCCAGTTACTCCATTCAGGGTTTCATCTGCAGAGAGTTCAAAGGATCGAGTTCCAAAGTCACTCTCATGCAGGTATAGTTCAACTAGTTTAATTTCCTTCAAGGATTTCCACCGCAGAGAGCTCAAAGGACAAGTCCTGCAGTTGCTCTCTCATAAAAACCCAGTCTATGAAATGTGAGTTTTTTCAGTGCTCGGCAGAATCATGTGTGTAAGAGCTATGAAGTAGTTTTTAAACTGGAGTTCAAAAGAAGAGTTAAAAGAGCAGGCCTGTTCCCAAACCATATTCAGTAACTTAAGTCGTGCCTAGAAACACTTGTGTGCAGGAGCGTTATAAATGCCATATTATATGATATCATATCAAATATATTACTGGTGAAAATTCAGACGTTGTGTCTTTAGGGGAGGCATTAATCCAGACTTACATTAGTGATCGAAAGGCTGCTGTCAAACACTTCACCCTTCAAGCATAATCCACAATGAGCAGTACCCAACATCAACTTTCTTCCGTCACAGTCACCAGCCACCAGCCACCAGCCACCAAACACTAAACACTAAACACACAGTGCCGCACGCTGACATGAAAAATGGCTCCTCCTTCCAATGGCAAGTGTGAAGAGGCTCCAGGGAAACAAGGAATCCAGCAAACACAGCAACACTAAACACAAAGTGCCGCATACTGTGCCGCGCTGCGGTGAAGAATAAACATGAGAAGTGGCTCCTCCTTCCAATGTTTTAAAAAAAAATGTTTATTTATTTTTAATTCGTACCGTGCACCATGGACCCTGAGGCACCAAGACAAACAGTTACAAAAAGCTATGAGACATAACCAAAAACACATAGGTCTCAGGATAACACATAGGGGTCATTACGAGATGGGCGGTAGCCATGGTGCTATTAGCACCATGGCCGCCTCCCATACCGTGTCCGAGTCCGGTCTTGTTCAATGGGGATTTACCGGTCCATTCCAACCCTGGAGGCACCGGTAAGTCCCCATTAAACAAACCATTCCCCATTCCCATTTGAGCCCCTATAGGGCTCAATCGGAATGGGGAGGGCGCTAATAACGGGCTTGCGGCTAGCAAGCCCGTTATTAGTGCCCTGGTCCCTTAGTGGGACCCGTAAGGGACGTGTGGTCAGACCACACGTTCCTTACGGTTCCAGCTAAGGGACCTCGGAATTGGGTGGTAAGGGATTACAGGCACCGGTCTCCTTACCGGTGCCCGGTATCCCTTACCGCCCATCTGGTAATGTCCCCCATAGACTAATAGGAGCTAATTACAAATACCACAAACGGCCAGACGGGATAAACAAAAGCAAACAGGGATAAGTAAAATTATTTCTAGACAATTCTTATTTTTGTGAGTGAGGACAAGTCCCGAACATTTGAGAGTCTACTTATAAATGCAGACAAGCTGCTGGACGCACAACCAATGAGAATACAATCTGTGTTATCTTCGGTGCACCAGTTACAAATCTGCAGTCTCTGGAGTACTTTCAAATCCTTGGATCTAAACCGCATAGGGCCCACCTTAAAGTTAAGCCACGCCAACATTTTGTTTTTATTGACTCCCTTGATTCCTCTTGGCTAGACTTAACCCCAGTGGTTAAAGTAATATTTCTAGGATTCAGAACAAAGCTCCTAACATTGGGGCCCTCGATTCTGGCCGTGGTGGATTTTTTTTGACGAAAGTCCTTAGACAGAAGGGACTCCAGACGAGCTGCATTCCCTGGACAGAGGGCAGGGGAGGCTGACTTTGCCTACCGACTGGAGTTTGGGAGGCCTTATCCGCTCCTGTTGAGTTCATACGGCTGGGCTTCAAAGGAGTCAACAGGAGTGGCATAGGCACTTTTGCTCCAACAGAACCTACCCAAGACTGGAAATCCTCAAAATTGGAGCATGTTGCAAGATCCCGCAACATGAGATCCTTAAAGCGCAGCCAATTGTCTGGTGTATTGGGGTCAACCAGCCCCATCTCAACGCATAATGCCGAAACTCCTTCAGGCTGCTCACCTTTATCCACCTCCTGACTTAGCTGAGCCTGGTAGCTCATCGATAACAGACTTTCTGCTTGGACACAAGGCTTTTCCACGAATAGCGCACCATTTACCCCTTCATATGAATTGTGAAGGGCCAAGGCCTTTGGATGTAATTGCGAAGGCATACCCAAAGGGGAGCAGACTAAGCTATCAAAGCTCTTAGGGTCTTTGTTACTGAGCAGAAGGTTCGTAAGCAGAAGGTGTTCTTTCTGTAAATTCTGTCTTCTTTTGGCGCTCAGGGCCAAAACTTCAGAAAAACGACTTCCACTCCTACAAGGAGCCCTCGATGGTGCCTGTGTTGAGGGATCACCCGAAGCCAAAGTGACAGGCTGGTTAACAGCAAACGAAAGGGACAGTAGGGGGATCAGGTAAGGGGTCTGTGTCCTTGTCCCTGCTGGACGTTAACTGCATTCCTTGCCGCCTCGTAATTGGTATGAAGGTGGAGGTAGATGTTTAGACAAATAGAGGAAATAGCGAGGCAATACAGGAAGAGAGTGGTAAAATGTGCTTACCCGCACGAATGGACAGAGGTCCACGACCTCAGACACCCGCCCCGCCAGGACCTGGACTCAGCGATGCGCTAGGGGACCAGAGGACTAAGGATGCCCAGGAGAACAATGGATAAATACAATATCCCCGGCCTGGGACCACCACGGCCGCCCTCTCAAACCCACGGCACAGTGGCACCACAAACCAAACGCCGTCCAAGGGCGAGTGGTATGGCGGCCAAAGACTGCGGGCCGTCAAGGCAGACCGCAAGCCCGTGAGCCGGGAGCCAAAAGCAGGAGGGCACACCAGTGGGTGAAAAAGGAAAAAGCTGCAGTGGCACCCCGCCTGACAGCCACACGGGACGGACTTGCAGCGAACCTCCAGAGACTCCAGGGAAACAGGGAAACAAGGAAACAAGGAATCCAGCAAACACGGCAACACTAAACACACAGTGCTGCATACCTACCCTAATAATAATAATAATAACAACAATAATGAATATTATTATTGTTATTATTATTAAAGAATAGATTCCAGATCAGCACGTTCCCATCCCCGTTGACAGCTATGCATTTCAATCCGAGTTTCTTCGCTGCTATGGAGGGGTCACATTTTTGTAAAGTGGCGGGAAGCTGGTTGCAGAACATTGGATAGCATGTTTCACAATGGGAGATGAAGTCTTTCCTGAGATGTAAGGGGGGATAGCGTCTCACAGAGAAAGGCAGACAACCTTATTTGCAACTCAGACATGGGGTGAAGAACTCCATTAACAAGGCTGCAGTGTGCAGGGTTTTAACACCGTTGGAGAATTGTATACAATATAACAAGGGAAAGTTACATTTAATCTCATTCTTCTATAACATTCTGCTGAGCAAGGAAGGAGAAAAACATACTTGCCAACCCTACCGATTTAGACGGTAGGCTACTGCTTTTTAGGCATTCCTAACACCTACATATTTAGGTGTTTGATCCTACTTCTATTTTTAGATTATCAAGTTGATTTATTGCTCCAAAGGCTGCTGCCTCAGAGCCCAGCCCAGGACCCAGGGGCAGCAGCTTCAGGGTTGCAGAATAAAATAGTTAATCGTTTATTTTGATTGATGGCACCCAGTGCCTCAGGGTCTTCTCCATCACTTATCATTTATAAAATATTTCACTGGCAAAGGGACAGGATCCTAAAATAAACACAATAATCTAGTATTTCAACTACAACATATATTTTGTGAATTTCACAGAACTAAATGCCTGTGGCTGTTCTGTAAAAACACAGATAATTCAGCAGGATTCAGTACAAAAAGACATGCACACTAAAAACACTATGAATTTGCACACTTTACATAGAAAGTGTTTTTTAGTGTGCATGTCTTTTTTTACTGAATCCTGCTGAATTATCTGTGTTTTTACAGAACAGCCCCTGGTATTTAGTTCTGTGAATTTTTAAAATATATACATCCTGGTTTAACTGAAGCCAAATACTTGGCAATGGATGGCATAGGCATTCGAGATTTGGGGTTGGAAGGTACAACTGACACAGACGGGGGGACTGGCATATTATACTTCTAACTCCTCACTCCTCACTCTTGCAGTGAGACAGGTTATAACTGCCTTCCCGAGTCGGATGGCGCAAACTCGAATCTCCTGCTTTTGCTGGCTGGCTCCTGAGCATATTGAAGCTTGTGGAGGTACATTATCAGTTTTTAGGCGCTCTTTTCTTAATTGCTGTAATCCAGTGGCAGCCAGGGTCGGACTGGGACAAGAAATAGGCCCGGTCACCCAAAAAAAGTGGCCCACTCCTCGCCTCAAAAGAGTGGCCCACCCCTCGCCTTGCAACCCTTGACCTCTGATGACATCACCGGAAGTGATGTCATTTGACCCCACCCCAAAGTGTTATCCTGGGAAACGATGAAACACGACCTTTCACCCCTTGACAAAACAGGAAGTCGAATCAAATAGCATTGGTCCTAAGTACACTAAATTACTGTGAATCCAAGCAGACGTCCACAGCCAAATGATAATGTTATTGTATAGCACTTACGCTTAAGCTCTTTTTTATAGAACAAATATGCATACAATATCAGCCAACCTCTGTTGGTACTCATTTATCGATCTAAGAAGGATGAAAGGCTTTTTTGAGAAAAAATAATTGAAACAAAAAAGTATTTTTTTTGTGTATTTTTTTTTCTTCCAAACCGGCCCAGGCATGGCCAGAGATCGGCCCCCACTCCCCAGGGACGATTTCGGCCCAGCCACATGCCGAATGGCAGAGGGGCCAATCCAACCCTGGTGGAGGCTTACCTTCCACTTGACCACATTCAACTAAGATGCCTCCACGTAGGTTGCACAGCTTCGACCTTTTTTTCATTACTCACATATGTGGGGGGTAGGGGTAATACACCAAAGTATTGTCAGGGACCTTAGACTTCTATTGTGGAATGGTGTCTAAAATGCCAGATAGTGGGGACCACAGGAGTGCAGGAGGGGCAGGGAGGGTATGGAAAGGTTTATATTTCCATTTCCTATTCCTCTTTCTCCTGATATTGTTTGCCATTATGAGATGGCCCTAAGCATTCTTGGTAGCACCACATATGTTAACATGAAACTCTTTTTGGTTGGATGATTATTTATTACTTGTGTATACACGTAAAGGTGTTTTTCACTTCTTCCATGGACAAACTCTTTATGGAAATGTACCTGTCTTTGTAATCACATTTTTTTTAAAAATCAATAAAAAAGGAAACTACGTTGGGTAACCGGCAGAACAAAATCTGGACAGAATGTAAATGCCTTCACTGCCCAGATTTTATAGAACTCTGTGCATTTTATACTTTTCTTCGCAAATATGTTGGCTAAGAAAGCTATCACTGCACTTTTCCGAAAAAAGAAAATGTTATACAGTGCAGACCTGTCTTTTTTTTATTTATTTCTCATTCCAAGCATGTGGCTGGCCCAGTGCCTAAATGCACATTTATTTAGGGTACTGAGAGGAAGGAACACACGTGTGTAGTCAGTCATAACTACGCTCAATATGTTGCCAGCTGATTATGGAATGTTTTTATATTAATCTTGTTTTCAAGTAGATTTGGAATGTGATTTTGTGATTTGCCTGAGTACCTCTATGGTTTTCTGTGTAAAAAAATCTGAATTAAAGTCTATGCTGACGATGATCTGCTGCTTGCTTGCTGTTGCTTTGCCTGTGAGTATCCCTATCGTCTCCAAAGTAACTACTTTGTGCTCAGCGCCTCCCCTCATGACTCTTCTGCTGCCGCTAACACACACAGGATGAGCGCACTGGTGCTTTCCATTTACTGCTGCCCTCTCTCTACACCAATCACTGCTATTGAACCAGAGACTCATCGCTGGTTGAGGGGGGAGGCACCTACTTTTCTAGACGCCTGGAGTACCACTGCAAGTGTCTCTACTCTTAGAATTTTGTTACTCAGGCCACTTCTCTGTCCCAGTCATCAGCCCTCTCTCTATACCTATGACTGGCATTGATCCAGAGACTGTGCACTCATCCCTGGTTGAGGGAGGAGTCACCTGCTTGTCTAGCCACCTGGTGTACCCACTGCAATTCTCTTTACTCTCTCAAGCCACTTCTCTCACCCAATTTTGGTCAGGCTGGCAACTCTGTCCATTGAGTGGAAATTGAGGCAAGCAATCCTTTTCATATCAGGCCTAAGAATTCTGGAATTCCAAACCTGTTTCTCCAAGGCAAAGGGAGAATCCTTTTCTGTGGGGTTTAATCACAGCCCCAACCGATATAACTGAAAGACCAGGCCAGGCCCACTGGTGAATTAAAAGCCTGCCTTAAAACTTCAATACTGCTAAATGTGTCTAGCAAAATTAAATTTAGGTATTTCTGCATTTGACACAAGGAACATTGTAACATGGAAAAGGCACATTACTGTGGTGGCTGGGCGCCAATAGCAGCATTTAACTTGTATCTGTCACAGAAAAATGAAAGGCTCATTCTCCATGGGAAATGTGGCATTCACCAGCTCAGAAATTGACTTTATGCAAAAGGCCTTTTGTGTGTGTTTGCAGTTAAATCAAGACATGAAGACACATTTTCCCATGATAAAATAAAAATATCAGGCAACAAACTTGAACCCTTTAGAGAGAATCAAAGGATCTGAAGGGCTTGCTCTCTGGAACGAGCAATTAAATCACCATTATCCCTGGACAGAGGAAAGCTAATGGATTAATTTCAGACTATGCCGATATTGCAGCCCAACAGACTCTGAACCATGTGGTGTCAAGGAAATGAAACCAAGAAATGGGAACAGTGATGTGAAACTAAATATTCTATATGTTAATCATGTGGCCATAGACTTAAATTGGAAATGTTCTTTTATTTCGTAAATTGGTGAACGGTTATACTTACAGACTTGGGACTGGTGTCATTTTAAAGCTCATTTTAAGGCAGTTATGTGGGGGTAATGTGCATAGAAATCACAAGTTTAGAACTCTGGTACCAAGCTAAAAAGTGATCACAGCTTCCCAGAAAGTGGGAAAAAGTTGAAATGCTGTATCACATAACTTGTGGTAAAGTTTGATGATTATCACTGGTATCGTTTTCAAGTAATTGAGGAAAAAACACCAATTGCACTTGCAACAGGGTAGAAAGATGGGAGTCAATATATCCGGTCCGCCATGATTTGCTGAGTTTAGAATTATATATATTGTTACAGATAAATGGAAATTAAAAATAGTTGCCATGTTGGAACATTTTGGGTGAGAAATCTGAAAAGTTGAAATGACGGCTTTTGTGGGTGTATACATCCTTGGTATCAATTCCACTTTAAAACTCCAAGGGCCTATGATGGCAGAGAGGGGTTGGACGTTGGGGAGGAGAAGAGACTAAATGTCCAATGAAAATTCAGAACTAATAAGTTAACACTTCCTGATCTCAGGATTTCGGGTGGTGGCTTACAGAGTAAAAGGCCCTTGCAGAAGAGGAGATGGCACAGAACTGGGGAGATCCATCCTAAAAATACATCCTGGGAGGAGAGCTGCTAAACAACTTGAAAAAAATCCCCCTTGGGGTATCCTGAGACAGCTGCCTAAAACCATCTAGGTTGGAGAGGCCTTAAAATTGAGAGGTCTTAAACTTTGCCTGGGAGAGCAAAACGGTGGAAGCCAACAGCTGACTGAAGTGACCAGACCCAGAAAAGCCTGGCTGTCCTTCCTGAGCGCCCCAAAACAAAAGTCCAATGTAAGTAGAATTGAACCATTTGAAACAAAATGTGTGGGGGGATCTGCGGGCCTTAATATTTTCCCCTTAATAGTGGGTGAGGGACACAATGGTGTAGACCCTTAGCATATTTGATGATATATTAATATAATTAACTCTATTGTGGGCTCTCTTAAGTGGGGGGAAGACACTTCCTATGTTGAGTGTGGTCTCCCTATGTATCATTACACTTAATTTCAGAAAACATATGAAAACCTTTTTTGTATCCAGTTTAGTTAAGATATTAAGGACCTGATAATGAGATTGGTGTTAACAGTAAAACATGCAGTATTTCTGAATACCAAATGCTTTACCGCTCCCACAACTATGGGTAGAGAAATCTGTTTTCAGAAATCTGTCTCCTTTTGTTTGGAAGGAATTTCCCACACACAACAGCATTACTGCATGCAATACTCCCCATACTAATACAGTATGTCCCCCTTGGAGTCCTATTGGCATCCAATATGGGGACTAACTTTAGGTCCTTCATGCTCTATAGCATACAGACCTTTCCTGTAACTACATGTTCACCACATGCGGTAATGGTAAATGAGTTTGGCAGTATTCCCAGAGGTAATACCACCAAACTTACAATAAGGCCCTAAGGTGTGAGGTATATGTATATCAGACTCAAATGTTCAACACAATGGTGCAGATCTTTTGTACTTTAGAAGTAAATGTAGCATCTCCGTGCTCTGTCTGGTTACCCTCTTGAGCTCCCATTTCCCCCTCTCTACTACTGAATTTCTCCCGTGGCTGCATGTTTCAATCTCTTTACATGTAGCCAACTGATAGCTGTTTGGGTCTCCCTTACGAAGAGGTGGCCATGGTTTTGGCCCATTGCCTGGTTCCCCTCCTTCCCAGGCCCTCACAGCGTTCCATGATGTAAGAGGATCAACGCCATGCCTGCGCTCCAGCACTCAGAGAACCACTTACTTCCTGCTGGCATCCGTTGGGGCTTTCTAGGTTCCTGTCTGTTGCTGGAGGAGGGTATGGCTTGGCAGCAGTTGGAGAACACCGGTCCGCACGTCATACCCAGGTGTGGGGTCTCATCACAGGGCAGCCCCAGGGTGCGAGCCATCAAACCAAGGGAGCAGCATTCACAGCAACGCTGAAGGGAGAGACAGACAATGAGCAAATGAGCAGCCTGAGATCCCTGTCGGCAGATAATAAGAGAAACTCACAACCATTGGAACTGTCACCTGGATGGAGTAATGCCTTTTAACAATTGAGAGATCACATCAATATATATATAAGAGACAGAGCTCAGTAAATCAGGTTGCACAGAATTTTGTGGTTCATCAAAAACCGTATATAAACTTTAATTAAATACACATAGGGAAATAAGATTCATACATCTAGTATTTATCATTGATAGTTCCTATACAAAGTATCTGTTAAGATAAACATATAAAAAAATAGCTTCTAAAAAACACAAGGATTTTGTCAATTCCAATCGAATGGTGAGTTAACATGAGTTGTAAAATACATTCAGCAATTTACTAGCGATGTAACTGTTTCTAAACATTATTCGATAACACTAGTTGTTGTATTCCTTTATACATCCAGGGAGTTGTCTCGACATGTTTCTGTTCTTTAAGGGTTTACTCAGAGAACATTCATCAGGAGGGTTGTCAAAATCACGAAAATCCAAATTAAAATCATGTACTGTTTTATAATTAGAACAGTGTAGTGTACCCGTGCAACCTGTAGATTAAAAGAAAAATGGACAGATAAGGAGCTAGATCTATAGCTGGGGTATATCTGTCGTATTCCCCAAAGGGTGAATCAGAGAACCTATCGAGGGGTTTACAGTTACCTTTCATGGTACTCGTGGGGGCTCACAACGTAGGCAAATCAGGTTGTGGTCAGCTAAAGAGTAGCTGTTGACCTGTAATAAATACAAGAAAAACCTGTATCAGTGTTTTTCAATAGAGCTCAAAGCCCTTGTTCGAGAGATTCCATTGTTACAGGAGAAATTCATTGGGGGAAGGGGTAGTTTTATAGGCTCACCTGAGTGTGAACTGTTCCGTAATTAGTTTGGACAGTAGAAGAAGGCCGAGGAGAACCGGGTGTGTCCTTTAGTGCGACTCCTCGTCATAGACGTTAGCCACTAGCATTGGGGGGTGGTACTTTATGAATAAACCAATATATGCCCTATAAGGGAGAGAGGGATAGAATAGAACTTGGTGAGTGTGTGGCCCTCATTTCACGGTCTGTATTTACCCTCTTAGTTACGAAAAAGGGCACAAAGTATTTGTATCACCAGTGGATATGGGCAAATGCTATTAGACCTAGTTCTTTGTTAGTCTTGTGCCCGACGAAAGATCAGGGGAAATGAAAGTAGACAGAAAGCACCACTACTGCAGCTTCCATGTGTGGGCTAATGTCAACTAAGGTGTTAATATGTACCTCTAGAGCAGCATTGATTGTTGGGTGCATGGAATCACTGTAATAGCCAAAGGTTGCCGTGATTTATTAGGAGTGTTGCAGATCATTATTAGGCAAGCCAAGTACTGTGGAGAGTTAATTAAAGCCAATGTCTATAGGGAGTAGCCGGCACCCAGGTGTAAAAGTCCTTTTTATTAAAGGTTTGGGGCTTACCGTATTGAAGGTAGGCTGTCACTATCGGTGTGTCAGTCTTACAACTGAGCCTTGCGGTCTGTGATTATCCAAATCTGACTTTAACTCGTGTTAGTGTCTGTAGGGAAACAACCATGAGAGCGTATGAAGGTACCTCTCTGCGGGCGGCACTGTGTTAGTGTCTCGAACGTCTTGTATACATTGTTTACACGTATCGGTATTGTGCACGTACCTCGAGTGTTGGAAGGTGGGCGTCCGATGGGTACGCGGGTGTGAAAGGAACAAACTTGTTCAGTGACTTGGCACTCTTCGGCGGCGTATCTATCCAGGGGCGAGTTACATGGGGCTGAGAGTATATCTGTCGCTATGGTGATCATGCGTGCTACGTCCGAACTCCGGACGTTACTCGACGTGATTGTTATGTCCGACGGCCATGTTGGAACAGGTTAATGGTGGCTGTCTATTGATGTATAAAACGTTAATGTGTAAGTTAGTTATTATGTTATCATGAAACATGAAGCATTTAATCCTGCTGGGGGGATCCTTGAGGATCTATATGTGATGTTGTTGTGGTATAAGGAGACTAGTAAGTCATATTTGGTAAACGGGATTACTCTTGCTTATTGTCTCAGGGCAATAAAGACAATTGAGGGATGCCTGTATATTCCTTTCTTGAAGATCATTAGAGTCACCCTGGATCCCTTTTAGTGGTCATAAGCATCTCAGTACCTAGAGACCTTCCATCAGGCAGCTCCAAGTGTGCCTTCTGAGAAGTCTGCAGGTTTGCTACGTTGCCCTCAGGCAGCACCCCTGTCCGAGCTCACATGGTGTCATGAACCGATATATGTGTGCTATTTAGCGGATGTAATGTAACAGAAGGGAAGCCCTTAATGTGGATAGATATAGGGCTATACTATAGTGGAAAACAGTAAAGTGGGGGATCCATCCACATATATATTTCTTGGCATCACATTCTTGTTTTAGTGCCTATATAATTCTGTTGACTTGATTATGTATATGTGCTTCAAAAAAGTAAGCCAAGTATCCCTAAAGAGAGCAGGTTCTACTGTAGTGTCTTTCCAATCATAGAACTTAGAGTATTAGTTTGAACTCAAAATGCTGCTTTTATTGTGTAAGCAGTTATTTTAATGGATTTTTAGTATTTTCCAAGCATATTGTAATAAATTAAGAACAAGGCTTTAAGTTCAATACAGTGCATAGCATCCAATTGCAAAGCTCATTGGTGGGTTAGTACTATGTGTGCATAAGGGTTGCATAAGGAAAAACAATTTAAAAAAAAACTAAAGATTACATAAATTCGAAAACACACCTTAGAGAAGCAAGTCCAACAATTTGCACCAAATCAGTTTTATGTGGAACCAAACAGAAACATCAAATGTCTAGAAAGGAATACAATGAAAGAAGGGATTTGATTGGTGCATGTTTCCTATAGTATTACAAGCTGATGGCATCGTAGGTTATATCTGTTGGTTTGCTGCTTAGTAACCTAGTTGGATCACTAGAAGTCATAAAGTGAATCAACTGTGAAAAAAGGAGGGAAGGAAGGAAAGCAAATTTCCAACTACACCAGGGGGAGGAGCCCTCTTAGGAGTTGGTATGGACTGGAGAGTGGAATCTGTACTGTGTCTGTGGGCGTTTCGGCTTCCTGTTGATGAGCCTTCATCTGGGCCTCTGGGTTTGTCTCTCTCTGTGTGAGGGCTTCTTAGTTTCGCTGCTGTGGTTTCCAAAGTCATTGAATGGAGATCTTGAGTAAAAGCGCCATGGAAGTGGCCGCTTATATATGTGGGCTGGGAAGCTTGTGAATTCCCCACATGATATGCTTTGCTCCAGTCTGGTATAAATAACTAAGGTTCACGCTCGATTGTGAACACTGACTGGTATTAAAGTATGGAGGAGGGTCGGATCTTCCCAATGGAATCCCTTAGGTTCTGTGGCCATTAGCATTGGTCTCCAGGCTCTGAGCGATTGACCGACAGTGCTGGAAAAGACTCGCCACTGGTCGTACGGCGCAGATGTAAGGCAAACAAGGCTACCTGAGAGGGGTTCCTAGCACTCTTTCCTGATCCCAGGGTGGGGGTCTGCTCTAACACATCTCTGGGCACTGGTTGAGCTCACACGCAGGGCGGCCCTGTCTGGTTACTGGATCCATTCCACTGTCTTTGCCCACCCTGTGTCTCACTTTGATCCGCTGGCCACTGGTGTGCTGGCACCTCTGCCCAGGCCCTGCCTGCGTCTGTGGAATGATAAGTGGGCTAAGAAGCACTTTCAGAACCCTGATGTTCATGTTTAGGTGTGCCTATATGGCCCAGTAACAGCCAAGCATGCTCCGGAGCACTCAGCAGCATAGGTGAAGTGGTAGGAGGAGAGGAGGCTTCAGTGCTTAATTTGTTGTGGGGGGCATGCCAGGGCTCAGCCCCAGCACTTATTTCAGAGCTGTGGCACTTATTTTGGATCCCAGCTTGATCATGCTGTAGTATTTTGGCAACTTTATTATTTTAACTGTCAGTCAGTCCTAGTGATATAACAATCAACCGCAGAGTGCACTGGCCAGGGTCTCTAAATATCGGTCTGGCTCATTGTTATTCATGAGCCTGATGACCCAAGGGCTATTTATCAATTTTCATGAATAACAATGAGTTGGAAGGTGACAATGCTGGGCACTGATGGTGGCCATTCCCGCGCACTTCTCCTCGCAGCCTGCATTACATTGCTGCAAGTTCTGTACTGAGTAGCTGGAAAGGTGGGTTGACAACAACAGGCCAGTCACCAGCCAGCAGACCCAACACAAGGGCAAGGTCAGTGAAAAGGCCCATATCGGAGAGAAGTGCCTGTCATGACTGGCCACCTATACATCAAGATCTAGCTGCAGTGTCTAACAGGCAAGTTCATCAGTTTAGTAATGATTTTACCTACATTTGTCCATCAGTTTACCAAAGGAGGAAAGAATGTTTGCTCTTTTTTCCTGTGGTTAGATGGTTAACATGTTCTACCTTTATCATCAAGTAAATAGTCCCCGCTGTGTTGAGTACTTCTAAATTTAGAAGAAAATTACCACATAATAGTTGCGTGTATCCACATGGATATCATGCTGGGTAACAGCAAAAACAGAAAACCGTCTACATTGTTTAAAAAACTAAGCCAATAGTCTTTTAAAAAAAATATTGAATGTGTTAACAGAAAGGTGCTCGATATACACAAAAGAAATGAAAAAGATGAGAAGCCTATAACTGGTAGACTATGTTGAGTAGTTTATTCAATTACTCACAAAGGGTTGGAACACACACTAGTGGTGTAACATGAGAGTAGCACAATATACAGATAAGTCAAAAGAAAACATTCAATAAAACTCAAAGAAGAGAGACAATCAATTGGTTGTGACTTACAATATACAAATGTTGTAGATAAGCGAACAGCAAAAAGGATCGATACATTTTTTCATATATGATTCGTTAATAACATGTTTTACCTGTCACCGATAGGCGGCTCAGAGCATAATGTTAACAATGATGTGTTTCAGAGAAACACTTATAATATTTCAAGACACTAATATGTTATGTGGATAGATATCAATAAATCGCAAAGTGCATCAATCATCCTTAATGAACCAATGGAGTTGCAGTTTAAACCTCAAATATTTTAACAGTGAATTGAGCAGCCGTGGGTGGTGTCAACAGTGGGTGGGTATTGTCCACCCGTTGTGTCACAGGCGTGCCAGAAAGTATTTCTGCCTTGGCACTTAAATTGTTATAAATTAAGCACCAGCAGGCTTCTTGGCTTTCTGGAATGTGCTGTGATCGCACATGATGTAAGTAGCTTTCTAGACCACAGTGCTGTAGTCTTCGTGCTCTGTTTACAGGAAAGGGAACATTAGAAAACCGCAACAGTCTCTTGAAGAGAGCATCTGTTGAGCTTATGGCCCTTTAAGAACATGCATGCAATGGATGGGTTCACAGAATAACTCTGAGTCCAAATAACCAAACCAACTCAGGAAGATGGCAAAGTACTGTTTTATTATCAATTATCTAAAACGGGGAGTTACAACGAACATCAATGGACGTACGCTCGATTTTTTTCAACAACTTTTTCACACAACCTAGACTTTATACTAAAAATACATCAGAGGTGACATCATTCTACCTGGCAAATAATAAAAAACCTATAAGGGATCGGGATATACTTAAGGGGAACCTCTAAGTACACATTATACAGGAACTGGGATTGTAATTAGCTTCCCACTCTCAGGTGGACAACATATGCCTTCCTCTAAAACATGTCATCTTCAAAAACCTTAGATACGCAGGTTCTTATTGGTTTTCAAACTATATGGTCCTTCGTTATATGGACCTCTACAATTGGTTGGCATGCTTGTGCCATGTCTGTAATTTTCGGTTCATTTAGCAGCATGTAAGCCCAGACCCAGGTGCAAGGAGGTGAACCTGACTCTACCTCCCCACCCACCCAATTAGCCCAACATCTCTCATCGCCCATGGCTTCTGCATGAAGATTGTCTTTGAACTTGGCCTTGCAAGGTATCTTTGTCTCTGAAAATATATGAGAGTGCAGGCGCTCACTATCGTTGTTCGAGGACTCCAAGTTCGACTCGATTTTCATCCTTGGCTCACGTGACAGGAGACCACGATTTTGGCCATTTTGCAGTTTTTAAATGTCTTAAATGAATAAAACTTGGCACTCTTGATGTTCTTTCTTTGCACCTTAACAAGAGATGATTCATCCTTTACATGTTCACGCCTTTCCAGAATAGATAATCAACCTTGGCTTCTTCCGTCTTCACTTCAGGCCAGACAACCTCGCTGTGCAGCTTCACTATTTCAGCTTATTCTTGCTGAAACACAATTCTCCTTTTTTTCTTCATGGTTCCTGCCTTACGAGGTTGATAAATGAGTACCAATTTCGGTTGGGTGATATTGTATGTAAATATGTTCTCTGTAAAGCGCTTTGGATTAAGGGGCTATATAAATAACACATCATTATCATTATCATTACTAAAATTCATGATACCAATGTCCAGCTCCTATATAATGGCGGCTCTGCCTGCATTTTATTCACTACATATAACCAGCTTATATGATGACTTAGTCTACCTTGCGTTTCAGCGTCTGTACAGTTATTGAACGGTTGATTCTCTTCAGTGCTTCATGCATGTGTAATCTTCTTTTTCAAATAAAAAACTTCTCTTGACTCTCTACTTAGTCATTAGTTTCTGTGGGATCCATACATCCTCTTCAGCCTATATCCTGAGACGTCGTTCATGACGCCACAGACTTCTTTCTTTGCTCTTTTTCATATTCCTTCAGGGAGTTTCTCCCTCAGATGAACGTCCCTTCAGGGATACATTCGATAGGGTTGTCTCAATGTCTCCACCTTCTTTTGAATATACGCTGCAGTATTGGCACAACAGCTGGTGTCAAACACGGCACGATCACAGGCTTTCAACATATAGGAGGTAGGGGGGCGGGATTTCCTGCAGAGGCATGCAGCTGCTCCTCTACACTGTCAAAACTGGCCTGTAGGAATGACAAGCCATCCCCTAGAGCCCCACTGGACCGCATGAAGTCCCAGCAGTCAAAGTATAGTGTAGAGGAGCAGAAGTGTATGTCATTGATAGAACCCGCCCCCTCACCTCTGACATACTGGATGAAGAATAAGAAGACACTGTCCATGACACCAGGTATCATTCCAACACAGCATCAGGTATATATGAGACTTTATGCACTCAGACTATCGTATCGAATGTACCCCCGAACTGAAGTGGTAGCAGAAGATTTGCAGACACCACTGAATAACAAAGAGCTGTAAAGGAAATCTGACAGGTGCAAAGTAATATCATAAGGAGAAGACACAATGACGCACTGAAATAATATAAGAATACTTAAAGAATGAAGACGTAACTGAAGAAACAAGTGTAAGCCTACATACAAGTGAAAAGAAACCATACAAACACAGAAGATAAGTAACCAGATGTGTAGTAAATGTATATGCACAGAAATGCAAGGTAGATGAGCCACATAGAAGCTTGCTGCAGTAGGAAATATAACACAGGTAAAGAGGCCATGTTGAAAAAATGGACGTCAGCTCTGAATAATAGTAAGCGAAAAGCTCGAAGGAGAGAGACCAGTGCTGCAGAGTTGACAGAGGCTGGAAATTGATTTGCACACTAACAGAGGACAGCTGTTCGCCATAGAACAAGGATGCCACAGCAAGAAGCATTTGTAGAGTTCAAAGGGAGTCAACGAGGATAAGCAACACATGCAGGACATTAAGTAAATGAGCGACCATTTGTGCATGCCAAGTATTGAACAATTAAAGGTGCAGAAAACATATGTGGAACAGAGCAACCAAGTACCCAGAGGCCGAACAGAGTTATGACGCCCAGGATCATTGAATCAAATAGCACTAAATAGAAAGACGCTATTGACAAAATCATGGTCTCTTCACACGTGGTGCAAGACGAGAAAATAAACCCCAGACGAAGGTAACGATATACCTTATCTCCCCTTAAAGTTCCAGAGAAGAGAACATCCAGCAAGATCAAGTACAAAGAAGAAGCCTTGGCTGAATGCTTGGCTGACCAGAGATGGTATCTAATTAGGCAAGTCGGCTGTAGTCTGACGTTGTTCTCTGCACATGGGTTTCATTTTGCTTACGTACTGCTAACAAGCCGAATGTCCAAGGTTGGGAGAGAATGCCAACCAATCAGGAGGGCCTACACAATGGTGAGCATACATTGTTCTAGGGGCCAATCCAGTGTTGTTATGCTGCTATAATCTGTATTATACATAGTTAGAAGGAAGTTCAAGGCATGCCTGCCAGATGAGTGGCAGCCAATGATGTTACTAACACTTCTAAAAACTAAAAGTAGATATGTTCCCCTAACCAATTCCTCCATCCGATAGATTTTATTATTTACCGCGTAGGATGACGTCATAGCTGATGCACATTGAGTAATAAACGCTTTCTGCAACCAAAATGTGATCGAGAGTGTGTGCGCTACAACTTGTTACCAGGTTTCCCTACTTTATTGAACTGATAATAAAGTATTATTTTGCCTTTTTCTTTGAGTCGGTCTGGTTATTTGGGTTTGAGATCCTTTATTATGTTAATCCCATTCTGCGAAATAAGAACGCTGAAAGGTGCTACTGCACAATAGCATTTTAAAACACACTTTCATTTGCATGCTTTTGTCTGGGTATACACTGAAAGTTGTGGAAATCCCCTGATTAAAAACATTCGCACTCTTCCCTCGTTCAAAACAGTGACCACATACGTCCGTCATAGGATAGCAGAAGGCTGGAACTGCGGCCACGGCAATTCCGGTTGGCATATATTTTGTACCGATATTCAAGGTGGGGCATGCCCCACTTTCTTGCATAAGGCACCCCCCAGTTAGGAAACCATGGAAACATGATACAACACTCACCCACGCACAAGGGCCCTGGACTTTAAGAGCACTTCTGTGGTGCCTCGCGCAGTGCAAAATCAAAATAACATAAAAGAAACCCAAGGGAGTCAGGGGGCGGTCACGTGCCTTGACCCAACAAGGTTTCCTTACCCTTAGAGCACTTTTAGGATTGTCAAGTTGCTATCAGAATCTCTGCACCCCTTCTTCCGACTCTACTAAGAAATAGACTAGCTCCCCAAACCCCAGACCCTACTCTCCACTGTGTTCTGTTCACAAGGGACTCTGCTTTTTGCTTCGCTTCTCAAATAAACTCTGCTCTTGCTTTTCTCCTGCTCTGCTGCTTCTCCGCCCACCTGGCCCCCTAAACTCTCACTCCATTCTCTTTATGTTGTTCTCTTCTGAGGCTGGGCTCAGCTCCTTCTTATGCCATGCTGGTCCCACAGCTGCCCCTTCTGGCCCTCTCTGATTTCCTTGATCGCTGTCTTCTTCAGTACCTCGCTCTGTTCCAGAATTTTACACTTACCCTTTAAATGCCTCTTTCCTATCATTCATGAAAACACCTTTTCTCAGTCCCCCTCCTGGTGCAAACTGTGAAACTGCTACTTGAACACTCATTTTCTTCTCCCCCTTCTCCCAGCTGGTTTTCCTCTCGCATACTCTACAGATACTTCTCTTCTTCTTGTCACCCATTGCCTCACTTCCGTTTGCCATGCTAAACTCTCATTGTTTTGAAACTCTTTGATATAGCTGCTTCTTCTGATCGCTATATCTGCTTCTTCTGATTTCTATAGCTGCTTTTTCTAATGTGGAATATCTGCTTCTGATCACTATATCTGCCTACTTCTAATGCAGTATATCTGCTTCTTCCAATGTGGTATATCTGTCTTTTCTGGTCATTATGGCTGCTTCTTCTGATTGATATAGCCACTTCTTCTTCCATTCTGTATATCTTCTTCTTCTGACAGTAGATTCTGCTGCTCTTTCACTTTCCTCTCAGCATCGCAGGTTCTGCTCTGTCCATGTTTTCTTCTTACCTTTCTAATCACACTTTTCTAGGATGACTGTTCCTCCCATCATCTCCTTCTTCTGATACAGAGTATCTGCTTCTTCTGATATGGTATATCTGTCTCCCTCTGGTGTGGTATATCTGCTTCTTCTGATGCAGTACATCTGCTTCCTCTGATCCCCATATCTGCTTCTTCCAATGCCTCACATCTGCTCGCTATATCTGCTTCTTCTGATGCGGTATGTCTACTTCTTCCGATAAAGTATATCTGTGTCTTCTAAAACAATTACGGATGTGGCAGTAAGGCAATAATGGCGCCGGTAGTGCTACCAGTGCCGTTGTTACCATACCGCCACATTACGAGTTCTGCTTGTGGGTACCACTCTGCATGCCTGGTCAAACCAGGTGCAACCATGCTCCCCACCCCCATTCTGCCCCATAGACACCCGCGAATGGGCAATTACCTGCCCAACTCGTAATGGGCCGGTAATGGCCCATTCGCGGGTGACGGTGCCGGTAGCGAGTTAGAACTCTATGTTCTGTCCATTTCTCAGCATCGCTGGTTCTGATCTGTCCAGGTTGGTTTCCTAGCTTTCTAATGACACTTTTCGGCTCCCAGTGTTCCTCCCCTCCTCTTCCACTGGACTTTGGGGTCCCCCAGGTTTCTGTGCTTGGCCGTCTTTAGCTCTTTCTGTACACGTTTAACTCTACTTTATTATTTCTTCTGCTGGTACGAATTGCCACTTTTACCCTGACCCCCCCCCCCAACTCTATTTCTCCATTTCATGCCAGTCCGAAAAACGTAATGCTTTTATTTATATCTCTCTGCTATCAAACACTGGAAGTGTTCCCAATGTCTCCCAAAGAGATTTTGTTGGGCCGCTTCTTTCCCCTATGCATGTCGCCCTCATCCTTCAGTTTCTGCCCTCTCACATTTCTTCCTCTTTCTGCCCCAGTCCGCCATCTTGGGATAATCATTGAGCCCTCGCTTCTCTGCTCTTGGCTCATTTCTTTTCTTGCTGGCACCTGCCGTTCCCAGTCATACACCATGCAAGACGTCCAATTGCTCCGTACTTTCCAGGCTTCCAAGGCACTCATTCTGGCACTGCTGTCCTCTAGTCTGTATTATTGCTCGTCTCTGGTTCGTGGCCTTCCTGTGTCCATGCACACACTTCTTTCAGTGCAGAATATTAATTACAATGAAATTCACGAACATTTGTAAATGGAAAGGAAGTACACAGAATGGGATAAGGGGAGAAAGCAAAGATTTTTAAGTGGTGGGCGTGTGGTTGTTGGTTAATGGTGGCGCTGCAGGGGGTTTGCCCGCGCATTTTGCAGCTGCCGTGAATGAAAAAACAGTGAAGAATTGGCAGTGAAAAGACTGTCAATGAAAACACATGGACCACCCCGAGTTTATTTTTAACTTGCCCAATCACCTTCTCCTTGAGCTCCCCCTTTGCGCGCACATCTCACCCCTTTCGCGCCTCCTGCTATTTCTTTTCTGTGTGCAATGGGGTTCACGGCCTGCCTCCCTCCGATCTCCCATCACGCAGCACTTTGTTTTCATCAGCTCACTCTATAAGCACTATGCGTGTCCTTCACCGAAGTCCTGTTAAAAACAAGCATTGGCAACGCCAACAGTTTTGGCTTGAGTATTAGTGCCTCCCTCCGATCTCCCATCACGCAGCACTTTGTTTTCATCAGCTCACTCTATAAGCACTATGCGTGTCCTTCACCGAAGTCCTGTTAAAAACAAGCATTGGCAACGTCAACAGTTTTGGCTTGAGTATTAGTATTCAGCATGTCCCAGGCACTTCTATTAGACGCCTAAGTACCATCTAATATAATTGAGGCACTGCTTGGCAAGTGCCTTTCCTATGCCTGCACAAAAGACCAAACAGCTGGCATTGCCAATGCTTGTTTCTGTTTCCATCCCACTCAGCACTCAATACTTTTCTCGTCTTTTTTGCTCCTAATCTTTTGTGCTCACTCGCACTTTCTTCGCCGCCTTGCCCACTCCCATCTCACCTCCATTAGGAGAGTCTTTGTTTGCCAATGCCGGTCCGGGAAAAATACATACCCTCTATTGGTTCAATGCATTCAATACGCAGCACTTGCGAGCCACATAGTGTGTGTGCTGCGCTAACAGAGGGCCAGCACTATAGCTGGCGTGGCTAAGGCTTGTTGCCAGAAGACATTTCAGCTTTGCCCCGCCAGCTGCAGTACAAGTTTG
Organism: Ambystoma mexicanum; assembly: GCF_040938575.1. Taxonomy (NCBI): domain Eukaryota; kingdom Metazoa; phylum Chordata; class Amphibia; order Caudata; family Ambystomatidae; genus Ambystoma; species Ambystoma mexicanum. The sequence goes on along the minus strand of NC_090923.1, from coordinate 1,146,121,333 downwards.
GTCCACCCGCCCACCAGCCCGCTCAATCTCCAGGCTCACTCCTTCCCTCTTTTCCTTCCTGTTTGTCCGCTCACCTGCCCGCCCAGGTAAGTACATTCTTTTTTTTTGGAGGGCCATGGTGTTTCATTGGGGAGTGAGGGGGCATGCTGATGGCTTTTGTTGGGGAGTGAGGGTACATGGGGATGTTGTTTTGTTGGTGGGAGGGTGCATGGGGATGTTGTTTTGTTGGGGGTGGGGGTCATGGGGATGGCGTTTGCTTGGGGTTGGAGGTCAGAGGGCATGGCGTTTGCTTAGAGTGGTGGGTGGAATATGGGGAACCAGAGCCATGTAGTTTGGTGGGCGTGGGAAGGACATGGGGTTTGCTGTTTGGTTGGGGATGGGGGACCTGGAGAGCGTGCCGTTTGGTAGGGGTGAGGGATTTAGAAGGGGTCACGGGACATGCCATTGGCGGGGGGGGGTGGGAGCAAATAGGGGGGACCAGGGCCATGCAGTTTGGTAGGTGTGGGGGGATATGCTGGACCAGGGCCATCTCATTGATGGGGAGTGGAGGTCTTAACGGGGGTCCAGAGCCATGTCCTTGGTGGGAGAATCGGGTGGGACCAGGAATATGCCATTCATGGGAGGTGGGAGGGAATAGGGGAACCAGGGCCATGTAATTTATTAGGTGTGGAGGATATGGGGGACTAGGGACATGCTATTGGTGGGGGTGGGCATCCGAGGGGAGGTCCAGGGCCATGTCATTGATGAGGGGATTAGGGTTGGGATCAGGGCCATGCCAGTGGTGGGGAGTGGGAGGGAATAGGGGAGACCAGGGCATGCAGTTTGGCGGGGGGACACAATGCATGCTATTTAGTGGTGGGTGTGGGGGTATGCAGGTTAGAGGAGGCTCAAGGGGCATGGGATATGCCATTCATGGGAGGTGGGAGGGAATAGGGGAACCAGGGCCATGTAATGTATTAGGTGTGGAGGATATGGGGGTCTAGGGACATGCTATTGGTGGGGGTGGGCATCTGAGGGGAGGTCTAGGGCCATGTCATTGATGAGGGGATTAGGGTTGGGATCAGGGCCATGCCAGTGGTGGGGAGTGGGAGGGAATAGGGGAGACCAGGGCATGCAGTTTGGCGGGGGGACACAATGCATGCTATTTAGTGGTGGGTGTGGGGGTATGCAGGTTAGAGGAGGCTCAAGGGGCATGGGATATGCCATTCATGGGAGGTGGGAGGGAATAGGGGAACCAGGGCCATGTAATGTATTAGGTGTGGAGGATATGGGGGTCTAGGGACATGCTATTGGTGGGGGTGGGCATCTGAGGGGAGGTCCAGGGCCATGTCATTGATGAGGGGATTAGGGTTGGGATCAGGGCCATGCCAGTGGTGGGGAGTGGGAGGGAATAGGGGAGACCAGGGCATGCAGTTTGGCGGGGGGACACAATGCATGCTATTTAGTGGTGGGTGTGGGGGTATGCAGGTTAGAGGAGGCTCAAGGGGCATGGGATATGCCATTGGTGCAGGGGTTTAGAGGTGAACCATGGCCATGCAGTTTGGTACAGATGACGTTGGGATCAGCCAGCCCGGTTGAGGAAATGGTATATATTGTTCCTCCCGGCTCTATATTTATATTTATACTTATTTTGAAGTGTTTGTTCCATAACTCTGGCTGGAGGATATGTGCCCAGTAGGGATTTCCTTTAGGACAAAAACAATTTTAAATTCATTGTGTGTTTCTTTTTATTTTTAGGTTTGACTACCCAAATTTAGGGTTTGTCTCGCTATGTCTCCAGTATTGCGTTTAATTGAATTCAGTCACAATTTGAGGCTGTTGATAACAAGGTAGCGTATTGTCCTGAGGAAGACAGGCATCAACCGGCATGTGGCTAGATGATATCATCCTGTCGAAACTATAAACATGACTTTCTTTACTAAGTGTTAGGTTGACTCTGGAATATTATTTTGTCCCTATGCTAGACTAGTCGACGAATGGCACCTCTATTCAATTATCTGTGCAATTCTTTTTATTAAATTTGCATTATTAAAATTTGTGATTGCATTCTCCTAGACTGTTGTTAGGATATCGCATACAAACGGGTGGACACCCCTCTCCCCTCGTGAGTGATCCCCTTCACTTGCTTCAGGCCTTTGGTGGTTTTGCCCATTTGTATGCAATGTGGACCCTTCAGGTGGCCTGCTTTAAGGGTGTATAATGCATTTCTGTTGTGATGCAGTTTATCTGTAATATGAGCCAACATCTGGGACTGGTGAATACAGACTGAATTTGAATTTTATCTATTTTTTGGTACAATAATAAAATTATAAGGTATTCATTGAAACAATATTGTTTGGTGTTTTTGTTTTTGGCCTTTTTGGTCTCACTCTGGGCCCTCTCCTTCTATCCTTTGTATTTGTATTTGTATTTTGTATTTTGTTTATTTGTAGTGCGCACCTTGCCCCGGGGCATCTGGGCGCATGTTTAAAAGGCAGTTACAGGTTCCAGCAAATAGATACAATGTATATTTAACACATATTTACATAGAGTTCAGAGTATCAACTAGAGAGGCGCATCGGGCGCATATTTAAGAGGAAGTTACAGGTTACAGCAGATAGAAACAATAGACATTTAACACATATTTACATAACGTTCAGAGCAACGAATATAGAGGAAGGAACAAGTCGGAATATACAGCCGAAGCGTTCTAAGTACAGTGAGCAAACAGTAATGGGATTTGCAAGGTGTAGAGATTATGATGAGGAGGCTAGGGCATCCCATTCATGTAACCACAATTTAGTTTTAGCTTTGAAGGAGTGGATGTGCGGAACATTTCTGAGAGCATTAGGTAGGGTGTTCCAAAGCTTAGCCGCGAGAACTGGGAAGCTCGAGCCTCCGGCTGTCTGAAGCTTGAAGCTAGGAATAGTCAGCGTTTGGGTCTGAGAAGATCTTAGAGGTCTAGTTGCTGTGTGTTGTGTGAAGCGCGTGGAAAGGTAAGCCGGAGCTGTGTTGTTCTGGGCCTTGTGTGTTAGTACAAGAGCTTTGAGGGATATGCGGTGAGTGATGGGTAGCCAGTGCAAATTGCGTCTCGTGTTAGATATGTGTGAGCGCCTGGGAACATTAAGAGCTGCCTTATGGCGTTGTTCTGTGTGACCTGGAGTTTGTCGATGTTTTTTTGACTAGTCCCAAGGTTTTTTTGACTTGTCTGTTTAACACTCAAGTATTAGATTAATAATTTCTTTGTTCCACTTGACATGACCCCTGTTTGATTACATGTTCTGCGTGGTGGCATGCAAGGGGAGAGGGTCAAGTACAAAGGAGAACTAGGCCCCACACAAAAAATAGGAAGCCATTAAAAAAAAAAGTAAGATCAAATTCCGGTCATATGCATGTCCACTAACACTAACAACAGGATGAGAAGAGCATTATATATTTTTATATATATATATATATATATATATATATATATATATATATATATATATATATATATATATATATATATATATATATATTTTTTTTTTTTTTAAACAAACACAGAGTTTCCCTTTTTCAGCAGAAATGGACATGCTCAGTGTCCAGCACAACCGTGATGCGGAAGGATGCAATGAATGGCGAGCACCAGGAAGTGGTGGCTTTTTTTGGGATGGAGGAGTGACTAAAAGAAGTAGTTGATGGCAGAGGTGGCACTGGGTCACCCAACGTTTTCCCGGGGGTTAGGACAGAAAAAAACAAGCAAAAGCGGTTTGGCACCGCGATCCCGGTCCAGCGTACAGGAAGACTGTGGTATGAAGAGGTGCGGTAAAATGAACTTGAACCATGTGTCTGATCTCATCACCAGAGTGTCGAATCCCTGCAGGTTCTCTCAAACCTTCATCCTTCTGAGATCATGAAAATGAGTAGCATTGAGTTGGGTAATAGTAAGCCTCTGTTCTTTTTTTTCTACTACCAAGTGACCACAGAGTGTTGATAATTGATCCATGCATTTCTTGCGTGATGGAACTGCAGATGTAAATGGAATGGCTATAAAGGGTGTAGTGGTCAACAACATGTATCGGTACTAGGGGGGCCTCTGTAAAGGAAAACATGTGTTCTTCTCTCTGAACAATCTAATCCAAAAGTGCAGGGAAGGGATGTACTACAGTGCATCGGGGGTTCCTTCTTGTCGGGTAGGGATGCTAGTCTCCCTCTGGTTCTCTGTCTGGTCTAAACAGTTTCTGGGTTACAGTGCCAAGCCCACTTCTTGCACCTTTAAACACAGTCTCAGGGATTTAGCTCCCAGTGCATTTCTTGACATTTGCAAGAGCATTCTCAGGGATATAACACCCACAATGCTTCTTGACACCTTTAAAAACAGTCTCAGGCATAAAGTGCCTAGTACCACTCTTAACACTCTCGCTGGACTCAGGTGCCTCTCGCACAGTCTTCCAGCCTTGCCCACTGGGAAAGAATGTCATCTGGTGAGGGTGGAAAAGCCTAATCTTTTTTTATTGGTAGTAATTAAAATGATGTGGGTAATTCTGTTTCTAAATATGAGGTCTGCTAAACAGATCCCCTTTTAAATCTGCTCCATGCCAACATTATAATGCAATCATATGACTTTGCTGAAACAGTCTCCTGTCACCTCCAGCAACAGCACTGCAGTGCCAGCAGGGCAGGTTCAAATGTCACATGTGCATTCTTGACAGCTTCTGGAACACAAAGTTCCAAGAGGAAGCAGGGGTGTTTTAATTGTCTGCACTTTGATTCAAAACATTATAATTGTGTTGGTCAAAACATTACAAATTGTCTTAGGCTAGTGTAACGTTAAATTGTAAATATAAGCAATGCCTGTGGGTGGCAGGATACCTGCTAAGATCACACAGTTATACAGCCACAGCATTTGATATCATATTAGTGTCAGCTTGGTGATCTGTGCTCAGCTATGTCAGGGCTAATATGTATTAGCCGTCTGGCCTGTGTGTCTCCACACAGCCATGTGAGACAATGTCCAGAAAGCTGCCTTTTGATCCTGCTGGAAGAAGGCTAACACCTTCCTCCCATGGCACAGGAATCCTCTCTGTTAGGTCCCTGGGAGTTGGTGCTTCAAAGGCAGTCATAACATAACAAAGCCACTCTCACACTAGGGTGCTGATCACTGCAGTCCTTCTAAAGTCAGCAAACATGGCAAGTGTGTGTGGTTAGGGTAGCCAGATAAGAAGTCGAGGCTGTTAGAGGGGTTCCAGCATCTTGGTTGCTTCTAGGGCTCGCTAAACATACTGCCCCCATCCACTTCCTGCAGACAAAGCACTCTGGCTAAGATGTCAGAAGGCTGAGAACACTTGTTACAGCTGCCTAAATTGGACCCCTGACTAAAGGCTTGATTTGGACAAATCACCTGTAAAATGTTGCCTTTACAAGGAGAGGAAACTCTCTCCTTAGTTGATCTATCGTTGGGCCCTCAGAAAAAGAAGAATTTGCTGGAAATCTGTTGGACATACACCCTATTCCAAAGTTCTCTGCAATAGAGGTGAAGACAGAAGGCTCCAAGGCAGAGGCACGCTCCCCTCCCTAACCATCCCTAAGAAACTGTGGGTTGGGCAATCCAGTGGACCAACGCCTCTCTGCTGCCTGTGCACTGGACACAGGATCCTGCTCACTGGAGGTGAAGGAACACCTGCAGGTCACAGACAAACTTCTGGGAGTGGAAGAGCAGAATTTTGGACTGACCTTGTCCCTGGAGACACTGAATTGGGCCTCCCAGCAGCCCAGACGTCATGAAGTCTGTGGCACCATGTTTTATCACCATGAGGCCATTTTGAGCTGGCTCAGCCATGCTCAACACACTTTGAGCTGCTACAGGTCCCTTGGTGCTGCTCTTGGCAATCTACACTCTTAAAACTGCTCTTCAAACCCTCAAGATGCTGGCTCAGCCCATTAAATCACTGGCTCAACACTGTAGGACAGCCAACTCGAATGCCAACTCGACTTGCTGGAAGACATCAACTCACCCATCTCAAAAGCTAACTCAACCCAGCAGAAGCACCGTTGCAATGCTGACTCAGCTGCTGCCTTGAACCATTGAAAGCCATCGACCCAACAGCCTACAGCACCAACTTGACCGAACAGAAGCCTGCACCTCAAATCAAATAAACACCTTAGACACCTACTTGCCAGTGGGAATGTGTGACTTGAATGGCTCAACACGGGCTCGATTACAGTAAAGCACCCGTAAGACCAGCTCCATGATGTTGAGCATCCAACACAAAGAGACAAAGGTATTTGAAGAGGCTCTGTGCCAAAGTTCCACTTTACAGGAACGGTAGTGACTTTTAAGCCCCCTTCTCTGCAATTTTAAAGAAATATTCTTCAACATTGACATTACTGTTGAAATGTTTCACCTGGATGCCCCTGCTTATCAAATCAGAGTGATCTTTCATATCAAAGTCTTTATTCTCAGTGTTTCTCCTACAATGGTGGATCGTTCATGTTTAAATTAGTTGTGTGCACTGATTTTTTTTTTTTACTAAAGTCCCTTTTTTATAGAACCTTGATTGGACATTCTTTTATTTTGGTACTACTGCACTATTGTTGTTTGTATTGCAACTGTATCAGCTATCATTTATCAAGGGTGGCCCTGCCCTTTTTGGAGCCTGGATTGACCTATCCAGGCATTTGATATGGTTGATAGGAATTTAATGTGGGGAAAACTGGATGCCTGGGGAATCCCTCCTGGTTTACTTTCTATTCTGAAAGAGTTGCACTCCAACAATTAAATGTGGGTCAGACTTGGTAGATCGGGTCTGCTTTCTGATCCAATTAGGATTACTAGAGGGGTACGACAAGGTTGTTTATTAGCCCCCCTGCTTTTCATCCTCTTTATGGCTGATTTATCTAACTGGTTGCAGGATATTGGTTTAATATCTCCTTCCATTGGTAATGCAAAAATAAATTGGCTAGCGTATGCGGATGACGTAGTAGTCCTGGATTATTCACAAGTGGGGCTGCAACGTCTGTTGTCCGTGTTAGAATCTTATGCTAGGAGCAATAAATTAAGTATAAACCCCTTAAAATCCAAGATTCTTCTATTTAAGAGACCAAATAAAATAGTGAAGAATTTTGCTTGGAAGTTGGATCAGTCTCCGGTAGAGGTTGTTTCAGAACTAACTTATCTGGGAGCTGAATTGAGATGTTTTCCATCAAAGAGAGGTCTGTTGTCATCTATTGATCTAAATTGGTGAAACTAGGTGCTCAGATGAAAAAAATGAATTCCAAGTTTGGTAAATTCTCTATCCTTCCCCTTTTAAGATTCTATATTGGGAAGGTAGTTCCCATAATTTTATATGGTTTGGATTATAACGCTGTAGTTCTGGAGATAGAATGGGATGTAATAGAATCTAGGATTTGGAAACGTACTTTGGGTTTGCCAGATTGTGTTCCCAATGTTTGCTTGCGCTATGAACTTGGTCTCTCGTCACTCAGATCATGGCTAGAGTGGAAGTGGTTGACTCTCTACCGATTAATCCTAGATCCTCCTAAGAATTCCCTCTTTGAGGAAGCAGCTATAGAGCTGAAACAAGGGACCAATGATTTTCTGTACAGATTAGGTCAAAAATGTTTGGAACTATTGTGATGTTGAGTTGCTTCTGCAGAACCCTTTAAAAGTGAAAGCACAAATGAAACTGGCTGATTGGATTCATACGATTGATGATATGCGAAGAACCAAAAGATCAGCCTCTTTGACACTGCTGGATAAACGCTTATCATTCGTGCCTGCTTATTTAAAGAAGTCCCCTAACCCTTGGTTTAGATCTACTTTTCTGAGATTTCGTCTAAATTTACTCCCTACTCTACAATTATTAGCTATTAGAGATAAAGAAGGGGGGACTTTATCAATTTGTGACAGGTGTCCAAGTAGTGAAGTCCAGACTATTAAGCATTTATTATCTAATTGTCTTGGGACCTGGAGTATCAGGGCCAGACTTTTTGGTAGATTTGTCCACGATGAGTCTCATTTTAATACTGATGATTTTTGGGCAAGATTATCTTCTGGTAATGAGATAGCTTTATCAATTGAGGTGGGAAGATGCTTAAGGGAATTGAAGTTAGTAACAGATTGAACTATTTGTGTTCATTTGAATTTCTTTCCCCATCTTTTCCTTTCCTTTTAAGACGTGTGTTTTATTTAATTGTAAACTGCTGGATGATATTTTTCTTTTTTTTTAGCTGTTTTTATTTTGTACACTGTATGTCGAAATGTGTTAAAAGTCAAATTTTGGCTATTGCACCATAAATACATTTTTTAAAAAAAGTATCGGCTATCAGTTGATTTTGAACCCTCGATTTGCTGAGAACACTCTCTCGAAAGCAGCCATGTAGCGTCACGGTGCGGCTTGATGCTTTGGGTCCTTTCCTCTGACACATTTCGGAAAAGACGCAGTGGTGGTGTGCTGGCGTCAGTAAGACTGTTGGTCGATTTACCAGTCTGGTGAATACAGGAAAAGCTGAATATCCTGAAATTTGAAATCGCCGAAATTCAGCCATAGATACCAAACCCGAGTGAGTTGTTGAGATCTGCTGAGTGTAGCTTGGCAGTTTGGCGAATTTGCGGTTTGGGTTCTGCGCTTATCCGGATTTGTGTGAGTGATTTAGCTTCTGCCTTCCCTTTTGGCATGATTCCTTCTTGACACTTTTGGACCGTTGTTTGTATACTACTATCAGGCACGCTCTCTGCACAAGTTGGCTGATAGAGTGCAGGCGGCTTGCTGGCAAACGCTGCCTATTATTGCTAATACTGTTCTTTTACTCTGCCTGAACATGTAACAACCCAGCCACGCCTCCTGACACTAATTGCTATAAAGCTCCAAAGTGGGGCGCTCCTGCGCACGCCCTCTGCATGAGTGTCTGATAGAGTGCAGGCGGTTCAGCGAGTCGGCAGGAAGCAGAGCCCATCTCCCTGTGGCGAGGACCACTCAATTTTGGCAAAGCAGCAAGGAGCGTAAGATTCAGAAGTAAATGATGGATCTTTCTACCTGTCATTATTGATTGGGATAACATGCCCATGGTGGGCAGCAAATACTAACTGATGACTACAGTGAAAGCTGCTTGCAATAGGGCTGTATCCTCCAAAAAAGGTATTACGAAGAAAAACGACAAACTTCCACTCAAGACTGTAGCAGTGGGCATTATTACAGACATTAACGAGAATGGAAGGCTAAACAACAACAAAGTCAAAGTAATGGAATTTTTAAAAGCGTGTGTGCAGAGCACTACGTGTGACATCATACCATAAGATTTGGTAGTAGCAGGTAATACTCGCATAAAGACCCCGGCTGACATATCATCAGGAGAGCCCATTGACAATAATTCCCCTCTCAACCTCTGCTTGAGTCTCCAAAAAGAATGTACAACCATGCAAGCGACCGAGGGCCCGAAAGATCAACTAGGTGGCTCAGAAGATAGAATGGAAGTAGTTACAGCTACGCTGGAAAACCTTTCTAGGTCCCCTGACTTGCTGAGGATTTGAAGAAAGTGTTTACGCTTCCTCACCGGCCCATAGGTGTTCATTCACCTCTTCTGACTCGTTGGATGAATAAGTAGAGGAGGATCTAGAGATGTTAATGATCCTCAAGACACTAATGTCACTTTGTAACTCTCTCCATAAAGAACAACAAACAATTTAAACAGGGACTAATATGTTTGGTGGATATAGTATTTGAAGTGAACTGCAGGAATAATATAGAAGCAAGAGAAGGCCACAAAGAGAGTGGCAAGGTGGAAGAGAAGAATGCTCAATCCTCAATAGTGAGCATTCACGCTACGTCTTCTCCCACTCTGCAGAGAGGGCAGCAGCTATCGGACAGAGAGGATGGATTGAACAATCCCAGGCCAAGTGAAGAAAGGATGGCTGGACCAAAGCCGAAAGATGGCTTGAGCCATGCCCAGCGGCAGAAAGAAAGTGGCAACTAATGATGAACACATAGGGGCAGAAAAGAATACAAATATTCAAGGACGCCAAAGAGAACATGCTCAGTCACTTGCACGTAGATCTTCCAATGATTTGGCGTGTAGAGAAACAATGGACAATTTTGAACTTGATGAAGAAGAGGCTACCTCGACTCCGAAGAGAGGCCCCGGGAAGCATGCACAAGGCACGTTACTAGACACTTGGGTCTGGAAAAAAGTTAAAGTCTCTGCCCAGAGGATGGTAACACAGATAAATGAGATGCCCCAGTTGGGAATGAACAACATGGAGATATAAACGAATTACAAAGCAGTGGAGTAGGTAGCCCCTAAAAATAACAACACTAAAAGCCCTTCCGCTGAAAAGAGTAACTAATAATTTACATCATACACTTGAAGAACAGTGGGGTACCAAATACTTAGTGAAAAAAGATAAATATTGTTGAGGTCTATGTGGAGAACCATAGCCCATTCTTAAATCGTAATAATATCCTGACACTACTGCATTGTTGTGCAGCCTTATCACCAACAAGGATATCACAATGATAGAAATACCAGGGTCAACATGTGAGGAAAATTGGGTGATGGTACACTTCGTGTCACCGATTATAGTGCAGCTTATCCTTTCTCATTCGCAAGTATTACTAGACGTGGGCTCCACCATCTAGAGAATACAAGATTGTAAAGGAGCGCCAGGGGCCCTATAGCAGTCACCCCAATTACCAGCAAATAGACACTCTGGCCCATCAAAAACTCCCCACCACAAGAATGGAAGACTCAGCCAGGGAGCAAAGCTTAGTGTCTTCATCATCTAACAAAACGACAGGGATCACACTAGCAAAACATGAGTTCTTCAGGGTTCTCATCTTTTGAGCGTATGTCACCCTGTTTTATCCAGGTGTGACAACCAAGTTCTGTAGCCGAAACCTATCAGGCTTTCACATTGGTCAGTTTAAGTGAACAATATATGTATCCTATAAGGGTTCATTCTACTATTGGGTAGCCATATCTGGTGGCTCCTCGTGGGACAGCCTCTACATGTATCAATCTACAATGTGCAGGGTCGCAGAGGGACCATTGGCTCCTGCAATATATTATATCTTCATGTGAAAGGTGACTCTGGATTGGGCAGAATGTGTCATCCTAGCCCTGGGACCCTGGACGGTTACCAAGCTGAGTGTACCTTTTTAAGGCAATGAGGATGAACATGGAGATGCTGTGCGTTCCCTAATGTTACCATCTCTGATAACCTAAGCCTGGCAGAGTGCATTCAGTTGGCAGTTTGTGAGCAACACTTGTACCTTTCCACCTCTGATTTGGTGGGAATAATTTATCTCTGTCTACCTTGATTGAATGGGCATTGTCTTGCTCTGTTGAGACCATAAAAATGGAGGTCTCTTACCTGTAACTATGAGGATTCTAGCCTGAATATTTTGCATGCGGCTTTTCTTCTTGCAGGGACATCATTTCGGGGTTGCCAGGGGTCACACTTGCGACCCCTGAGGTCTCCCTTGCTACCCATATCTTTGTTTCTAGAGTGGCTGGCTTTCTTGTTCCGGCTTCTTAAAAAAACAGGGGGTACCACATGTGTAACACTTTGAGTAGTGACCCTAAATAAGAAAAAATAGGAATAACAAATAATTTGTCTTCCTGGAATTCTAAACAATAATTGCTAGACTCATTAAAGATTTATTTCAGGCACACTTCACAGGGTGAGTCCCTGATTTAGTCTGTTCTTAAACACATCAAATTCACAATGGAGACAAAATCCTCCAAAAAGCATTTAGAGTACAATAAGCATCCATTTCGGACTATGTATTTTGCTTTTCGCAAGTTGCAGTTATAGCATGTTTTTTTTTCTACCGATACATATGGTGATCCTTTCTTGTATGAAATTTATATCACGTTACATTGATATTGTAACCATACTTTTCATAGTGTACTTAGAAACAAAGCTATGTGTGACCACTTCCTGTTTTGTCAACGGGTAAACGGTCGTGTTCCATCGCTTCTCATGATGTCACTTCGGGGTGGGTCAAATTACATCACTTCCTGTGATGTCATCAGAGGTCAAGGGTTATGTGATTTCACTTCCACTACCCCTAGCATTTTGGTGAAATGACGTCCCTGTCATCTTGGTAACCAGGAACATTCTCATCTCCAATCGTCCTTGATTGGGTGCATCATTCTGCTTGCCCCTGGCTGCAGCGATCATGACAGCCCTTCTATTTACTTGAGCCTGTCTCTCCCTTCCTCATTCACTTCAGTGGGTTTATATCTTCCATATTTGTCCTTATGACTTTTACATGGCAGTCGAGCCTGTGCAGGCTTAGTATACATATACTTTGGCGTCTTGCAATTCAACTTTGATGAAGAATGTGGATATATTTAGAGATATGTATGTAAGTCTGTCATCTACCTGTGCGAATCATAAGCATGTTTTTTGTGTCTCTATGCAACAAACTAAAGCATGTTTGTGTAACTTTGTGAATGGATGACTATGTACTTCATGTCTAAGTGCGGTTACATCGCGATGTCAGTGATGACGTCATTGATTTCTTGATTTGCATTCAGTTGATTTGTACGATTGATGGCATCTCCATCTGATCCAGATCATCAAATGGGTATGGCCTGAATGGCAGTCTGAGAGTGTAACGTTTGTAACATCTGCGATACATCAATGATGGCGGCGCTGAAGGGCCTAAGAGTGAGGTGCATCTGTCGTGTCTCTGGCTTCGGGCTGAAAGTTGTGTGGGAATCATGAGGACCATACCTGGACCTCCGTCTGCAAGATCACAATAATAAGGGGAAGAGCAAAGGACAAACCACATGGCAGGAACCCTGCCCCAATCTACCTGAACAAGATTAAGACTATCTCGCCAAGACAATCATGGCAGAAATGACTTTTAACAGCATCAAGTGTGCTGGAAACATGGTTCAAGATGCGGGAAGCATATTTGAACAAGCGTCTTGATGCGTGGAAGCAACATTAAACCGGCAAAGTTGATTAGGTAGAACACAAGGGGACTTAGTTAATTTACTAGAAGCAATAAGGGGCAGGCTTTTGGCTGTCCTTGGACTTGTTCATGCTTAAAGAGACTTAGATGTTAGACCAGTTCTACTTAGATAACTACAAAATAATCCAAAGAATGGCCAAACAGAAGATCATGGGAAGACCATCAGGTGGCCTAATAATATGGGCCAGTAGCCATGTAGTTATGACGGAATATGCCATAAAAACTGCTAAATAACTATTTTGACTGCCTTAGGGGCACCTGAGATGGAATACCAGGGGCAACAAGTGTTGAATCTTAATGTTTATAACCCACCGGGAGACATCTTGAGCGAGGGTATTATTGCAGAGTTGAAAGGCATTATAGAGTGATGGCTTTATAGTAACCCTTGTGTAGCCTACCTAATAGCGGGGAATCTAAACTATCAGTGCACTCTCGACATGAGGAAGTGGACAGACTCAATCCTACATGATAAATTAAATAACTACCATAATATCCATGCAGTCGAGGTGGCGGCAGAGGGCCTGGCTGACAGTGACAATGCCTGGTTGCCTTTATTCGCTTTCATGGGAATAGTTGAACTGATCAAGCCTCCTGGCCCCACGGCTCATCTGCATAACACCTGGTTTAATAGAGGGCGCACATCTTGGATAGACTAAGTCTAGAAATCTGTTTGAGTACACTGCTAAGTTCAACCTGGCTTGCACAGATCTAAGTCATCGGGCCTCATTACACGGTAGGCGGTAGCAATGGCGCTATTAGCACCATGGCTACCCCCTTACCGCATTCCGGGTCCGTGTTCCCGGAATAGGGATTTACCGGGTCATTCCGACCCTGGAGGACCCGGTAAGTCCCCATTCCGGGAACCATTCCCCATTCCCATTTGAGCACCGATATGGAGCAATGGGAATGGGGAAGGAGCTAATAACGGTACCTCATTACCGGCACCGGTGCCCTTACCGATGCCGGTAATCCCTTACCGCCTACCGTGTAATGAGTCCCATCATGTAGTTATAGAACTTAGGTTTTTGGGTGGTGGTAGAATAAGTCATGGTAGACTTTTGGGCAACTGTGAGGTAAACCCAGCAGGAAATAGAGTGCACTGGTCCGAATTTAATATCAGAATTTTCAACGAGAGGATCACTAAGAGCTGCCTGAGGGAAGACCTGCCCAACTTCGGGGAGAGCAACAGATATGAGAAATGGTTTGAGGGCACTCTTAAGTCTTTGACAAAAGCACAGAAAAAGCTGTATCTTAAGAAGTCTAGTAAAAACAGAATCAATGACGCGATTATAGTGTGTAGAGGAGGTCCCAGACATGGCCTTCATCCCTTCCCCTCATTTCGAGGTACCAGGAGCATACTTGCCAAGGTATGTGACGTATGAAGAGCAAATGAACCTACAAAGAGCTGCAGTGGGACTCTGCCCAGTATACATCAGAAGATCCCTACCGGTTGAAGCACCCATAACCAGACAACCCTGGGCAGCACGGTACCCTATCAGACAGCCATACCAGCCGCTGATACGAAATGAGGAGTACCTGCACACGGTCCACGAAGAGACCCCAAAAGCCTTAATGGAGGGCCAGTGGAAATGACACAAGGGCCTGAACAGATCCGTGAATGAACAAAAGCAGCTATCGAAGATAACACGCCAGTGCGAGTAACTGCGGAATTGAATGGAATAGGCACAGAGAGGAGACAATGTTACAACGTGGGGAAACAGTGCTACGAGACAAGATGGAAGCAACCGTCCTGTTAAACGTGTGTAAATAGGCTTGAAACGCAAGATGCGAAGAAATCGATACTGCTTGCAATGCTTAGTAGAAGATAGAGTGGCAAGCACCAACCATATATCTACCTCAATAAGGCACATTATACAAGTGCGACTCCATTTTGTAAAAGCAGAAAGGTACCCAGGCGGCCAGAGGCCTGAAAGGCCAAGTTTCGAAACCCAGCCAAAGGCAGGAAAAGGAGCGGAATCGAAACTCAACAAAGAGCGGCTCATGCCTAGGAAATCGAGGTCAACCAGAGAAGGGGAGGAGAGCGTCAGCTCACAAGACTCCAACTTCAGAGCATACCAGCCTGCCTCATGAAGGTCAAGATAAGGGGGGCCCATGCAAGTGGCTAGGCCGACACAGAATTAAATGCACTAAAAGCTGGAAACTGAAGCAGATTCATGGAGAACTAACACGTGACCAGCCAGGCGCAAAGAAGTACCATCGCCTGATGTCATCCAGGACCCGAGGATGCCATAACCTTTCCCGATAAGAGACTACAGTTTCAAGGCCATCCTTAGCCAACTAATTGACACATCGCCCTAAAACACTGATTGATGAAAGGGAGGCAGGGTGAAACTTGGGACACCAGGCACAGGGGTGTCCATTCTGCATGCTGCTAATTAAAGTGGACATTTTTGTCTAGGGGTGTAACCTGCCCAATCACAATGGACCAAGTTATCTGGAGTCCTGTAGATATTGTAACCAATAGGACGTCGTAGTTATAGTGACGTCTATCACGCGTGATGTGCAGGGATGGGCGTAGACGCCCACCCGATAAGAGTTATCCAATCCGCATGCCCTACTATCATATACAGATATAACACCTATACTTAAGTTACCTTTCCTAACCAATTATATTGCATTGTGATTTTTGTAAAGTTAGACGTCAGTAATAACAATTTTTGCCTATAAGAAGTGCTGTCCGACTGAAGTTCGAGGAAGTCGGAGCGAGACAGGTGATCGTACTACAGCTGATTCCTGTTTGTTTTCCTGTTTGATGTACTTGTCATTAAACGGACTTCCCTTTACCAACTTATTGAGTCCTCGTTATAGAGTCGTGTCGGAGTAAGTGAATCCTGCACCCCCTGTCCTCAAATGGTGCAGCTATCTTGTCTTACAAGTTCTGGAGGGTGAGTGCTGACCAATGGGCCCGTCAGCGAATTCCTCTCCTCCAGAACACTTGGTAGCGTGAAGATGGTTTCAGCCATCGATTATTGATTATCGATTGATAGTTATAAGACACCTTTAAACCGACGGCACAAAGTAACTCCAGGCCTTTCAGTAAAATCACGAGTCCTTTCGCTATTTCGGCTGAGTAGACTGAGAAGCTCCCCGTGGACAATGATAGAGTAATAATTCAAAAATCTGCAGTGGGTCTGAAGGAGCCCGCCTTTCCAAGCATAACCCTTCTCATTCCCACGGGCAGCGGATCGGACGAAAATATTAAAAGCAGGAAGAGGAAGGGGCGGTGATCCCGAAGCTCCGGAGAGGAAAAGATGCGATCGGTGAGTAAAACAACAGACTCGTTATTTTGGCAAATGTCGTGTAGGCATTAGAGTAAGTCAGGGAAAGGTAACAGAGGATGGTGAAGAAACAATAAAATAGTTAGAAGTAGAGAAGACTGTATATATATAGGGGGAATCACTCGAGCATAAGAAATAAAACGTAAAGAATATCAGGGGGGGCACCTGAAATAAAACGTAAGGAATATCAGGGGGGCACCTGAAATAAAACATAAGGAATATCAGGGGGGCACCTGAAGTAAAACGTAAGGAATACTGGGGGGGCACCCAAGAAGAATAAAACATAAGGAATACCAGGGGGGCACCTCAGCAAAAACGTAAAGATTCGCCTTGTTCCTGTGCTTTAAAGAGTGGTCAGAAGGAATGTGAACTCAGAGCCCACAGTGGGGGGACAATCTAGGCTACGGTGACGATTAAAGACGTCACAAAGGGGTTTGTTCACATCCCATGGTGGGGTATTGATTAGAAGGCAGGTATATGTGTGACCAGCTGGCGTCCGTCTAGTCTGTCAAGCGTCTGTCATATATGTCCTGTGTATGTTAAATGTGAAATTACTGTATTGATGATTGATTGAAATGCATTTTGGCTTTACGATTGCCCCTGAATTGATGAGTTTTGAGTAAATTGTTGGTATAAAATTTTGCGGGAAAAGATTGGATTGGAGCTTGCGTATTTGGTGCTCGCTCATACTATTGAAGGGTCATAGAATTGTATAATCACTGTGGTGATGAAAGAAGGAATGGAAGAAGTTACCCCACTTGCGCATTTATGCAAGCAACTGCCCAAGCATGCAATAAAACTGAAGAAATATAGCCAGGAGTGGATTAAGGGTACCGCTAATAAGATGTTTATGCCGTGGCCCCAGAACGGGTCACTTTCTAAGGCTGTTTTACAGCACATGACCACCTACCTACACGCCACATATACTGGCAAGAAGCTAGAGAAACGTCTTGCTGTTTTTGAGTTGTGGAAAATGTTTGAAGAAACGAAGGTGGAAGAACCACCCGCAGATTGTATATTAAATGTATGTACAGAGGGTGGTGAGACGCCTACCGCGCCACATGCCCCACCTGAGCCAGTCATTGAAGGGAGTAAGTTAGAGGGTATTTACCCGCTAAGAGAACTTAAGGCAGCCACGGGGTACAGCAACCTGGCATATGAGTCACCTACATACAGTAGTGACGACATCAAAGAAAAGGAGGAGTAAAGTAATCTTGCCTCTGTAGTCCCGAGGGACAAGGAGAGACGCAGCGATGAAGGAAAGGATCAGACACAGAATAGAACATCTCTCGAGAAAGAGAGAGAGGGAAAAAAGTGGAAAGGGGACGATGAGTTAACATTCGCAAAGGACGAATGGATGGGAGGAAAGATACTATTGAAATTAGATGGAAAAGGAATTGATGACGTAAGGCCCAGTGAACGGTCCAGTGAGGAGCAGAGAAAGGAGAAAGAGAAAGAAAAGGACATGAGAGACGAGAGGGTAAGAAAGAAAGATAGGTTGAGGCGACAACAACTATATCGTGAAGAGCAAGGAATACCGCTCAGTCGCACACAATACGCAGCCTACGAAAGGTACAGGCAGAACATGCTTAAGTTAGAGGAAGAAAGGAGAGTGCAAGAAAGGAAAGTAAAGAAGCGGGAAGACGAGGAAAGTAGAAGGGCAAAAGAACATAGAAATGAAAGGATGAGTGAAGTAGATAAGGCTAGAGAAGAAGCGAAGAAGCGAAAAGAAATAGATGAGGAAGCAGACAGAGGGCAGGAGATCTAGAATATTTGCAACGGGAAGTTAAAAAACCCAACCCGGTTGTAGAATGGGAAGACATAGAAGAATAATTTCCTGCAAGCGATGTGGTACCAGGTACAAGCGGGACAAATATTGAAGATGACTTCGACACCAGAAGCATCGAGGAAAAGATTGATAAAATCTATGACGAGATGGGGCTGGAACTAATTTCCCAAGGGGGAAGGGAGGATGAGCGCTTACAGAGCACTCAGCTATATGACACTGAGGATGTCACCCGAAGTAGTGGGAGCAGAGGACTGTCCCTAGACAGGCTAGAGATTGGGCAGAACAAAGAAGATGCAAGTAGTTGCGTAAACTGGGAGTATTCAGAGTCGGACTCCGGTGGAGAAACGGAGGAAGTGGCATATGACGAAGGGAGACGGTGTGAAAAACGGCTCCCAAGGGACCGAGAGGTACGATGGTCAGATGCTAGCAGGTCCACAAGTAGGACACCCAAGTCCGCTGGACAGTCCAGCCGACATGAAGAAACAGCCCACGGTCAGAGGGGGGCGTCAGCACTTGCCTATGCGGACAGGTTAAGGGCATTGCCAGGTAGACGGCAGGGCGGGAACGCAACCCCGGAGAAAGACCGGAGAGGTATGGGGAAGGAGAAGGAGGACTGTGCATTCCAATTCCCATTGCTAGAAAAGGGGGAGCAAGACCACAATATATTCCATGGCCACACATGGACAGAGAGAACCTTAAAAATAAGCTTCCAATGCTGACCTCGGGAGCCGGAAAGTGGACACATGAGTTAGAGAAAATGACGGGGTGTCAACCTAGCCATAGGGGACATTAAGGGGCTCCTAATTGCTATACTTGGTGAAAGAGCAGACGATGTGTGAAAAGGGCGGGGTACCCTAGGGTAATCATAACTGACACCACCCATGGCGGAGCACCATTTAATAACTGTAGAGCAGCAGTGTGGAAAGCGCTGCGTACGCTATATCCAGACACGTCTGATATGGGAGCTATAATGACTCGAAAAATGAAAGAGGCAGAGGATCCGTTACTTTATATCCAGAATTTTCAAGACGCGTGGGTGCTTGAAACTGATGAATCTTGGACAAAATCCATCCCTGTATTCTACCATATATGTGCTAATGGTTACCAGAACCGGTGCAAAAGCAGCTCAAGAAATTGGTAGGAAACGAAGCTAAGCCATGGGCCGAAATACAGTTGACAATTGCACAATATTGTAGATTGTTGCAAGAAAAGAATCGGAAAAAGGAGGCAACTCGTAAGGGAGAGGAGGCGAAGCTAATGCAAAGGAAACTCCCGAAGTATGCTCTAGAGGGAGCCATGCTCACCAGCCCAGCCGAGCCAAGTGCACAACACGTGACTAACTCATCACAGAATAATCAGGGTAACACAGGATTTTACCCAAGAAGAAGAGGTTTTGGAGGAAGAGGTTGGCAAAATAATCAGGGAGGGTTTCGAGGTAACCACGGAGGTTTTCAGAATGTTCAAGGTGGCTTCCAGAACACACAGATAGGCAATCCAACTATGCCAGATGGACAGATGGCCTGACCACCGCCAGTATGTTGGCTCTGTGGAATGACTGGACACGTGGCACGCATGTGCAGAAGTCATGGCATGTGGCAAAATAACCAAGGGATGGGGGCAGGCATGGCAAATCAACTTGCCATCCCGCAAGAGGGTGGTGCACAAAATTACACAGTGCAGCAGCAGGCGGCAGGCTTGCAGCAAGGTGCACAGCAATAATCCCGGAGGGGGAATTAACCCAGGAAAGAGAGGAAACCCACAAGTGTACAGTGGACCGAACCTATATATAAAATAGGACAGCTCACGGGAGACTCTGATGTGTTCTATCCTATCAGTGACACCAGACCCTAATAGGGAACCTAGGGTGAATGTCACCATCGGGGGTAAAGAATATTCCTTCCTAGTTGACACGGGTGCAATGCATTTGTGCATACGAGAAGGCACATTTTCCTTGTCCGGTGAGGCCATAGATACCCAGAGTTTCACTAGAGCACATAGTAGAGTTCCCTTTACAGATGCACTCCTAGTCTCAGTGGGAGAGCGCAAAATGAATGTACCTCTATTATATTCATGCCAGACCCCAGTAAGTATTCTGGGTCGGGACCTGATGACTAAATTAAACATGACCATTTGTTTACCGAGGATGGTACAGTATGCTCCACCCCAGGAATGCATTATTCAAACGTGTGCGAAATGATCAGAGCATACTCAGAACGTATAGCTATGAGAGCTATACCGTTAGAATCAGAAGTCTTTGCATATGGCGTGCGGGTGCTCATGACGGGATTTCCAGGCCTCGCAGACAAAACTATGAGAACCCCTGATGAGTTTCTATTCAGACCAAGAATACTGATGCACGAAGAGGAGGGACAAGTATTTCCCTTAATGATACAATCTGCCGCAGTGCGAGGAAAAGTGGTATTGGTTGAAGGATATGACAATGAAGGCAGACAATGGTGTGCGATTATTGCCATTGAAGAAGGGTATCGAGTGACTGACGTCACCGATGATGGTTTGTTCGAAGAACACCCTGACCTAGAAGAGACTAGGGTGGAGGTGAGTCTCATATTTTGGGTCAAAATGATCAAACGAGAGGTGCCACAAAGAATGTTGTTGGCACTGGTACGCCCAGAATACTTTGAGGACGACATAGCCCAAGTGCCTGCCGCAGCATGGACTACAGGGCCCTATGATGTAGGTCTCCTGAAGGGGGCGAGTGAAGTGAAAATCAAATTGAAACCAGGAGCAATTTTACCACGAGTGCGACAATATCCCATGTCCAGATAGGCAAATGACGAAATAGCGAAGACAATCTCCGACATGATGGAGCAGGGCATCCTAGTGACGTCAGAATCACCTTGCAACACAGTGATTTACCCTGTCAAAAAATCAAAAGGAGGGTCTTGGCATTTAATCCAAGATTTACGAGCATTAAACGATATAGTTGAAGCCGAATTCCCTCTAGTCCCTAATCCATCCACAATTCTGTGCAACATACCCACTGAGGCAAAATATTTCACGGTGATCGATTTGAAAAATGCGTTTTTCTCAATCCCGTTGCACTGTGACTCTCAAGACCTGACGTCATTTACTTTCAGACAAATGCACCTGAAAGGTACGAGGTTGCCAGAGGGGTACTGTGAGTCTCCATCCATTTTCAACAGAGTCCTGCAGATGGACCTAAGCAATATTGCGGTGGACAGTGTTGTTTTGCAATATGTAGATGACATTCTGATCTGCAGCACCACTGAAGAGCAATGCAGACACGATTCTGTCCAGCTATTGACTATACTGGCTGAGAAGGGATACAAAGTAGACAAGGATAAGTTGCAGTACTGCCAACAGCAGGTGTTGTACATAGTGCAACTGATCTCACATGAAGGGAAGAAGGTAACCCCAGAAAGGGCAGAAGCTATCCTGAACACGGCCAAGCCGGGCACGATAAAACAAATGCAAAGCTTCTTAGGCCTGAGCAATTATGTCAGAGCATGGGTCTTTGACTACAGCTCGTATACCAAGCCCTTGCTACAGGCCCTTAAAAAGGCCCAGGCAACAAAAGAAGAAATTGAATGGAATGAAGCAATGGAGAAAGGGTTTACAGAACTCAAGGGGGCAATTTGTAAGGACCCAGTTCTTGGGATTCCTAATTACGCAGAGGAATTCTACTTGTTCTCACTGTAACGCTCACCTGATTCCCGTAGGGGCGCCGGTCTTGACTGGGCGTATACCGTATCTTCAAAGGTGATGTGTAACACACGGCTGGCTCTTTGGGCTGGACCTCTGTGCACTGTATGTCTGACTCGAAGGGTAAGGTGTCTGCAGATAGAAAATATGGGATTAATGAACTGGGTTATTGAATGTCTCTCTCTTCTTCCCTTTCTCTTCTCCTGTAGAACCCCAAAGGTTAACGCGCTCACCTTAGGTAAGTGAACGCCGTGCTCTCCATCTGCTTCGGGGCAGGGTGCTGTAACCAGTTTCTTCACTGGATAAGGGGAGCAGGCCTCTTGACTTCAGAGGACTGCTGTCCGTCGTTTACTACACGAACGGTAAGTTTCGAGTAATTCTAATGTCTTTAAAAGTCTTTAGTAATGATGTCTCTTGTTTTGCAGGGTTCCGGCGATGGCGGATGACGGGCTGAAGTGAGTTGAAGATGGAGCCCGTGTGATGAATAGAAGCGCCTGGAAGCACGTAAGTAAGCGCTTGTTGCCTGCTTCACGATGCGCTCTAACTGTCTTTTTATTTTGCAGGTACAAGTTCGGGGCGGCTGCAGAGTGCCGGAATACCCACTGGGTTAGATGAGGAAAGGAGTAATGGCACGTGAGTATTAAAGTTCCCCAATGTCTTTAAACGCACCTTGTTTTGTCTTTCAGATGCGGGATGCAGCGCCGAAGGCCTCCGGAGCGTGCGAAGAGTTGGTAAGCTTTTGTCTTTCAGATGCCGGAATGCAGTGCGAAGACCTCCGGAGCGCACGAAGAGTAGGTAAGCCTTTGTCTTTCAGATGCCGGAATGCAGCGCGAGGCGTTGGTGACAGCCGATGGGCCAGGTAAGTGAAGCGCTGTCACTGAAGATCGTAATGCTAACCTGTTCTTTCTTGTCTTTATAGGTGTTGCTGAAGACTGGATTCAGGATGGTAAGCCTTTTTCCTTAGGCCCAGGATCAGATGCAGAAGACACGATGAGCGTTCTGCTGCAGAGGATGCAGAATAACGCAAAGCAAGATTCATCCATCGGGTGTGGTTTAAATAGCCTCCTGTAGTGCTTAGGTGTCTCCTTCCACAGCCACGCCTAGGTAAGAAAAGAGTTCCTGCTTTCCAGAAGAGTTCCAGTGTTCTGAACCTAGGGAGTGGCTCCTGCCCCACCCAACAGGAAAAGTAGTTCCAAACAGAAGAGGATCAGAGGCTCAACTGGCAGGCAAGTAAGCAGCATGGTCTGCTGCAGGTAAGTCCACCCAAGCATTATGAGCCCGGCGCTTCCAGCGCTGGGACTGGGCATATTTATGAGCCTGGTGCCACTGGCGCCAGGACTGGGTCCAAAAGGTCCCAATTGGGACTGGTTGGCACTCGGAACCTGGGTTATGGATCTGCTTCCAAGGGAGTTGGGAAAACCCTGACCTTTTGGAAGCAGAGATCATGACAGTACCCCCCCTCAAGGCCCCTCCCAAACCGGGCTTCTCCGGGGGTTTTGGCTTGTCAGGAAATGTTCGGTGAAATCTTTTGATTAGGCGAGGAGCGTGGACATATTCAGCAGGTTCCCAGGATCTCTCTTGGGGGCCGTACCCTTTCCAGTCAATTAGGTAAAATAGTTTAGATTTGGAGATCTTGGAGTCCAGAATGCTTTTGACTTCAAACTCGAGTTCTCCATCAACTAGGATAGGTTTTGGAGATTTAGTTAGTCGGGTTTGAGGTTGCACGGGTTTTAATAGTGAGACGTGGAAGACCGGATGTATCTTCATGTGCGGGGGCAAGTCCAACTTGACCGCTACTGGGTTTACTATGGTAGTGATGGAATAGGGACCAAGGTATCTTGGGTTGAATGTGCGTGGCCCTTTTAGAGGTAGATATTTGGTGGATAACCAGAATTGATCCCCTACTTGATATTGAGGGGCTTCCTTCCGATGTTGATCTGCTCCTTTCTTGTATTGTTCTTTAGCCCTTTGAAGGTGAGGAACAGCTTCCTTAAAGGCTTGGGTGATTGTAGAATGCAGGTAGTCTACTGCTGGTGTTTCAAGATCTTGGAGGGGAGATCTGCCGTATTAAAGAAAAAACGGGGTTTTCCCATTTCCCGAATGGACAGAGTTATTGTAGGCATATTCGGCTATCCAAAGGATGTCTTTCCAAGTTTTTTCAGTTTGTTGCAGCATGCAGCGTAAATACTGTTCCAGAGTTTGATTGGTCCTCTCGGTTTGTCCGTCGGTCTGAGGGTGGTGACTGGTCGATAGTCTCACATCAATTTGAGCCGACCGACAGCAACTTCGCCAAAAATGAGAAATAAATTGACTACCTCGATCCGATATTAGAACCGAAGGAAAACCGTGCAGTCCGACGATGTTTTCAAGAAATTCTCGGGCCAGTGTTGCTGCTGTTGGCAAGCCTTTGAGCGGAATGAAATGTGCCATCTTGGAGAAATAGTCCACGATTACTAGAATCGTATTGTATCCGGAGCATGGAGGTAGATCGGTGATGAAGTCCATAGAAAGCGTATGCCAAGGGCGAGGTGGGATGTCAATAGGGGGTAAGAGGCCTGCTGGTCTTTCCTTTTGACTCTTGTTTTGGGCGCATACTCCACAGGACATTATAAAGTCTCTGATATCTTTTTTCCAAGACGGCCACCAGAAGTAGCGCTTGATCTTTTCTGAGGTCTTGGCCATACCGGTATGTCCTTCCATTAAAGAATCGTGATAACAAGAGATTACTTTTTTCTGTAAATCTGTGCTGGGCAGGTATAATCGTTCTTGGAAATACAATAAGTTGTCCTTTACTGCAAAGTCCTTTCCCTGCAAATGCCAATTCTGTATGTCTGCTGGAGTTACAAGTTGCCTGGCTTTATCCTTAACTTCCTCTATGGATTGTGTGGCGATTACACCCAGAATTCTTTGTTCGGGAATGATTGGTACAGGTTTAGGGTTGATCAAGTGTTCTTCCACTCCCATCCGAGAAAGGGCATCAGCTTTACCGTTTTTTGTACCAGGTCGATAGGTAATTGTGAAGTCAAACTCGGCAAAGAATAATGCCCAACGGAGTTGTCTAGAGGATTGGGCTTTTGCGTTTTTCAAATATTGCAGGTTTCGGTGATCCGTAATCACAGTAACGGTGTGTCGGGCCCCCAGCAGATAATGCCGCCAAGCCTTAAAAGCAGACTTGATAGCCAGAACTTCCTTGTCAGTAATCGTGTAATTGATTTCAGGAGGCGAGAATTTGCGGGACCAAAATGACACGGGATGCAACTGATTGGTTACCGGGTCCTTTTGTGATAGAACTGCCCCCATGGCAAGGCTTGAAGCATCAGTTTCCACGATGTAGGGGAGTTCGGGGTGAGGGTGTTTTAAGATTGGTGCAGAGATAAATTTAGTCTTCAAATCCTGGAGAGCTTGTTCCGCCTCGGTAGACCATTCAAAACGTTTGTTTTTCTTTAACAAGGCAGTGATGGGCTGGACTATTCGAGAAAATTCTGGGATAAACCTGCGGTAAAAGTTAGCGAAGCCTAACATGCTTTGCACACCTTTTACGGAGGATGGTGATGGCCATTTAAGAACTGCATCGACCTTCTTTGAATCCATACGCACTCCGCTAGGTGATAATATGAATCCCAAGAATTCAACTTCAGTCACGTTGAAAACACATTTTTCCAACTTAGCGAAAAGTTTGTGTTGACGCAATCTTTCGAGGACCATTTTCACGTGTTTCCGATGTTCAGATTCCGATGAAGAATAAACGAGGATGTCGTCAATGTAAACAACAACACACACATCTATGAGCTCTCTGAGGACATCGTTCATAAAATATTGAAAGGCGGCCGGGGCATTGCAAAGTCTGACGGGCATGACCTGATATTCAAATAGCCCATATTTGGTGCGGAAGGCCGTCTTCCATTCATCGCCCTCTTTTATTCGTACCAAGTGGTAGGCTCCTCTAAGATCCAGCTTTGTATATATGCATGGGTTTTTGACTTGGTCCAGGAGTTCAGGGATCAAAGGTAACGGATATCTATTCTTGACGGTGATCTGGTTCAGGGAGCGATAATCTATACAAGTTCTAAGGTCTCCTTCCCTTTTTGGAACGAAGAACAAAGCTGAAGAAGCAGGGGACTTGGAAGGACGAATAAACCCATTTGCCAGGTATTGATCCAGGTATTGTCGAAGGTGAAGGTTCTCAGGCTCGGTGAGGGCATAAATTCTACTACAAGGAGGAGTAGATCCAGGTATCAGGTCTATCTGGCAGTCATAAGACCTATGAGGAGGTAGAGAGTTAGCCTGATCCTTCCGGAAAACATCTTGGTATTCTAGGTATTCGTGAGGTAACTGGGGAGTCTCTGAAGAAATTGCTGCCAGTGCAACACCAGGTGGAGGGTGACAAGTAGAGACACATTCTGGAAACTGGACCGTTCTTGCTCGCCAATCGATCAGAGGATTGTGTTTCTCTAACCAAGGTATTCCTAGAATAATCTGAAACTGAGGGGCCTTGATCACATCGAACATGATCTTCTCATGGTGTCCATCTTGACTTACTAGCGTCACTTCTTGAGTGGTATGCGTTACTGGTCCGGAGGCTATCTCCGTCCCATCCACCGTAGTAATGACGTCCTTTACAGCCTTGGGACAAAGAGTTAGATTCATCGTCAAAACCATTTCATGATCCACATAATTGCCGATGGAACCGCTGTCGACGTAAGCTTCAATTGCATGTAATCGATCTGGATTATCAGGGCTAATGAGGACCATAGGTATCACGAAATGCGAGGTCACGGAAGTGGTTTTCACGCTTGGCAAGAGTACCTCTATTCTTGTCGGGCGAGGTTGTTTCCCTGCTCAGAGTTTGTAACTTTGGTAACTGCAGCTCCTACTGCCTTCTTGGCAGGTTTCACCGGACAGTCTCGAAGAAAGTGCCCTGAGTTTCCGCAATAGAGACATAATTGCAACTGTTTTCTCCTTTCCCGCTCCTTTTTTGTTAGAGGACCTTTCAGGCCCCCTACTTGCATGGGTTCCCCGGAGTCTACTCCTTTGGAAGGAGTTGGCGGTTTGGAAAATACTCGAGCATCAAACTTGGAACGATCGGCCTTCCTGTTCTGCAGTCTGTGATCTATTTGAACGACTAAGTCTATATAGTCCGAACAATCTTGTGGGGGATTCACTACTTGGGCTAACACATCTTTGAGCTCTCCACGTAGACCTCTATAAAACAGCGTAATCCTTTTGTCCTCAGGCCATTGAGTTTCCACTATCAGTCTGTTGAAAGACGCAATATAAGCCAAAAGGTCTTGATTACCTTGTCGCAACGAAAGAAGCTCATTGTCCAAGGCCTGCCCCTGTGAATGTCTTGCGAACAGTTTTTCCATACTGAGCTGAAAAGCTTGAAAATCATGGAGGACCGGATCATCTTGATTTACTAGAGGGATCGACCAGTCTGCCGCATTGCCACTAAGGTACGAAAGCACGAAAGCTACCTTAGCTTGATCAGTTGGAAAGGCTGCTGGCCGGCATAAGAAATGCAACCGGCACTGATTGATAAATACTGCAAACCTCTTTGGGTCACCAGAAAATCGTTCGGGCGGAGCCAGAGGTACATTCCCAGGTAGGTTGATCTGCACTGGATTCATAGAGGATGTAGAAGGAAGATTTCCCCCAGATGCGGGTAACGGGGTCTGTCCGGCTTGTGACTGTAGCAATTGTCTAGCGAGATCATCTGTTCGCTCCTTGGAAATAATCAGTTCCCTTCTTAGAGCGTTCGTTTCCTGACGGGCTGCATGCACTTCTGCCCTTAGTTCCCCAAGTAACTGGGCTAGCTGGTCGGTATCCGAGGTTTCCATAGCGCCTGGACGGGAGTTTTGCGGTAGGCTTTGCGTTCTGTAACGCTCACCTGATTCCCGTAGGGGCGCCGGTCTTGACTGGGCGTATACCGTATCTTCAAAGGTGATGTGTAACACACGGCTGGCTCTTTGGGCTGGACCTCTGTGCACTGTATGTCTGACTCGAAGGGTAAGGTGTCTGCAGATAGAAAATATGGGATTAATGAACTGGGTTATTGAATGTCTCTCTCTTCTTCCCTTTCTCTTCTCCTGTAGAACCCCAAAGGTTAACGCGCTCACCTTAGGTAAGTGAACGCCGTGCTCTCCATCTGCTTCGGGGCAGGGTGCTGTAACCAGTTTCTTCACTGGATAAGGGGAGCAGGCCTCTTGACTTCAGAGGACTGCTGTCCGTCGTTTACTACACGAACGGTAAGTTTCGAGTAATTCTAATGTCTTTAAAAGTCTTTAGTAATGATGTCTCTTGTTTTGCAGGGTTCCGGCGATGGCGGATGACGGGCTGAAGTGAGTTGAAGATGGAGCCCGTGTGATGAATAGAAGCGCCTGGAAGCACGTAAGTAAGCGCTTGTTGCCTGCTTCACGATGCGCGCTAACTGTCTTTTTATTTTGCAGGTACAAGTTCGGGGCGGCTGCAGAGTGCTGGAATACCCACTGGGTTAGATGTGGAAAGGAGTAATGGCACGTGAGTATTAAAGTTCCCCAATGTCTTTAAACGCACCTTGTTTTGTCTTTCAGATGCGGGATGCAGCGCCGAAGGCCTCCGGAGCGTGCAAAGAGTTGGTAAGCTTTTGTCTTTCAGATGCCGGAATGCAGTGCGAAGACCTCCGGAGCGCACGAAGAGTAGGTAAGCCTTTGTCTTTCAGATGCCGGAATGCAGCGCGAGGTGTTGGTGACAGCCGATGGGCCAGGTAAGTGAAGCGCTGTCACTGAAGACCTAATGCTAACCTGTTCTTTCTTGTCTTTATAGGTGTTGCTGAAGACTGGATTCAGGATGGTAAGCCTTTTTCCTTAGGCCCAGGATCAGATGCAGAAGACACGATGAGCTTTCTGCTGCAGAGGATGCAGAATAACGCAAAGCAAGATTCATCCATCGGGTGTGGTTTAAATAGCCTCCTGTAGTGCTTAGGTGCCTCCTTCCACAGCCACGCCTAGGTAAGAAAAGAGTTCCTGCTTTCCAGAAGAGTTCCAGTGTTCTGAACCTAGGGAGTGGCTCCTGCCCCACCCAACAGGAAAAGTAGTTCCAAACAGAAGAGGATCAGAGGCTCAACTGGCAGGCAAGTAAGCAGCATGGTCTGCTGCAGGTAAGTCCACCCAAGCATTATGAGCCCGGCGCTTCCAGCGCTGGGACTGGGCATATTTATGAGCCTGGTGCCACTGGCGCCAGGACTGGGTCCAAAAGGTCCCAATTGGGACTGGTTGGCACTCGGAACCTGGGTTATGGATCTGCTTCCAAGGGAGTTGGGAAAACCCTGACCTTTTGGAAGCAGAGATCATGACACTCACATACCGATGGCAATTTTATGACGGCAGTGCTCGTGCAGCGAACCTCGCTGGGGTACAAGCCCCTAGCATATTACAGCGGGAGTCTGCACCAGGTCATGAAAGGCCACTTCCCATGCGAACAAAATCTAGCTGCTGCCGCATTCGCCATCGAGAAGGCATCATTAATTGTGATGGGGTGCTCCATGACATTGTATGTTGAGCCCTCGCTGCTCGCCATATTAGAGAAGCCAAAGGGCACACTGACATCTCAAAGATCATCTGCCTGTGAGGTGATTATCTCTAATCCATCGATCAAAATAGAGTGATGTACAACTGTAAACCCTGCTACGTTTATAGCTGAACCAGTTACAGAGGGAGAACCCATACACGACTGTGCGAACTATGAGGAATTCTATGATGAAATCCCCAGGGTAAAAGAAAATGCCCTGGTAGGTGGAGAAATCGTCTTTATTGACGGGTCTTCGAGAATTGACCAAGAAGACGGACAAAGGTATACAGGCGTGGCCATGGTAAAGCACCTAGCGAATGGAGCGTTTCGAGTACTCGTCAGTGCGCAAATACCCCCTCACTATTCTGCACAAGCTGCAGAACTGCTGGCACTGATACTCGCCATTGAGAATCATGCAGATCAGGAAGTAACTGTGTATAGTGACTCAGCCTATGTGACGTCCACAGTACATGCAGGTCTAGCGCGCTGGAAAAAGAGGGGCTACCTCCGAGCAGACAGCACGCCAGTGCAACATGCAGCCTTATTGGACAGGCTGATAAAAGCACTACAGCTCCCAGTGGGCATAGCGGTCGTGAAATGCGCCACTCATACCAAAGGGACAGATTTCGTGTCTCGTGGAAATCATGAAGCAGACATGGAAGCCAAGCGCATGGCATCCAAGAATGAAACAATCATGGACGTGGAGGTGGCACGTACCCATGAGCGAATGATGGTAGCGCGTGCCACACCGGAAGCCTATAGTAATATGGGGCAGACTCAGCTAATGGAGCTCCAGGGGGAGGCACCGCAGGAGGAGAAAAATTTATGGAAGCGTCGAGGGTGTTCCTTAAACCCCTCTGACGTGTTGTGGAGGCAAGACAGCACTGGTAAACCAGTAATGCCTGTCGCCCTGCTAAAAGTAGCATTAGAACAACTGTACTACCCCATCCACATGACAAAAGAAAATCTTGCTGCAACGCTCGCAGAAGACTGGTTCACACCAAATTTGGCAGAGCATGTTGCATTTTTCATGGTGAACTGCATTATCTGCCAGCAGTTCACCGCTGGGCACACATTAAAAGTAGTGAGAGGAATCATTCCCAGACCAAACGGACCATTCCAGCACTTACATATCGACTACGTCGACATGATTCAAGTGTGCAATGGGTACAGGTATTTAATTGTGGTGGTGTGTCCATTCTCTAGATGGATAGAAGCAAGTCCCTGTACACACCCCGATGCTGCCTGTGCTGCTAAGTTCCTGGTGAGAGAAGTGTTCCCTAGATGGGGGTGTGCGAGGTAATGAGATCAGATGATGGAGCCCACTTTGTAAATTCAGTGTTCGAACAGATGAGTTCATTGCTTGGTATAAAGCACAAGTTCTCGTCGGCATATCATCCAGAGGGGAATGGGATATGTGAACAGATCAACGGCTTGCTTAAGGAGAGGATAGTCAAGTTGAAGCTCACATTAAAGAAGGGATGGCTGCACTGCCTACCACTGGCATTGTATGCACTTCGGAACCAACCAGGCTCCGACCATCACCTCACGCCACACAAGATAGTTACAGGCAGAAGGATGAGGACCCCTCTTACCCCCAGAGATAGAGCTAGTTGTGATGCCCAGCCGACTAGGGAGGTTCTGGGAACAGAGATGCAAAAGTACCGAAACTGTTTGACAACCAGTGCCTCTATCATTTCAGACCAGCTGCAGCGACGGCGAAGAGGGGGTGGCACAGCACAAAACACAGCAGGAAGTGCTGAAGCAGACACTGAGCAAGGTGTATATGCGCCCCTCGTCTTCCCTGGTGACAGCATTTTGGTGAAGAACTTTACCAGGAAAAGGTGGGACGAGCCAAGATTTAATGGCCGATTCATTGTAGAGGACTGCACCCTCTCCGCCGTCAAGCTCCACTGCAGAAGGGCATGGATCTTCATAAATGACATTAAGCCCTACATAGGGAAGAGCCCTCCTGCTGCATCCGACTGCAAAGATACCACGGACAACGGGGAAGAACATCAGCACGTGCAAACAAGATCCATGGTGAAGAAGAAGGACGCATGAGCAGAAAATCAAGACAAAGAACCCGGACGCAAAGTGTGGCATAGAACGGGACAGGATCTCCAAGCAAGGGAAATAAAGACTTAACAAACACTCTGTACATCTGCGTTGCAGGGTAAAGAGAAGCACATCCTAAGCCACAACAACATTGATAAAATGAGCGTTCGAAAGCACGACATACTCATTTAGTACAAAGAATCAAGACTCTGATAGACTACAAATAAGTCATTGGGCCTCATCACGAGTTTGGCGGACGGGTTATTGCCCATTCCCCATTGGGCTCTTTTGTGAATTCCTCATTCCCCATTTGGTCCCAATGGGGAAAATGTGCGCTATTACTGCCGGCGGTTTTCCCGCCGGCGGTAATCCCGCCGAAAATGGGCAATTTTGCTGCGGATTTCGCCACAGCCATGATCTGGTGGACCCTTAAAGGCGGCGGTAATAGCGCTACCGCCACATTTAAGGGTTGCTGCCAGACTCGTGATGAGGCCCATTGTCTGAGAGTGTAACACAGTATCCTGAAGCAATCAGTGTTGAGATGTGCTAACCTATTTCCAACTCGTGGTGCTATCATACCCATCACTCATAGGGAGAGGAGGCAGTGTCACAGACTTTATCCAAGATCCGGCCAACAAGAAAATAATCTGGCAACTACTGACTGTCATCACGGAAACCTTCATTGTACTATCAGATTACGGTGATTAGGGTACAGATGCTTCCACCACAAGTAATCATTGATGAACTTACATATACCCTATTTTTCCGCATCATAGAGGAATGCCCAGAACTCGTCAGGAGAACCACAGATACCCTAACCTTCATCAGAGATCCAAGAAACAACGAATTCCTAAACCAAGTGTGGTACAAATTAAATTACGTGGTTGCAATCCACGCAGCAGGAAAGTGTAAAAACTGTTCACGTCAAAAGAAAGGATTGTGATCAGGACCCAGCAAACAAGGCAGATGTCCCTGACTCCAGCAGATACCCAGCTAGCCCACAATGTCATGCTCAGACTAGTCACAAACTATCCTGAAATGGTAGGAAGGCCTGCAGATGTTGACGTCATCACCTTCCTTAGAGATCCGGCCAAAGCCCCACACATGGGCACACTTCTCCATAGCATAATACTCCAAGTGGAACTGTCCAACTTCCAGCGAGAATTCCTAAGGAGATTCCAGTGGACCTTTAGCCGAGGGACAGATCGAGGAGACAAAGACTGTTCACGCTGCAATAAAGGCCTGTGAGCTAGAGGCCAGACAATCAGAGCAAATGTCATTAACACCAGAAGACAGCCAATATGCATACCGTGTTTTCTTCCACCTCATTGAAAACTTTCCAGAACTAGTGGGTAGACCCAGCAATGTCAACATAACCGCATTCCTCAGAGATCCAGCAAAAAACGCACAATTGAACAGGCTCCTGAAGGCTATCATAGCGCAACTAAGAAGCAATTATGGACATCCACTGCTGAGGAGAGCCTTAGAAGGAGGAAACCCAAAATAGAACTTTGTCGTCATTGTTTCACCGTGGAGCAGATAGAGAAAAGAGACACTGTTCTTCAACTTGTCACCGAGAGACCGAACGAAAGGAGCAGGCACAAGAACTTCGCCATCTTATTTTTCCTTTGCTGCATCCTTCTCATTTTTTCTATTTTTTCATATA
This sequence comes from Ambystoma mexicanum, assembly GCF_040938575.1. Taxonomy (NCBI): domain Eukaryota; kingdom Metazoa; phylum Chordata; class Amphibia; order Caudata; family Ambystomatidae; genus Ambystoma; species Ambystoma mexicanum. The sequence continues at coordinate 1,146,088,351 of NC_090923.1, read as the reverse complement.
TTGACTTCTGCTTTTATTTTTGTTCCTGTTTGAACAACATCTTATTTTTGCGATTTTGACTCGGTTTCTATTTTTTCCACAACTTTCTTTTTGTAAGATTAGCTAATTTTTTCCTATTTTTGCCACACGTTCACTTTTATTTTTATTTTATTTTTATTTTTTCAAGCATCCTATTTTTGTGTAATTTGTAGCAGTCCCTTCAGTTTCTTCTTTCGCATTGAACTGTCACCAGCATGTCCTCAGGACCAAGGCAAATTCGAGGCATCCACTGGGACCTCACCTACTTTAGATACGCACAAATAAATATGATGTATCAGAACTGCTAGCCTAACCCTTTTCCGTAGTCTAGCACAGGAATTGTACTGAGGACCCAGAGACTACGTCGTCATTCACGTGAGGGGGGACATTTGGACAAGCACTCGTCCCTCTAATAGTAACAAACTGTCAAAATACGAGACCAGAGCAAAAGAAGGAATAAATAACTGACTAGGAACTCATTTGAAATGGGGGCCCAGAACAGTAACTTGGTTTTACCCACAACAGAAAGGCGCCCCCGCTTTCCTGGGAGAAAATGCTGCCAGATATCTTACAAATCTATCAAGTGTACATGTTTGGTGATCATTATTGTCTTTCTGTCATTAACAATCAGAACTGCTTTCTTTATTGGTGCACGAAGTGTCCCACTATCAGCACGCCCACAGGATAATGAATGTCAGAATCCCACAAAAGCACCCAGACCATATATAGTGATTCCAGTTCCATGAAAAGCTAATGATGAAGCAAATGATTTAAAATTGAATGTATTTAGCAGTGATACGTATACATTTGAGGTAATGAATGGGGAAAAAAGCTGGAGACAGGGTCAGCACGGAATGAATGAAAACGTTGCACTGACCACGCACGCACCCGCACACAGGATGCACACAGACAAGGGCAAGTGTCAATGGCTACAAGGCCTCCAACGAAAGCCAGCAGAGAAGGAGAGACTGCCTGCCAAACATTCAATTCCAGAGATAGTGGAGATAACCAAGAAAAGCCAAGTGAATTACCAAAGACGGAGGAAATAGCAAAATCCCTCAAAAGAGCAGAAGCGGCCACAAAAGAACTCATAGAGAAGACACACATGTTAATAGAGTATTTGTTCCCATTCATAGTCCAAGTAAAGAAACTACACGAGGAGCTGAAAAACAGAACTATAGAAACTATAACAGCAAGCACACCTGTTCCAAAGCAAGGAATAAGCCGCAGGCCTACAACACAGCCACAAGTTGGGAGGTTGATGAACCAATGGTGGTTACGGGAAGTTTATGGCAGACTGCAAAAGGAAAGAAAAGGAAGCACAAATTCTCCTCCTACCACAGCGATGCAGTCGAGGCAGCCTGCTCCATCGAGATACCCGAAGTGGAAAAGCAGCACAGATGCATTCAGGGACATAGTCATAGCAAACTACAGAAGAATGCTGAGACTCAAGAGAAGCCCTCATGAAGATAACAATGAACTTAATGACTAGCTGGACAGCACAGCCCATCTCGGAAACAACATAGGGTACCAACACATGAAGAAAGTAGGACAAAGGCAGTCTGAAGGAGAATGCTTCGTCTGTGCACTCCTACCATACAGCATGGCAAAATCCAAGATCTTCGTGGCTGTAGAAATCGATGTCCCTACAGCACACTGTATGTCATATGTAGCAATGTGCAACACCAGAGGACAATTTATGGGAAGAGACGCCTTGTTGATATGGGCCAACCAAAAGGATTACCCGGATGAAGATTGCTTCATCCAGGACATTAAAACAAGAAACCAAGCGCACACCAGAAATCATGTGATCAGGTACGAGAACCCTGGCGTCAAAGGATCAGGCATAAGATGGGAAATAAACCCAAGACTGAATGTTCAAGGAAAAACTGCAGAGGAGGCTCAAATCTGGAAGAAGAGAGGCCAAATGCAGATCTGGGGGTCAGTGGTCTCCCCAGATGGATGGGAAGACGGAGTAGTAATCTGCCGAGCGTGGATGGTCCTTGAAGCCTGCAAGGAAGCAATAGAGAATTCGCAGAGGTTATGCAAACCTCTGTGGCCGAAGCTAGTAAAGTTGCTAACATGGGTCAAAGATAGAGGGGGACCCCTACAGATAGTGCCACTGGAGAGCCCGAAACTATGCTTCAGAAACAATGGCACAAGGAAGATGGGAGAGAACCAAAACTGCGGACGAATCTTTGAAGCTCCGGGAATGACACAAGGAACCACAGTTATTATGGACCATTACTGGGCGTGTGGATCCAAGGCATACATAAGGCTGCGGAAAAACTGGGAAGGCATATGCACAATAGTGAACGTCCACGTTCCCGCACTAGTGATCCCTAAGAATGACCTAAATTGACAGTTTCCCGAAAGCAGATGCTCATCTAAGAAGAAGAAGATCTGTGGAACTGGTATCCAGGATGAAGAGGGAAAATTACTTTTCTCCCAAATCAGAAGAGGCATTCCATGCAATCCCGTACGAACATAGGCTGTTCAGCCTCAACTTAACAGTATTCACAACACTACTCCTGCCCCACATCCAAGTTGGAGTGAATGCTAAATGGTTACAGATAACCAGATGGGAGTTATTGCAGACCATCAATACCACTATAAAAGGATTCAACACGATCAAAGAAGAGCTGAGAGCCATCAGATCGATGACCCTCCAAAACAGATATGTGCTTGACCTTATCACTGCGATGGATGGAGGTGTTTGTGCAAAAATTGGAGAATCATGTTGCACATTTGTACCATCACACGATGAAGAAAACGGAACCCTAACAGAGGCCATAAGCATGCTGACAAGCCTGAAAAACCAGACGATCGATGAACGTGACGAAGTAGACAATGACAGCTGGTTTGGAGACCTATTCTCGTGGGTCCTACAATGGATGGCAGATATATTCAAGTTTCTGGGAGCTCTACTAGCAATGGTATTGCTAGGATTCTGTGTAATCAAGGTAATCGTTACACAGTGCCAGAAAACTGCAAAGAAAGCGATAGGGATGAAAATAATGATTGATGTTGAACCAGGATGGAAGCCCAGAGACCTGACTGATGACGAAATAAGACACTTTGTGAAAGCCAGCAAATTTGCGCCAGACGGAACAAAGTTCACATACCCTAAGAAACGAAGGAGGTATGAAGGAAAATGGATCTACTGCAGCCCAAATGGACAATGTCAGCTAATGACATGGAACAAAGACGAACATGTGAAAACAGCAGGGAGTTTGAAGGGAGTGATAAAAATATGGACTCCAAAGGCTCACACATTCACACCATCATGTACCAACGCAGAGGACGATGAGCATTACACCGAAGAATCAAAATAAATGAATGCAAAGGAGATTGCAGAAGTGGTCGATGAACCGACCAGAGGGGGGAGTGTAGAGGAGGTCCCAGACATGGCCTGCGCCCCTTCCCCTCATTTTGAGGTACCAGGAGCGTACTCGCCAAGGTATGTGACATATGAAGAGCAAATGAACCTACAAAGAGCTGCAGTGGGACTCTGCCCAGTATACATCAGAAGATCCCTACCGGTTGAAGCACCCATAACCAGACAACCCTGGGCAGCACGGTACCTATCAGACAGCCATACCAGCCGCTGATACGAAATGAGGAGTACCTGCACATGGTCCACGAAGAGACCCCAAAAGCCTTAATGGAAGGCCAGTGGAAATGACACAAGGGCCTGAACAGATCCGTGAATGAACAAAAGCAGCTATCGAAGATATCACGCCAGTGCGAGTAACTGCGAAATTGAATGGAATAGGCACAGAGAGGAGACAATGTTACAACGTGGGGAAACAGTGCTACAAGACAAGATGGAAGCAACCGTCCTGTTAAACGTGTGTAAATAGGCTTGAAACGCAAGATGCGAAGAAATCGATACTGCTTGCGATGCTTAGTAGAAGATAGAGTGGCAAGCGCCAACCATATATCTACCTCAATAAGGCACATTATACAAGTGCGACTCTTTGTAAAAGCAGAAAGGTACCCAGGCGGCCAGAGGCCTGAAAGGCCAAGTTTCAAAACCCAGCCAAAGGCAGGAAAAGGAGCGGAATCGAAACTCAACAAAGAGCGGCTCATGCCTAGGAAATCGAGGTCAACCAGAGAAGGGGAGGAGAGCGTCAGCTCACAAGACTCCAACTTCAGAGCATACCAGCCTGCCTCATGAAGGTCAAGATAAGGGGGACCCATGCAGGTGGCTAGGCAACACAGAATTAAATGCACTAAAAGTTGGAAACTGAATCAGATTCATGGTGAACTAACACGTGACCAGCCAGGCGCAAAGAAGTACCATCGCCTGATGTCATCCAGGACCCGAGGATGCCATAACTTTTCCCGATAAGAGACTACAGTTTCGAGGCCATCCTTAGCCAACTAATTGACACGTCACCCTAAAACACTGATTGATGAAAGGGAGGCAGGGTGAAACTTGGGACACCAGGCACAGGGGTGTCCATTCTGCATGCTGCTAATTAAAAGTGAAAATGTATGTCATGGGGTGTAACCTGCCCAATCACAATGGACCAAGTTATCTGGAGTCCTATAGATATTGTAACCAATAGGACGTCGTAGTTATAGTGACGTCTATCACGCGTGATGTAGAGGGATGGGCGTAGACGCCCACCCGAAAAGAGTTATCCAATCCCCATGCCCTATTATCATATACAGATATAAAACCTATACTTAAGTTTCCTTTCCTAACCAATTATATTGCATTGTGATTTTTGTAAAGTTAGACGTCAGTAATGATGATTTTTGCCGATAAGAAGTGCTGTCCGACTGAAGTTCAAGGAAGTCGGAGCGAGACAGGTGATCGCACTACAGCTGATTCCCGTTTGTATTCCTGTTTGATGTACTTGTCATTAAACAGACTTCCCTTTGCCAACCTATTGAGTCCTCCTTATTGAGTTGTGTCGGAGTAAGTGAATCCTGCACCCCCTGTCCTCACATGGTGCAGCTATCTTGTCTTACAAGTTCTATAGGGTGAGTGCTGGCCAATGGGCCCATCAGCGAATTCCTCTCCTCCAGAACAAGTGAACAGAAAGAAACAGATAAAAAAGAGATTAGGGAAGCAAAGGGATCCTCCGGGAATCACATGGAACTAAATGAAGCTATTACACTGCTTAAAACCCTGGTATAGAAACTGGATGAGGGTCTACAAAGGGTACACATCAGCGGCCCAATTGCAAATCATGTTCAATGTTCTGCAGTTAAATGACTCAAAATAATTCTGGGCCATGAATTAAATGTTACTCGAAACCCAGAGTAGATAAACAAGAAAGTTATTCCATCCTGGATTGAGTATATAGAGGCATCACTCCTCAAGGAGGAAGGGGTCTCAGGCCCCCTCAGGGTTGAGGAGGGATCAGAGGAAAGAGGCTTGATTGTCTTCACTGTAGAGGAGATAGTGGAGGCGATCATTAAGCTCACAGCATCAAGAGCACCGGGACCCGATGGATTAGCCAATATTATGATTAAGCAGGACCGAGTGGGTTGGGTTCATATAATGTTCAATCTATTTGACACTATTATCAAGGGCAAGATACAAATTAGTTGGAAGAGGTTGATCCTCATTCCTTTGTTTAAAAAGCGTGCCCAGGAGGAACCTGAGAACTACAGAATTCTGGCGATGGTGGATTCCTCCGGGATAAATGAAATCAATATCCAAGCAAGCAACCAACAGGATTCAGAAGGGGAGTGGGAACCGTGGCCAACTTGTGGTATCTAACAAATCTGATCTGTGCCTCTCTAATGAATAAGGAGTGCCCTCCTCTATATCTGTTTCATAGACTTTAGCAAGGCCTTTGACACAGTTAACCACCAAAGGTTTTGGACAAAATTGGAAAGCTGGGGGCTTGATCCTGCAGATTTGTCTTTTGTTAGAAAACTTTATTTGAACACCAGTGTGCAGGTCAGGATTACCCAACGCCAAATAACACAATGTCCCTCTGCGGGTGGGTCGATACCCGATTGTCTGGCAATCATATGCCGATGACATAGTCCACTTTGATCAGACACCAATAGGATTGTAGAGGAGTATTAAGGCGATGAGTGACAAAGGAACAGCCTGATTATAAACTGAAAACAATCCAAGATGAAGATTATTAACTAATGCAGAAATAAAGGCACTTTTAACCAGAAGATAAATAACAAATCTTTAGAGGTAAATAAAAAATAACCATATTTGGGAATCCCTATTACTGAGTCTCTTTACCCAATAGTGCTAGCCCAGAATGCTATGGGGAATGTCCAAAGAAAGTTCAATATAATCAAAAACATTGTTTCCAAGCAGTGTGGTTATTCGATGGAAGGGTTGTTGCAAGTACATAGTACTAGGTTACATGTCCATTTCATCGAAAGGTTTCCATTGATGGGTTGTTCCATCGAATCATTTCCATTGAAAGATTTTTCATTGAATTCCCATACATAAAGTGCTAAGTGTTTATGCATCGAAACCCTTTAATCAAATAGGGGTTTGCTATATAAACAATTTACATTTTTTGCATGGAAAGTGTATGAAACATGCATAAAATTATAACATTACAGGGAGCTGTCCAGAGCTGAAATCTATAAAGTATTTCAGAACTGGCCAACTTCCTCTAACTTGCGATGTGTATTGTTTATAGGGGGGTCCCCCTCCCCAAACCTCCCTACCCCCAGGGCACCCCCAAACCTCCCCCGAACCTCCATTTTCAAAATGTAACCCTTGTCCAGTGCTTAAATCTATAATGTATTTTAGCACTGGACAGCTCCCTCTTATTTGTAGTGTTTATTGTTTATCGGGGGGTCCCCCCAACCCTGCAACTCCCAGGAGTTCCCTCTCCCTAATCCCCCCAACCCCCATTTTCAAAAATTAACCCTTGTCCAATTCTGCTGAAATCTATAATATATTTCAGCACTGGACAGCTCCCTCTAATTTGTGGTGTTTTTTGTTTATTGGGGGAGCAAACCCCCCACAACTCCAAGGGGTCCCCTCTCCCTAATCCCCCTCACCAGCCCCCATTTCACAACCCATTGAATTAGCAACATAATTAACCCTTTCCTTTCAATGACCAAACCAAACATCCATACATCTATTTTAAAGGTATGTTTGAGTTGGAAATCCATCGAAATTAGTTCAATGAATATGCTTTTCGATGGAAAAGCTTTGCAATGAATTAATTTCAATGAATAATGATTTGATGGAAATAAATTTGATGGTACGACTGCATACCATAGTACTAGTATCTTTCCACTTGCACTAAATGCATCAGAAATATATACGAACAAAGAGTCTCAATGGCTCTCGAAGGTAGAGGGCAGACTATGGCAACCTACTTTAGGCCTATCTAAATCTACCTCAATCGAGGCTGTAAGATGGGAACTAGGCCTCACGTCATTATTGACTCAGAAAAAAACAGCTACAGCAATTAATTTGCTGAAAATGCTTAATTAAAAAGAACTTGATCCCTCAATGTACTCTAATTGCTCGGAGGTACTGGAAAATAATTGGCCTAAAAAAACGAACACCCTGGTTGAGAGATGTTAACTCGTTCCTGGATGAGCTAGTCTTTAAGATCGAGCAAGGTGTCTTTGAGAGGAAAATCAAGCAGAAGATAAAAACCACAATATGGCCAAATTGAGCAAGAAGTCCTCTTTTATAAATTATATAACTCAGAGTTTCACGTTGGGATCCCCTTTTAGATATATAATAAAAATGAATAACTCTAAAGTTAGGAGGTTTATACTCCAACTGCGTTTGGAGCAGTGACCGACTTTGGAGCGTGCTGGTGCGTGGGATCCTATCCCCTGACAGGAGCGCTTATGTAGGTTTTGCAAAGCGGAAATCGAGACAGCAAGACACTTATTGACTAGCTGTGACAAGCTCAAAGAACTACATAGTAGGGGATACAAAGATTATGTAAACTAGATAATCTGCAAAGTGACCAGGCGTGGGGATACATTTATTTGGGGGAAAACTTGGTTTTAAATGTTAGTACCTTTTATAGTTGTAGATTTTTAAAAAAGAGTATTAACGAGTGTGTTTCGTATTAATTAATTGTATATTGAGTGACTGAGTGTATATTGAGACCAAAAAAGCTATTTTTATGTAATATGATGTGTGAATTGAATTTAATTATTGTGATAAGATGTAATTGTTTTATGCAGTGTTTTAAGGTTATATTGTAACTAAAAAAAGTATAATAAAAAATGAAGTATCAGCTCACATCTCTCCTGAAAATTAGTGAAGGAGGGTTGTGCCTGTTTAACTTTATTATGGGGATCACTGCTGATTTAGTAGAAGTGTGGGGCTGAGTAGGTGGTTTGCCGCTACTCATCCCTGTACTCCTGCAAAGCAGTAGTCATTTTGTCACACCCACACTTTCAGGTTTGTCCACCCTCTAAGCACTCTCTGCTCCTTCTGGCCTTTCAGCTCTCTATGATCTGCGCTCTCAGGCCTCTTAGCTCTCTAACCCCTTTTGGTTTTTTCAGGCTTCTTTGCTTATCCAACTCTGAGGCCTCGCAGCTCTCCCAGGCATCTCGACGTTATCTGCTCCCCCAGCTCTCTGGGACCTCAGCCATGTTGTTTATCCTTCATGGCTGCTCATTTCCAGTTGCTAGTAGGTGCCACACTTGCTCTGTTTTCTGTAAGCCTATTATATGCATTTGGGAATTCATGTTTCCCGTAATATGGATTTGTATTGGTTCAAGCCTGTGGAGCTTTCTATAGAACCTGTGATTGGTTTATGTGCTTAATTATGAAAACATTTCAGCCTGTAACCCCAGCCTATACCTCCAAGGCTTTCAATGGCACGACAGCCATTTGGGGACATGTAGCAGTGCCTCCTCTGGTAGATGGCACCATATCTGTTCGCATCCAGGTCTTTGCTCCTCCTCAAGGCTTCCTCGTCCCCACTAGGGCCCACTGGTGCTCAGTATGGATCACCTCTTCTCTGGAGCAGTAAGGGGTTGTCATTTTTATGACTAAGAAGGAATGGTAGAGCGGATAAGGGAGAAAGGCAGAATTGATCGGAAAGGACCTTTCTCAAGAGTGGGGAGGGGGACTGTGAGTATCCCAACCATTACCTCCTCCAGGCAGGTTCCAGCATTGTCCCGACAACCTTGCTAGCGTATCTACTCCCCAGAATGCTAGTCAGCTCTTTGAACAAAATCAGTGTACTGACTTAATTCCAGGGGGAAATCACGGTAATTTCATCTGAAATCTTTTATTTGGCGTTATAGTGGTGAGCTAGGTTTGAGTAGGTGTTCCAAAGTGGGTGCTAATAAGAAAAACTTCTTTTTGTTAAGGGTTACCTTTCAGGTAGTGTTGGAGCATCCAGTATGTGAATGCCACAAGTGCAACATGCTATTCTTCTGTAACGTTCCGGTAGATTTGTGAGTTATTTGCATATTGGTGGAAAGTAATATTGATCAAGTCCAATGACATTTTGTGGTATTCCTTATGCAGGCTAAGAAGCATAAAGGCAAGCATAGAAGCTTGTATGGATCTATTTCTATGAGTTCCCTGCAGTTTTTCAGGAATGCCAAGAACCATTAATAATGCCATGCAGGTCATGCACAATGGGGAAGCTTGCCTGCTAATCCTACAGGACTTTCTTCCAGTTTTCCATAAAGTGGGGAAGACACCTACTGATCACTGGTATTTCTTAACATGCCACCTGAAAGCAAGATGCTTCAGAGTGCTGGAATCATAACAGAACAAACGAGGGAACTGGAAGAGGGAGGAGACAACATCAGGAGCAATGAAAATAACCATAAGGGAAAGTGCATACCCACTTCTTAGACACGATTTCACATGTTTCTATGAAAGCAAAACATGCTGATGTTATAATCTTCCATTGGGTCAACAGGCCCATTCAGGGGCCTATAAACCACTGATAACATTAATGGTTGCCATGGCGATGGGGCTTAGTAATGGATCTGTTGGAGAGTCTGAGGACGGTATGCTGACAAAAGACAGACGACGGGGAATTGACTAGATCACATTTTAAACCAAAAGTAGGGATCCGTAGGTTGATGCGGGCCCTAGCTGCATGGTTCCCACACAAAAATGGCGGAATGTCAGACCGCTAGACTAACACGGATGTGCATGATTGCTAGGCTAACGTATATACACAGAGCTCTGGAGACATGCCGTAGTAGGATAGCTGGCTCCCAGGTCGACTTCTCACCTCGCAGGTAAGAGCGCTTGCAATCCTGCAGCACTATATCGATACAATAGAGTTGATTTACAGCATCACCAGAGCTTGATTTTCCCTCTGGTTAAAAATGGTGTGACATGGCGAGACGCACCACGCGCTCGTAACGTGCCCCTCACTAGATCACATGACTGCATCACACGGTGGCCCATTACTGACTGATTATAAACCATATTGGCAGCATTTCGAGACACATGGGTGGTGTGCATCATTCCGGTCACGGAACAAGGGCACACACACACTTACAGACAGAGGGTGTTCTCGTGATCGTTAAAATCCCATATGCATAGATACATATGAGTTTTATACTCACCAGCCTCTTGATATCTATACTGTGTACAGAGTACTAAATGTGATACCTATGCTGCCATGATACACATGAGCATGTGACCCCATCATTATTATTTTACAGTGGACGTATTGGAGACCCTTCAGCAGGTTACATCTAATTATCCAGCGACACCCCCGCCCAGTTGGTATTCTCCAAGTGGCGGATGAGTAGTGATTTTGATTGCATTGCCATGAACATCGGTCCGACATCACTGATGCGTTTTTACTTTAACCCTGTTAATAAGATTACCTACATGAATACCTTGACCTCAACCCATCCCTTCTATGTGCAGGTTCTATACAACACAGAAACATATCGAAAAGAACCATAGAGGTCAGTGTACCTTGACTTTTTTCACTTCTACTAGACAAAAAAGTATTTCGATATAACAGTATATCTGACTAAGCACATTTACCTATTGTATTCACTGGTGTACGTTATACTTTAAAAACATTTGGAACATTAAGCCTCAAATGCCCTGAAGATGGACACAGTTTCCGAAACGCTTTGGCCGTAGTTGTTGCTCTTACAACAATTTGAGCTTTTTTGGACACTGCTAATTATATTTAACTTGTACTTGATGTATATTCTATACGCTGCACTACAATTGATTTTGTTGTTAATATGAATCAAGAGTCAGGATGTCAGTGAATGTAACTGGGATACCTAATTGTGTTCAATTCCCATACATCACTGTTTGATTTGTGGAAATATTGTTTGTTTCGAATATTGCATTCTTTAATTGTTTGACCATTTGGTCACATATTCAATGTTAACTGAGGGTAGACTAAACACCCCAATATTAAACTTCACTGTTGTAGTGTTTCATTAATTATGAAGACACGTTGATTAAGTTAACTTAGTTTATTTATAATAAACAGGGAGCCCCCGGGTGGAGCAGTTTCTCATTGCGCAGCACTTCGTGTATGATTCTGAAACGCCATTCCGTTCAAGAACCATACACAGATGCGCGCACAGCAGAGCGTGAACTATGTACAGTGAAATACATATATATCTTAACATCTCCCCTCCATAATGAATAAAATAAAATGTTACTATATCTAATATGAAAACATTGTAATGTAAACTATTAGTTTGCAAATAAATTTAACAGTTATATAAACTAGATGCATATAACATATAACATAAGTTGTGACAAACAATTGAAAAACTACACAACTTGAACAAACACTTTGGGCCTCATTACGACTCGTGCGGAATGGGTTAACGGGTTCTGCTAATGGATGCGGACCCGTTAACACCATTCCGCATGATTACGAGGTCCCCTCGCGGGACACGGTAAGGACGCCTGGCAAAATCAGGCGTCGTTACAGCGTCCCGCGAGGGGACCAGAGAGCTAACAACGGGCCGGTCGTAATCAGCACGTTGTTAGCTCCCTCTCCCATTCCCATTGAGCCCCATGGGGGCTCAAATGGGAATGAGGAAGGTCCGGGCCAGGGTTCCCTGAGGGAGGAATTACCGGGCCCTCTGAACTCAGAATGGCCCGGTAATTCCCCATTCAGGGAACCCGCTAAAGGAGCCCGGGTTGGCGGCAGCCATGGAGCTCATAGCTCCATGGCTGCCGCCAAACTCGTAATGAGGCCCTTTGTATTGAAAAAGGATATGATCACTGGAACGACAGCTTCAACTGGACACAGGGTCGAGAACCACCAAGTCAATAATAGCCAAATCCTGCATACAGTTCCGGACAATTCTTCTGTTCCTTGATGATACATTAGTATTCTCAATCAACTCTGACGTAGACTTCCGCACATTATCATTTTCTATAGTCTCTGTCTCTTGCACTTATGTTATCATCCCTTGAATACATATGCTTATCCTCTGAGTTTTCCACAGTATCATTGTTACTTGCACGTATAACATCATTACAAGACCACTTCTTGCCATCTTCCAAAAAAACTGACTTCCTTGAACACTTCATCACTTTTTGAGGATCTCGTAATTTTGACTCCCCTTTCAATACTCTTCTTGGTTCTTTAATTCTAATCCAGTCTCCTTGTCAGATCTTGCTTTCTGTCACATGTTTTTGCTTGTCATAGTATTTTTTGTATTCTTCTTGTTTTTTCTTAACTTTCCTTACAAATTCCTCCATATTTATTTCCTTATTTTTTTTGTCACCTGCCAAGCAGGTCTGAGTCTATTAGTGAACAAAACCCAAAAGAAGTGGGAACCTCAACAATCACTGGTACCTTGAGGTAAGAACATATGACAATACACGAAAGATGGTACCAGGAGGGGAGGAGACTCTAAAAAGAAGGGTGAATGGATGCAAATTCAAATAATCATTTTCATTTTATTTTGAATTATATAATACATAGTACTTAGAAAATATTTATTTTACTACTCATACATTCAAACACATTCAATCGAAGTTATTTGCACATCTAAAAGTTATATAAATGTAATAAAGTGCCATAAAAAGAATAATTCATTTCATTGGTACATTTCATTATAAACCTAATTACTGGTCATAGTTCATTCCAGAAAAAATGAACTATGACCAGTAATTAGGTTTATAATGAAATGTACCAATGAAATGAATTATTCTTTTTATGGCACTTTATTACATTTATATAACTTTTAGATGTGCAAATAACTTCGATTGAATGTGTTTGAATGTATGAGTAGTAAAATAAATATTTTCTAAGTACTATGTATTATATAATTCAAAATAAAATGAAAATGATTATTTGAATTTGCATCCATTCACCCTTCTTTTTAGAGTCTCCTCCCCTCCTGGTACCATCTTTCGTGTATTGTCACTGAGTCTATTAGTGGCCAACCTTCCTCTCATCAAAGTGACAGGTTCCTCCTCTGTTGTAGAATGTGGGGTAACTCTGTATGTGTTTAGTGCTTCCTTGAGTATCTCCTTCAATGGTAACTTATTGACGATCGCCAGTTGAATGATTCTTCTTATAAAACGGTTCATCCTTTCCACTAATCCGTTTCCCATAGGATGGTACAACGCTGTGGTTCTGTGCTGAATAGCTCGCTCCTTTAAGAAATCCTGCATCTCTAGGGATAAATATTGTACTCCAATGTCCGATAATAATTCCTGTGGATCACCTTCTCTGTTGAAAATTTCCTCCAAAAACGTCATCACTTTCAAAGCCGTAACTGCGCCCTCAACTACTCCACATTCTACCCACTTAGAGGTATAGTCCACCAATATGATGAAATATATCTTATGAGGCTCAAGCATTTCATATGGACCAGTTATGTCAATAGCCAGTTTCGTCAATACAGAGCTCTGTATCTCCACAGGTTGCAACGGTGTGAAGCGAGTCATTTTACCTTTATCGCTTACAGCACATGCTGTACATTCTTTAACCATGTTTTCTAACTCACTCCACATGTTAGGCCACCAATAAGCTTCTCTCACCCTTCTTTTAGTAAGACTTCTCCCCACATGACCTTCGTGCGCAATCTCCATTATTTTCTCTCTTAACTTTGACGGTGGAACTATGCGATTCCCACGGTAAATACATGTGCTGTCACTGGAAATTTCATCCTAAATCCTTTCCCGCGATTTAATGCACTCATCCACATTTATCCACCCATTGTCGACTGCTCTTCTCAAATGTCTTTGTTCTACATCTTCCTCCGCTTTGACCCACTCATCCTTTGAGAACCCAGGATGTATGTGTGCTATAATACATTCCATGTCTTGATCTCCAGATAATTCATCATTATCTATGTGATCATCCTTATCTGCATTACATGGTTAACGAGAAAAGCAGTCAGCCACAATATTGGTCTTTCCCGGGGTGTATTTCACTTTAACATTATATTGCATGATGATCAGTGTCCACCTTCTTATACGCAGAGATGTTAAATGAGGATTCTTTGAATTTAACACATGAATGAGTGGTTTATGATCTGTTTGAAGATCTACTGGGATACCCCAAATGAGTCCTTTAAAATGTTTCAAAATCCATTTGACTCCTAAAGCTTCCCGCTCAATGGCCAAATAATTTCTCTCTGCTCCTCTTAAAATTCTGGAGGCAAAAGCAATCGGAACAACAATCCCTCCTCGTACTTGCTCCAATACGCTTCCCAGACCCCTCCGCCTCCCTTACTGGCATCAACCGAAATCAAAGTTTTTGCACTATAGTCAAACATCTTAAGGGTATGTGCCTTATTGATTGACATTTTGATGTCATTGAACTCATTCTTGCAATCCTCCGACTATGTAAATCTTGCTACTTTGCACATCAAACTTCTCATCTGTTTTGTTCTGTCAGCACAATGATCTACACATTTTGAATAGTACTCTGCTAGGCCTAAGAAACTTCTCAGCTGGTCTTTGTTGATCGGATCTGGAATGTTCAAGATTGTGTCCAACAAACCTTCTTTGGGTTTTATGCCATCAGAATTTATACAATGACCCAGGTAAGTTACTTCATTTTTTTTATCTTGCATTTTTCAATCTTGAGAGTGAGTCCTTTTTGTTGAATAACCTGTAGAACACCCAACACTTCTGCATCATGCTCATCTTCCGACATTGCAGATACGAGTATGTCATCTTGGAAATAGTATACCCCTTGGAGTCCATGAAACAGGTGCTGCATTAACCTCTGGAACACAGCTGCAGCTGATGCCAGTCCGAACGGCATCCTCTTATACCTGAAAGCTCCCAGTGGTGTTATGAAAGATGTCTGTATTCTTTCCAGTTCCACTTGATGATAGGTGGAAGACAGGTATAAGGTTGTAAAGAACTTTGCCGGTTTTATTGTGGTGAGCATTTCTCAAATGTTGGGTAATGGGTGTCGATCAACCCAGATGCTATTGTTTAAGTCTCTCAAATCGACACACATTCTGATCGACCCATCTGGTTTTTGTACAATCACAAATGGTGATAACCATTCAGAGCTCTCAATTGCTTCTATTATATCCTGCTCGCATAATCTCGTTAACTCTTTCTGCAATGCTTCCCTAGTGCCAATCGGTATGTTTCTTACTTTGTGAACGACTGGTTTGGCACCTCTTTTGAGTACAATGCGATGTTTGAATCCTTTTAACATTCCGATATTGTCATTGAAAACTTTGGGGAAAATCCTAGCTAAATTCTCTGAAGTGTCATAACTATTTCCAGAAATACATAAAATGGGTACACTTTCAACTGGATGTATTCTGATTTTTAGTGTCGCCTATTCCCACCATCCAACTATGGAAACCCCAAATTCAGCGCCATACAACCTGCAATAGGTTCTACTACCCTCAAAATCTAAATGTACCCAGGTGTAACCTATAATGTTGATAGGTGTCTTGCCGTAACCAGTTGCTCTTACTTTTGTGAGTTGCAAATCCTCCATTCTCCCTTTCAAATCCTTGATAAATGTTTCCACATCCACCATCGTGTATGGAGATCCAGTATCTACTGTTACCTGCAACGGTATACCATTTATACACATGGATACCCATGGATCCACACTACCTTCCGTCGGCGTGAAAGCTAAAATGTGTACTTCTTCTTCAAATCCATCTGTAATTGCCAACAAATTACTTGGACCACCAACTTCCTCTAATGCTTTTATGCTCGACATGTTGTTTCTCCCAAAACGACCACCATTCCTCTGTATAATGTTCATAGGCTGCGAATTTAGCCTGACTCTTCCTCTAGTGTTCCGGCATACTTTGCCAAAATGTCCAACTTGGCCACACCTGTAGCATTCCACATAATTGGCAGGGCAATCTTTTTCCATATTCGCATGCCTATACCAACCACATTTGTAACATCTACCTTGTGTCTTGATCATTGCCCCCCTGTCTTTTCTGGAGCTCATACCAAACTTGTTTTTTGTTAACTTTTTCACAATGGCAATTAATGCCTCCTCGTCTTTGTCATGTTCTCCTTCATGTGAATCCTGCACCGACTTCACTTCACTAAATTCTGGTTTGTTCTGTACCTCCTTCATACATTTCTCTCTTAATTCTATTGATCTTGCTAGCTCAATGCCTTGTTCCAACGTGGGATCTTTCGCTTACCACAAACACTGCTGAATGCGGGGATCTGCCACATGTAAGACTAATTGGTCTCTTAAATATTCATTTGCCACACCAGTGAAATTGCATGTTGATATGAGGCCTCGCAATGCAGCTATATAGGTGTCAACACTCTCCCCTTTACTTTGTTTCCTTGAGAAAAATCTATATTGCTCCAAAACAATGTTAGTTTTATTTCCAAAATGTCTTGTTAGCTTTGTCATTGCTGTCTCATATTTCCTCACAGTACTGAAAGAAGAGTCACCAGAACTGTCCTCAGCATCCACTAATTCCGGCAATGTCCTAAAAATCCTCAATGCTTCTGCCCCCTCACAATTCAATAATGTGGTTTCTCTCATGTCATCATTAAGCTTGGCCCCTCCAATTGCCCTCAGATATACCTGGAAACTATCTTGCCATTGTTTCCAGGAACATATTGGGTTGCCAGGATGTGCCAGGAATTGCATTGGAGCCATAATGTTTTGCATTTTGTGCCTGTGTAGCTTTATACAATTTGTCACTCAAAAGAAAAAAAAACTGAAGATCACTTAACTCAATCAGTTCTGCAAAAATATCATCTCATATGTGAAAACTCAACAAAACTCATAGCCAGGCATAATGTCTTTCTTGATAAAGTGCTTTGTTGGTTTGCTTTAACTTTAATAGAAAGTGCTTTGTTTGTCTGCTTAAACTTCAACATTATACAGATGTTTTTTTATTTATTTATGGAACGTGGCTAAAACGGTAATCACCTCCTCCAACTTGGCCACTTGACACAGTATCACAGCATCGATGCAGCGCTAACCTCTCAACCCGTATGAATCATTTAAGTACAATGTTAATGTCCGTAGCAATTCATAAACAACGTTGGTATGGCAACGTAACGTTGTAAACCAAAATGGCGGCATGTATTACATGCATTCAGGGTGCCTTACTCTAATCTTGAATACCGTTGCTCACAGCTCATGCACCTTCAAATGATGCCTTACAAACACTCTGTTCAAGGAAAGTATTTCCAAGCTGTGTCCCCTTCGTCTTGATTAGTATATGTTACCTCAAGTTCTGCCTTGTTCACTCTGTATAATTCTGTGCGCGCAACAGTTTCTTCACTTGTGTAGATGCTTGGCTTCACTTACACAGCCAGGGACTCCGTACTAAATGAAAACTCCTCGTCGCCAATTGTAGTGTTTCATTAATTATGAAAACACGTTGATTAAGTTAACTTAGTTTATTTATAATAAACAGGGAGTCCCCGGGTGGAGCAGTTTCTCGTTGCGCAGTGCTTCGTCTATGATTCTGAAACGCCATTCCGTTCCAGAACCATACACAGATGCACGCGCATCAGAGCATGAACTATGAACAGTGAAATATATATATATATCATAACAACAATCTTTTACTATTTTTTTGCTATTTATTTATCTATCACATTAAATTTATGCTGTAGGACTGGTCTACATTAAGAACATCTTTACAGTACTTTGGTCCGCCAAGAGTGCAAATAGGGTTCCCTGTTGGCAACAAAGAGTTTTGTATTGTTTAGGGTAGCTTGATGGTCTATGGTGGCCTAGAGGCCATACCTTATTGCACCAGAGGTTTCATATATCATTTTTCATACACAGGGATACTTATCGAGATAGGGTCATTATTAGAACCCAATTGAATTACCATAGAACACGGGTTGTACCCTCCTCCTCTTCTTTTCTATCTATGAACAACAGCACCAGTTTCTTCAGTCGTATGTCCAGAGGGAATTCAGAGATCATTCCAGAAGAGAAAGGGTTTTTGGGATTTCCAGTCTTGGGTTTAAGAGTAGGGAATTGCAAATGTCAAGGCCTTTGGTGACCAGTCCTTTCAGAGTGCAGGTAAATCTCCAGTTGATTTACAATACAGCACTTGGCTTCGAGGTGGGGCATACTTGTCAACTCACATGCACTTGGTGGCTTTAGCTACCTTAGCTTCATTTGCCCCTTCCAAGCACAACGCGTTCATGGTCTTCAATGGTATTACCCTTAGAGTAAACCATTGTCACAGTCAAAAATACTATCGCGTTCAGTCATTTTCCATTTCCAAACTAATTGACTTCATAGGACTGGACAACATTCACATGTTAATATGGGTTATAGTATGTTAATATACTAAACACTTGAACTGGCACATTGGTGTATGAAATACATGTCTATAGAGGTAAACTGAATCAACATTAATTAGAATTGTTTAAAGTCCTAATATATTCTGCCCATTGATCAAAATAAACATCATCTTGGTGATTGTACTTCGTTTATCTCTTTCAACCTGATCATAAAATGGTCACCCATACTTTGGGGAGTTGATCAGTGGGTAGCTGGACTTATTAAAGTAGTGGTAGTTCATGTGAGCCCAATATGGCAGCAAACATTTGTAATGTGTTTTCTAAAGGCAGTTGGGCTTATTTTCCGGGGAATTAATCCTACTACAGGAGAAAACGCTGTCACATTCCTGGGTCAAGGCCTGTGGAAGCATCAGCACTCTTCCCCACCGAACAGTCAGAAGCCATGTCCTTTCCTCAAAATGTCCATGACAGTCACCTCACTGGTAGGCAGATGTCACTGCTCTCTTCTCTGTGACTCACTGTGACTTTGGCTTTTATGATGGTGACATGCACAACACTGACAGTGCTAACGGCTTCCTATGCCTAGGGGCAGGGGCAATATGTGGGGAAAAATTGCTGCACATCCCAACAGATAGAGGAGCCAGCACATTGGAATACTAAGGATGCTGTAGTGAGAAAATGTTTAATTGCGGTATTACTGGCAGTGTTGATATTAGCATCAAAATGCCTGGGCGTAATGTAGACACAAGCTTGGCAGGGTACTTTATTGGAGCTACACTGGCATGTTCAGACTAACATCACAATTTTCTCAGGGAAATGTAGATGTCAGCTTGAAAATGTACTTTACTGAGACAAAACTAGCTTGGCCTTGTTGAGACTGGCCTCTCAATTTTCTCAGGGTGTTGTAGATATCAGCTTGATAATGGGCTTAAGTGGAGCAACACTAGCATGGCAATGTTGAGGCTGGCATTGCAATTTTATGACGCCAACATAGAGTAGAGCTTAATAATATGCCTTACTGAGCCAACACTAGCATGACATTCTTGAGAATGGCATCACAATTGCCTATGGTGAAGTCAGACACCAACATGAAAATGAATGTGCACACCTGGAAAAACATTGGCATGACATGACATTGTTGAAACTGTCATCGTCTTATTTTTTTCAGGGGTAATGTATAAACCAGGACAGCAATGTGCTTAACAGAGGCAAAACTGGAAAGACATGAGACTGTCATCATAATTTTCTCAGGGAAATGTAGGCACAATCTTGACAATGTGCTTAACTAGGGTAGGACTGTGTTGGCATTGTTGAGATTGGCATCACAATGTTCTGTGGAAAATAAAGAGAAGAGAGCAGCTAATCAGCGTGTTAAGTTGGGCATCACTGACAAAGCATTGTTAAGGCTGGCATCACAAGTGTCTGAGGGTAAGCTAGACTCCAGCTAACTATTTTCTTAACTGGGGTGACATTGACATGGAAGCATATGGTTGAAAGTAGAATCACAGTTTCCTTAGGTATATGTAGAAACCCGCATGAACATGTGCTTAACTGTGGCTCTGGGCTAGGTGTTCAGAGCAGCATCACAATGTTCTATGGATAATCCAGGTGCCCTCTTCACACTGTGTTTAACTGGGTTAGCACTGGCATGGTTGAAACAAGCATCACCATTGTCTGGGGGCAAAGGTGATACCAGCATTACACTTAGCTTAACTGTGGCACATCTGACATACCATGGTTGAGACCAGCATTACAGGTTTCTGTCAGAAATGTAGATGCCAGCTTTACAATGTTCTCAACTGTAGTTAAACGTCTCTGTCATTGTTGGGGTCAACATCTTCGGGGGCGATTGTAGATTTCAGCTTCAAAGTGTGTTTAACTGGGGCAACACTAACGGGCTTTCCTGAGATTGGCATCACAAATTTCTGGGGGAATTTAAATGTCCACAAACTAAAGTGCCTACGTGGGGCAACACTAGCATGGTATTGCATAAACTGGCATCACTACTTTCTGGGTGAAATGCGGAGAGCAATATGGTTATGTTCCTAACTAAGGCACCCGCTGCATGGCATTGCTGAAACTAGCAGTTTGACAAAATGCTTGCCTGGCGCAACTAAAACTGGCATGACATTAGTAATATGTGATTACCTTGGGCAGTTTGATACTGACTTGCCGATGTGGAAATGGGCATTGCAATGTGTAAACAAACAAGCTGACATTGTGAGCTGAACTCTAACATCTTTGAGAGTACCATGGTTTCTTTGAGCATTATGCCCGGGCTGGTCAGCAAATTGGGTATCCTAATATCAGAAGCCCTATTGGAATATTTGAACAGCGCCCAGAATTTATCAACAATACCCTAGATTATTTGAGGGACACTTTGGCATTCGCCAGGCATGTGATGGCAACACCCACTTAGCTAATTCTGATTGTATTTGATAGTCTGTCAATTCTAACTTTAATGTTTTAAAAAGCACAGTTACAACAATTCACAGTAAATCGTCTGCCACAATATTTAGACTTGCTATCAGTTTTACTTCTAAACGTCTTTATTGGTTGTAGTTTTCCCAGTGTGGAAGTGGGACACCACATCGGGCACTGTTTCGGTGATGTAACGCCAACCAAGGGACGATTTTCTAAACGTACCCAAGGACAACAGACAGCAGAATTAACTTTGGATCTGTTTCTTTGGAGAATCTAGAAAACATTATAGTTTACGTGAAACAAGGCTTTTTTGAGGTGATCCTGCTCACATTATTGGGCAGACTTTCTGCCTTTCACTTGATTTGACATTATTAGGTTAATGTGTCCTTGCCAAGTTAGGGCATGTAAGAGTTGTTATTTTAAAAAGCACACTGGCCCCCCCTCAACTCTACCCTTGGATTTGTCGAATTACAAGCCGGTTACAACATTACTTTAATGGATAACATAAGTATAATTGGACAAAGCTGTAGAGTGTTGCAATTAACTTAAAGGTTAAAGTTCAACTATTGGACCAATATCAATCTAACTTTCGGGCGGTGCACAGAATGGTGCTTGCATGTATGGGATTTATCAAGCTCAACCATAGCTGGGAAACACCAGAGAGTTGTGCACTGTGTGATGCGTGTGGCCGGCCATGTTGTACACGTGCTGCATCATGGGACCATGTGTTTGTCCGTTTTAATGGATCTCAGAGCGGCCTTCGATACCATTGATCATGGGGTGCTGTTGGCCACCCTGAGAGATATCATGGGTTGTGGTGGCTGTGTCTTGGACTCAGTCACATCACTCCTGATGAAAAGATCTATGGTAGTGAGGATGGGGGGGGGCGTCTGGCCCAGTGTTGTTGCCCTGTGGAGTCCCTCTAGGATCAGCCTTCTCCCCCATGTTGTTTAATGTGTTTGTGGATCCGCGGTGGGAGGGGGGTTGATGGAGCACTGCATTGCCATGCACCAGTAGGCGGATAATATGTAATTATATCTGCAGATAGCATCAGTCCAGATGTTCATCTTCTTCTGAGTTTCTTGCCAGCAGTGGAGAGCTGCATGACTCAGAATCATTTCTGACTGAAACCAGAAAATATAGAATTTGTGATCCTCTCTGGAGATAATTGCAGAGTTAAGATCCAGTCCTGGCTCCAAGGGCTGGTGCCTGTGGGATTCTAACCTCAGCATGCTTGGACATGTGAAAGGACCAAGTATGCTAATTTTAGTGTTAATTAAAGCCTTGTTTTAACATCACCGGTAATTACATCTTTCTTTCCCAGCATCAGTGCTGACAAGGATTGACAGGGGGCAGTCCACTCTCATCTCCCAAATAAATAATGTAGCCCGTGTTAAATTTACGCCTCACTCCGCTGACTCAAAATGGTCTCATATTATTCAAAATTTTAAAAACGTTCCACTGGCTGCCACAGGCATAACGTTTGAGGGGCATGCCTGACACTTAAGGCTATGCAATTTCAGGCCCTATCGTACTTGGCTGAAATGTTTATTTTACCAGTGGGGGCCACGAGCTTAAGAATCTAGGACCCCCTTCCTTTACAAAGCACTAAGTTTAAAAAAGCCAAGACTATGGGCCTTATTCTGAGTATGGCGGTCTGGAAATAAGGGTGCCGATAGCAACGTACCGGCACCCTTTCCGGAACGCCATACTACACCGATGCCGGTAGGGACCATGAATTCCCCGACAAGCCTGACCTGCCATGTTTTCAGGCCCCTACAGGCATGGCTGTCACAAAAGCATTGGCCCCGTTAGCAACGGTGCCGGTGCTTCCGTGTCCCCATTTCCATGGAGTTCGGTAATGAGGAGCAACCGTTATGGCCACCCTTGTGATATCCCAGGGGCACCGGAATATCAGGCAGCAGTATTGATGTTACAGGGTTGCTGGAAACCTGCCACCTACCGGCAGGTTTTTCCAGCAACCCTTTAATGAGGGCCAACAGCTCGGTGCTTCACACGGAAAGCTGTGACTATATTGAACGGTTGGCCAGGGCACTGCATGTCTACACGATTGCATATTTTCTCAACATATATTGAAAACGTATTTGTTTGGGCATTCCTGTGGTGAAGTACAGAACCCGCTTGCCCTTGTTTTTAGGTTTTAAATCTTAAATCACAGTGTGGTCTTCAAAGGCAGAATGCCACTGTAGTAATAGTTTCCCAAAAGTAAGCCGCAAAATATAGCGATTTTGCTGTTATCAGCCACCCCTTCTGAAAATAAATGCAGAGCCACAGTCTATGGCACAGAGTGCATTTCTTAATTACACAAAAACAGCACAAGCTCACAACTCTAACGCCCAATGGAATCACACCCACTGGTCCATGTCTTTGCATTGCTGCACTTTCATCTCTGTATGTCTTTCTATCGGTACACATACTTCTGTGAATTCATTTTTCTTATGTTATGACTGGGCATGGGCGTAATTATTGGGGGGACAGGGGGTTTTGTCCCCCCCAACTTCTGTGGAATGCATTTCTGTCCCCCCACCATCTTTTGGAGGGAGGGCAGGGGGGCTGCAATCATCAATTATGTAATTGGACAGCGCAAGCGTGGCTGGGGTGCTCAGCAAGGCCTGCGCTGTCTCATTACATAATGCTGAGATGCCTGGCAGCTGCACAGCAACACATTCAGGGCTGGGATGCCCTGCATGGCTCAGTCCCTCACCCTGGCTGGCCTGAGTCAAAGTCAGCAGCCAGGGTGCTGAACTGGGTGTTGCAGGGCCTGGCGCCTGTGCTGTCACGCTAGCAGCAGCACTTCCGCGGGCCAGCAGTACAGAGCATCGCTTTCTGGCTTCATGTTCGTGCGACACACAGACAGGAACTAGGAAGCTCATTCAGCTTCCTGGTTTCTGTCTGGAGGTGCGTGAGTGTGAAGAGGTTAGGTCGGTGTAACATGAGACGTGGCCTGGGCGGTATTTGTAAGCAGAACAGAGGTACTTTTAAAAAACTTTTTTTTATTGTGTTTGTGTATGTTGGGGAGCTCTGTGCAAGCCCACTGAGACAAAATACATGCACACTTCCTAATTATCATATGGATTGCACCAACAGAAGTGACTTCACAAAAAAGGACATTGCAAGGCACATCATCAGTCTTTGATACTTGGAGGCACCATGGAAGTGACTTTAGAATAAGTTGCCATAAATAAGCCAAGTGACAAATAACTTTGTGGTGCAAAATACCTAAATTGCACTATTGTTATATGTGGAGCAACTCTATAGTCATTAGGTTGTTCCATTATAATAGCATGATACATTAACATAAGCTTTGAAGTGAATCAGAATCACTCACAGAGGTGCAGATAAGGCACATTGTGATTAAATAATTTGCTCCAGGATCACACACTTGGTTAAATGATGTGGGCAATTTAAGCGACCGTGCACATCTTTCCAGGCTTAGTTGATATAGATATTAAGGTTTTGCTTTACATTTCATGTGCTTCTTATTTATATAATACATATAACATATAATTATTTATAGCAATGCATTGGAAGCAAATCACGTTACATAATAAACTAGCCTTTCATAGTAAACTAACCATACACTATATACATTGTCATAGAAATATGTTGAGCAATGGGAGTATGGCTTTAGTTTCATTCTCCCCATTCTTCATACAAAGTCACAATAGCATCATGCAGATTAATGTGAGCCTAACAAATCTTCCTTGGATTTTAAAGCCATAGTCATTATTTCATAAAGCATGCAACATTATGCACCCTTCTCACTTCTGATCACTCCCTCCCATTCATATTTCTAAAGGGACAAACGTCCCTGTTACTAGTACCCCATTCCCTCCCGTCAGAGCCTAATGGCTACATTGTAATACTCTGTTGATACAGAGCAACGTGAGGACCCTCTGCTGCCCGGTGCACATTGGGACATTGTCCTGGCAGCGGGACACCTCTACCATTCGGAGCGGAACTGCTACCAGGACAATGATTGTGCTGAACAGGAATTTCTCAGCACACATTGTCCTGCCAGTGGGACACTTGCCGTTGGGCACCCTCTTTGAAGAGCCGAACGAGAAAGGTGTCCCAATGACAAATGTCCCCGTCTGGCTCTTAAAAGAGCTACGGGGGGGGGGGGCAGCTTGACCACCCCTTTTCGACTCTCCCGCTCGCTACTCCACTGCTTGGAGCCATTTGAACACAGGAAAACATACCTTAATTTTAATCAGTCAGAATCTTGTAGGAACAATCTATCAGCACGTAGACATATAAAGTGCTGCGCAGAACCCAAGTTTGGAGATGCATTTAAAAATCTATACCAACTATACTTGGTCACCCACTGCACTGCATTAACCAATGGTTTTTGCCTTTGAATAAAATTCAGGTGTCAGGGAGTGCTAAAGTCTGGTCTGCTCAATGGACGTTGCACCACTGTTTCCATGTGTTATTGTAAATGTACATATAAATGTTGTGTGCACACAGGGTATGTCAGTGGAGGTGCTGGGTGCATTTGGGTCTGAGTGAGAGTGTGTGCAAGAATATGTGTGTTGACTTTTGTGTCTGAATGAATAATAATAATGCATTGTTTGTATATTCTAGTGGAATTAAGTTTTTGAATGTTATGTTGTGTCACTGGGTGATGGCAGTCCGACTGCAGATGTGTGGGGGCTCAATTGAATTTTAAAGATAAGCCACCAATCTTATGAAAGTTATAACAGAGCGTCAGCAATGGACTCTTGTGGTGTAGTAGTTAAGTGTTATCCCTCAGGGATTTAGGTTGTTTGACCGACGTACAAAATCACAACGGAATTAACCGTAGTCATTTTTGCTGCAAATACGTTTTACCTTGGTATAAAAAACCAAACCTATGTCCCCTCAAACCGCCAGTACACCCATAAACCCCTCCCCCACTTACCTTTTCTCCATGCGCTGCCTCTCCTGTAACCTGCAGCATCAGATCCATACCTTTAACGCAGGTCGGATCTGACGGTGCAGTCTCCCTTTTCTTCTTTTTTTTTTTGGGTCCCCTGCCACCAATGCTGAGGAAGCGGGGGACACCCTTGCAACCACCGAAGCCAAAAATACCAAACATGGGCTCAGGGGGCTACCCCTGTAACCACTGCTCTTCATGTTCTGTATCTTCGGCTTCAAACTAATGGGGATGACCGAATTCGGTCAAATCTACCATGCGGCCAAATTTGTTTTAACAATTTGCTCGAAACAATCCCTCAGAACAACCATCCACCCTCCCTTCACCGCACCCCTTTCGTTCAGTTGTCATGTCCCCCCCAACATTTTCAGCAAAGTTACTCCACTGTGACTGGGACAAGTCCCTCATACTACCCCTCTTCTTTGTTAATCCATGTTGCCTTGCCATTTATTATACCTACTCCACTTGTTCCGGGCTGTGTGCTATGTTGAAGAGGTGGGGGTAGAGCTAGGATTCTTGCATGGGTGATGGTGAATGAGGGCATGTAGTGTGGGTGCACGTGGGGACTGAATGCCAAAGAACATTGGTGTTTGGGGAAATCTAGCCGTCATTGCATCTCTCCTCCCACCCAACGCACGGATGGAAGTCTAGTCAAAATGGCAGCAGTGGAGAACCAGCTGCCGCAAGATGGGGGTATCTGACGTGTCTTGTGTGGTGGGCTCTGCTATATGCTGTGTCATCAGCTGGCAGGCTGATCCATCCTTGGCTTCAGTTGGCCAACAACTCTTCTGGGGATGTTGGGATGGGCCTGTGTCCCTGACCTTTGCTGTCAGTGTGCCTCTGCTGCTGTGTAAACCGCTTCCTCTCAATAATTGTAACAACTCTCTGCAATCCGCAGCAGCAACGAGTCTTCATTTTTGATGTCATATGTCATCCGGATGGCCAATGATTCCTCCGCTCGCCCTCTTCTGATGAAGTTTACAGTAGAGGTGTTTTGCCTAAGGTGAGAACTGAGTGGGGAGTATCCCCAGCCGGCTCGTCCGTAACGGGTAACAGCCGGGGCTCTGACCCTTCATCCATTATGGATGAGCCAAGCGAGCTCAGCAAAAACACTGGTAGCTCCATAAGCTACAAAAAGCAAATGAGGGAGTGGTCCTGGACTTGCTTTAACTGTCCAAGAGAAATGCGGTATCCCTTCAACAGTTTTCAGTATGCCAGGGTGCATGCTCAATGGGCCGTGCCGTGCTGGGGGTCTTTTGCTCCACAACCTTGCATGGCTCATCGGAGAAGCAAGATGGGGCACGGCAGGGCCGGATGTGTGTAAGGGGGTTCTCTTGCACCTGCAGAGGCCAAGGGGCATTGAGCTGGAGGCCAATGCTTCACTTGTATAAAAAGAAATAAGCGCCAGGACCCAAATATTTTCTAGCATGCCTGTGGCACATCGGTGTGCAACATCGGTGCGGGCAGCTCCTGCCTACTGTTGTCACCACCCAAGTCTGCTGCCCGTAGTGTCAACATAGTTCTGGTTAAAGTTGCAACTCCCACCGGCTCATTGAGGGCAAAGGATGCACTGGCTGTAGAAAATGTGAGATTAACCGATTCCTATCAATAAAACTTAAAATGACTTACTAGTTGTTTCTTGAACTAAGATAAATGTTTAAAGGCTTCTTTAAACACTTCATCGTTAATATTTTGCTCTGATTCTGTAGGTGGCAAGTGGAACGTGTTGTCCATCTGTCTCCACAGAAAAAAGAGCACACATGCTCTGCTCCTGGGATACATTGATGGGCAAATGCAAGCCCAATCATTACTGACCTGATTAGCATGCATGTCAAGCACTGCAGCAAGATCTTCTTGCATGTGTCGGCCCTCTTGACAGGCCCTCCTCTTCAGCAGTGGCCTTTTCCCTGGCCTTGCCACTGTGTTGGTGCTGCTGGCCAGTGAATGTCCCGTTGTTGTCAACCCTCTCTTCTGTAGAAGTGCTCCTCTTAATACAGTAATAATGTTGCACCAATATCATGCAGGCTGAGGCTGACTGAAGCTGTGTGCAGGCACTGCCAGCACAAGTGCCCAGCCTTGTCACCTTACAAATCATTTCATCCATGGAAATGGATAGCTAGCACTGACCAGCCGGCCTGGTTCATCAGGTTCATGAATAATAATGAGCCGGCAGGTATGCACTGTTGAGAGATAGATGAATACATCATCCATAGCGCTTGCCCCTCACTAAGCCCAATACCACACAGGTGAGAAGCGTTGCTCACTAAAACAGCCGTACTGCCCCTTTTCCAAGCAGGTACAGCAAGAAATTAACACATTTTAAGCTAAAAATGGCACAGGTAAAACTAAGCTAACGTTGCAACGTCACATGTGCATGCTTTAGACATGAAGCAAATGTGCACACAACACGAAGAAGGTAAACAGTAGGTCAAATATGCATTCAAACTGAAGAATATTAACATGGCTGTGATGCTGGAAATGCATCGGAGGGACAGGGCCTCCGAATCCTTGTCCTTTATTGCTTTTTATCATGTGTTCTGTCTTGTTTTCAGCGCAGGAGTTCAAGTGGGACTCCTGGTGGTGCGACTCTCCCTGTATTTGGTTTGGTGAACAGAGCCTTGGGATACGCTTATGGCACCCATGGGTGGGAGTATGACCCTGTACTCCTAGTGTATGTTTTTGGGCAACTGTGTGTGGCCCACAGAGCAGGGTATGGCTGGTGGCAGCTCCATGCGGAATTTAACAGCTGCTCTGAGTATTCTCCATTTTGGGGTACCCAGGCCCTGCCACTGGAATCAGTTGATTCCTTATAGGAGACAAGATGGCCCATGTGGCCTCTTGCTTTCTATTGCCTTATTTTCCCAAAGACCTGGTAAGCCCTGACTCTGTCCCTTCCCTCGACTGGCGGTTGGGTGGAAGTCTCATATATGGTGTTGTGGGGAAGTCCAGGCCAGACCGGCTGGAGCCTTCTCAATGACTGTATGTTGTGGGTACACCCGTGGGGTGGGACCTGGGTGAATAGAGTGTGTGACAAATACGCATTTCATATTATGAGTGTCTAGTATCTGGTGGTTGACACAATGACTGAGACAGCCCTGCCCGAAACTGGTATGAATGCAGTGTGTAGTGCCGAATGGCAGAGTGCTTGTCCGAATCCACATTCTGTGTTGTGAATGTTTGGATGGAGAAGAATGTCGTGAATGCGCTGTGCACCTGATTGGCTGCCTGCCTGCCTAAATGCCCTTCTGAGTGATTGGTGGCCTGAGTGTGACCCAGCAGAATGAATAGGAGATTAACTAGTATATCTGGGGGCCTCTCACTGCTAGAATTCGTTCAGAAGCTGAAGTTGAAACTGACATTGAAACTGATGCTTAATCTTGAAGCCCTGCTCGAAGGCTGCTGCTTCCTTTCACATCACTTTGGCTTTTCCTGCTGTGCTGAAATTACCGCAATTACGAAGCAGTGAGTTTTCTGGCACTGTCCTTCATTCAATTTATCTTAGGTCCCATCTCCCATTTACAACCTCGGATGAAGAGTCGGTTTAGACTCGAAACACGTGTCAGGCTACTTTGCAAATAAATCCATCGGACTTATAACCACATCTATCTTCAATTACTTGCAACACATGCCTATATTGCACTCTTGGGCGCAGTGTGACTGAGAATTGCCCGTGCTCTAATTGTTTCCACAACAGTGGGTTGTACTTGGCAGTACTCCCACACCTCTCAGGCACCTGCAGCCTATGTGCACTCTTAATATTTATTCATACAAGCGCTGTGGTTTTGTGACTTTTTCTGCCAAACCTGTGTTTTTCTGCTCGAAGAGAAGAATTGCTGTTGCTCTACTTCCTCAATCTGAAAGCTGTCGTGTCTCCAAGAACTGATCCAAGAGAGAACCTGGTTAGAAGACTAAGAGGGACCATTGTGCACTGCTAAGCTTTGCCGAAGCTCCCTGGAAGTCAGACCCTCAAAAGGCTGCCGACCGGAGACGTGGACTGCCGAGGAGAACGAAGAGAAGCACCGGACATTCCGTCCACCGTCATCGACCAGGGTTCACAGGTTTGCTATAACCGCTGGAGGCCCGTCGAAGCCATGTTGCCCAGAAAAAGGGACCGCTTAACGCTGTGCCGTAGACGACCGGAGCCGCAACGCTCCACCTGATTAAGACACTTTGAATCCAAGGAATCTCCCGCCTGCACCATTGACCGATTTGTCCCGCCGGAGAAAGTCGAGGCCGCCGACGCGCCAATGAGAATCTGCCGGTGGGTTTCTCGCCACCTGAAGACCGCAGAGACGCCAACCACCCGATGCCCTTGCTGGGCCAAAGTTCTTCATTAACTCTTTGCAGCAACAAACTATCGTCGCCAAGGTGCACCGCATGCCTTTTCTTCGCAGGATGTCCACGACCGATCATCGGCGAGCACCGGCAGGACCGAAGCTGTTGCCTCGCCGCCGTTGTTCACCCTCTTCTTCGTGGGATCTTGACGATCCGTGGCTCCTGCCTTAAAGGGAGCCGCTCAAGAAGGATCCATCGACGACCCGATGTTGAACTCTGCTATTCCAGGTACATTGGGGTGGTAGAACTATTTAGAAGGGAATAAGACTCATATTGAACAATATATGGACTGGGCTAGTAGAATATCTTTATTTATAGGTTGCCCAGGTGGAGGGATCCTCATACAGAACTGTGCCTAGCGGTAGGCACCCAGTATTGTGCCTATTGTTTTAACCAACCTGCTTTCCTCCTATGTCTATTGTTGCTTCACTTTATTTACTGATTTGTGTGACGTTTTAACTGAGTACAGATAATGCATTTTAATGGAATCTAAGAAGTAATTGTGGTACCAAATTCAGACTGTACATATTTTTCATTTTCGATTGACTTGAGCACAAAGTATGTTATTGTAATTGTGTACATAACTTGACCTTATTTACATAAAGAACTGTGTTATCACCAACATAGTGTGTGGACATTCCTTTGTGGGTGCTTGGGGACTACACCGTACTTAAGAACCAGCCCACATCACCTCCCGAGAGCTAAGCCTTGATTGCTCGTCCATTGCTACCAAGAAAAAAGAATCTTGGCTGGGGTCCTCTGTGCCTTTCCTCTGCCATATAGAGAGCAGTAGTGCAGAAACCCCCCTCCAGTCTTTACACTGGTGGCAGCGGTGGGATGCTAATGGTTTTAGGAATCAGTGTGTAACCTTGCCACTTACAAAATATCCACACTTTTTGTATTCGAGGTTTTTAGTTGTTCTAGATAACTACATTACAAGCAATGGAATATATTGCCAATGGTAAATTGACTATGATGAGCTTAGAAGCTCTTCAGAGTGCTTGTGAAGCCAGGGAGTTAGACTTTGAGGATAAGTCTAGGGCTGAGCTGATAGCTGCCCAGGTGTACTACCAAACTGACTGTGAAGCTCTTAATGAAGGGGGGGATACAACCATTGAGGCCCCAGCCCCTGGGGTTGTTACTGAATCTGTTTATGGGAGTGCCACCACTCCTGCTGCCTCTATTCCAAACCCCAGCAATGTTTCGTCAGGGAATTCCTTGGAACTTGAATTATTGAGGATGAAATTGGCTTTTGAATATAAAAAGGTGGAAACAGTAGCTGAACTTAAGAAGGAGGAGTTGGCACAGCAAGCGATACTCAAGAATAGGGATCTTGAACTCAAAGACAAGGACACTGAATGTCAGAAAATCCAGCTAGAGAAAGCTAGAGTGGAGACTTCAGCTAAACCAATTGAGAGTGTCAGGTCCCCAGCCACCAAGTTTATGAAAGATTTGGTTGGTGTGTATGTGGAGGGTTTCGATATCCTGCAATGGTTTGAAGCATTTGAAATGGCTTGTGGAATGCATAATGTTGATAAAAGAGACTTGGACAAGTGTTTGTTAAGCAGAGTGCCTCAAACTGGATATGACTGTATTCTGAAACTGAATGTGGAAGAAAGGAGTCAGTATGAGTGTAAGTAATCTGCTTTGATTGCCAAGTTTGGCAAGACACCTACCCAATACCTTAAAAGGTTCAGGGAATTTAAGAAAAGAGAGAATGTGTCTTGGGTTGACTGGGTGAGTGCTGCACATATGAACATGATGGGGTGGATTGATGGTTACAAAGTGAAAATGTTCATTGAATTGTCTCACCTGTTGTTTTTTGAGCATTTTTCTGAAGCCTGTTCACCAGAGCTGTGTCAGTATGTTGCTGACCAGAACATTTTGGATCCCTTTAAGCTGGCCAGACTGGCTGACAAGTGGGTCTTTCACTGGGTGTCCCCTAAGGACTCCAGTCGGAAGGACAAGGACAAAGAGAAAGGGACCACTCAGAAGGATGAGGAGCCCCAAATGCAGTCACAGTCGACTAAACCAAAACCTTCCTCCCCGAAGACCCAAAAATCTAGTGGGGATAAGTCCTATGTGGGTGGGAGTAAGAGTAGTGGTCCGTCTGCTGCAAAGCAAGGTCCCAGTGGTTCCAGTACTGTACCCCGCATTCCTGGCACTTGTTGGGACTGTGGGGCTCTGGACTACAAGAGGAGTGACCCCAAGTGTAAAGGTAAGGCACTTGGAGTCCAGGCTGTCAGCCCGACCTACCCTTACCCCATATCTGAGGTGGAGGCCACTGTCCTCCCCTCCTCTGCACGAATCACCTTCGGTGCTCCTGCAGAGATTTCCTTAGTGTCCCTTAGGGCCTGGGCCCAGTACGCAGAAGTACTGGCTACAATCCCACAGAACACCCATAGGTTTTTGAGAAGTGTCCTCTTGAATGGCCAGCCTTCTACTGGCTTGAGAGACACTTGGGCAAGTATGACAGTGGTGGACAGGACCCTGCTCATGCCAGAGGACTATGTAGGTACTCCTCTGAGAACTACCAGGTTAGCTGGTGGACCTCTCAAATTATCACCTGGAGCCTTAGTCACAATCATGATTGGAGACAAGACAGCAAGTCTTCCTGTACTGGTTCAGGACAATGTGCCTGCTAACATTGTGTTAGGCAATGGTCTAGTAGACTTGGGGTTGATCTCTGATGGTCTCCCCCTGTCTGCTGCGGCAGTCACTAGGTCACAGGACCACAGGGTCTGACTGTGAGTCAGGTACCCAAGCCAAAGGTGAGGCCTAAGGCAAGAAAACAGAAAGGTAAGAAGGCCACCTCTGTGGAGGGAGCTCCTTCTCCTCCTGCTGCTCCTGCAGCCCCCATTGGGAGTCATGCTCCAGATGGGCTCGCTCCAGTGGCAAACCCAAACTCATCTCCTGGGGGAGAAGAGGCAAAAGACCCTCCTGTGGGAGAGGTGCTCAACCCAGAGGATCACCCCGACCTTCAATGCCTGTTGGCTGAAGGGGGGCCCTCTAGGGGAGTCTTCTGTAAGGGACAGAGAGAGTGCCACTCTCTCGAGCATCTGAGGAAACAGGCCCTGTCCCAGGCACAAGGTGAAGTGCCTGAGTCATTCCGGATCTATTGGGAGGGTAAGCTCCTTGTTAGTGAGCCCACTAAGCCTGAACCTAGTGCTTTCAAGAGGATGGTGGTACCCCAGGTTTACAGGCCCTTCCTGTTGCAGTTGGCGCATGATGTGCCCTTGGCTGGTCATCTTGGTACCAAGAAGACTAGGAAGAGGCTCTCTGCACATTTCTACTGGCCCCGGATGGGAGCGGAAGTAGAATCCCACTGCAAGACCTGCCCAACTTGTCAGTTATCTGGCAAGACTGGAGGCAGTGTCATTGCCCCACTGCAGCCGTTGCCAGTGGTTGGCACACCATTTGAGAGGGTTGGCATCGACATTGTCGGTCCCCTTGACCCTCCCACTTCAGGTGGACATCGGTTCATCCTGGTCTTGGTAGATCATGCCACCAGGTACCCTGAGGCTATACCCCTTCAGACGGTTACTGCCAAGGTGTTTGCCAGGGCTCTCCTGGGCATTTTTTCCCGTGTTGGATTCCCTAAAGAGGTTGTCTCTGACAGAGGGTCCAACTTCATGTCGAGTTACATGAAAGCGATGTGGAAAGAGTGTGGGGTAACCTACAAGTTCTCCACCTCTTACCATCCCCAGACCAATGGTCTGGTTGAGAGATTTAACCAAACCCTCAAGGGCATGCTAGGTGCTTTGGAAGAGCCCCTAAAAAGGAAATTGGATCTCCTCCTGCCATGCCTGGTGTTCGCTTACAGAGAGGTACCTCAAGAGGGTGTTGGTTTCAGCCCTTTTGAGTTGCTCTTTGGACGTCCCGTGAAGGGGCCCCTTGCCTTGATCAGAGAAGGTTTGGAAGCCACCCCTCCAGGTCCTGCCAAGCAAGTGGGGGACTATGTGTTAGGCCTCGGCAAAGGATGATACAGATGATGGGTCAGGCGACAGCAAATCTCAAGGCAAGCCAGGAATTGAACAAATACTGGCATGACCTTAAAGCCTTGCAAGCGGATTGGACTCCAGGCCAAGAGATACTTGTGATGGACACAGGCAAACCTGCTCTCCTACTCTAGATCTCTCTGCAGCATTTGACCTAGTGGACCATGGCATCCTCACCTCTCACCTATTCAATGCAGCACACTTCTCTCACAAGGCAACCATGTGGATTACCTCTTTCTTAGAAGGTAGGGCCATGAAAGTGTACTCAGACCAGGCCAACGCTCCCCCTACCACCATCAGCTGTGGAGTCCCAAAAGGGTCATGCATCGCACCGACCCTCTATAACCTCTTCACCAAACCCCTCTTTGATTTACTAGACACTCTCGGCATAGCTTACACAAACTATGCCGACGACACGCAAGTTCTCCTCCCCCTCACCGGAGACTATGACCAAGATACAGAAGCTCTCCTTAAGATTTATACCACTATCCAAACCTGGATGGCTATTAATGGTCTTTGTTTAAACGGTGATAAAACCGAGATCATCATCCTAGCCCCCGGCAAAACTCTAACCAAACTCAGCCCCGAATATTCACACATGACCATTGACAATACCAACATACCTGTCTCCACATCGTGAAGGCCTTAGGAGTCTACCTAGACGCCACACTCTCTATGACAAGACAAGTCAGCGCCATCTCCTCTGCATCCTACCTAACCACGCCCAAACGCCTCTCCATCGCCAGAGCTACTATAGGAGCCAGACTGGACTACTGCAACATCCTTCTAGCTGGCACATCAACCAAAAACTTAAACAGGCTCCAAATAGTGCAAAATAATGCTCTCCGCGCTGCACTGCAAATCCCCAAATTTGACCATGTATCACAGGCCAGAAGAAACATACACTGGCTCCCAGTCAAGGAAAGAATCAGTTTTAAAATACTCACCCTCACACACAAATGCATCAATCACACAGCACCTCCCTACTTATCAGAAACCACAACCAAGTATTCTTCCCTCCGTCCTAAAAGAAGCCACCATGCTAACCAACTCCAAGTTCCCACTATAAGAAGAGCCAAAGCCGGCGGCATTGGCTTCCCTCACATAGCACCTAAGCTTTGGAACACTCTCCCCAACTCACTCAGAGCAGAACCCTCTCTGTACTCCTTTCGCAAATCTCTTAAAACCACACTGTTCACATAACCCTTACCCTTCCCTCACCACCCCTGACCCTCATCTGTACCGTAACGATATGTGTCTGTAATGCCAGTATATGTAACCAAATATGCTCCTGTAATGCAAATGGCCTTGTAACCATTATGCCTTCCTCTGCAACCAGCTTGATGTCTTTATCTGTAAGAGTGCCACGATGCCCCCGGGCTATTGTGCGCTTTAAAAATACGAATAAATAAATAAATAAATAAATGATGGAGCCTACCAAGCCTAGAGCTTTGGCAGACAAGTGGACTGGACCCTTCAGGATCATCGCCAAGATGGGCGAAGTCAATTATCTGGTTGACATGGTAGTCCCTGGGGTAGCCCCTCAGGTAGTCCATGTTTACAGGCTCAAGCCTTTCCGTAGGTGAGCAGAAGTCTCATGCCTCTTGCTGGCTTCAGGGCAGGAAGAGGATCAGAGTGAGCCCCTTCCTGATTTGCTGCATAGCAACCCTCAGGATGGCTCAGTGGAGGGAGTGCATCTCTCTCCACATCTGACACTGGAGCAGCAGAGGGCCTACAGGGCTTTGCTCCGGCAGTATGCCCCTCTGTTCTCGCTGACACCAGGCCTCACTCCATGGTGCAGGAACGAAATTGACACTGGTGACAGTGTACCTGTCAAAAACAGATGCTACAGGATGTCAGACACTGTAAAGAACCACATCCTGGCTGAGGTGGCCAAGATGTTGGATCTGGGTGTTATTGAACCCTCAACCTGTTCCTGGTCCAGTCCAGTGGTCCTTGTCCCCAAGGCAAGTTCCCAGGCAGGTATCAAGGATTGGAGGTTCTGTGTGGACTACCGAGGAGTCAATGCCGTCACCAAAATTGACGCGCACCCATTGCCCAGGGCTGATGAGCTCGTGGACACCATAGGTGCTACCAAATTTGTGTGCACCTTTGACCTTACCTCTGGCTATTGGCAAATAGCTCTGACAGACCATGCCAAGAAAAAGACGGCGTTCTCAACACCTGAGGGACTCTACCAGTTTAGAGTCATGCCTTTTGGGTTGAAGAATGCCCCTGCCACCTTCCAGAGATTGGTCAATCATGCGCTCAGTGGGCTGGAGGCCTTTTGTGTAGCCTACTTAGACGACATTGCAGTCGGCAGTTCCGCCTGAGAAGAGCATTTGACACATCTGGATAAGGTGTTTCAGGCCTTAAAAAGAGCTAACCTCACTATAAAGGCCACCAAGTGCCAGATAGCTCATGGGAAAGTCACTTATCTTGGTCATGAGATAGGAGGTGGTCAAACCCAACCTCTCCCCAGTAAGGTTCAGTATGTACATGACTGGGAGACTCCCACTACTCAAACCCAGGTGAGAGTTTTTTTGGGCCTCACTGGGTATTACCGCAACTTCATGGCAGACTATGGAACCATAGCTGCACCTCTGACAGCTCTGACTTCACCCAAACAACCAAGGAAAGTTACTTGGACTGAAGACTGCCAGAGGGCCTTTGATGGCTTGAAAGAAAGTATGTGTAGGGCACCTGTGTAATGTGCGCCTGACTACAGCAAACCCTTTATTGTTCATAGTGATGCCTGCGACACCGGAATTGGATCTGTCTTGTCCCAGTTAGATGACAAAGGGAGGGAACATCCTATCATATTCATGAGTAGGCAACTCAAAGGTAGAGAACGTAGGTGGGCTACTATTGAAAAGAAATGTTTCAGTATAGTTTGGAGCCTCAGGCGTTTTAGGCCCTACCTTATGGGGGCTACCTTCAAAGTCCGAACAGACCATAAGCCTTTAAAATGGCTTATGCAGATGAAGGGTGAAAATCTGAAACTGCTCAGGTGGTCCATTAGCCTGCAAGGGCTAGACTTCACCATAGAGCATAGACCAGGGAAGAGTCATGATAATGCAGATGGCCTTTCCAGAAGGTATGTTGACCGTCTGGATGAGAGAATCAATATCGTGGGAGATTAGACGCCCTAACCTCAGTCTGGGGGGGCGACTGTGATGCTGGAAATGCATCGGAGTGACAGGGCCTCCGAATCCTTGTCCTTTATTGCTTTTTATCATGTGTTCTGTCTTATTTTCCACGCAGGATTTTAAGAGGGACTCCTGGCGGTGTGACTCTTCCTGTATTTGGTTTGGTGAACAGAACCTTGGGATACCCTTACGGCACCCATGGGTGGGAGTACGACCCTGTACTCCTAGTGTATGTTTTTGGGCACCTGTGTGTGGCCCACAGAGCAGGGTATGGGCTGGTGGCAGCCCCATGCTGAATTTGACAGGTGCTCTGAGTATCCTCTATTTTGGGGTACCCAGGCCCTGTCACTGGAATCAGTTGATTCCTTATAGGAGACAAGATGGCCCCTGTGGCCTCTTGCTTTCTATTGCCTTATTTTCCCAAAGACCTGGTAAGCCCTGACTCTGTCCCTTCCCCTGACTGGCGGTTGGGTGGAAGTTCCATATATGATGTTGTGGGGAAGTCCAGGCCAGACCGGCTGGAGCCTTCCCAATGACTGTATTTTGTGGGTACGCCCATGGGGTGGGACCTGGGTGAATGGAGTGTGTGACTAATATGCATTTCTTGTTATGGGTGTCCAGTATCTGGTGTTTGACACAATGACTGAGACAGCCCTGCCCAAAACTGGCAGAGTGCTTGTCCGAATCCACATTCTGTGTTGTGAGTGTCTGGATGGAGAAGAATGGCCTGAATGCACTGTGCGCCTGATTGGCTGCCTGCCTGCCTGAATGGCCTTCTGAGTGATTGGTTGCCTGAGTGTGACCCAGCAGAATGAATGGGAGATCGACTAGTATATCTGGGGGCCTCTCACTGCTAGAATTCGTTCAGAAGCTGAAGTTGAAACTGACATTGAAACTGATGCTTAATCTTGAAGCCCTGCTGGAATTGCTGTTGCTCTACTTTGTCGATCTGAAAGCTGTTGTGTCTCCAAGAACTGATCCAAGAGAGGACCTGGTTAGGAGACCTCTTCCCGAGCTAAGAGGGACCATTGTGCACTGCTAACCTTCGCCGAAGCTCTCTGGAAGTCAGACTCTCGAAAGGCTGCTGACCGGAGACGGGGACCGCCGAGGAGAACGAAGAGAAGCACCGGACATTCCATCCACCGTCGTTGACCAGGGTTCACAGGTTTGCTATAACTGCTGAAGGCCCATCGAAGCTGTGTTGCCCATAAGCAGGGACCGCTTGACTCCGGGCCGGCAACGTCCGAAGCCGCAACGCTCCACCTGATTAAGACACTTTGAATCCAAGGAATCTCTCGCCTGCACCGTCGACCGCTTTGTCCCGCCGGAGAAAGTCGAGGCTGCTTACAGGCTGAGGAGAATCCGCCGGTGGGTTTCCCGCCACCTGAGGACCGCAGAGACGCCGACCACCCCACGCCCTTGCTGGGCCAAAGTTCTTCATTGACCCTTTGCGGCAACTAACTATCGTCGCAGAGGTGCACCGCACGCCTCTTCTTCGCAGGACGTCCACGGCCCATCATCGACGAGCACTGCCAGGACCAAAGCTGCTGCCTCGCCACCGTTGTTCACCCTCTTCTTCATGGGATCTCAGCGATCCGTGGCTCCTGCCTTAAAGGGAGCCGCTCAAGAAGGATCTGTCGACGACCCGATGTCAAACTCTGCTATTCCAGGTACATTGTACTGGGCTAGGAGTATATCTTTATTTACAGGTTGCCCAGGTGGGGGGATCCTCATACAGAACTGTGCCTAGCGGCAGGGGCCCAGTATTCTACCTATTGTTTTAACCAACCTGCTTTCCTCCTATGTCTATTGTTGGTTCACTTTATTTACTGGTTTGGGTGACATTGAGTACAGATAATGAATTTTAAGGGAATCTAAGAAGTAATTGTGATACCACATTGAGACTGTATATATTTATCATTTTAGATTGACTTGAGCACAAAGTGTGTTACTGTAATTGTGTACATAACTTGACCTTATTTATATAAAGAACTGTGTTATCACTAACATAGTGTGTGGACATTCCTGTGTGGGTGCTTGGGCACTACACTGTACTTAAGAACCAGCCTGCATCACCTCCCGAGAGTTAAGCCTTGATTGCTCGTCCATTGCTACCAACAATAGAGAATCTTGGCTGGGGTCCTCTGTGCCTCTCCTCTGCCATATAGAGAGCAGGAGTACAGAAACCCCCCTCCAGTCTTTACAATGGCATTCATAAGACGTGAAGCACACTAACACAAGCAATATATAAGCTGAAAGCAACATGAACGACAAACGTATATAGCTCACTAACATAAAAGAACAACATCAATGGGCAGCCATCTTTTCCAAAATGGAAGACGCAGCACACTTCTAAGTAAATTGAAAGCCTCAAGGATTCACAAGAAATCAAGATGCTGAATTTACAGAACTACAGATCCATGCAGAGCTCAGACAGCAGCTACGCAGACCAAGCCAAGCTTACTGAGACATT
The DNA here is from genome assembly GCF_040938575.1 of Ambystoma mexicanum. Taxonomy (NCBI): domain Eukaryota; kingdom Metazoa; phylum Chordata; class Amphibia; order Caudata; family Ambystomatidae; genus Ambystoma; species Ambystoma mexicanum. The sequence continues at coordinate 1,146,048,375 of NC_090923.1, read as the reverse complement.
AAGGAGGTTCTGAACAGAGTGAGCATGAGATAACAATTCCCAAGATGCAAGCCATATATTCTTAGATTAATTAGAAGAACAACCAGCCTTTGTAGGCCAGGTGCAGGATAATTATATGCCCAGAGACTCCATGGGGAATAGATCAAGAGTGTCCCCAGTGGTAGAGAAAACCATAACACTCGCACTATAATAAACTAAAATCCCAATAAATGCAGGGTGGAATAATTCCAAATATGGTCTCATCACATGTGACCCATAATTGAGGAACACTGTCTATTCATTAGCAATAAACATTGATAAAACAGCTGCCTCACTCCTCATGCATATTCCTACATACAAGGGCTGTACAAGGCCAACTACAGAGGGATCACCCTGACTTATGGCCAAGGAATACGGGATGGTATCTTCTTTAATTGAAAGGAAATCAGTCCATGGACCCCTCTCCTTCTACTCTGTCTGGCTCATGTCTTGGCGACCCGTCAGTTTTGGTCGTAGAATGCCAACCAATCAAAACCTCCAATATTAAGTCGCCCAATACATATTACACTAACCAATAATATATTGTAGAAGTGATGTCTTTTAACTGTTATCAATTTAGAGGTGGTCACAGGAGGAGCCATCAGATTGTTGTTACCCAATCAGAGGTTTAACCCATATAGGATGTGTATGTAGTTGTCCCTATTAACCAATCCCAACACCACACTCACTATACTGTGTGGCATAGTGAGCGGGGTGTGCGGGGGACACCCCCGCAGAACACTGGCAAAAAAGAAAAAAGAAAAAATAAGAAGAAAAAAAGGGAGGCTGCAGGAGTGTCCCCAGCAACACCCCGCTCACTATACTTTACAGTATACTTTACAGTATAGTGAGCGGGGGATTGCGGGGGAAACCCCTGCAGCCCCCGTAGCATGTAAGTGTGTTCGCATGAGAAAGGTGCAAACTTTTGGTAGTTCGCACCTTTCTCATGCGAACATTCCGGCCGCGACAAAATCAGCCCCGGTCGGATCACTTAGAATCGTTCTGAATAATCACAAGGCATAGTAGGTTCGTCCTTCCTCCTTTTCCCTCCACTGCTTTTATTAATTTTTTTGTTTTGTAATATATTTCAATCCCTGCCCTCACCCTGTGCTTTAAAACGGTATTTTACTTGCTGTCTAAGCGTCTACCAAGCAAACAATAAATAAATACATTTTCCCACACAACGACATTAGGCGTGTGGCGCTTCACAAATAATAAAAAATATAATAATAATAATTGACTACCCATGGCCATGCTAATCCCTATGGCCATTCCCACCCACTTCCTGGCCCTCCCTGCCCAAATCACATCCTGCTGAGATCTCTTTAAGCTGGGTTTATCAAGCTGTACCATCAAATGTTGTGCGCCACGTGCATGCCACTGCTTTTTCAAAGCAGTCTTCTAAGAGCTATTGACTTAATTGGAGCTATAAACACGCAACTGGTGTAATACAAATATCTTACCCAGACCTGCCTTCAGCCACTCAATTTATAAACACTATGCATGTCCTTCACTGAAGTCATGGTAAAAACAAGCATGGCAAAGCCAAACGTTTTGGCTTGTGCATGTGTATTAGGCATTTACCAGGCACTGGTATTATAGGCATTGGTACTTGCACCATTTTGCAGCTTCTGCCATCGATGGCCAGTAACGTCTCTCCGGCAGTGCCTGGCAAATGCCTTTTGCATGCCTACACAAAAGCCAAAACTGTTGGCATTGCCAGTGCTTGTTTTTTAGTGGCAGCACTCTGGTGAAATCTCCACGGCAAACCGTCCCTGGAACTGCATTCTGCTGGTTGGACCAAGATTTTCGGGCCCAAATAGACTTACATTTCTGTTCACCTCAGAGTGTATTGCTTTGCTTGTTTTTTCTATTTCCTCTGCTTTAATGCCTGCTTCTAAACATTGCATTCTCTTGTGTGCCCTCCCAGCGCCAAGATGACCAGATTGGACAAATGTGGCACTCTTTACAAAATAAGCAAGAAGAGCAAAACCTATCACTGATGCAAGTCTGCCGATGGAAAGACACCTAGATGTAACTGCAGCAATTCAAATCGATGTGACCACACCCACCATTGCTTCAAATGCAGAGCCTCCTGGAGTCCCCCTGGCCAGCATATGTAGAACATTGTGAAAGGTTGCAGTCCATACTCTTGCTGTGCAAAGTAAAAAGTACAGCCTGGCGAAGGACCACCTTAGAGTCATACTGCCACTAATTCTCTCCAGTATGTGGCATAGGGTGCTCGCTACTAACCCATCTCCCAAACACCAAGCATGCTCCATTTAAAACCAGCCAACAAACAGCAACGCAAATGATATCAAACAGGGCCGGCCTTAGGGCAGGGTGGGGGGGTCGAGCGCCTGGAGCGTCATTAACGACACCCCCCGCCATGCGAGCGCAGGGGAGTCTTTCAAGGGCTCCCCCGAGTTGGTAAAGTGGGAGAAGGTGCAGTAGGCACCCTATTGCTATTAAATGCGCCCCAGTGGCGGTCGGCACATTTAATAACAATAGGGTGCTGATGCAAAAGCATCAGCACCCTATTGACATGAATACCTCCCCGCTCCGATGCAGGAGCGAGGCGGGTTTCATTAGGATAATGCATGAGCGCCCTGTTCCAGTGATTAAGTCCCTGCTCAGCTGCCAGGAGTGCGGGGAGTTAAGAAATAAATTGTCACATTGCACACGATGAAGATTGCACCAATCTGCTACGCTGCTGAGGCTTGGGCATTTGGGTCAATGGAAGACATTTCCAAAATAGAGACAACGACCCTTAAGCGGCTACTTCGACTACCACTCTATGTGCCACCAGAAATGCTCTATCTGGAATTTGGCCTACCTCTATAGGCAAACGCATCATGCTTGATTTTCTACTGGAACCTTGCCCATGGTGCAAGTAATACTCTCATGGGCCTATTGAATGAGGTGTTTTCCACAAAACTTGCCTATATGTGTACTTAAACATCTATCTTCTGGTTTAGGAAACTCAACATGGATCCAATGGCAATGAATCTTGGCCAATACAAGCGAACCATGAGGTCACTGTTAGATATTCATAGCTACAATCAGATGATAGTTGACTTAGCCCCAAAAACAACTGCAGAGTGTTTTTTCCCATACATACTGGAAAGACAACTGACCCCAAAGTACATTCAGAATTTTATTGGAAACCATCTAGTGTGGGACTATTTACGCATCAAGTTTAATGTTGTCAATACATTCAAAATAACTGGGCGCTGGCATAAGATGGAAAGGCACATAGACTCGGCAGAGGTGTAATGGCAGCTCTCCGACGGCAGCTATCATAGCTGCTGGCCTTCAGTCGGCAGAAAACCCAAATGAACTTTGGGACTTATTCATGCCAGGGAACCACGAAGGAAGTATAGTTTATTTCTCAAGGCCATGGAATGAAATCTATGACATAATAGTCATTATAGAAGCATGATTCTATAGTGCAACGTGGTGTGTATCTTTTTAGTGAGCGCACCTAACTTTTCTACTGAGATGTGATGACTGATGATATGTATTAAAACGTTATTAATGTAACTATATAATAGTAACTATATAATAACTATATAATAGAGAAAAAAAAAGAAAAAAAAATAAATTGACCAGGGGCATGCAAGAAGGAGAGCCGCCAATTTTTTCTTAAACCGCCCGGAGCGTTGCCACCACTGAAGCTGGCACTAATATCAAGCACGGGTCATTATGGCTACACAATAGGTGTACTAAACATACAGCAGCCAGCACAGGCCCACTACATCTGAAAATTAGCTTGCATAACCTACAGGGCAATGTACACAATACACGAATGGCTTGATTTAGAGTGTTGGCTGAAGAAGGGCTTGCACCACACCGCTACGCAACTCCTCGTTTGGGAAGCGCTTCCCCCCAAACACATTCCCTGAACTACCAGTCGGGCCACCCGGCTGGTATCCCCTCTTGCCAGACACTGAACACCCAAAAGGATTTATCTTGGAGCGAGCATCACTATGGGCTCCCTGGGCCGGGCAAGGGAAGTGAGATGAATTGCCCGCTCCATCAGCAAAATTCAAAATCAAGCGCAGTTACCGACACTCGATGTAGATGGGAGGTAATTGGTCGGCAGAGAGGTGGGGCGGAGCTTCTCTCAGCTGAGCTAAAAGAGGTTTCTCCTCCTACTTGGCCAGAAGCCTCAGACTTGATGAAATGAGGCAGTAGATCTAAAACAAGACCTATGTTACCTCGCAGACAGCATTCAATTGCAGGTGGTGTGAGTGATATACGCAGCAGAAATTGCCTGTGCCTTGTGATGGGGTGGTCACACAGGCTGGGTGCCGCCACCTGCAGGCTGATGCTGGGCCCGGAAGTGTTAGATAGGGCACTCCCCGGAACACCCCCACCATGTTTGAGGGCTGTCACAGTGAGTGCATCCATGATGTGTCGGTCTCTTTAAGGGATACCCCTAGAAGTAATATGAAGAGCAGGCCTGAAGACCACAGCGTTTTGTAGTATATTTGCCGATCAACAGGAGGGACACCGGAGTGGCTTTGAATTTGCTAGAAGACTCGAAGTGCCTGCTTCGGCGGTGGGGAGCAGTAAACAGAAGATGCAGTACCAACAGCACGGTGGAACGCTGTGTGAGGGCAGTCGTGCAGGCCAATCGCGAATGGCTGTTTCAGAATGCCAGACCCGCTCTTTTATAGCTTGCACCTCATGTCTCACAGCATTCCTGCACAACTGCGTCATTCCCAGTTGCATTAAAATAAAAAATGTAAGACCAATCAGAAGCCCACACAACCATTATGTTCCACTGGTGAACTCCCTCGTGATTAGTGTGACCCGGAAGAGAGGGGGTGTGGGAGCTCTACATGAGCCACCAATCCTACAGCTTCAGTGTGGATAGCAAGAGGTAGTGAGAGAAGCACAGGAAATGTGTGAGGGGGCGGCTGCGGGTGACATACGGGAGGAGTTGGAAGAACTGTGCAGGAAGGAGAGTTGGAGGCATGAAGAAGGAGGTGAAGAGAGTACCAGGTGCCAGGATGGAGGGAACAAAAAGGAAAGAGTAGGGTGGAGTTTGGAGAAGGAGGATGAGAGGAGTTACCAAGGAGGAGGCAAAGAGACCATTAGAAAGCTGGTGAACAGGAGTTGTGAAGAGAAGGCTGGTAGAAGTTGCTGATATGGTGATGGAGAGAACGCCACAGAGGATGAGCGTGGCAAGGGTACATAAGAGAAGCTTGTGGGACATCCTACGGTCAAGTCTAAAGAGAAGCAAGAGCAGGTGGTGGAGGGTATGATTGTTATAAAGGCTGAAGAAAGAAGCAAAGAGGTAGAGGAGGAAAGACAGGCAAGAGGAGGGTAGGTGAGAGGAGAAGAAAGAGAGGCTCCCTTAGGAACAAGGACGCTGCTGATTGTCGAGGAGGAAGACGAGCCCTAGGTCTCAGCAGGACAACAAAGACCCTGGGACAGGAAAGACGTGAATTAGAGACAGTGATGAACGCAGGATTGGGCTTTGCATGGAGCAAGCCCAGGGGCTTTGCCACCCCTGGCCAAGGCCTGCTTTGACCCCTTGCAAGGTCCAATGTCATGTCATATGTGGAACGGGGATCCCCGGGAATGGCCTCCGACAACATCAAAGACAGAAGTAGATAACCCGAGCCTGAGCACCCAGGAGATTAGAAATGATAGGCGACACCTAAAACCCCAGGACTGTGTCTGTGAAGGACCTCCCTGGGCGGGGAACCCTGATTGAGACTCGCTAAATCAGGAACTGTCAGAATCCAAGGGGAAGCCATCGTGTTGCTACTGCTGATCCTTGTTTCAGGTTGCCTTTCATTATTGCTTTGGCATTTGGTACAAATGAACCCTATTTGCAGTATATTAATCTGTGTCTGCCTGTTGCTGATCCTGCCCGGCTTCGTGACAGCCTACAAGTCCAAAAATGTAGGAAGCCGCCAACTCTCAATGAGTCGCGCACCTGAAAACTGAAACTCGTTCCAGCAGACCTGAGACTTCCACAGATGAGCTGCTCTCCAGGAAAGAGATCAGAACTTTTCCATTAAATAAACATCTCTCTGGGGAACATAAGCATTCAACGGAAGCCAAAGACCTTTGTATGAACACAGAGCTACTCATGGACTAACAGAAGAACGGCGCTCCAATGGAGATGTGTGGTGGCCCCAGGTCTACTTGGGCTGGTGAAATTGGAGGAGGCTGAGCCATTTAATATGAAGAATCGATGCATCATTTGATGGTAAGGATTAAGAAGATGTACCAGAAGGGATGATGCTTTGCTCACCATTCAGATGCAGCTTTATTAGCAAGTGGATGCCTGCGGCTTGCTCTAATGGGCGTTGGGCTCATGAATAGTAGGGGAATGTGTCAGCATAGGCATTAAAGAGCCCTTTCCAATATACTGTAATTATATAAACAGAGATGCGACTCAGCATTTGTGTCGCTGCGCTCGGAATCGGGCTCGCTGCAGTAACAGCGTCCATAGATTTGCATGTATTTGTGTCTTAATGGGCACACATAGAGAAGCCATGCAGCAATGGAACTAACACTGTGGGGTCACTTTCTGTGCATTATGCGTAAGGCTCAGGCTTAAATGGTATTTACTTTTTCTACATTTCCATCAGTATTTATCCATGATTATTTTGTTTGCCATTTTACCTGTGTCCACATTTATATCTGCTCTGTTGAAAAGAAAACATTTTGCAAACAGTGCTTTTCCGCATGCATTCTAATTGTAAATGTGGCCCTTTGATGATGCCATTCCCTTTAATTACCCCAGGGCCTGGGCTAAGCAACGAAACCGGAAGCTGAAATCCAGGGTTTCATCTCTCCTGGTTGTGTTGTGACCAGGCTGTTGGCTTCTCTAGCTTGCTCCTCAACCTCCCTGCCCCCCTGTGCCCCTTAACCCCCAGCTCTATTCCTTCCCGCCTCACCTCTCTCCCCTGAAGAATAAGAAATATACGTTACCTGCTGCCTCCTCCTTTCATCTCCATCCACCCAATTGAGCAGGCGCTCTTTCGAGAGCTCCCTTTTCTGTTTCCATGTCCCTTTTCCTTTTCTGTTTCCATTACGTACATCTTGATTGTAGCTTTTTTGTTCAGAAAGAAATCCTTTTACACACCGTGCAGTTTACTGTTTCTATAAATAAAGAACCTGAGCACCCTGGACGTTTTGCAGGGAAGCTGGTGTGCTAATAATGGCTACGTAGGTGGGCCGTTAACGGTGGCATCTTCATAACCCCTGCTTTTGTCCATTTCCACCCATAGCCAATTAGCCATCATTAGCTCATTCCTTCGCTGCACCTTGTTTTCTTACAAGAAAATGAATTGGAATGAGACAGTAGTTTCAAATGGCAAACCTGGCCGCAGTTTTATTTCCACAACAAAAGAATCACTGCACACATTTCGTGAAATCCAGTCTGTAAGTGTGGCGCTTGCTCCGTGTCCATAGTAGGCCCTACTCTCCCAACCCTTTGTGCCTGTGCCTATCCTGCCCATGCAGGTGTCTGCGGGTGGGGAGAGCGCTGTTTCTTTTTGGGGAAAGCTGAGCCCCTGTTGTTACCACCAGACGCCCCTGCCGTTAGGCTCCCAAGAGGCGCTGGTCCGAGAAGAGCAAAGACCCTTCTGGCTTCCTTCTGGCTCATCCGGAGTCTGTCTTTTGTGCTTGGTCGCCCAAACACCGCCACACCACTAGGTGGGTTACCGGCCACCGTGGCTCCCCCTTTCCCCTGCTCCTTTTTACAGCTCCAATAATTTAGTACATATATTCCAGTAGAAAAGTTCCATTCCCATTGCTGACAGATGCACCTCATCCCTTAAAAAATACTCGGGGGTTTTTAAGTTGATCAGGCCATGTCTGATGTGTTGGAAGGCTCTGCCCTTGCAGAACTTTGCCATGGCACCATTCAGTTTTTTTCTCGATTTTTCAACTGCTGAGTGGTTCTCGGCCCCCCTCCAATCCATCCTGGGAATCACCTCTGACCACACGATCTCCGTTTCACCCAGTTGTGCTGATATCGCCTGCAATGAGAGCATCATGTACCTTAACAAGACCCCCTCCCTAAGTTGGTCAAGTCGTTCCCACCCAAGTGGATGACCAGCACATCTGGCCTTTGCTGCTTCCCCAGCAATTTTTGCAGCACCCCCTGTAGCTGCAGCCATCTCATCCCTGGCACCCCATGCCACTGAATTCAGAAAACGCCGGCCATCAGCTCCTCCTGCTGCAGTGTCCAGCTCGCTTTGGCCCTTGAAATAAACAAATGCCCCACTACCCAAACGGTGCGCTTCCTCCTTCTTTGCAACGCTGGTAATGAGAGGTAGAGGAGATGGCATGTTAAATCACATTTCTTCCGGTCTGATATACCTTTTGAAACATCCTGAAGACCATCTGCCCAATTTCATGATGTCCTCTGCCCCCAAACCCCCAGCTGCTGCGGAATTGGCAGCCCCTATCCGGAACGAGTGGGTCCTGAACTGACCCTCAGTTAACCCCATTTTCGCCAGCTCCATCACTTTTTTGAACTGGAAGCGGCTCAAGGCGGAGCCATCCCTATGCAGAAGCAATGGAGCCCCTGCCTCTGGCGGCTGCCGTTGCTAGAGAAAGTTGGCCAATGCAGCCACCAGGCACACTAGGCTCATTTGAATGGCCTGAAGTGTCAGTGCCACCCTCTTCCCCTTTTGGTCGGTCTTTGACCTCCGCACATAAATGACCACCTGAGTGCTGTTCACTTGCACCTCCATTAAACGCAAGAAGCTGTTCCCATTGCCCCCCTTTGTTCTCAGGCACCAGCTCGCTGACCCTGAGTGCCCCAAAGAATGCTACTGTGAAGGCCGCAGTAAATAGCACCCTCTCTGCTTCGCAATTCAATACTGTGTTAAGGCATTTAATCAAACCATGCAGTTTTATAATATCGATGGGCCGCCTCTCGTCGGGCTTCAGTACCGCTTGCTTGGCCCAACCTCTCATAGCCAGTGTGATGTAATGCTCCTTGGTGGGGTCCTTTTCACCCCTTAGTTTGGCATAATGTGCTATAGCCGCCAAATGATACATCATCCATGCTCTGGTTTTTCCCGTCCTCCAGCACCAGCCCACAAAGGCCCGCACTGCAGACTCTTCCTGACCCTCTGGTAGCACCTCTCTTTGGAATGTAACAAAAACGCTCCCAACATGCCCTGTACCTCTTTGCTGTGCCTGGTGCCAGTGCCGTGTCTATCAAAGAGCTCAGATCACCCCAATCATTCCCCACCACTGTTCCTTGAATGGAGCCATCACCTTCCTTGCTTCTGGGCAGCTTTCTCTGAACTTCTCCCATTGCAAACAAGACAGAGAATCAGCGGCTGTATTTGTAATACTGGGAATGTGCCATGCCCTGACTTCGATGTTCAAAGCCAGCAGGCATTTGGTGAGTTCCCTGAGCAACTTCAACGCTCTCAAATTGCTTGATGACCCCAGATTAATAATCTGGACCACTGCCAAATTGTCTGACCACAAGGATACTTTTTTGTTCTCAAGGAGTTCCCCCCACAACTTAAATGCTATCACAATTGGGAACAGTTCCAACAGCATGATATCCTTTGTGATTCCTTTCTTGTGCCACCTGGGCGGCCACGCATTGCCGCACCACCTGTCCCCCAGGATTGCCCCAAAAGTGAGAGATCCTGATGAATCAGTGAATAGTTTGAGCCTCTCGCTGCTCGCCCAGTCCTCCCTCCAGATGGAGAGCCCGTTTGACTCTGACAGAAATGTTTCCCACATCCGGAGATCCTCTTTCACTTCAGAACCCAACCTGACGTGTTGAGAGGCATGCTGTAGCCCTACAGTCTTCAGTTCTACACTTCTGGCAAACGCTTTTCCTGAAGGTATCACTCTCCCCGCAAAATTCAGGTTACCTGCCAGTGACTGCAGCTCCCTGAGGGTTGTTTTGCTCTTCCCCTTCAAACCTTGTATCATGCCCTTCAAATGTTGCACCTTATCCTGCGGGAGCCTGCATTCGCCCTTTACTGAATCAATCTCAATCCCCAAGAATGTCAGAGTGGTGGCTGGACCCACTGTTTTCCCAGGAGCCAGCGGGACCCCTAAGTGAGACATCAACCCCTGAAATGCCTCCATGCGTGCCCTGTACTCCTCGGTCCCCTTCTTACCAATGAACAGAAAATCATCAAAATAATGTAACATTCCACCCTCCTTCATTTTTTCTTCTCTCACCGTGAGTTCCAAGAAGGTAGTGAATGCTTCGAAATAAGCGCAGGAAATGGCACAGCCCATAGGCAAACATTTGTCATAAAAATATTCCTTGCCCACCTTGAATCCCAGCAAATGATGGCTGTCCTTGTGAATTGGCAATAGTCTAAAAGCTGACTCGATGTCTGATTTACCCAGAAGGGCACCCCTCCCTGCTGCTTTCACCATTTGAATAGCATCTTGCAAGGTGGCATACTGCACCCTACACAATTCCTCTTGTATGCCGTCATTCACTGATTGGCCCTCTGGGAAGGAGAGGTGGTGGATCAAGCCGAACTGGCCTTCCTCTTTTTTGGGCACAAACCATAGTGGTGATACCACTAAATTGTCCATGGGCGGGGAAGAGAAGGGGCCCGCCACGCTACCTAGCTTGATCTCTTTCTCCACTTTCCGCTCCACCACCTCTGGCCTTTCCAGTGCTGACTGTAAATTGGTTGCCTCTTTAACCCCTTGGTTTGTTGCCCGTGGGATCTTAAAACCCCACCTGAACCCTTGCCACAACAACTTTGCATCAACCTTGTTGTGGTATTTGTTAAGAAAAGGAGTCATGGCAAGGAGGTTAACTGGTGTGGGTAAGTTCCTTTTAATCATAATCATGCTTTTCACAGGTTTCTCAATAATGTCTTTCTTTGTTAATACCTCACTCTCTCTTTGCCTATTCATTAGGTTTACTGCTGCTCTTATGTTTTGCTTCGCCTGAAGTGGAGCTGCGCTCCCTAGAGCTCCCCCCCTTTGGGTGCCTGAATTTACATGCTTTACCATAGGGGCAATCTCCATTTGCAAACCTCCAACAATCTTCTCACTCCCCCTGGTAGGTTGCTGCCCGATACACCCAGGAGGAGGGCCCGCGAAAGGAGCCCCTACCGCAATGCGCATAGCCCCCTCTGCCTCTCCAAACCCGGGACTTCTCCCCTTGCTGATTGTCCTCAGGTTCCCTGGCGGGCATCATCTTATCAATGTACCCCCCGACATCAACTTCATCCCACGACATTGCCGGCCACACTTGCATTTTTAGTCTGAAACCCCGATCATAATCCAGCCAACCTTCACCCCCATATTTCAGGTATAGATCATGAATATATTGTTCATACGATACCATTGCTAAGGCATCCTGCAGATATTTTTCTAGCATCACCGACATGTACATCCTAAACGCTTTGAGCCAGTTGTGAATAGTGTGGTCCACCTTGGCACTTTCCCTATCCCTCTTCTCCTTCTCTTTTTCTGACAATTCCTTCAGACCTCCCCCCAGCAGCACAATCCCCAACAAGTCGAAGATATCCACAAATTCCTTCCTCCACAGCCTCTCCTTGGTGGCCCATGGATGTGCCACACCAGTGAGTTGACTGCTGCTCGCACTGGTGCAACCCCCTGGCATCGGCCTTCCATATTGGGTCACCTGCCCCCTGGTACGCCCTGCCCCCAAGTTGGATGGGCCTATTGGTGGAGGCCGTGCCTGGTTCTCCCCTCCTACATTGGGAGCCCTGGACCTCTGCCCCCACCATTCCTGCCCCACCAGTGCTCCCGTTGAGGCCATTGGTGCAGGCTGCTGGTCCTCCCCCCTGACATTGAGAGCCCCGGGACCTTGCCCCCACCATGCTTGTCCATTCAGAGTCCCTGTTGCAGTAGCCACCTGCGACAGCTGACTGACCCCCCCCACCCGCTGGACCTGTGCTAGGCAAATCGACCGACAAAAATCCCCCAGGTGGAATCCCACCCCTTTGAAGCGGTAGACCAGTCCCTCCCACTGGGGACCAGGCCTGAACCATTCCCCCCACAGGCCCCCTTGATCCCTGAGTCATCCCTAGCTGAAACAATGCACCATTACCATTTCCCATAACACCCAGCATATTGTCATTAGCACATACATTTGGCACTTGCCCATTTTTGCCCCATGCTTGCATGCACTCCATGAACATACCTTTGACCATCTCAAGGGATGTGGTTCCTCCCACAGCTACATCCACCGGTCTGGTTGCAGGAGTGCTGGGTGGGCCCCCACGGTTACCTGGAGCCTCAGCAGGTGTAGGAGCCGGTAAGGCTGCATCCGCCGGCTCCCTCCCTTTCCCTCGTGGTTTCTTGGTGGCATTGGCCTGCTCCTTGCTCACCCTGGCCTTTGCCGTCATTGTCCTCTTTCTTTTCTTTTCCTGGACCTCTTCCTCTTCTTCCACACCGTGTATTTCTACCTCCACCAGCGTCCCCTCACTGGCGCTGTCCTGAAGAATGAGTGGCGAGCTATTCTCTTGGCTGGGCCCTGGTGTTTCCTGTCCAACCTGCACCACCATGGAGCTCATCCAGTCGGGTCTGTGCATTGCTGCCGCCAATCTCGCCATCTCCAAAAATGCCTTCAGCTCCATTCTAATGTAGTTCGCAAAAAAGGTCCCTTTGCTGCAGCAAGAAAAGTCTGCTTGATCTCTGGGTTTTTCTTTCAAAACGTCTTTTGCCCTGCTGATAGCAACCTTTGTGGCTGTTCCCCAGCTGGTTCTCCTCCTCCACGTGTCTCCTTCTCCTTCTTGTCCCTTAACGCCCGTTGCCGGTGCCACGTGTTTCTCCCAGCACTCCAGCCACACCCTGTGGCTGGGGGTGTCTTTCCCCGGTGTCCGCTCTGTTGCCTCTCCTTCCCTCTCTGAGCAGGCCGCTCACGAAGCAAGGGGGAGGGGGCGGGGCGCTCGGAGCACTTCCGTTTCCCAAATTTTCTTTTCACCCAGGCAGCCCTGGTGTCTGCTCTGTTGCCTCTCCTTCCTTCTCTGAGCTGGGCTGCTCACGAGAACAGGGGGGGAGGGGAGCAGGGCGCTTACGGGAGCCTGTCCGCTCGGAGCACTTCTGTTTCCCAACTTTTCTTTTCACCCAGGCAGCCGGGGGCTCAGAGACCTACTCACGGTCCCTCTTTCACCCTCGGGCGGCCCGGGTATGTAGTTCAGCTAAGGGCCGCGGCTTCCACAGCCCACGCAGCTCCTTACCTTCTGGCAGGTCCTTTTACAGTCCTCCGCTGCGCCCCTGCCTCTTCCAGTGTCTCCTCCTCTCCGGGCTCAGCGTCGTAGAATGTTACGGCTCCCTCGCTGGCGCCGCGCTCCAGCCCCAACCTCCTTTCTTCCGGCTGCAATGCTTCCTGCTCCTGCTTGACGAGTGCCAGGGCACTTCTTGTAGCTGCACTCCGACCGAGCCGCTGCACCTGCTCACGATAGGCGTCCCCAGTCCTCCGGCTCCCCAAGCTGGGCGATCTTCACGCCATCCTGCAACTCGCCGAATCCACCACGAAACGAACGCCACACCAACACGATATCCTCAACAAAATCCTTGTTCCACGGCAGGCAGGTGTCCTACTGCAGGTGCTGGATGTTTCCTGCTGCAGGACCCTGCTCGTTATAAAGGGGCTTACCCCGCCCCTTTCCTTTGTTTGCCCTTCGCGGGCTTTGGGGTGCTTTTGGCGCCGTTCCGCCCCCGCACCCTCCCCTTACCCAGGGGGACAGGGGAAGTTTAGAGGAGGCCCCTGCAGCGGTTACTGTGCTGCCTCCTCCATTTTTATTTGTTTTTTTATTCCCGTCGTCAGCTGCATTAAAGCTCCTCCCTTCACTCGGGCCTATTAACAGGAGGGACTGGCCGTCACCACTCCAGGCATTATTGACAAATTATGGAAAGGAATTGATGGGTATGACATCAGCCCCACAAACTATGGCTTAACCATGGCCATGTTTGTAATATTCACACCTATATGAAATGCATGGCTATGTTTATTTCCAAAACAATAGTAGTTTCAAAAGCAATAATTGATGAGGATGAAGTCATACTCGTGAATTATTTTCTATAATTCACAGGAATGATGTCAGTGTCGTGAATTATGGTTTTCAATGGATGCGATGCCTAGTGAACCGTGCAGCAACAGAGCATGTACAGCCAGCTCCATCATGGCTTCCCCTTGCACAGAACAACTCACACGACTCCCCACACACCCTTCTAAAAACTCTCTAATACTCTGCACTGAACAAATCACAGACATAACTTAGGCGCAGAAAAACAATGCAAACTACAGACACTCCACAACACCCAACAGGAAACTGAACCAATCGCACACAAATCACTCCAGACACACTCATACACCAAACACCACATAACGTCAACCAACTAAAAACAAACAAGCACACAGTGACCCTTTGTCCGAACTGAAACTACCAAGAGCACAACAAAGCTCTCTTGCGCGTTTCCCTCTAATTCCCACTGCCTAGCCCTCCCAACCCTCCTTCCTTTTCAGACCGCCAGAGCGCCTGGAGACCATGAAAGAATAGCATAACATGGTTTAGATAACCTGTGCTCATGTTACAGGTGAAATCCAAACTGGTCACCTCTCCCAGAACAGAGCCCGCTGGAATGTGCTCGAACATTACTACAAGAAGTGCTATTAAATAAAAAATAAACGTCTTATCTAACATCTGGATGGAAACCATCCGGCGAGGAACCCTCTTCAAAGTCCAGTCCATTTCCGAACACGCAAAGCCACCTCTGAGGTCCACTCCCAGCAAGGTTGCGGGCCTAGAACAAGCATTAAGGTCATCGGTTCCAGGACAGAGTGCACTGGAAGGTGCTCTAACACTATTAGAGCAAACGCCATCAACTTCAGAGAAAAAAAAGTCTCAACTGCAGTGGCGGCTCGCCTGCAGAACAACGCATGACGCTGAGGATCTGTCCCTGGCTCTCGAGCTTGCCATTCAGGGCGAGTTAATGTTATGCCTATTCGAAGGGATTAATTGGCCTTTGCCTAAAGCATAACGTGAGCAATGTTATTTGAAACGGTGCTCTCTAGGACCATGTGCACAGGGGTGCACTGCCCTAGAGGGAACTCTGGAGATTTCCAGAGAAGCCTCGGCACCCTGGGCCCTTTTGTGAAGTAACCTATTTTATTGTCCATTGTTCTCACTGAAAAAGGGCTGGCCTTGCTGAAAATGTGTAATATGGGACACTTGAAAATTATTTCCAGAGCCTCTTTTGGTTCCCAGCCCACCCCTGCATGTGCAGTATTATGGTGTCTGCGACTTGCAGTGAGCCCTGGGCAATGAATCCTGCCTGCGCCCCAAGGCTCTGCAAAGATCAAGCCACCCATCCAGGGACGTCATTTCACCAAAATGCCAGGGGGAGAGGAGGTGACATCAAATGGCCCTTCACATCTGATGACATCACAGGAAGTGACGTAATTTGACGGGAAGCGATGCAACACAACCGTTTACCCCTTGACAAAACAGGAAGTGGTCACAAATAGCATTGTTTCTAGGTACACTATGAATAATATGATTACAATATTAATGTAACGTGATATACATTTCATACAAGAATGTCTCACAATATTTATCGGCAGAAAAAAACATGCTATAACTGATCCCATTCAATTAGTTTTTAGATGCAATAATGCAGATTCTGTATTGTGGCCGGGGCGGAAGCCTGATTGCCTCATTCCCAACATCTGGTTGGTTTCAAGGAAATGTTTGAGTTGCAGGTAGGCAACTCTGTCGAGTATTTTCAGAATAAATAGCACTGTAGTAATGGGTCTGTAGTTATTATGGTTGGTGGGGTCCAGCATCGTTTTTTTCAGGCGCGGTAACGCCCAAGTTTCCTTAAGGCTAGTGGGTAATAGGCCTGAGGAGAAGGAGGCCTTTATTAATGCGGAGATGAAAGGGAACATGGCTTCAGCACATTCCTTGATGATGGAGGCTGGGCAGATATTTCCTTTGCACCTATAGGGTTTTAGACTATTGAGGATGGCTTGCACTTCCATTTCCCTTGTCATCTTAAAAGGAAACTGTGGAAACCCTTTTGGCTGGGGTCCCACATGGAGTCTGGGTTATGGTCAGTAGGTTGCAGGTGGGAGGAGGCTCAAGGGGTCTGCGTTCTTTAGTTTAGCAGATCAAATTTGTTCAGAATTGCAGCGTGAATGTTAGTGCACCAGGTTTCATTCTTGGTGACTAGATGTGGGGGGGTGAAGGGCTTTCCAATTCCCTGAAGTGGGAAAAAATTCTTTGGTGTCAAATTTGCCATTGGTGATTCTGGAGCTATAAGAGGAGGATTTCGCTGAAATAATGGCTAGTTTGTAAGATTTGGAGATTTTGTGGAACTCCATTATTGTGTTGTTAAAATGATTTTTAGCTAGGTTGCTTCAGCACAGCGTTTATTATTCCTAGGTTTTAGCATTTCTGGGGTGAACCAAGAATTAGAATGTCTAGCGGGATTGGATTTGCGGGCTGTTAATGGGACAATTGTATCCACCACTGTAGTTAGCGTATCGATATAGAGGTTGGCGATTGTGGAGGGGTCCTTAGAGAATGGCGGTTTGAGGTTAGGCATGTCCAGCAGTGGTAGGATGTTCACGTTAGTGAGCTTCTTTAAACTGCAGGTAAGCGCTAGGGGGGATGGGCAACGATGAAATTCTTTGTTTTGTATGGTGCACGATGGAGAAAAGTATGATGTGGTGATCGGACCAGTGGCAAGGTGTGTTGGAGATGACTGTGATCCTGCAGTTGAGGTCAGCAATCCAGTCCAGGTTGGGTAGGGTTGCTGATACTCAGATTACAGCATATGGTCTCAAGGGCTTTCGCAAGGGATGTGGCATGTGGGTCCTCGGTATCGTTGAGACCTAGATTTATGTCTAGGTCTTGATGTTTTCTTCCAGGATGTGGAGAAGTTCTTAATTGAAGTTGTGGGGTGGGCCTGAGGGGCGGTAGATGATATAGAATGTGATGGTGCAGGTGGCAGAAGGGGACAGCTTCAGAGATAGTATGTTTGCATTGCCTGGTAGTGAGGTATTCCCTTGTCTAAAAGGGAGGCCATTTTTGGCTATCAGGGCCACACCACCACCTCTGGCGTTGGGCCTGTCTTTCCGATATATTATAAAACCTGGGGGGAGGGCCAGTGTAAGGGAAGGGCCAGAAGCCTCATGAAGCCAGGTTTCAGTTATGGCTAGGGCATCAAGGTTCTGTGACGTGAGGAGGTCCGAGATGTGCAGGGCATGAGCAAGTTGTGTTTTATGCCCCCCAAGAGCATCTTAGTGCATCACGATTCCTACCCTCAAATCCATCTGTCACACGAAATTACCAATGATAATGCCAGACCACCTTTAAAGGTAAAAATATATCAACTTTATTTCTTTTTTTTTATTCACTTTATTTGTTGTTTTGAATGAACATACAAAGAACATAACAGCAACACCATCTCAATATCGTAACATTACATCCAGATTGTAAAATTCATAACATTACCAAAAGTCATACAGTATTATACTTGAATCCATGAAAACAGAGAAACCAATAGCAATCACAAAGCACTATTTTACAACCAGTTTACAGATCTTTGACGCACAACATTCAAGACAAAACAACAGTGATATGTACAACAGATAAGTCCATCTAGCCATTAAACTAACCCCCAATTAATGTAAACAGATGATTATATACATGGCACTGGACTCTTAACTGTACAATTCATTAAAAGACCCCCAAAGTCGAGAATAAAGACCCTCCCTACCTTGTTTCAAAAACATAACTCTTTCATAGTACGATAAGGTTTGTACATCCAATAACCATTCATCCACATTTGGTTTCTTTCTTGACTTCCAGACTCGTAGTATCTGTTTCGTTGCCATTACCAAAACTCTATTGATCCAGTCTGTTCTTACCCTGGCCTTATCCCCCCTTCCTCTGTTTGATAATAAAATTGTTGAATAGAAAGTACGTGGAAGTTGCTCCTCCATCACAATGTCCAATCTGTCTAATACGTCAGACCAAAAGTTAGATACTCTCGAGCATACCCACAGAATATGCATCAGAGTACCTCTGCCACACCCACAACCCCAACAGGAATCAGTTTCCAAAAGTCCCAATCTCGCCATCCTTGACGGTGTCCAATACAATCTGCAAAGGATCCTTTGCCTAATGTATCGTAGCCGCAGATCCATTTTTGCTTGCACCCCTAGGTGAAGCAGATATTCCCATTCCTTCACAGGAATAATTATATCAAGATCCTCCATCCAAGCCTGGTGAAGCTTATCCCAAGCCTCCGCTTCTGACCTATCCATTGGCATTAACTTACTATATGTGGACACCATACACGGGGTAGAGCGAATAATCTCACACATTGAGGGTCTCGCTTTCATAACTCCATTCAACATTCTTGTTCTTTCAATCAAAAGAGCTTTCAAAGTCCTATAACGTTCCCGTTCCCTACCCCCAATCCCAAAGGTTACTCTCAATTGGTCGAACGGAATCATACAATCATTTTGCCACACATCACAAATTTTAAGTATGCCCTTACTGATCCAACTTTTCCAGCATAAAGCTTTATTCACCATTTGCAGCCCCAAATTATGTCACAAAGATGCATCCAACTATTGTCCCCATTATTTTTCATAAAATGTTATAATTCCTCCCTAGTAGTGCATATAGTAGGTAGTTTCACCTCCGAATTTGACATGTTCAACATAATGTACACATCACTTAGTGCATAAGGTGAAAATTGATCATTCTCAATAATATGCCAATTGGGAACATAATTACATACTTCAGAAAAATAAGAGGTTGATTTTTTCAGGACAAATCCAGTGCAGTAATTCACCAGGTTTGGGTACCCAAATCCTCCCTCTTTCACAGGACGTGTCAAAATATATTGAGGTACTTTTGGCCTATTACCTTCCCCCCAGAGGAATCCCTGGAAAACCTTATCAATAGAGCAGATTATCTTTTTTGTGAATTTCAAAGGGATTGACTGTATGATATAGAGTATCTTTGGCAAAAGTACCATTTTAATGGTGTTAATCTTATCCCATAATCCCATCTTCAGATGGCCCCATTTTAATATGTCCCTTTTTTTTATTTTTTATTTATTTGCCTTTATCAATTCTATGATTTTGCAAAATGTTTTGATGATCTTCTTTAGTTATTTGCGTTTTCTTCATTTCTTTTTCGTCTTCAATGTTCTATTACTTCTATGTCCCTTTTAATATTCTCTAATATTCACGATATATTGAATTCAGCCATTCTATACTTCATTGCACCCACTTCCCAGCGACAATTCCAGGAACCCAAAACATTTCTTGGTTGACTAACATTTAGAGGGAAGAGCACTGTTTCCCCCCAATTTATCTTGTAGCCAGATAACAAGCCCACCTCATCAACCATACACTTAAGTTTTTCACATCCCTCCGCTGGATTGGACAAAACAATAGTCATGTCATCAGCGTAACACACAACTTTTATTTCACTATTACCAAATTGAAGACAATGGAGACTCTGTTCTTGTTTTAGGTACACAATGAGTGGTTCCAATGCCAAATTAAACAGGTATGGTGACAATGGGCATCCCTGTCTAGTCCCCCTAGACAGCAAAAATGAAGAAGACATAATCCCATTTACCCAGACCTTCGCATTAATGTCAGAGTGTAATGATCTAATGGTGTTTACCAACCTGTCCCCAAATCCCATCCTTTCAAGAGTGTGATACAGAAAAGACCAATTAACCCTATCGAAGACCTTTTCTGCATCCATAAAAATTAACAAGGTATCCTGGGTTTTTGCCTTTGGTAATCCCATAGTGTCAATCCGCGTCCTAATATGGTCATATCCATATCTACCTCTCATAAATCCAACTTCAGAGCTACTAATTAGCTTACCAATACATGCATCTAGTCTATTAGTCAATATCCTTGTAAACAGTTTAAGGTCTACATTCAAAAGCGAAACCGGCCTGTCATTTTCACACTTTTTACAATCTTTCCCCGGTTTTGGAAGTACTACAATACAAGCTTCTCTCATTGTGGGACAAACTACCCCATCCCTCATAAAACCATTATACAGAGTGCGCAAGAATGACACCAATACCCCACTCAATGCCTGGTAAAATTCAACTGGGAGGCCATCCAGGCCTGGCGATTTAACTTTATTGAGTTGTTTAATTGCTACCAATATTTCCTCCTCCGTAATAGGGCTATCCATCAACATTGACTGATCTTCATTTAACTTTGGCAGGATAATTTTATCGAAAAAGGAATCCATGCTATCCGATGATGGAAATTGTTCTTCTTGTTATAAAGAATTATAAAACCCCCTAAAGCCTTCGCATATCTCACCTTTTCTAGTTTTATACTCACCATTTTCACCTTCCAATCTTTGGACAAAGGAACTCTCTGTGAGACCACGCAGTCTATTTGCTAATAGTTTACCATTCTTATCCCCTTGTTCCCAAAACTGTTGCCTCATACTGTTTAAGTCATTCTCTCAGTCTTCCTACCTCTATCTTTTCCCCATTACTTTTTTATAATGCATATTTTTTCTGAGCCGCATCCAACTCGTCTTCCAACTTCTTAAATTTAGCCATTCCCTTTTTCCTTACACAGGATGTAATATTCATTAGTTCCCCCCTTATAGCTGCCTTAGAACTGTCCTATACCATAACCTAAGAAGCTGAGCCTACATTTATTTCAAGGACATTTTTCGTGAATCCCTCCAGAGATTCAATCACTCTTTGTTCTTGTAATATGTAGGTTTTTAATCGCCACTTGGAAAACCCCGAACTTTCCTGCCCCATATTCATCTGCATCATCATCAGTGAATGATCCGATATTCCTCTTTCTTTAATAGTCACATTATGGACCTTGAAAGCCAACCTACCAGAAATTAGGAAGTAATCAATCCTCGAGTGAGAGTCATGAACCGGCGAATAAAAGGAGAACTCTTTCTCCCTTGGGTGGAAAAACCTCCAAGCATCCACCAAATGTAGACTTTCTAAAAACTCATTAAATGCCCTACTTGTGTTCTCAGCAGTATATCTACAATGTGCTGAACGGTCGATTTTTCCATCAAGTACACAATTAAAGTCGCCCCCTAAAATTTTGTATTCTCCATTCATTTCCCGTAAAAGTAATGACAGTTTCCTAAAGAAAGGGTTACCACTAGTACATGGTCCATAAATAGAACCTATATTAGCTTTTCCTCATATTTAACATCTATTAGAATGATCCTGCCCTCCTCATCCATTGCTACTATAAGAGTTCAAGATGGACTTAGTATACCTTTATTCTTAAGAAGATGTTTTGAATCTTCCAGCAAATGAGTTTCCTGGACAAGGGCGATATCTATCTTTTCCCTCTTTAGCCTGTTCAGTACCTCCCTCCTCTTCCTTGGAATGTTAAGACCCTTAACATTCCACGAGCATGCCCTCAATTCATCCATTGACAGTCACACCAGATATGCATCTAACCACACAGTCCAAAATCTATTCATTTCACAGTTATTTTTAAGAAGATGCCTCGCTTCATCTAATAGGTGAGTCTCTTGAACAAGGGCAATATCTATCTTTTCCCTATTCAGTCTGGTTAGCACCTCCATCCTTTTTCTCGGTATGTTGAGACCTTTAACATTCCAAAAACATATATACAATTCATTCATCAGCAGTCCTTTCTCGAGTTATAACTAACCATTCCAGCAATTCCATCCATTGTATGGTATTTAAGGGGTTCAAAAAGTAAGAGGTGTATCTGTGCCCACAAGACAACAACAACAGGGAAAAACACTGTAAACACAAACACAAACAAATACATATAACTTTCAAGCACACATAGATTGAATCTAACATTAGACCTGACGCTATCACACAGTGATATTGAGTTTCAATATTTACAAAAATTCCTACTTCTTGAACTGTAATTGCCCCATAGCCTGCACCTGGTGCCTTGTTTTAACACATATAGTACAGCGATAAACTACCCTGCCCCACTCCCCATCTTATTTCATAAACAATGAAGTAATTTAGATCCATTTAACAGTCACTCATAAGAGGACATTCTTCCTGTTTATTTTAACTTGTACAATCACCAGTATATCATCCTTACTCACTCGACTATCTCAATCCTACCAGATTAACTGTATTTTCCCACCAATAATCCCCCCAGGATGCCGCGCTAGTGTTATCCACAACCTTCTTTCCATAACCCAATACCTATTATCATGTTACTAAAATACTTCTCTCCTACATCCGCTTTAATCCACCCGCAACCGATTCAAGAGACAAATACTGGTATATAAGGCATTTGGCCCATCCATCCAAGAATATTCCAACTTCTATGACAATACAAACCCAAATCCCCTATTGAGTATCCACATCAGGTTTCTTAGACATGTCTAGATGATGGCGCTACCATCCCAGCAGAGCCAAACCGTTCTGTTTCTATCCTCAAAAGATTTCAACAGTGACTCCTGAGCATGGTGATATCCACATTGTCAAGTTAGACTATGATGAAAGCAACAATTAAACATATGTGGTACATGCACAAAATAAATATCGTAGTTGTGGCTAACAATAGTGACAAAAGAAAAATACCTATTTTAAATAAATATATAAATATATAAATAAATCACCATGTTATTGCAATTCCTTTGTAAGAGACAATGGAAGTGGAATGGAAAGGGGCTTGGGTCTCATAAACTCTGACAGATCTGACATTGTGTTGCCTCTTGCTTCATGACTTCATGTACTGTGAATATCATTCCAAATGGAAGGATCAACTTTATTTCTTAACAGGTTGCTCTTAGCCTTGCGCAATGTTTCTTCTCTTAAAAATCCCATCAGAGACTGGTGTGTCTCTCTGTAGCTTAGCACACTGTTTGTTTTCTTGTATAATGTCACGGGAGACCAGGGCGTCTCTCTGTAGCTTTGTGTACTGTTTACTCTCTTATATGATGTCACGGGAGCCTGGGGCATCTCTCTGTAGCTGAACGCACTATTTGTGTTCCTTAACGTGTCACGGGAGACAGGGGCGACTCACTGCAGATTTGCACAAGGTTTGTTCACTCTTTAATGTCACGGGAGACCGGCGCGTCTCTGTTAAGATGGATTTTTGAACTCTGACCTGGTGGGGAGAGGTTTAGAAGGCCAGCCTAATTTCTTGGAACAGGCTCAGGAGGGATGAGGGTGACTGAAAGCTCATAATGAACACACACAGTAAAGGACACTACAAATCACTCCCAGTCAGGTGTATATATTAAAAATACATATACATTTATTCGAGGCCTTTGAAATCAAACACAAAGCAAATATCAACAGTAATACTTCAAACCAATACAACACTACTATAAATATATACAATACCAAGTGGCCTAAAGGGCTAGTGCACAGAATGGGTCCACAACCTAGGAGGAAAGGGAGCAAGCAGTGCAAATAGTCTTTAGGCAGTTCTTCATCAATCAATCCCTAACTGAGAGGCAGTCCAGTCCCTATGAAGAGTGGAGGCTAACTTTCAGGTGCTGGTGCACGCCATGGTGCAGAGGAGCGAAAATGGGGTCTCTTGCAGGGGCTGTAGCAGCTCAGGAAGGTGGGTGAGGCGATAAAGAATAGGTTCCCACTATTCCAGGAGGGTCTCCCCAAAAGGGAAGAACAGGTTCCAGGAGTTGGGAATAGGGCGGTAGCTCAGGCTACCTGTGGAAAGGTGAGTGGCCCTCAGGGGACACTTGTGCGTAAAAATTGATGGATGCGCTGGGGGCCACCGGTAAGGATTGCAAGTACTCATTGACTCTGGCGCTTTCCGGACCAAACTTCGTCAGTCGAGTCCACTTCATTTGCAGGTTCAAATGGGGCAATTGTGCGGCTCTACGGCTTTCAGCAGTTGAGTTACAGCGATGATTCTGTGGCAGGACAGTGGCGATTTTTCCGCTCCTGGTGATGGGATCAGGCCAGTTTCACTGCAGCAGGATTCGGGGCACAGAGGGGCACAGCAGCAAGGTACCTGTGAAGTTCCTCACCATGGCTGGGCGACACAGTGAGCGCGTTCACTCAAGTTCGAGCAATCTCTCTTTATTCCAGACCTGGGGATGCCAAGTGTATGAAATTTGGTATGAGTGCCGTGAACACAGAGCTTACGATCTACCAAGTTTCAAGTGTCCATTCAAAACGGCAGTGGTTTCAAAGCAAAGGTCCTGCACAAGCTGGTTAGTTCCCTGGTTGGCCCAGGAACACTACTAAAGAGGCTCGCTTGCAGGTTAAGATGAAGGGGCTGTTAGTAATTGTTCTTACTTTTCAAATGGGCCGAAGCGCCTTTGCAGACCTTCTGGTTTGATCAGATGCAGAGGGATCCAGCGGGACAACAGCAGGCTCAGGGTGCCACACCTTCCAGAGGGTCACCAGCAGTTCCTCGACTCAGCTTCTTAGTTGCAGGATACGTGGTCCTATCCTAGGTTCAGTGTTTGGAGTCTTCTCATATCCAGAATCTCATTCGTGCCAAAATGAAGAGGACCCAATGAGAGATCTGCTCACATACAGGCACACCAGACGTACACCAATCAAGGACCACAGTGGTCCCAGTCATTCCCAGCACACCAGAATCTCTGGAACCCAGGATGTGTATTGGAACTAGATGGTCCAGCCCACATCCTGGAAGCTTGGCGTTTCGCAGTGAAATGCATGACCAAATAAGGACTGACTCAGGTCTGCGCGACCTGGACAAGGTAAAGAGACAAGATGGCCAAAGGATCGGACAAAGAACCTTGTCGCATGGCCATTTCGGAGCCAGGCCACCTTCCTGTGCCAACTGCAGTAAATGCGGTTTGCATGGCAGGAAAGGGCTAAAACTAAGCAAAAGTAAAAGCTGCCACCAGCCCTGTCCAAGGCACATCTGCACTTCTCCTAAAAAATCCTTTGACGGAGTCTAGGGCCTTTGGAAATGAAAGGAAGACCCAAGCGCACTGCACTGTAAGGTACTTTGTGCACTTGTAACATATTGCAGCAAAGTTGCAACATAGGAAAGGTCTAAGGGAAACAAAGTCTCCCCGTACTAATTGTCTTTAAGGGCATGTCAGTTTCCCCATAACAAAGTGAGCGAAAACCCAGCAGAGTCCAGCAGAAAGCTGTGTTCCACTGGCAAACGTCAGGCTAGGCTTGTTAGACAGCAGCAAAAGGTTGTGGGGTACACAACTGGAGGGAAAATTACACATAAATGGGGAACGTTACTAACAGTCTCACTGTAGATTTGCACAATGTTCGTTCAAACTTTAATGTCACGGGAGACCGGGGCATCTCAGGGAAGCTTTGCGCACAGCTGATCCAGTGTGCGATCATGTTTTCCTTTCTCTCTCTCTCTGAGGGAGAGCCGGGTTGCTCCAGCAACTTCAATGACAGCCTTCTTCACAGCTTATAACTCGAGGCTTCAACTCCTCCACAACGGTAACTTCCACCTCCAACACAGCTTTTACTCACAGCTTCTACTGTTTCTCTTGGCGTCTCAGTACGCTCACGTTAACGGTTCCTCCCACTCTGCATCCACCTCCTGAGGAACAGATCAAAACAAAACCACACGAATGCTGTTAATTTTCTCCCCCGACAAAAAGAAAAGCACCCAACAGGCACGCTCACTTCCTGGGTCCCGCCCCCTCCTGGCTCATCAACCCTGCCTCTGCCAGTTGTTGGTAATTGTAATTGTAATTGGTTATTTATTATGTGCTTAATACCCAAAGGTTTCTAAGCGCGGACCCGGGGATCAAACCTGTGTTGGTGTTTCCTGTGATATCTGACCCCTCATCCTTACAGACCCCCCCTTCCTACACCCTTGCGTTCGGGAAGGGCATGGGAGCGTGTAAGGTAATCGACTTGTGCCAATAGTTTCCCTGGTCGGTGGACTGTTGAAAAGAATATGGTTGGAGGGATAGAAACCATCTTCAAAACCTCAGATTAGTATCTTTGTTTTCGGTCCAACCAGACCAAGGGTGCACGGTCAGATGCTAAGGTGAATTGCCGTCTTAGCAGGTAGTAACACTGGGATTCGACTGCCCATTTGAGAGCCAAGCACTCCTTCTCAACGGTAGCGAAGCTCAGTTTGTGTGGTAGCAGTTTTCTACTTATGAACACGATAGGTATTTCTGCTTCTCCTGTGTTCTGGAACATTGCCGGTACTATCCCAGATCCGCAGGCGTCGGTGTGTAAGTAGAAAGGGGTTGTGTAGTCTGGGCATTGTAGCACTGCCTGATCGGTTAGCACATTCTTCAAGGCCAAGCCAAGAAGGTGGATTCTGTCTCCTCTGTTCGCCAGGCTCGGTCTTTTGTCTTGGACGCCTTAAATAAATCTGTAAGTGGGGAAGAGAGGGTGGAGAAATTAGGAAAGAAGCGTTGGTAGTATCTGACTAAACCTATCAAGGCTCGCACTTGTCTGGCATTGGCTGGGAACAGACGTTTACAGATTGCCTCCATCTTCTCTTTTTGGGGTCGAATCATACCTTGACCCACAAAGTATCCTAAGTATTTTGTATGAAAGCATACCATCTGTCTTTTGAGGGTCCATGTAGCCCAGCTTTAAACAATGTTCTTAGGATGGCTGTTAATTGCTTCATGTGTTCTTCCCAGTTTGGGATGCATATGTTTATGTCATCCAGGTAGGCTCTGGCATACTGGTCATGTGTTCTCAATAGAGTATTCATTAGTCGTTGAAACATTGCTGGGGCTCCATGTAGGCCAAATGGGAGCACTGTAAACTGATACAACCCAGAAGGGGCTGCAAAGGCAGTCTTTTCTGTGTCTTCCAGTCATAGAGGATTCTGACAGTATCCCATTGACAGGTCTATGGAGGTGATGAACCTGGCTCCTCCTAATTTGTCTAAAAGGTCTTTGATTTGGGGCATTGGATAGGCATCAAATGTTGACATTTCATTGAGCCTGCAAAAGGCCATGCAAAACCAGACACTGCCATCGGGTTTGAGGTCTAATACAATGGGGGAGCACCATTGACTGTGGGATGGCTCTATCACTCCCATTCGTAGCATCAACTGGATTTCCTGGTTGACAGTTTAGATTCTAGTTCCGGGATCCTGTAGGGTCGTAACCTGACCGTGTTTCCCAGAGTCGTCTCGATGCTGTGGTAGGCCCTGTTGGTATGCACTGGTAATGAGGAGAATACTGCAGTAAATTTGTTGATAACCTGATCCAGCTCTCTCCGCTCAGAAGGTTGCAGCTGTGGATTAATGTTTAGTGCCTCCTTTCCGATGTGTTCTACTCCTTGTTGCATTTCCTCCAACTAATTTTTCACAATATTTATCATAGCTATAGAGAGAGGGGGCTCGACCCATTTCTTCAGGAGATTCACATGATAGGTATGTAGGGGAACCTTCCTGTCTTCTTGTTCTACTTTTTATGTAACTTGTATGATTACTTGTTCTATCATTTACGGACCACTACAGGCGGCTAGCATCTTGTTCTCGGAGGTGGGTAGGAGTACTAACACCTTGTCGTCTGCTTAGAAGGTTCGCATTCAGATGCCCTTGTTATATTCTTTCTCTTGTCCCCATTAAGCTTGTTGGAGGTGTGTTTATGAGATTGTCTGTAGTTTTTCCACTCTCTCCCTCAACTGGGCCGCATATTCAGTCAGGTCGACCTCTTGTTGATGTTGCTCTTCCCAGCCTTCTTTCAATAGATCCAAGAGGGATTTTAATGGTCTTCCAAATAGTAGTCCGAAAGGGGAAACCCCTGTGGAGGACTGCAGTGTGTTCCGAAGGGTCATAAGTATCTACGGAACCAGTCGCTCCCAATTGCTTTCCTCTGTTTTCAGGGACTTCCTCAACATCTGTTTAATTGTCTGGTTATACCGTTCCACCAGCCCATTGGTCTGTGGATGATATACAGCTGTTCTCAACTGTTCAATGTGCAGGGTTTCACAGACCTGCTTGAGGACAGAAGACATAAAGTTTGTGCCCCTATCCATCATGATTTCCCGGGGTATAGCCACGCGTACTATGAATGGAACTAGAACATCACAAAATTTGCTGTGCAGTTGTGCTCCTTAGAGGGAAGACCTCTGGGTATCGAGTGGTGAAGTCCACAATCACCAACAAATATTTATTGCCCTGGCTCGTGGGGTAGAGGGAACCCACAACGTCAATTCCTATGCAATGGAAAGGTTCCAATATCAATGGCATGGGTTGCAAGGGTGCTCTTGGAACATTGGCTTTGTTTTTCTTCTGGCACTCTACACACTGTTGGCAGCAACAGGTCACCTGTCTGCGTACCCCAGGCCAGAAGAAAATCCCCAGGATCTTCTGGATAGTCTTCTCTGCTCCCAAGTGTCCCTCTCCCACTTGTAGATGAGCTACCTGCAGCATGGTGGCTCGATAGTTGCCTGACGATCCCCCATTCCGCTTTGTTCATGGCCCTATAGTACAGTCCATTGATTTTCCCAAAATAGGGACCTTCTACTTTCTGAGTTTCCTCTGTGGCTGTCCGGGCATACCTCAGGGTTGGGTATAACTTCTAGGCACATCCTGAAGCTATCACCTAGCTCATCTATTTTCCAGTCCATGGCTACTGGAGAATAGCCTGCTCATGCCATTTCCGTTGTAGGTTCCTTTTCTCCATCCGGCTTCTAGGTAGCTTGGTAAATAGAGGGTAAATCACGCTATCATGAAATTTGGCGCTTTCTAGCCACCCTTGCTCGATTTTGTTCGGAGCCAATAAGTAGAGGTTCAGGCAACACAGGCAACACCGCCGCTCTAAGTCTATTTGTTCCCACGCTAACTTAATCTGTATGTCTTTCGAAGGATATCGCTTCACAATCCCATGCATGCACCTGATAGGAATGCTTGGATTGCTCTCACACAACTCACCTACCAGATCAGTGCTGACGGCCGTCTGCCGACTTCCCAAGTCTATCATGGCTTAAGTGGGTTGGCCATCCACATGTGCCTCACAGGTATACGCATATGAAGGTCGTTGGGGGCCTTCAAGCACATGGTAATCCCCTTCTTTTAGGGCTTCAAAGGCCCCACTGTCCATCAGCTCCACTTTACTCTTTTGGGCATATTCGGGTGACATGGCCCCATTCCCCACAATTCAAACACTGGGGCCCCTAGACATCATACTGCTAGGTTGGTTCAGTATTCCTTCTCTGCCTCCTGTTCAAGTTCTTTGGCCCTCGTCCTCCATTCTTCTATTCATGGGGTTCATCCATCGTTCTCCATTGACTCGTGTTACGTGTGAGTTCAGTCTCGGCTCTCCCAGTGTTCTCCCGATGGACCAAATGTCAGCAATCTTCCTCGCCCCGCCTTCTGATAAACCTATACAATATTGACGGCCTCTGTCAGGCTGGGTCTATGGTGCTGCTGTACCTAGCGCTGTATTGTTGGGGTAAGGCTTCAACAAATTGTTCCAGCACAATTCTCTCTGCCATCTCATGTGCTGTGGCAGTGGCTGTTTGAAGCCATTTCAGCTAGTTCTTTTACACAATAGAACAACTGCCTGGGAGTTTCCTCTGGCCTCAACCTGGTTTCATGGAATTTTACTCTGTAGGCCTCTTCAACATGTCCCAGCTGTTCTAGTACCACCCTTTTCACATCTACGTAGGGTGTATCTCCTGTTGGGTTTGCTGTCTGGTATGCACTTTGCATTCCCCCCATCATTATAGGTGCAATGAAGTGACTCCAACTGTCTGCTGGCCATTGTGCATTACGTGCCACCCTTTGGAAGTTCACAAAACAATGGGCTGGGTCCTCTCCTGGCGTATATTTTTGCAGTACTGTAGCTGGCCCTTGCGTGTGCCTTCTCAAATTAGCCACTTACACCAATCGGGTTTGTTGAAGCTGTATGGCTTGCTGGAAGGATTGTCTATCGGCTTGGGCTTGTTGATTTTGCATCTGCAACACCTGTTGTAGCTGATGCTGTCCTTCACTTAGAGACTTTAATAGGGCTTCATGGTGTCCTTTTATATCCCACTGCTTGCCATCAAATGTCACACATTACCGATGATAATGCCAGACCATATTTAATGGTAAAAACACATCAACTTTTTTTCTTAACGGGTTGCTCTTCGCCTTGCGCAAAGTTTATTCTCTTAAAAATCTCGTTGAATACTGGGGCGTCTCTCTGTAGCTTCACACACTGTTGGTTCTCTTTATAATGTCACAGGAGACTGGGGTGTCTCTCTGTAGCTTTGCGTATTGTTTACTCTCTTTTATAACATCACGGGAGACCGGGGCGTCTCTCTCTAGCTTTGTTTGTTTGTTTTATTATTTGTAACGTGCGCCAGACCCAGTGGAATCAGGGCGCAATGGTTACAAGAAAGTTCTCAGCTTACTTACGTGAATATATTTAGGAGACAGAGGTCAAGGACAGGTTGTACGCCACAATCAGGAAGTTAAAAAAACTTTTAAATCTTTAATTTAGTACACATAAAAAGGTTCTAAATCACTGAACTAATAACAACAAACATAAATTCCTACATATAATATCTAATTAAGAACAACAACTAAAAAGCAAGGATTTCGTCAATTCCCATCAAATGGTAAGGTGACACGTAAATATACAGTACATTCAACAAACAAATGATAATGTACTTCGGTTTCTGGTTATTATTTGATAACATAGGTTATTCTAATCCTGTACATATCCAGGACATTGTCTCGACATGTTTCTGTTCTTGGAAGGTTTACTCAGAGAACTTTCATCAGGAGAGGTTATCAAAATTATGAAAATCCAACTTAAAAACATCAACTGTTATGTTAGTAGAACAGTATGGTGTACACTTGCAACCTGTAGATACAAAGAGAAAGGGGGACAGATAAGAAGCTAAGAAATAGCTAAGGTACATCTGTCTATTACCCTAAAAGGGGAAATTAGAGAACCAAACGATGGGTTATAATTACCTTTCGTGGTGCGAGTGGGGGCTCACAACATAAGTCAATCAAGTTGTAATCACCTAGACAATTGCTGAAAAACTGTAATAAATACATGAAAAACCTAAATCAGTGTTTTTTTCGAAGGAGCTTAAAAAACAGTGTTCGAGAATTCCAGTTAGTCACGACCACTAGTAAGAATGATTTAATACAGTTGTGCTCACCTGACTGGAGATCAATGCGTGGACTTATACGTATAGTCGTGGCAGAAAGGCAAGATTTGCCTTGTTCCTGCGCTTTAAAGAGTGGTCAGAAGGAACGTGAATCCAGAGCCCACAGTGGGGGGACAATTTAGGCTATGATGACGTTTAAAGACGTCATAAAGGGGGTTTGTTCAAATCCCATGACGGGGTATTAATTAGAAGGCAGGTATACGTATGACCAGCTGGTGTCTGTCTAGTCTGTCAAACGTCTGTCATATATGCTCTGTTGTATGTCGAATGTAAAATAATTGTATTGGTGATTGTTTAAAATGCATTTTGGATTTACGCGTTTCTGTAACTGAGAGGGAATCACCACTGAATTGATGAGTTTTGAGTAAATTGTTGGTATAAAATTTGGCGGAAAAAGATTGGATTGGAGCTTGCGTATTTGGTGCTCGCTCATACTATTAAAAGAGTAAAAGAACTGTATAATTATTGATTGCTGATGGAATTAAGAATGGAGGAAGTTACCCCGCTTGCGCATTTATGCAAGCAACTACCCAAGCATGCAGCACAGCTGAAGAAATATAGCCAGGAGTGGGTTAAGGGCACCGCAAATAAGATGTTTATGCCGTGGCCCCAGAACGGGTCACTCTCTAAGGCTGTTTCACACCACATGACCACCCTCCTACATGCCACATATACCGGCAAAAAGCTAGAGAAACGTCTTGCTGTCCTGGAACTGTGGAAAATGTTTGAAGAAACGAAGGTGGAAGAACCACCCGCAGATTGGATATTAAATGTATGTACAGAGGGGGGTGAGACGCCTACCGCGCCACCTGCCCCACCTGAACCAGTAATCGAAGGGAGTAACTCAGAGGGTCTTAACCGCTAAGAGAATTTAAGGCAGCCACGGGGTACAGCAACCTGGCATATGAGTCGCCTGCATGCAGTGGTGACGACATCAAAGAAAGAGGGCAGCAAAGTAATCTTGCTTCCATAGTCCCGAGGGACAAGGAGAGATGCGGAGATGAAGGAAAGGATCAGGCACAGAGTAGTACATCTCTCTCAAGAGAGGGGGAAAGAAGCAGAAAGGAAGTATCGAGTTAGCATTTGCAAAGGACGAGTGGATGGGAGGTCAGATATAGCTAAAACTTGATGGTAAAGGGAGTGATGAAACAAGACCGAGGGAATGGTCTGATGAGGTGCTGAGAAAGGAAAAGGAGAAAGAAAAGGATATGAGAGACGAGAGCATAAGAAAGAAGAATAGGTTGAGGCGAGAACAACTATATCGCGATGAGCAAGGAATACTGCTCAGTCGCACACAATGCGCAGCCCATGTGAAGTACAGGCAGAATATGCTAAAGTTAGAGGAATAAAGGAGAGTGCAAGAAAGGAAAATAAAGAAGCGGGAAGACGAGGAAAGTAGAAGGGCAAAAGAACGTAGAAATGAACAGATGAGGGAAGTAGATAAGGCTAGAGAAGAAGCGAAGAAGCGAAAAGAAATAGATGAGGAAGCAGAACGTAAATGCAGACAGAGGGCACGAGATCTAGAATATTTGCAACGGGAAGTTAAAAAACCCATACCGGTTGTAGAATGGGAAGACATAGAAGAATTCTTTCCTGCAAGCGATGCGGTACCAGGTACAAGCGGGACAAATATTGAAGATGACTTCGACACCAGAAGCATCAGGGAAACGACTGATAAAATTTATGATGAGATGGGGCTGGAACTGATTTCCCAAGGGGGAAGGGAGGATGAGCGCTGAGAGAGCACTCAGCTATATGACACTGAGGATGTCACCCGAAGTAGTGGGAGCAGGGGACTGTCCCTAGACAGGCTAGGGATTGGACAGAATGAAGAAGATGCAAGAAGTTGTGTAAACTGGGAGTATTCAGGATCTGACTCCGGTGAGGAAACGGAAAAAGTGGCACATGACGAAGAGAGACGGTGCGAAAAACGGCTCCCAAGGGATCGAGAGGTACGATGGTCAGATGCTAGAGGGTCCACAAGTAGGACACCGAAGTCCGCTGGACAATTCAACCGACATGAAGAAACACCCCACGGTCAGAGGGGGGCGTCGGCGCCTGCCTATGCAGACAGGTTAAGGGAATTGCCAGGCAGACGGCAAGGCGGGTACGTAACACCAGCGGTAGACCGGAGAACTATGGGGAAAGAGAAGGAGGACTGTGCTTTCCAATTCCCGTTGCTAGAAAAGGGGGGGGCAAGACCACAATATATTCCATGGCCACACAAGGACCGAGAGAACCTTAAAAATAAACTTCCAATGTTGACATCGGGAGCCGGAAAGTGGATACATGAGTTAGAGAAAATGAAGGGGGGTGTCACCTTAGCTATAGGAGACATAAAGGGCCTCCTAATCGCCATACTTGGTGAAAGAGCCGATGATGTATGGAAACGGGCAGGCTACCCTAAGGTAACCCTAACTGACACCTCCCATGGTGGAGCGCCATTTAATAACTGTAGAGCAGCAGTTTGGAAAGCGCTGCGTACGCTATATCCAGACACGTCTGATATGGGAACTATAATGACTCGAAAAATGAAAGAGTCAGAGGATCCATTGCTTTATATCCAGAATTTTCACGATGCGTGGGTGCTCAAAACGCATGACTCTTGGACGAAATCCATACCTGTATTCTATCATATATTGTGCCATGGGTTACCAAAACCGGTGCAAAAAAAGCTCAAGAAATTTGTGGGAATAGAAGCTAAACCATGGCCCGAAATGCAATTGACAATCGCGCACTATTGTAGATTGCTACAGGAAAAGAATCGGAAAAAGGAGGCAACGCGTAAGGGGGAGGAGGCAAAGCTGGTGCAAAGGAAGCTCTCGAAGTATGCTCTCGAGGGAGCAATGCTCACCAGCCCGGCCAAACCAAGCATACAGCAAGCGACTAACCCCTAGCAAAATAATCAAGGTGACACAGGATTTTACCCGAGGGGAGGAGGGTTTGGAAATAGAGGATGGCAGAGTAAACAGGGAGGGTTTCGGGGTAACCAAGGAGGCTTTCAGAATGTTCAAGGTGGCTTCCAGAACAGACAGATGGGCAATCCAACCATGCCAGATGGACAGATGGCACGGCCACCGCCAGTATGTCGGCTGTGTGGAATGACTGGACACGTGGCGCGCATTTGCAGAAGTCATGGCGTGTGGCAAAATAACCAAGGGATGGGGACAGGCATGGCGAATCAACCTGCGATCCCGCAACAGGGCGGTGCCCAAATTTACACAGTGCAGCAGCAGGCGGCAGGCTTGCAGCAAGGTGCAGAGCAAGTGGTTCAACCACCGAACATGGGGAATATGCCACAAGGACAACCCCAGCAGGCACCGCCGCAGATGGCTCAGGGCAATAATCCCGGAGGGGGAATTAACCGTGGAAATGGGGGAAACCCACAAGTGTACAGTGGACCGAACCTATATATAAAATAGGACAGCTCACGGGAGACCCTGATGTGTTCTATCCTATCAGTGACACCAGACCCTAATAGGGAACCTAGGGTGAATGTCACCATAGGGGGTAAAGAATATTCCTTCCTAGTTGACACGGGTGCAACGCGTTCGTGCATACGAGAAGGCAAATTTTCCTTGTCCGGCGAGGCCATAGATACCCAGAGTTTCACTGGAGCTCATAATAGAGTTCTCTTTACAGATGCACTCCCGGTCTCAGTGGGAGAGCGCAAAATGAATGTACCTCTATTATATTCATGCCAGACCCCAGTAAATATTCTGGGTCGGGACCTGATGATTAAACTAAACATGACCATCTCGTTTACCGAGGATGGTATAGTATGCTCCACTCCAGGAATGCATTATTGAAACGTGTGCGAAATGATCAGAGCTTACTCAGGACATACAGCTATGAGAGCTATACCGTTAGAACCAGAAGTCTTCGCATATGGCGTGCGGGTGCTTATGGCGGGACTGCCAGGCCTCACAGATAAATCTATGAGGACACCTGAAGAGTTTCTATTCAGGCCAAGAATGCTATGCACGAATAGTAGGGACAAGTATTTCCCTTGGTAATACAATCCGCCGCAGTGCGAGGAAAAGTGGTATTGGTTGAAGGATATGACGATGAAGGCAGTCAATGGTGTGCAATTATTGCCATTGAAGAAGGGTATCGAGTGACTGACATCACCGATGATGATCTGTTCGAAGAACACCCTGACCTAGAAGAGACGAGGGTGGAGGTGAGTCTCATATTTTGGGTCAAAATTATCAAACGAGAGGTCCCACACCACAGGCCTATGGCAATATGGGGCAGACCCAGCTAATGGAGCTCCAAGGGGAGGCACCACAAGAGGAGAAGAATTTATGGAAACGTCGAGGGTGTTCTTTAAACCCCTCTGACGGGCTGTGGAGGCAAGGTGGAGGCAAGAGAGCACTGGTAAACCAGTAATGCCTGTCGCCCTCCTGAAGGTAGCATTAGAACAACTGCACTACCCCATCCACATGACAAAAGAAAATCTTGCTGCAACACTCGCAGAGGACTGGTTCACGCCGAATTTAGCGGAGTATGTTGCATTTTTTATAATGAACTGCATTATCTGCCAGCAATTCACCGCTGGGCACACATTAAAAGTAGTGAGAGGAATCATTCCCAGACCAAACGGACCATTCCAGCACTTACATATCGACTATGTCAACATGATTTAAGTGTGCAACGGGTACAGGTATTTAATTGTGGTGGTGTGTCCCTTCTCTAGATGGATAGAAGCAGGCCCCTGTACACACCCGACGCTGCCTGTGCTGCTAAGTTCCTGGTGAGGGAAGTGTTCCCTAGATGGGGGGTGTGCAAGGTAATGAGATCAGATAATGGGGCCCACTTTGTAAATTCAGTGTTCGAACAGATTAGTTCATTGCTTGGTATAAAGCACAAGTTCTCCTCGGCGTATCATCCAGAGGTGAATGGGATATGTGAACGGATCAACAGCTTGCTTAAAGAAAGGATAGCCAAGTTGAAGCTCACATTAAAAAAAGGGATGTCTGCACTGCCTACCACTGGCATTGTATGCACTTCGGAACCAACCTGAAGGATGAGGACCCCTCTTACCCCCAGAGATAGAGCTAGATGTGATGCCTAGCCAACTAGGGAGGTTCTGGGAGCAGAGATGAAAGCCTATCTTGACTGTTTGACATCCAGTACCTCTGTCATTTCAGGCCAACTGCAGCAACGGCGAAAAGGGGGTGGTGCAGCACTACAAGCAGCAGGAAGTACTGAAGCAGACACCGAACAAGGTGTACATGCGCCCCTCATCTTCCTTGGTGACAGCGTTTTGGTGAAGAACTTTACCAGGAAAAGGTGGGACAAGCCAAGATTTAATGGCCCTTTCATTGTAGAAGACTGCACCCCCTCTGCCGTCAAGCTCCAGGGCAGAAGGGCATGGATCTTCCTAAATGACATTAAACCCTACACAGGAGAGAGCCCTCCTGCTGCATCCAACTGCAAAGAAGCAACAGACAACAGGGAAGAACCTCAGCACGTGCAAACAAGATCCATGGCGAGGAAGAAGGACTCATGAGAAGAAAACCAAGACAAAGAACCCGAATGCAAGTGTGGCATAAAACTGGACAGGTTCCCCAAGCAAAGGGGGATGAGGACATAACGAACACTCTGGACATCCCAGTTGCAGGGTAAAGGGAAGCACATCCAAAGCCACAACAACATTGATAAAATGAACTGTTGAAAGCACGACATGCCCAAAGTGATACAAGAATCAAGACCTTGATAGACTTTAACCAAAACCTTGCCTGAGAGTGCAACACAGTATCCTGAAGCAACCAGTATCGAGACTTTGATCACAGAATTCATGGTTCATTCCAGCAGAAATCTCAAGTGGGATGTGCTAACCTACTTTCAACTCGTGGTGTTATCATACCCGTCATTCATAGGGAGAGAAGACAGCGTCACAGACTTTATTCAAGATCCAGCCAACAAAAGGGTAATCAGGCAACTGCTAACCGTCATCGCAGACGTCTTCGCAGAGTTACCCGAGCATAGTGAGAGGGACACAAATGCTCCCACCTCAAGTGATCATTGATGAACTCACATATACCCTATTTTTCCGCATCATTGAGGAATGCCCAGGACTCATTGGGAGAACCACAGACATCCTAACCTTCATCAGAGATCCAAGAAACAACAAACTCCTTAACCAAGTGTGGTACAAATTAAATTACGTGGTTGCAATCCACGCAGCAGGAAAGTGTAAAAACTGTGCAATTCAAAAGAAAAGCTCGTGATCAGGACACAACCAAACAGGGAAAATGTCCCTATCACCCGAGGACAACCGGCTGGCGCACAATGTCCTGTTTAGATTAGTCACAGACTATCCAGAAATGGTGGGGAGGCCAGCAGATGTTGACGTCATCACCTTTCTTAGAGATCCGGCCAACACCCCACACATGGGCACGCTCCTCCAAGGCATAATGATCCAGGTGGAGCTGTCCAACTTCCAGCGAGAATTCCTAAGGAGATTCCAGTGAGACCTTTAGCCGAGGGACAGATCGAGGAAACAAAGACTGCTCACACTGCATGGAAAGCCTGTGATCTAGATGCTAGAAAATCAGAGCAAATGCCATTAACACCAGAAGACAGACAATATGCATACCGTGTTTTCTTCCACCTCATTGAAAACTTTCCAGAACTAGTGGGTAGACCCAGCAATGTTAACATACCCGCATTCCTCAGTAATCCAGCAAAAAACGCACAACTGAACAGGCTCCTGAGGGCTATTGCAGCGCAACTAAGAAGCAATTATGGACATCCACTGCTGAGTAGAGCCTTCATTAAGAGGAAATCCAAAATAGAACTTTGTCGTCATCATTTCACTGTGGAGCAGATAGAGAAAAGAGACACTTTTCTACAACTTGTCGCTGAGGGACCGAGAGAAAGGAGCAGACCCAAGAACTTCACCATCTTATTTTCCTCTTTTCTTCATTTTTCTTATTTTTGTCTATTTTTTCATATGTTCACTTTTATTTTTATTTTTGTTTTTATTTTTACGACATTCTATTTTTGTATGATTTTTAGCAGTTCCATCTTTTCAGCCTTTCACAGTGAACAGATTCCTGCATGTCCTCAAGGCCGAGGCAAATTGGAGAAGTGCCCTGGGACGGTGTTTATTATAGAAATGCAGAATGAATGTGATGTGCTAAACCCGGTAGTCTAACCTTTCTCCATAGTTTAACAAACGGTACTGTACTACATATCCAGAGAATACGGTCTTCACCCATGAGGAGGGACCTTTGAATAGCATTTATCACTTTAGTTGTTACTGAACCTTGGAGCGACAAGATCAGAATAAGAAAAGAAATAAACTATTGACTATGGACTTGATCGACATGGGTGCCCAGAACAGTAACTTAGTTTTACCCCAAACAGAGGGACGCCCCCGCTTCCCTGGAAGGAATTGCTGCCAGCTATCGTATAAGACTATAATGTGTATATGCATAGTAATTATCGTTGTGTTTTTATCCTTGACTATAAGAACTGCATTTTTTATTGGTGCACAAAGTGTCCCAATGTCAGTGCACCTACCAGATAATGTACATACGAATCCCACAAAAGCACCCAGACCCTATATAGTGATTCCAGTTCCAAGAAAAGCTAACAATGAAGCAAATGATTTAAAATTAAATGTAATTCGCAGTAATACATATACACATGAGGTGATGAATGAGAGAAAAAGCTGGACACAGGGTCAGCACGGAATGAATGATAATGTAGCACTGGCCATGGCACACACCCACACACAGAATGCACACAAACAAGGGCAAGTGTCAATGGCTACAAGGCCTCCAACGAAGGCAGCAGAAAAGGAGAGACTGCTTGCCAAACTTTCAATTCCAGAGAATAGTGGAGATAACCAAGAAAAGCCAAGTGAAATGCCAAAGAAGAAGGGAATAGCAAGATCCCTCGAAAGAACAGAAGTGGCCACAAAAGAACTCACAGAGAAGACCCACATGCTAATAGAGTATTTGTTCCCAATCATAGTCCAAGCAAAGAAAATACACAAGGAGCTGAAAAACAGAACTATAGAAACTATAACTGCAAGCACACCTGCTCCAATGCAAGGAACAAGCCGCAGGCCTACAACACAGCCACAAGTTGGAAGGTTGATGAACCAATGGCGGTTACGGGAAGTTTATGGCAGACTACAAAAAGGAAGGAAAGGAAGCACAAATCCTTCCCCTACCACAGCGATGCAGTCGAGGCAGCCTGCTCCATCGAGATACCCGAAGTGGAAAAGCAGCACAGATGCATTCAGAGACGTAGTCATAGCAAACTACAAAAGAACGCTGAGAATCAAGAGAAGCCCACATGAGGATAACCATGAACTTAATGACTACCTGGACAGCACAGCTAATCTCGGAAACAACATATGGTACCAACACATGAAGGAAGTAGTACGAAGTCAGTCAGAAGGAGAATGCTTCGTCTGTGCACTCCTACCATACAGCATAGGAAAGTCCAAGATCTTCATGGCTGTAGAAATTGATGTCCCTACAGCACACTGTATGTCGCATGTAGCAATGTGCAACACTAGAGGACAATTTATGGGAAGAGACGCCTCGTTGATATGTGCCAACGAAAAGGATTACCCGGAAGAAAATGGCTACGTCGAGGACATTAAAACAAGAAACAGAGCACACACCAGAAATCATGTAATCAGGTATGAGAACCCTGGCGTCAAAGGATCAGGGATAAAATGGGAAATAAAGCCAAGACTGAACGTTCAAGGAAAAACTGCAGCGGAGGCTCAAATCTGGAAGAACAGGGGCCAAATGCAGATCTGGGGGTCAGTGGTCTCCCCAGATGGATGGGAAGACGGAGTAGTAATCTGCCGAGCGTGGATGGTCCTTGGAGCCTGCAAGCTTGCAAGAGGTTATGCAAACCTCTGTGGCCAAAGCTAGTAAAGTTACTAACATGGGTCAAAGATAGAGGGGGACCCCTACAGATAGTGCCACTGGAAAGCCCGAAACTATGCTTTGGAAACAATGGCACAAGGAAGATGGAGAGAATCAAAACTGCAGACAAATCTTTGAAGCTCAATGACACATGGAAATGAGGTTATTATGGACCATTACTGGGCGTGTGGATCCAAGGCATACATAAGGCTGCCGAAAAACTGGGGAGGCATATGCACACTAGTAAACGTCCATGTTCCCACACTAGTAATCCCTAAGAATGACCTGAAGTTGGACAGTTTCCCAAAAGCAGATGCTCATCTAAGAAGAAGAAGATCTGTGGAACTGATATCCAGGATGAAGAGGGAAAATTACGTTTTTCCCAAATCAGAAGAGGCATTCCATGCAATCCCGTACGAACATAGGCTGTTCAGCCTCACCTCAACAGTATTCACAACACTACTCCTGCCCCACATCCGAGTTGGAGTGAATGCTAAATGGTTACAGATAACCAGATGGGAGTTATTGCAGACCATCAATACCACTATAAAAGGATTCAAGGCGATCAAAGAAGAGCTGAGAGCAATCAGACTGATGACCCTCCAAAACAGATAGGTGCTTGACATGATCACAGCAATGGATGGAGCTGTTTGTGCAAAAATCGGAGAATCATGTTGCACATTTGTACCATCACACGATGAACAAAACTGAACCCTAACAGAGGCCATAAGCATGCTGACAAGCCTGAAAAACCAGATGATCGATGAAAGTGACGAAGAAGACGATGACATCTGGTTTGGAGACCTATTCTCATGGGTCCCACAATGGATGGCAGATATATTCAAGTTTCTGGGAGCTCTACTAGCAATGGTATTGCTAGGATTCTGTGTTATCAAGATAATCATGACAAAGTGCCAGAAAACTGCAAAGAAAGCCATAGGCATGAAAATAATGATTGATGTCGAACCAGGATGGAAGCCCAGAGACTGATGAAGAAATGAGAGACTCTGTGAAGGCCAGCAAATTTGCGCCAGAGGGAACAAAGTTCACATACCCTAAGAAACGAAGAAGGTATGAAGGAAAATGGATCTACTGCAGCCCAAATGGACAGTGTCAGCTAATGACATGGAACAAAGATGAACATGTGAAGACAGCAGGGAGTTTGAAGGGAGTGATAAAAATATGGACTCCAAAGGCTCACACATTCACACCATCATGTACCAACGCAGAGGACGATGAGCAAGACACTGAATAAGCAAAAGAAATGAATGCAAAGGAGATTGCAGAAGTGGTCGATGAACCGACCAGAGGGGGGAGTGTAGAGGAGGTCCCAGACATGGCCTGCACCCCTTCCCCTCATTTTGAGGTACCAGGAACGCGCTCGCCAAGGTATGTGACGTATGAAGAGCAAAGGAACCTACAAAGAGCTGCAGTGGGACTCTGCCCAGTATACATCAGAAGATCCATACTGGTTGAAGAACCCATAATCAACCAACCCTGGGCAGCACGGTACCCTATCAGACAGCCATACCAGCCGCTGAAACTAAATGAGGAGTACCTACACACGCTCCACAAAGAGACCCCAAAAGCCTTAATGGGAGGCCAGTGGAAATGACACAAGGGCCTGAATAGATTCGAGAGTGAACAAGAGCAGCTATCGAAGATAACAAGCCAGTGCGAATAACTATGAAATTGAATGGAGTAGGCACAGAGAGGAGACAATGTTACAACACCAGGAAACAGTGTTACGAGTCAAGATGGAAGCAACCGTCCTGTTAAACGTGTGTAAATATGCTTGAAACGCAACATGCTAAGAAATCGATATTGCTTGCAATGCTTAGTAGAAGATAGAGCAGCAAGCGCTAACCATATATCTACCTCAATAAGGCATATTATACAAGTGCGACTCCATTTTGTAAAAGCAGAAAGGTACCCAGGTGGCCAAAGGCCTACCAGGCCAAGATTCGAAACCCAGCCAAAGGCAAGAAAAGGGGCGGAGTTGAAACTCAACAAAGAGCGGCTCATGCCTAGGAAATCGAGGTCAACCAGAGAAGGGGAGGAGAGCGTCAGCTCACAAGACTCCAACTTCAGAGCATACCAGCCTGCCTCATGAAGGTCAAGATAAGGGAGGCCAATGCAGGTGGCTAGGCCGACACAGAATTAAATGCACTAAAGCTGGAAACTGAAGCAGATTCATGGTGAACTAACACGTGACCAGCCAGGCGCGAAGAAGTACCATCGCCTGATGTCATCCAGGACCCGAGGATGCCATAACTTTTCCCGATAAGAGACTACAGTTTCGAGGCCATCCTTAGCCAACTAATTGACACGTCGCCCTAAAACACTGATTGATGGAAGGGAGGCAGGGTGAAACTTGGGACACCAGTCCATTCTGCATGCTGCTAATTAAAAGTGAAAATGTATGTCTAGAGGTGTAACCTGGCCAATCACAATGGACCAAGTTATCTTAAGTCCTATAGATATTGTAACCAATAGGACGTCGTAGTTGTAGTGACGTCTATCACGCATGATGTAGAGGGATGGGCGTTGACGCCCACCCGATAAGAGTTATCCAATCCGTATGCCCTATTATCATATACAGATATAACACCTATACTTAAGTTACCTTTCCTAACCAATTATATTGCATGTCAAATTTTGTAAAGTTAGACGTCAATGATGACGAACATTGCCTATAAAAATCTCTGTTCAATTGAAGTTCGAGGAAGTCGGAGCGAGACCGGTGATCGCACTACAGCTGATTCCCATTTGTTTCCCTGTTTGATTTATGTAGCATTAAACGGACTTCCCTTTGCCAAACTACTGAGTCCTCGTTATTGAGTCTTGTTGGAGTAAGTGAATCCTGCACCCCCTGTCCTCACATGTTGCAACTATCTTGTCTTACAAGTTCTAGAGGGTGAGTGCTGACCAATGCGCCCGTCAGCGAATTCCTCTCCTCGTGAACACTTTGGTAAATGGTCACTTGCTTTCTCAATTCTCAACCAATGGTTTTGTTCCAAAGGTTCTAAAACAGTGGCCCTGTGGTGCACTATGAAAAGGGACAGGGTGTTGAGGTGTGCAGAGTGAATGCTAGCTCTGAGAATGTTGAGTATGAGTTTGAGAGAATGTTCTGTGCACGTTAGCTGAGGCAGAACGAGGTGGCCAGTGGGTGTCTCATGTCTTGTTATGTAAGTTGCGGTTTACCAGGGCTGTAAGTGGGGTAAGAAATCAAGGAGGGTGGGAGAGCATTTGGGGGCATGGCTTGTGGGATAGGCGTGGCCTAAACATTTACACAAACCATAGTAAGGTACGCATACAAATATATAAATGCATGTAAGCATTTATATATTTGTATGCGTACCTTACTATGGTTTGTGTACTATGTAAGTTATCTTTTATAAACATAGAAATATGCAACATATTTGTATGTTTATAATAGATGGCCTAAAAATGTACACAAACGCAAATAAATATATAAATGCTTACATGCAGATTGCGTACTTTTCAAGCCATCTTTTTTAAACATTTCTATGTTTATAAAAGATGGCTTGAAAAGTACACAAGCCATAGTAAGGTACGCACATACATATAAAAATGCATACATTTAAATATTTGTTTTAGTGCCTTACTATGGTTTGTGTACTTCAAGATGGCTTGAAAAGTACACAAACTACAATAAGGTAGGCACACAGATATAGAACATTTATATATTTGTGTGCGTACCTTATGGCTTATGGTTTGTGTACTTTTCAAACCATCTTTTTTTAAACATTTCTCTGTTTATAAAAGATGGCTTGAAAAGTACACAATTCAATCCATCTTTTATAATGCTCTGCTGATGGACAAAGCCTGAGGCGTCTTTGTCCGTTGGCAAAGCTTTATAAAAGATGGCTTGAATTGTGTACTT
This sequence comes from Ambystoma mexicanum, assembly GCF_040938575.1. NCBI lineage: Eukaryota > Metazoa > Chordata > Amphibia > Caudata > Ambystomatidae > Ambystoma > Ambystoma mexicanum. Next base: position 1,146,004,473 of record NC_090923.1, on the reverse strand, counting down.
TTCAAGCCATCTTTTATAAACATAGAAATGTTACCAGGTTCGCCAAGGGGCAAAGACGCCCTGGTATCCTGATGAAGGGGTGGGGAAACAAAAGGACTGTAACTTCCTCTGGTGACCCCTCGCGTGAATTTACAGTGACAGACTGACTGACTTAATGGCGGGCGCATCTCCCATTGCAGCTGCAGCTGAATAATTTGTCCCGCCAACTTTGCGATGGGACGGGGGTGGGGGGGCAGCCCACTTAAAGCACCTGGACTAGCTCTAAAGTGGCTGTCAAGGGACTACACTTCCATAGCGGTTGGAGGAGAAGGAGATTTAAGTGTTACTGGTGTAATAAACACATATTATAATTAATTTATCACAAACTATATAATTTGTAAAATGTGGCATTTCTTCTGTGTGAGATTGTGCATTCCTGCCTGCCAGCTATGAAGACCTACAAACAAAAATCGGGACCACTGCACTTTCCAAAGGAAGCAACCTTGAGAAAGAGGGACAGAGAACCCAATTCCGGGAATGCCCTGGCAAAACCGGGACGTCTGGTCACCCTAACCTGTAACCTTAAGTCTCCTGACTTAGCAGTACCTTAAACACCGAGTTGGTCTGCACAGTAGCGAATATGCTATCTAGGTCTGCATCGCACTTTGGTCAATGATGTAGGCAACTCACCTGTTGCACGCTCGGGCCACACTCCACTCCCCCTTCTTGGAGGCAGCTGCCCCCGGCTTCAGCAATGGCGACTCCGGCGTGGCACTCTCCCTCTTCTTGCAAGGAGTGGCAGCACTGAACCCTCACTGACCTGGCACAGACGAGATTGGCATTACTTGGGAAGCTGAGATGGGTGGAAGGACAGAGGGCGGAGAGGTGGAGATACTGACAGGGAGAGGGGGAACACGCGGAGAGAGACGGGAAGAGGGAGAAGCAAAGGGGGAAAAGAAAAGGAAGGACATGGAGAGGGAAGGGGCTGGGTGAAAAGGCCAGAGGGAGGAAGGACAGGAGAGCAAGGGAAAGGCCTAGTGCGGAGACTGGGGGTAACTGGGGTCTCTGCCTCCTGGGTTTTACCGTCCCCTGCACAGGTGCTGCAGTAAGCCACTTAGGCCTCCCAAGAGGGCGGGACATGGAGGGATATGGAGGGTTGCATAATCCCAATTGTGCAATATGTTTTGTCAATTTTGTGGCTCAATATTATTGAGTAAGTTGTTACTGAGAAAGCGCTTTTGGGGGATGCACACGGATCTGGGAAATCTGCCCTCAGCCTGGCCCCTACCCTGTAATCATCAGTGATTAAGGGGGTGCTGGAACCTGCCCTGTGGTTTTTCACTTATGCTGCCACCATTGGGAGCCTTGGCATGAAGGGCATCCTCCAGAATCCTCCGTGACGTGGAGGGGGAGTGCTTGCATTGGTTGTGAGAGCCTATAATGATAACCGGTCAAAGGGAGTCGGCCTGCGCTGTGTCCAGAATAAGGGTACATGATGACTAGCCGGCAGTGGCGTCCTGGTGATACGCCTTTAGGTGGGCCGGGACTCCATGGCCTAATTTCCCAGTAAGGCTGTGAATTAAATCAATGAAAAACATGATGAGTGACGATACCACTCTTTCCCAGCAGATGGCACTAACACTCCTTGTTTTCAATCACATCATAAGTTTGATACTGTGCATATCAGTTAATATGCTGAAGGGAAAATTAAAAGAGATAATTTATTGTTTCATTTTTGCAGCAGGTTATTATATTGAAGTCTTTCATTAGAATGACTGACTGCAATTAATACATATGGAACGCGCATTTCCTCCAAAAGAGCTGAGGGATTGAAACTTGCATTGACCTTTTGTAATTTGATTTGATTTTTATATTTGTATATTTTTCTGCGTGCCAATTTTTTTAACTGCTGATTAATTAAAATATGTCTAGCACACTGTTGAAGTAGATTCTATGGCACGACAAGGAGGCTCATATTATGCCAACAATCTTTACTACTGACATAAAATAGCAGCAAGAAAAAAAATGTTGTTAACTTTTTCCATTATAACAAAAAAACACAAAGTTCAAATAACACATTTGAAACTCCCAATCCAAGATGGGGTTAGCCCATAGTCCAACATCCAATCAGGATGAACCCACACCCATATATGTCCTTTCCTCTAATGGCAACTCCTCTTTCTTTGCTGCTGACGCAACAAGATAAGTCCTCGACACGCTCTCGTCCTTCTTTAATGGTAGTTTGTGTTACTTTGTTACAGTGTACTTGTATCTATTGTGCAGTGCTATTGTACTTTCCCGCTCGCTTGTTCGAGCGTTCTTTGTATTTGGGAGCCGCTCGGCGTGAGGCTTTAGCCCGTCTCTGTTACACGTTGAGCCGGCCTCTTGTACGGCCAGCCCGCCTCCCGCCCCTCCTTCCCCGTCATTCCTCTCAGCCTCGCGGCGAGGGGTATGCAAATTAACGCTTGAGCGTTTTTCTTTCCTGTCGGGAGCCGCTCGGCGTGAGGCTTTAGTTCGCCTCTGTTACGCCTTGAGCCAGCCCCCTGGTACGGCCTGCCCGCCTCCCGCCCCTCCTTCCCCGACATTCCTTATTCAACCTCGCCTGCTCGGCGAGGGGTGTGCCGCCAAGCGCTGCTCGCGCTCAAGGCTTTGTTTGCGCCTGCTCGGCGCGTATACATTAATTTATACTGTGCTTCCTCGCCGCTCGTTTTCAAGCGTTTTTCTGCACCACGTAGCGTAGTCCCGCTTCTGGTCAGAAGCTCTCCTGGAAGCGTTCGCCTGCTCGGCGTCGCTTCTCTTTGATGTGGATATTTTCATACAGCTTTGGACACGCGTGTTTGGGTGGCTTTGCCTCCACTTTGATTTGTGCCTGTTTACACAGGTTTTCTCCAACACCAGTTGGTAGTTGGCATATGTGTGTGTACACATTAGTGTTCTACATTAATTAAGTGGAAGTTTTTCTGTCAGACCTGCTAGGTCCTTCTTTTAGTCACAGTGCACTGGGGGTGTGATTAAGTTGGTTTACATATATATATATATATATTCTTATTTTCTTTTTCCCTTTTTCAATAATGCAGTCTACAAAGGGATCTGAAGGGGTGCCTTATGGGGATGCGTGTGCCCAGGTCAGAGTTGCTTCGAAGAAAACAGACAAGCCCAGTGAAGATGGGGTTATGAGGGGGTTCGGGGACCCTACAGTAGCTCCTCCTCCTTCGGTCTCTAGAGAAATAAGGGATTCTATGGATTTTGCTCTGGGGAATTTAAATTCTACCCTTGCCTCAGCCTTTGACAGGCTAATAAATAAAATTTCGGATTTCCACCCGGGCCCTGCGCAGGGACCCTTCGATAGCCCCCAGAAAGTGCACTTCAAAAACCAAGCAATTGCAATGGCAATCCAGCCCGGTTTTAAGCTCTTCTTCCCCGGGTTCCCCGGTTAGGACCCTCAAACGTAAGTTCAGTGAAGGGGTATCCCAGACTTCTGCCCCTATTAGAGTGGTTGCTTCCCCGTTGTCATCTCCTGAGTCCTCGGAGGATTCCGATTCCCCTCCTAAGAGGAGGAAAAGAAGGGTAGCCGCTCCTGATGTGTCACAACCTGTTAGTGAACAGCTGTTAGATGGCAGTGGTGTGCCGTTCTTTGACCCCTCTTTAATACAACACCCACGCTCGGCGGAGTGGCGTCCATCAGAGGCTGTATCCTCTTTCCTTCATCATTGGGTTAGGAGGGCTCTCCCCAATGAGGATAGGAGTAAGCTGTGCTCAGAATGTCCCCGTCCCGTCATCCCGGATAAGGTGGCGATAACCCCTAGTATTGACCACTCCATGTTGGCCTTTCTTTCCCAAAGGGGTAAGGATCCTAAAAAGGGGGTGCATGGGGCCCTTAGGACCTGTCAGGATAAACTTCTAGATGTATTGGGGCCCTTGACCCAAATTTTCGAACTGGCAGAGGAAGCGGCTGTTCATGAGTCACAAATTGACATTGAAGCACTCAGAGGCTGGGTTCAGCGTTCTATTTGCCTGCTCGGCAATGCTAACTCATGCATTTCTAAGGAAAGGCGCAAGGCACTACTAAGACGTATTGACTCCAGGATATGGCGGAGGGGGAGGCTGGTCCATAAGCCCAAGGGAATCTCTTTGGAGACAAGTTTATAAAGGATTTGTCATCTTACGTCCATACTTTTACAGCCTTGGACAAGGCCCAGACAAATATTAGAAAGGTTTTTGCACCCCGAATTTTTGACAGGGCCGGAAGAGGAAGAGCCCGCTCCTCTGGTCGTTCCTCCTTCAGGGGCTCTGCCAGACCTCAGCAATACGCCTCCAGATGGGCCCATCATTCCTCCTCTGCTAGAGGTGCGCAGACCTTCTACCCCCAAAGAGGAAATCAATGGAGGTCGGAATGGCAGAGGTTCCGGTAGAGCGAGATCCGCTCCAGGTATTGAATCGTTTCGTAAGAGTTTCTTCCCACAGAGGTTTGGGGGGCAGGTTGGGGCGATTCTTTCAGCAATGGAAAAATCTTACAGCAGATCCTTGGGTCTTACAGACAGTGCGGGGGTTTCAGATAGAGTTCTACTCCCCTCCGTGTCAGCTCTTTCCCCCTCCACCCCTGGTGTTTAATCAGGAAAAGCAAAAACTGGTGAATGCGGAGGTTCAGGATCTGATTTTCAAGGGTGCAGTGGTCCTGGCCACATTCAGAGCTTCCCAGTTCATCAGTACGATTTTTCTGGTCCCAAAGCCCGACGAGGGTTTCCGTCCGGTGATAAACCTGAAGGCTCTCAACGCCTTTGTGGTTTACCATCATTTCAAAATGGAGGGTATTCATCGTCTGAGAGATACTCTGCTTCCTGGGGATTGGATGGTAAAATTGGATCTCAAGGACGCGTATCTGGTAGTCCCTGTGTTTCCCCCTCATCAGGAGTTCCTTCAGTTTCACTGGGGGGGTCGCATTTGGCAATTCGCTTCTCTCCCGTTCGGCCTATCATCAGCCCCGTGGTGTTTCACCAAATTAATGAAGCCGGTGATGGCTTTTCTCAGGTCGAAGGGGGTCAGGAGCATCATTTATCTGAACGATATTCTCCTCTTAGCTCAAGATCGCCAATCCCTTCAGGACCAGTTAGATCTCACAATATCCCTGTTGCAAGATCTAGGGTTTGTTCTAAATGCAAAGAAGTCCATTGTCTCTCCTACTCAATGCATCCAATTTCTGGGCTTCAATATCGATTCCAAAGAGTGCATCCTTCTTCTCCCGGGTTCCGGACTTTTGAAGATTCGGAAAGAAATACGCCTCATTCTCAGGCTGGGGGAGGTTTCCCTTCGCCAGTTAGCAAGGGTGGTAGGGATGTTGTCAGCATCTATTCAGGCGATTTTCCCAGCACCTCTGCATTACAGGGCGCTTCAGCGCCTCAAGGGAAAACACCTGCGCAAAAGCCTATCTTATGCTCAGAGGGTAAAACTGGATCGGGAAGCCAGATTGGAACTAATGTGGTGGCTCAATCATATGAATGCCTGGAATGGCAGGGCGATTTTTGGGCCTTCTCCGGATGTGGTTCTCGAGTCAGACGCAAGCAGATCCGGCTGGGGGGCCAGAGTAGGTCACATTTCCACGGGGGGAAATGGTCCAATCAGGAATCGCTACTTCATATAAATTGCCTGGAATTACTGGCGGGTTCCTTTGCAGTCAAGAGCCTTCTAAAGGATCAGGGGAATTGTTGTGTCCTCCTCCGGATGGACAATGTTTCAGCGGTTCGATATTTCAACCATCTGGGGGGGACCAGCTCGAAGGCTCTAGCGGATCTTGCAAGGGAATACTGGCACTATTGCCTAGACAGAAACATTATACTCCAGGCAGAGTACCTTCCAGGGTCGAGCAATGCTATAGCGGATTGGAATTCCCGTTACCTTCACGACAGCAGCGACTGGATGCTGGACAGACAGGTGTTTGCATTGATTCAATCTCTTTAGGACCCCATTCACATGGACCTCTTTGCATCCCGTCTCAACTGTCAGGTTCCCAGATTCTACAGTTGGAGACCAGACCCTCGGGCCCTAACCACCGATACATTGCTTCAAGACTGGTCGGTCCATCTTTCTTATGCCTTCCCTCCTTTCGCCATGATAGCCAGAGCTCTGGTGCAAATACGCAGACAGCGAGCTTCCTTGGTAATGGTGACCCCGTTTTGGCCTTCTCAGGTTTGGTTTCCCGCTCTCCTAGAGCTGTCGGTGGATTTCCCTCGCCTCTTGACATCTCATCCCCTCCTCCTGACGGACCCGGCGGGTCTCCCTCACAACCTGGTCCTGCAGGGACATCTTTCCCTTATGGTTTGGAAGATTTCAGCACATCCTGGTGCTTCAGAGGTCTTTTGCAGGACTCTATTGGGGTCATCAGGGATTCCTGGGCAGCCTCCACCAAGACAGGTTATTCATCAGCATGGGGTCGCTGGGTTAGCTGGTGTTTGGTTAGGCACCTCAATCCCGTTTTTGCTCCTCCAGTAGAAGTAGTAAACTTTCTGGTAGAATTGTTTAAGGAGGGTAAGGCCTATCGGACAATTAATGGGTTTCAGTCAGCGATCTCCCGTGGTCATGTTTTGGTAAAAGGAGAATCAGTGGGTAAACATTTCCTCGTCAGAAAGGCTCTTAAATCCATTAGGGTTAAAGTTCCCCCTAAACCTCGGTATTCAGTTTTGTGGGATGTGAGTAAGGTCCTGGATTTGTTTATATCATGGCCTCATAATCAAGATTTCTACAACAGCTTTTTTCAAAGTCAACAATGCTCTTATGCTTGGTCTCTATTAAGAGGGTGTCGGACATTAGAGCACTGGATGTGGACAATAAGATTTTCTCGCCACAGGGAGTAACCTTTTTTATTACTAGGAGAACAAAAAATATGATTTCTTCTGTTTCATATCCAGCATTTCCCGAAAATGTCAAGTTATGTGTAGTTCATTGTTTGTTTCAGCTGCTTATTTCATATTATAAGCCTTACAAGGCAGTGTCCTCTGCTTCCCTAGCGAGGTGGCTTAGGTGGATAATGCAGGAATCTGGTACTGACATTTCCTGTTTTGGGGCTCATTCAGTTAGAGGAGCCATGGCCTCTAAGGCCGCTCTCCTTGGGGGAGGTTTGGAACAAATTCTCAAGGCGGCTGACTGGTCCAGGGAATCTACTTTTAAAACTTGTTATCATAAACGGATTGATCATGTAATGTTTAATGTGATGCAAGGGCTTTAAACTTGCATAATATGAGCCTCCTTGTCGTGCCATAGAATACGTAATCCCCTGCACTATCGTGAGTGGGGGTTTAGATTCTATTAAAGACAAGGAGGCGAGTATTATCCTGCCCTCCCACCCAGGTTTTTAACATCTATCTCCTTTTTTCAGCTTCGGGTTGATTACCTCGGGTGCCTTCTTCGGCTGTGGTTATTTGGAAACAAAGCCTGGATGTTTACTGGACTGTTTCTTTGGTTCCTGGTGGTGTTATGTTTTGCTTTTCAAGCGTCATTGCAGCTTCAGAAGAGGAGTTGCCGTTAGAGGAAAGGACATATATGGGGGTGGGTTCATCCTGATTGGATGTTGGACTATGGGCTAACCCCATCTTGGATTGGGAGTTTCAAATGTGTTATTTGAACTTTGTGTTTTTTTGTTATAATGGAAAAAGTTAACAAAAATGTTTTTCTTGCTGCTATTTTATGTCAGTAGTAAAGATTGTTGGCATAATACTCACCTCCTTGTCTTTAATAGAATCTAAACCCCCACTCACGATAGTGCGGGGGATTAGGTATTCTTCCCCATTCCATTATGGGTACGACGACGCGCCCGCATCTGCTTCGCCACTCCGTTAGTTGCAGAGGTCACGTGTCTTTCAAACGTTGCTTAGCTACCCGCACAGTCTAGGCTACGTGTGTGCCAGACCCTTAGTAGGGCCCAGACGACACATATTGTTTTGTGACTCGCTAGGTCCCCTCTGTGCTTTCTTATCCCCCCTATATTACTGCGTGAGGATCCTTTGGGGACAAGGCACATGGGCAACAACAACTTCGAGGAGCATGGTTCTATGTTCTAGGGCACCCTCAGTATTGTTGTGTCCTTCATCCATGTTAATAACCTTGTTTAAATGGGAGTCAAGTCCCATTTCTATTGTTGTTGTTTGTTGTGGGCTGTGTCCATTTGGTATGCAGGAAGAGGTGGGGTCACCACCTCAGGCGCCAGCTCGGCACTGACGAATAAAGAAATAAGACGCCAATCTGCCTGGCTCCTGCGTATTATTGCAATCGTCTTATTAATTATTTTTCTGCCTTATTTCCTGCACCCGACCTCGGTCGGTATATAACAAGTATGCACCCCGGTTCTCAGCTTCTTAATTTAGCACAGGTTCAAGGCCACATTAACAAACTCCACTCTTCTCTCTCATGTGATGTGTGGACCTGTCCAATACTACATGTGAGTGTTTCTCTTTTGGGAAGGGCGGTTCTGTAGCCCAGGGGGGTTATACCTATGGTTTGTAGTTCCTCTAGAAAGCAACCCGTGGTTATTAATGATTTGCACTTGGGGCGGGTACCACAGCCAATCAAATTGCTCAGAGCACAGGCCATACCTTCTGGTATAATCCTGTGTTCTGAGCAAGTGGCTCGCTGCTCTGGTAACAGCCATATAGCACCCCTCAAGCACCCCACCGATTCTCTCCTTCCTCGCTCCCCTGCAAAGTTATAAAATCCATCTGCATGGCCACCTCTGTGCTCTGTGGCCGCACCTCCCCCTGCACGCCATTTCCCTCTCATCACCGCCACCATGCAAATGAGAGAGGCGAGCCCCAGTTGCTATTTCCACGGTAACCATATGTTTTGACGTATTTTGTGTGTGAATGCATAGGCCCCACACTTGCCATAATAACCTCAGATATCGTGTCGAGGCGTTCACTAGTGAGTTTGGCAGGCCTGCTCGGGGGCTAAGGCCCTGTCGCCCGTGTTAAAGGACGTTGGTGCGCTCGAGTATATTAGCTTGGGTGGAAAGCCATCACCAACTGGTACAGCCAATCAAACACGTCGTTATAGCGTAAGTGATATTTACACTAAAAAAACTGCTCAGTGGCTGTGCAGCAGGGCAGAGTGTATGCACACACGTCTTTCCGACCATTCCGCCTGCTCGTCTGCAGTGATTAGTGGACAGAAGAACAGTCACTGACCTCCCCCAGTTTGTGGGCAAGAGACAGTGGGCGTACGTGGAGGGAAAAAGGGAGGCAGAGCTTGAGACCAGATAGGGGGGGGGGGTATAGCAGGGTACAGACTCCAGCAGACTCACCTGGAGAATACTCACCAGCAGGGGCCTGCGTCCCGGGGACAGGGAGTCATGTCCAAGCATTGCTTGCCCTGCTCCCGCCACTGGCGGCCAGCAGCACAGCATTCCTCCAGTCTGCTCCGGAACCTCTCTGCGGAGAAGCACACACAGGACATCAGTTCAGGGCACGCAGCTTCGTTCCCACCTACAGTGCAGCGCCACCTGTCAGCTGCAAATGATTGACGTGTGTGGGGCAACCTAACGGTTGTTTCAGGGCCAGCATTCGGTTCTTAGGTGCATAGTTTTTTTCTGCCTCAACATTTGGACCCACACCACACATCGAGATAGGCGCAACTTTTTTTTGCATATAAAGGCTATATTGGCCAAGGCGATGGGTTGGACCTGCCACAAATCGCCTGCCAGCCCAAGGAGGGCCCAACGAAGCGAGGGCCTTTATGGAGGGCCGCGGCACTACCATCAACAGATGCCCCCTGCCCGCCCCCACTGCTATCATCGCGATTAGCAACTCGACGAAACAGGGTGATAATTGGCAATTCAGAACTCCATTTTAGGAAAACTGTTCACGCACCGAGCAGAACCCACCTGAAGCATAAACAAGTTTAACTAAAATTTAGAAGAGACAAAGGAGAACAAAGGCGAGCAGGATAATCATTCTAATAATAATTATAAAACAAAATGCATAACTTCCATACGACGCTGGCAAGCCAAGATCACAAATTGTGCAGTTGCTATAGTCACCCGATAATCATTAGCCGTTGTCAGAAGAACTAATGCGCCTCTTGTTCCTGATATCTTCTGGCTCACAGACAGTAAGTGTTATACAGGAAGGAGTGCTTCCGGAGCGATGAATAGAGCGCGTGCAATGGGACATAAAGTGCGCCATTCTTTCCCTAGCTAAAGTGCAAACCATACACACATTTATCAGAACTATTCAAGTGCCATTTGCTCTCTAAAGTAGCCAGTGGGAATAAAAAAAACAACGGAATTCAGCATGAAAAGCACGTTGCTGGGGGCACCCCAACCACTTTAAATATAGCCCACATCCCAAGGTGGTCTTAAAACCTAAATAATGCCCAGTCTGCGTGCCACCAGCTGGGCTATTGATCAAATGATTCAGCGGCCAATCCTCAAAAAGGCTCTTCATTCCCTCTCTTTCAGTTTTTGTGAAATTATTGTTCTAACTCCAAAGGTGTGACAAATTAAGGTTAAAAAGCAGACATTTTACTAACGCAATCCTTTTTCAGTGGGGGGTGGGAAGGGGTCTGTCTGCAGGATGAGTGCCCATACCACTTCCCTGTGGAGTCCTTACTCTTCCGCCATGTTCATTCTCAGCCAGAACAGGCTCATTTTTAGCCACAGGCAGGCGGGCAGTATTCGTAGGCCGAATGCCCAATTCTAGAGAAACGGTGCATTGTGGGTGCGCTTTTATAGAGGCACAATCGGTTCTTTAAAACACTCTTTTCAGCTAATTCTAGGTCATGTAGCTTCCTCGACCCCAGATCTCTGCCCTATAAAGCGCAGCAGTGTTTGCCTGAACCTTTTGGACTTGCAAGGCTTCTGCAACTACTTTCCCTGCAAATGTCTTCATGGAAAAGCAGTAGAACTCCTGCACATTGGCCAGGGGAGCAGTTCCCTCCCTCAACTTGGCTTATCCTAGACCTGCGCAGTCGAACTGATCCACACACTGTTGCTTTCTTAAATCTAAATGGCTACTTTTCTTTATTAATAATAATGTAGCATTTATATAGCGCTACGAACCCTCAGGTATCTGAGCGCTGCTTATTATTACCCACGGTGTGTGGTGCTCATTTATGGACCTCGGAAGGATGAAAGGCTGAGTTTGGCCCTGCCGGGATTCGAACCTGCGTCAGCAGGGTCTGCACAGATGTCAAAGTGAGCGCTCTTTTCGCAGTGCTAGCAGACTGGCTTTCTTTGCTTTATTTCATACTATGGAGGACGTTTTTTCCAGATTCACTGCAAGTGCCGTTTCACCACAATAAAGCCTTAAATTGTTGCCCAGAGACATTGGTGCTCATTAGGCGTCCGGCGGTAACCGTGCCATGGCTACAGGCGGGATGCTGCCGGACCGATAAATATTTACCCGCGCCTGACTTCCTGGTGACACCGGGGAATTACAACCCTGACGGGCCAGAAAGTCAGGCACCGGTAAAATGTTGTTCCACATTCCCATAGAGTCCCATAAGACTCTATGAGAGTGGAGACCAAGGAAGCACCGGCGCCGTTGCTAATGGTGTCAGTGCTTCCGTGACAGTCGGCCTACCGTGGCCGCTGTGCCCGATAGGCAGACCTGTAAGCCATGGTAGCTCCGGCAGGCAGATCTTCAGTATGCTGGTCTGGAAACAACGGTGCCGGTAAGCTTGCCAGCACCGTTGTTTCCGGACCGGCATACTTGTAATGAGCCCCATTATCTGCAGACAAAAGGAGACACATTTTCTTATTTCCAAATGTTGTACCATTGCATTCAAGGTTATGGATTTATTCGGCTGAAATATATATATATAAAATATTCAGTGAAAAAACGTTGTTAAAGGGACGTTAAGGTTACAAGTAAAACTTACTCCCAGGACATCAAAGATGACATCACAAATGTCATTGATAACATCACTGATGACATCACATACCTGGGCCACTTCCTTTGGTTCACTGACATATCTAGGCCAGGCGGTTTTGTTCACTGACAGTCAGAAAATGAAAATTGAAAATGTGTTGTAAAGATGTTAACCATTGTGTATGTTCTTAAGGTACTTTCCTTAGGGTTTGGTCTCAGCTCATGGTGCACATATGTGGGGCAATAAGCAGGTCTCAAACACACAATGTATATAGATTATGATGCTCTTTAATGTTATTGTCATTTTCTGGTGATGTTTTTCTTCCTTCCCTTACATTAGTTTCCCTGTATGTGCCTATGATTTGTATGCATTGTCAGTCTTCATATGTATTGTTTGTACTACCACAAGTATCTAGTAAGTCTTGAATTGTTATCTATTTATTCCATGTTTAACATTACTAAAAACTCTGATGAGATAGCATTCATTATTTGACTATCCAAAATTACCAGATAAAAAATATTGTACTTCTATGGTACATGCTTTCTGTATGTATGATTAGGTTCCTGTATTAACAACAACACTCCAATATAATGTTTTGTTTAGATGAGTACATTGTTGACTACATTAAGTAGTTCATGATGGGTCTCCCGATCACCCCTGACATCTTGTTACCAACATTATAAACACAACCCTTTATAGGGACTTTTCATCAAAACAAATTTCATATGTGATGTCATCACTTGACATTTTTGATGTCATGAGCGTTAGTCGTAGCAGTGCACGGTAGTGGCGTGAGTTATGGTTGCTTAGCTTACCATAGCTGTCGAATTTCTGGTAGTTTTCGGTTTTACTTGTAACCATAAAGTCCCTTTAACAAAGTTTTTTCACTGAATTTCATAGGCTTTTATTAGAGCAACTTAACCACAACTTCCCTTTGTTTCTATGAATTTCATAGGTTTTTATGAGTGAAAATGTTTCATGATCTTGCATACATTATACTGTAAAGAAGTTATTAATAATTCCTCTTTTAACATATATGAAATAACTGTAACCCTCCTTTAGCAAACATATTTTTTCAACACATACTGATGTGTGTCGTTATCAGCAGTGCATGCTGGGGATGCAAGTCATGGTTGAATTGCCTAGGGCGCGAGGCTTGACCATGACCCCAGCCCCACCAGACCACCCCGTTATCCATTGCGCCTACCCTGCATCCTTGTTCAGTGTCCACTATACCCTCATAATATGACCAATGGACAGTGCATGGCCAGTCTCCACAATCCATGAAGAATGGGCTTCGGCAAAGCAGAGTAGACATTTGTCTTTGCAGCAAAGTTATAACACAGGACAGATTTGCAAAAGCATGCTTTCAGGTCCTTGCTGAGGCTACTTGCACAATTTTGATGCAATCCTGTCCAGCACTCGGCCATGCTGCACGCCCCAATAAGTAAATCAGAGTAGCCATTCGTCCTTGCTGAGGACCAGTCCCACTGTCCATGCACCAAAGTTATATCACTATTTTCTGTACTTACATCTTGACACTTTGGGAATATAAAACACAAGGCAGATTTGAAAAGGCATGCTTTCAGGTCTTTGCTGACGCTCCTCACGCAGGTGTGTTGTAATCCAGTCCAGCACTTCAGGTTGTAGCCGCAAGCAGATCATTTTTTCCCATTCAAACATATGGCTTTGGCCATGCCGCATGCCCCAATAAGCAAATCAGAGTACAAAAATATTAAGTCATTGCAGGGTGGTAGAATGGGTAGATGACTGCGCTTGATCTAGTACTTTAATTGGATTATCCTGCTGTTCGTGATGGGCTTCTTTTGTGAAGGTACCCTTCCTTCTTGAAGGGTTAGGTTTCCAATAGGAGAGGGAGCCCTGTTCACCTGCGAGCTGGGTTATTCAATAAGTAACTGTTGTCATAATAAAGCAGTCTTGAAAACCATTGGTGGTTCTATATTTAGTGTTAGAAGTCAGCCGACACGTGTTTTGACGCTCTAGGGTCTTTCTTAAGGTGTGTGCATTGTGGGCGAGTCTTTGCTGAGAGGTTGTGGAAATGAGTCCAGGATGCAATCCCAATATCTTATCCTGGTATGGTCTCAAATAAGGGTGGTTGATGATTTGGAGGGATGGCCTGGTGACCATTTGGCCACCTGGTTCGGCATGCTCAGTAATTATCTGCTGATTAGCATTGTCTTGGAGCACGTTGGGGCTTGCAGTGTATGCAGCGGTAGTCGCAGCGGTCTGTTGATGCAGTTCTGTCCAGCACTTTGGGCTTTAGCCACTAGCAGAATTTATTTTCCCATTCAATCTATCACAATTTTGAAAAACATTACATGATAGCCGGTCCCTGGTGGCCATGCCCACTTTAACCCCATTGCCAGTCCCTCGCGGTCATTGTCCAAGTCATGGACTTTGGCCATGACTCAGACAACCCGGCCACTGCCCATGGCCACAGTCACAAAAGGTATATCACTATTTTTTGTACCTACATTACGATACTTTTCAAAAAATAAAACACAGACACATTTCCAAAACCATGCTTTCAGGTCCTTGCCAATGCTCCTTGCATGAATTTGCTGCAAATCCGTCAATGTTTAATTTTTTGATAAGTGTCAAAATGTACGTGCATAAAATAGTCATATAACGTAGCTCCCACTTGACAAAATCCATTCAGAC